>NC_084523.1:9285601-9948101 GCF_024500385.1 Phyllopteryx taeniolatus
TCTCCTTGAAAAGAGCCGGGTTCTGCCACAGAGATGACGCGGCGCCGGGCGGCAGAGGTAATCTACACGCAAGCACACAAGCAATGAAGTACGCAAGTCTTCTAGGAGTCAGTGCAGTTGGGGCTTGGAAGTTGACTTGAAAAGGCCTGACTTCCTTCTCTCACTCCTACCTTCACGTTGCTCCCATTTTCTCTTTTTACCTTCCTTCAATGGTGTCTTGATGTCCTTCCGCACCGTCTCGTTTGGCCTTCCTTCCATCCTGTCTGTACACCTTCCTTCTTTGTTGCAATCCCGCCTATGCCTCCTCCTCCATTGTCTTGTTTCCTTTCCTTCAATTCTGTCTTCACGTCCTTCTCTGCTCTCGTTGCCCCTTCCTTCTATCCATTCCTCTTGCCTTCCTTTCATTTCACTTTCACTCCTTCCATCGAAATGATTCTTTTTTTTTTTTCCCCTTCCCTCAACATCTTTCCATCTTCTCCCTCCTCTCCGTATCTCTCAAATGTTTTGTTTTTTTCCCCCCTGGTCAAAGTGCCAACAAAATGCCGAGTTTGATTCATGAAGTGCGGTTAACGTCCTCGTAACGGATTTAATGGCTCCAGCAGCTGTCCCCCTCCTCTAAATAAAACCTTCCAAAAAAATTTCGAAAGGTTTCTTGGCAGTAGCTGCGTGCCAAGAGGGGGATTTACACAGCGACAACAGACAGGAAGCAGGTCACATGACGGCGATGATGATGATGATGATGATGAAGAGGCTAACCTCACCACGATATTTCCCAGAGTTCCCGGCTTGACCCGCCGCATGCGGTCGTCGATCACCGTCACTGTAAAGACAAAGACGACGTTCAGTTTTAGGGGGAGGCGGGGGGTTCGAATCCGAGGGGAAGTCGCACCGTCGTAGCCCGGCACGGGTTTGCCGGCCTGGCCTGCGGGGGGCGTCAGTGAGTCGCCCAGGCCGACGCACGTGGACGTGATGGGCGAGCCCGTCTCTGAAAGAAAACACAAGCAAAAGTCTTTCGGTCCTTCATCGTGCTGTGTTTTCGCCTTTTTTGGCTTTCCCTGCTTCCTCCTTGTGGCGTATTTCAATGTCTTTCTGTCCTTTGACCTCCCTTCCTCTTTCCTTGCTTCATTTCTGCGACCAAAGGTTAGCCGCCGTCCTTCCACACCTCTTTCGCTTCTTTCCTCATCTTTCTCACCTTCCCTGCTCACGCATGGAATTCATTCCATTGTTTTTATTTTTTTGTTGCGCAGAGCGTCCTCCCGGCTCGCAAGTGTCGGCGTAAGAGAAAAGCAATTTTGATACCCCGGCGCCACAATGAATATTTCACATTTTAATTCAGGCGCTGATGATTTTGGCCACACAATGAAGACTGCTATCCGCGTGCCATTTGCTCATCAAGTCCCCGCTAGCAGCTGGAAAAGGCACATTTGTTGCCCGGCAACACCGACGACATCGGCGGCCGCCTCCGCCTCCGAAAATAGCGCACGGATTAATAATGGCCTCCAAAATGGCAGACGAGCAAGCGGAAGACTCAAATGATGACAACCAGATAACAGCGCTTCCTTTTGATTGGTGGGAAAGATGTTTATTAGTGCGGTGACCTACTTTAGCTGCGGGAGTGGGTCAGAATATTAGGAAAACCGTCAAAACGGCGTGTTGTTCCGTTCCGAGACAGAATGGCGAGAGCGCAGCGGGTGGAAATGCGGCCGTCCGATTGAGGCGGCCGCACATGGGGATAACGAAGCTCCTTCGCCCGGCCGGAAAAAAACAATGCAAGGAGCTCGGCGAGCCAAACAAGTGAAGCGGGAGAGTGAACGTACGAGCCGCTCTGTTTACAATCGACCGACACCACACGCCAACTTCAAATAAACCGTCGGTAAACTGTCAAAATTCCTGGAACCAAAGATTCGGCCTCATTTAGTGGAAACAAATTCAAATCTTTGCTCCTGGTACGCGGGCGCCCTCCCCCGTTCTCCAAACACGTTGGCTTCTTTGAAAAGTGTCCTCAATTGTCCATTGGTGTAAATGAGTGTGAATGCTTGTTTGTTTATATGTGCCCTGGCAACCAGTCCAGGGTGTACCCCGCCCATATATATCATTTCCCCCAATGCGATGAATTAATATGGGTGTCAATTATCCGCGGATTTTCGGTCCCTATCCCCCATGAATCGCGGGGGTCCGCTGTATGTAATAGGATCAAAACATGACCAGATGTTGTGTACGTTTCCTTACCCGTCTGCCACCAGTGATCCAGAACGGGAGCCCCGAAGCTCCTCTTGGCCCACTCCAGCGTCTCCACGTCGCAGCGCTCTCCCGCCAGGAAGACGGAGCGTAGCCTGCAAGGGAAATCCCGTCAATCGTGGCGCCCGCCGCGGGGCGTCTCGCCGCCGACTACCTGGGGAGGGGGTACGCCGCCCCGCTTCGGGCGTGGGGGTCCTGCTGGCGGATGGCCCGGACGGCGGTGGGCGCGGTGAACATGCCGGCGGCGCCGTGCTCGGAGAGGACGCGGAAGAAGGCGCCGGGGCCCGGGGTGCCCACGGGCTTGCCCTCGTAGAGGATGCTGACATTTCCGTGGAGGAGGGGGGCGTAGCAGATGTACGAGTGGCCCACCACCCAGCCCAGGTCCGACGCCGCCCACCAGACCTGCGACCGCAGGTTAGCCGCCGTGCTCAAACGCGCTCAAAACAAGCCGATACTTGTGCTTACTTCTCCGGGGCGCAGTCCGTATACGTTGGACATGGTCCACTTCAGCATCACAGCGCACCCCCCGGTGTCCCTCACCACGCCCTGTGAGGCGCAAACGGCAACTGCTGCAAATTTGCCTTGCTCATTTTATTAGCTAATTCGCGCGCGCTAAAGCGGGGTCGGGCAGACTTCTGCGCTCGAAGGGCCCAGCTGATATTTCGAAGGGACACACGGTCCCGCTCATTAGTAGATGAGGTTAAAAATCAATAATTAACAATTGTATTCCTTACTCTTTTCTTATTTTGAAACATAACTACACTTTAATTATAATATACTGTTAAATAATACTAACTCATTCACTGCCAGCCTTCCCAGTTAACATGGATATTTGACTTCTAAAGCCGTCAATGGCAGTGAATGTGTTAAGTAAGCAATTATTTTATTCACAATTAAGCAATTATTTAAATAAGTACTTCTTTTATTAACATTCTTGTATTATTTACAATAAATCATTTAACACATTTTTTGATGAGAGAAATTAATTTAAAAAAATACCACATACATTTTACCAAAACAATTTGAGTAAAAACAGCTAACTGAATGCAAGAAATATTCCAGAACTCTTGATCAATGCTAAATGCTCGGCGGGCGACGACATGCTGTAAATGGCGGCACTCGAGTGACCTTGGGGGTTCCGGTGGTGCCCGACGTGTAGAGGATGTAGAGCGGGTGCTCGGAGGAGACGGGGACGCAGTCGTGGGGTCGGGCGCCCGCCATCTCCTCGTCCCAGTCCAGAGACGAGTTCCCGCTCATGGACACTTTCTCCTGTCAGGACACAAACGCCACAGAAAAGTTGCTTTCCGTTGAAAAATTCCCGGAACTTTTACTTATTAGTACTTGTACTTCCTGAGACTACAAGGCTCCTGTGACCCATTGTGTCTATAGCTGGATTTAGTGGGTCCTCACCATGTTGTCTCTGCAGTAGACGAGTACTTTGGAGGGCCTGTGAGAGCTGAGCTCCAAGGCCTTCTCCAGCAGGGGCACGTAGGCCACTCGGCGGCCCGGCTCGATCCCGAACGAGGCGGTCAGGATCATTTTGGGCTGCCAAAAACATGAAACAAAAATCATTTGAATCTAGTCGTCTCATCTCTTTAATTATGATGTTTGTTTCTTTAACGCGAATAAATCAACAAGCAAAACCAGTCAAAGCAACCCTTGCGATCACCTTGGCGTGGTCGATGCGCACCGAAAGCTCTTTGGAGGCGAAGCCGCCAAAGATGAGGCTGTGCGGTGCGCCGACGCGGGCGCACGCCAACATGGCGAACATGGCCTGGGGCACCATGGGCATGTAGATGACCACCAGGTCGCCTTTGCGCACCCCGTTCTTCACCAGGACGCCGGCTAGCCGCGACACCTGAAGCAAAGTACAAATGCTAAAATACACTCGGTTCCAATATTTGGTGCATGAAATTGTATTAATTTACTCCCAACTGTCTACTCTCTTAATGTTGCAGCACTTGACAATCACACCATGTTTTTGTGGTTCAATTAAATAAACAAGTAAATGCAATGCAGTATATTATATGTACCGAATACAGGTTCGCAGTTTTTGACTTGCAGTAGATGTTCGGTGCGCAATCGCTTGGTGTGCAGCGAATCGTTGCCAACTTTAATTTTTTCCACAATATTCAACTTTAGACGGCCGCGTAGGTCGCTTTGAGTCGGGAGTTGGATGAAGTCCCCACTGAAGGGCCGGGTAGCCAATTCACAGTCTGCCACTGCGTTCTTGGGCGCTTTGCGGATTAACTCCGCGGTTCGGAACGCGCGCTACCTGATCCCGGAGTTCCCGGTAGGTGATGATCCGCTTGGTGCTAGTCACCGGGCTGTCGTAGATGACGGCCGCCTGCTCGCCGCGGCCGTCTTCCACGTGGCGATCCACGGCATTGTAGCACATGTTCAGCTTTCCACCCGCAAACCTCACGAACAAAAAAAAACAACAACAACACAAGAAATGATATCTAACACATTCGACTTGGGCTGGGTGATAGGGCCTTGAAATAAAACTGCTATTATTATTATTATCGGTACAGCTTTTTTTTTTGTTTTCACTTTTTTTGTTATACATGTTTTACCTTTATTCTGTTAGCGTTTGTTTCATTAGCCCAACAATGAATCGGGAAGTGAAACTGCGACCTCGAACATTGCCAAATTGGAAGCCAACATGCTCAAAAGTGCTTGTTTACAAGACCAATTTTATGTACTTAGGATATTTGTTTTGGTTTGTTTTTTGCAAAAAAGAAAATGCATTGGTAAGTGAGATCGCTGGCGCCATAACAGACACTAGGGAAGTTAGTTAATGAGCTAAGTTTAGGGAAATACAAGGTACATTTGGAGTATCTTCTATTTGTAATTGTGTTGTTACGTTTATTTATTTTTTTACATTTTTAATGATTATTTCAGCCAAACAAACAAAGATAGCGGCAGCAATTTAACGATAATAACTGACATCTTAAGCTAGCTGATTAGAAAGCTAAAAAAGACTTGTTTTAGTGGCATACAAGACAAATGTTATGTTTGCACTTGTGTCATGTTACTTTTTTTGTTGGCAAAAACAAAGATGGCATCTGCTGCGACATAAAAAGCAATAACAGATGCTAAGAAAGTTAGTTAACATGATTAAATGACATATTTTTGGGGTATAAATGTCAAACTTCTGTTCTTCCGATTGCTTCGGATTACTTATGAATTAATTCATCATGTTATCGCTCTTTTGTACTTTTTTTTATTATTATTATTTTTGTACTTTTTTCAGACGACTCTATTTTCATTTTTTGTACTTTTTATTTTGTAAGCTATTGCTTGGTGAGCCAAAGAAAAGTGCATTTGCTCTGCTGTCTATTTTTGTCTTGCTGAGTTTGTTGTTTTGTTGTAATTCCAACTAACACCACGGAACGTTTGCATTTGCTTTGCACTTTGCCAACAGAACGTTTCTAAGCGAAAATAAAGGTTATTTCAACCATAACATCGCCGTTCTGCAATCAAATTCAACTTTTTATTGAGCAAACGTGTTGTTGTCATGAGCTGGCGATGCGTTCACGTTCCACTTCCAAGCGTCGTCTTTTAAAAACTTACCAGTGAGGGAACATTGGGTCCTCCGCGTCCAGGGTTTTGCTCCAAGGTTCGAACCAGCGAATATCCTGGCCCACTTGGGCCCAGTACTGCTCCGGCCGGTCCCGGGCCTCCGCGAAGGTTCGGCTGTACCGCTCCGCCGCCGCCTCGCGTGCATCGTCCACGCAGCCGCGTTGTGCGTTTGCAGTTTTCCCAGAAACACAAACGCCCCACAGGCGTCTCCCAAGAGTGTTGCTCCTTGTGCACACTTTAGGGATTAGCGCGTGCATGTTTGCTGCTTCTTCTACTTCTGTTTTGAAAGCTTGAGCGCAGTTTTCGCCTCCACAAAACCACACGCACGCAGGCACTTCCGGTGACGTCAGAGGCCACCTGAGTGGAGAACTCCAACTTGCATCCTTGGGAATGTGAACTTTGAACTGGATTGCTAACCGTGCCCTCTTTTCTTTTCAATGCCAACCCACTTTAGTGACCTCATGTATAAATGTGCCTTCATTGCAGCAGGGGTTGGCATTTTAAAATAGGTCTGTAAAATATGTCAAATAGCTTCTTTTGTTAATCATTTATGCTAATGTGTTATGAATGATTTATTTCATGGTAAATACTTAAGCAATGATTGAATGTTGAATGTTTCTGTAAAATGGTTTATTTTACATATTTTATTCACAATAACTCTTGTAACAATTGTTTCATAAAATGCATTTTAATGTATATGTATCTTTTTATTTTAATATTTTTTAGAATTTAGAATATATCAATGAACCAATCAGCTCATCAAATAAATGCAGCTTTAAATTTTTGTATTATTTGTAATAATGAAGCAATTCTTGAATAAAATTCATTTTTGTAAGTCAATGTTTTTTTATTTTACATATATTTTTATTCAAATTATTCATATTTCATGATTCATGATTTCATTTCTGTGCTGGTTTCTTTTTTTCCAATTTAAAAAAAATCACTTTCTGATATTTCTTTGGGGGGGGGAGGATAAAAGGAAAAAAAATTTTTTGAAAATGCAAATACATTTTTATTAATTTGATTATTTGATATGACCTTTTGAAGCATTATTAATTTTTACATTGTATCATGTGACCAAACGTGATTTTTCTGTGTGCAGATGTGAAATGTTTTGTTTGGTTTTTTTTTGATTCAGCAATTATTTTGCCTTTTTTTTTTTATTGGCTTCCTTTGTTTTTGTCTCTGTCCAAATGACAAGCAAGTTTTTTCCTTTTTCTCCTAAAATCTCATCGTTGTTGGTTTTTGAATGAAAAGGAACAAAAAAATGTGGAGCCGGATGCTTGTGATTGGACGGTTTTGAAATCCAGTGAGAGGTTTTTGCTCTGTGGAAAGACGTCAACACGAGGACTAATCCCAAAGAGCTTAAATTCATCACTGTCGACCTCCCTTGATGGGCGGACGGATGGACGGATGAACGCACGCACGGACGGATGGCTGGATTACGTATGCGTTAATCCTGTGCACGTGAGGTCAGGGGCCGTGTGTGATGGAGGTCGTGCATGTGGAGCAATCGTTCACATGCCTGTTCCCGCTCTGTCTAGCATTCAATCAATGATGTCACGTAACGTGATTTGTTTGTTGTCAAGGGAGTAACATTTGATTATTATGGGGTACGTTTGTGCTTTTGTTCTAACGTTGTTGCTCACAAAAGTGTTTCCTGTGCTGCCCGCGACCCCACTCTCTTCCTCTCTCGCCCAGGCACGTGCACACATACACCCCAGGTGGGGCTCAAGCACCTGCCCTTTTGACATACGCTCCCGCCTGAATTTATTTGCGCTTTAAATGATGGCAGGTGTGTGCTGACTCACATTTAAGGTGAGTTTGAATGTGATTGCGCAATTCTGAACACAGCCACATCCCCATTCATAAGAGGGTGTGTGCACTTGTGCAACAACATTATCTCAGTTGTTTTTACTTTCCCTCTCCCCAAAAAGCTTTCAAGTTGTACAAGTTAAAGGTTAACTAATAGTTTCCAATTTTGCATTTTGATGTACAATTTTATGATGAGGTCATTTAGTACTCTATAGTTTTTTAAATCTGTATTTGCTTGAATGTTATTTCCCATTTTATAGTTGTTGTGCCCGTGATTATCACCATTTATATTATTTTGCCTTTATTCGTAAAAATATGACAAAAATGTACATTTTATTATGGAGTTAATCTGACTGTTGAGCTGTTGTAAATATGCAGTTCCTCTCATGAATCAATATCATTTATGAATCATTTTATATTTAGATATTTGTCACTATTAGTAAAAAAAAATAATAATAAATGCATTTGGGTGTGGAGTCAATTTATGCCTTTACATCTCTCTCTCTCTCTCTCTCTCTCTCTCTCTCTCAGTGTGATGTCATCAGATTAAGCTTTTAGTCCCCCCCCCCCCAAATCTTTTTATTTATATTTTAAAATGCAGCTTAAGGACAGTCGTAGCAGTCTTTTTTTTATTTATTTATTTATTTTTTTAATGTTAGTGGCTCATGTTGTGCTCTCACATTATTTTCTTTTTTCTTGACAGGGTGACTTTCCCCCCCCCCCCCTCTCTCTCTCTCTCTCTCTCTCTCTCTCTTCCTTCCCCCCCCCCCCCCCCCCCCTTCTTTTTCCCACCCCTGGGAGCTGCTGCAGCCCGCATCCAGTGTTGTTGTCGTCGCTGGCGTGCTCCTCGCCCTCCTCATTCAGTCGTCGAGTCATGGCGACGGTGCTCCAACAGCCGCTCACTCTGGACCGAGGTAAGGACCGCAGCCTCTTTCCCCTCCTCAACATTCTACTGTTCAATTCGTCATCAATGAGCACGCGACGCCACGTTCAAACATTTGCGTCGTTCCGACGCTCCATCAGCAAACATTGGCTCGGTGGGGTAAATGTTGCCTTCGGGTGCTCGCATGCGCGAGGTTGCGTTCACGTGCTTACACGCAGCAACGCTTATTATTCATATTATCATCGTGCCATCGTTATTTGTGTTATTATTATTCATATGATGTAACCTGCTCGGCGATAGCATGCGCGTTCACGTGCGCTAGCCAGGCGTGCACGCGTCCTTTATGTTTAATAATTTTGCATTTTCTTCTACACTGACAGCTATATGCCAAACATTGGGAATTCTATTAAGAGCGATACTGGTTACAATAATAAACGTGTTGTCAAATTAATAGCACTCGAAACGGATCACTGGTTTTTTTGAAAACATTATTTTATCATTTGAAAGTAGTGTCATTTAAATTCCCATAAACATATAATGTAATCACAAGTATTGAATTATTTATTCATACCGTAAATGATCATCTTTATATATATTTTTAATGAATTAAAATGGATTCTCGGCTATATTTTTATCATTATTATGATTTTTTTTTTAACCATTTAAAAGCGCCACCAAAATCCGCACGCCTCAATGTGATATTGGCGTTGCGAAAGTGGAAAGGAGATACGGCGGCTGTTCCGTGGCACCGACCCCGAAAGCAGGCGTCGACTATAAATACTTTTACAATTCCGCTCGCACGCTCGTCACTGCCAATTCCGCATTTGCAAACCTGTCAGTCGCATATGCGCAATAAGTTGGTCCCGCGTTCGGAATGTTTTCATTCATGTTTGCACATGACGAAGAAAAGATTCCTGCGGAATGATTCACTGCGGCGCACAGCAAAGTTGTGACTCTTTAGCTAAAATAATAACGCGTGTATGATTGACCAGTTTGTCTTCATCGGCCACACTGTGAAGTGACTTTTTAAGAGGTGTGTTTTCGGGGTGCGCCAACTCTTGACGGGATGTCGAAGGGGGGTGCGCGGCTTTAAAAGTTTGGGAAAATGTGCACACCCCTTTCGAAAAGTCCGTTTATAACCAATGAAGGCCTCATGGCGAATCATGCGTGTATCGTTGTTGTTGTGACGTTGTGAGTTGAAAATGACGCGGAGCGGGGTTCATCGCAGCTCTTCCTGTTGTTGTTATGAAGGAAATGACTTTCCCATGGAAGTCATGTGTTTGAGGCGGTCCTCTGGGGTCTTTCCCCTCCCTCCTCCTGCTTTGTGTGCCGGAGCGGTCCGTGTTTTCACAGCCGGCGCGACGACCCACTTGTACATAATGGAGAGTGGAGTGCAATTACACCGTCATGTCTTCTCTCTGGGCACTACATCTCATGACGCTGAAGAACAACAAGCCCGCCGAATTCTCACGAATCAATGAATCGCGCCTATCTAGGCGTAGCTATGAAAAGCGGCCCGTGTTTGATGTGAATGAATCGTTTTGAAAAACACGCAATGGACATGGAAACAAAAGTTTCGTATTCCTACAGCAGCCCGTTTCGGCAAATCATCAATAAATCATGCCTATCGAGGCGCCGCTCGGCAACGCGCCGCTCTGTCTTTGCCCGCCAGATGTCGCCAGGGCCGTCGAGCTGCTGGAGAAGCTGCAGGAGTCGGGCGACGTTCCCGGTTACAAGCTGCAGTCGCTGAAGAAGGTGCTCCAGAGCGAGTTCTGCACCGCCATCCGCGAGGTGACTAGCCGATCGTGTCCGGGTCGAGCGCTGTGCGGCGGCCGTGCGCCTATTCCCGCGTGCGTCTCTCTCCTCAGGTGTACCAGTACATGCACGAAACCATCAACGTCAACGGCTGCCCCGAGTACCAGGCCAGAGCCACGGCCAAGGTAAGAGCCGAAATTGCCTCCGCTCTCGCGCGATTGCCACATCGTTTGGTCTCGCCTGGATAAAGTCGGCCGAAGGTCGATATCAGTATAATCGGCGGGGTACGGAGCTGACGCTAATGCGGACAGAAGCATTGGGACGCACCCCTTAACCAATGACTTTCAAGCGTTCAGGGAGGGAACGCAGCTGACTATTCTTGTCTCGTCAGGTAGGATGCAATGTATAATCGGCAGCCGGCGTCTCTTCCGCGTGCAGGCCACGGTCGCCGCCTTCGCCGCCAGCGAGGGCCACTCCCACCCGCGGGTGGTGGAGCTCCCCAAGACGGAGGAAGGCCTGGGCTTCAACGTGATGGGCGGCAAGGAGCAGAACTCGCCTATCTACATCTCCCGCATCATTCCCGGCGGGGTGGCCGAGCGCCACGGCGGCCTCAAGAGAGGCGACCAGCTCCTGTCCGTCAACGGGGTGGTGCGTCCAGTAACGGCTTACGCTTCTTGTATCATGCCAGAGGAGGCAAACGTACTCACATTCTGTACAAATGAACGTATCGGTCAGCAAGTCTGTCATTCTGGAAATTTGGTAGACCTGTCTGACATGCGTAGACCCACACAAAAGTCTCAAGAAGCCTCGTCTGAAAAGAAACAGACAGTCTGCCGTTTTAGACAGAAAACTAGTATTTATGCTTGGTTATTTCCCCACCACTGACTTCCTTTTTGCGTGTTCGCAGAGCGTGGAGGGCGAGCACCACGAGAAGGCGGTGGAGCTGCTGAAGGCGGCCAAGGAGAGCGTCAAGCTGGTGGTGCGCTACACGCCCAAGGTGCTGGAGGAGATGGAGGCGCGCTTCGAGAAGCTGCGCACCGCCCGCCGCCGCCAGCAGCAGCAGCTGCTCATGCAGCAGCAGCAGCAGCAGCAGCAGCACAACATGTCCGCTCAGCAGAACCACACGTCGTAGGTGAGGCGCTTCATGGCTGTGACGGGGCGGTAAAGTCGCATTTTGCAATATTGATATAAAATCATATTATTTTTGCATTCCTGACATTGTCAACAATTCTGAAGATGAATGAATGAGATTACGATAACACAAAATGCAAAACTGCATTTGAGTCTAGCACAAAGTTTGCTGAGTGGCTTTGCAGCAGACAACTGCTCTCAGCGTGTTCTTCTCCTGGTTTGTCAGGTTGTTCCAGAAGAAGAAGAAGTGAAGGCCAAGGTGACATCTGCCGGATCTCTCGGAAGTGCGACCAAAAGCCAAGTTCTCGGAGTCACGGGACTCTCCCACCGATCCTGGCGTTCCGCGCCGAAAAACGGCGCCAGCGTTTTGTCCCAAATTCGGTGCTTTGGAAAAAAGGAACACAATGGATGACGACGTCTGCGTTTTACCTTTTGTCTTCTCTTTATGGTCTTTCTTTGCATCGGTCCATCTGTTTTTTTCCCATCATGCCTCAGTCCTCATGGTGCTCGTGGAAGAACGTCATTTTTAAGGCAAATACTGTTTTGATTGGTAGCAAAGGACTCGTTTTGTATCCAGTAGCTTTAGCAATAAACACGCAGGCAGGCAAGCAATTAATGATTTGGATTATGAAGTATTACTCACTATTAAAATAATGAAAATGTTCATTTGTTTCTTATTTGCGCCAAAATGTGTTTGATTTTTAATGATGATTATTGTGCAATAATTCCCCATTAGACGAGCTGAATGTCAGTCAGTTCCAACCCAAATACCCCAGATTTATCTTTATTTGACATAGTTTATTATATTTATGATCAGAGTTTTATTGTTCTCTTTGTGTATATGTCGAAAGACGATTATTGGACGTCTTTAGATTGTGCAGATGATGTGGGTGTTGGTATTTTGACAATCATTGCTGATGAAAATGTGGAATGTTTAATAATCCAGTGTTCCTTCTTTCGTGTTGAAACTTTAAAGATCCATTTTGTGCGTGTGTATGTTTGTATTTTCTCGACTTATTCTTTTGTCCTCTATCCATGCCAAACTGACCAAAAAAAACCCCACAAGAATTTACACTTTATCATCACATTTTATAGCATTTATGAGTGATCGCTTCATTTAAAGTGCGACACGTGCCACACTGCCAGATTTGTACCAGTCATATGATCATAATTAATACTTTTCTTTTTGGGTTGCATTGCATTGTTTTCTACTTTGCAGTCATTTCAATTCTTAAAAAAAGACATTGTTGATATGCAATTGTTATACATACTATATTTGTATAAATAAACATATGTGCTTGTGTACATTGAACACTTGTTTTTACTTCAGTTCCCTCACTCGATTAATAAATTATCTATCTATCTATCTATCTAGCTGTCTATCCATCTATCTGTTTGGCCTTCTTGCCGCCAGGGGGCAGCAGACTAGCATCAATATACTAGCAATGGCACAACATGCTAACTTCCGTAGCTTGACCGGATGTTGATGACTGTCAGACAGGTATTGTCAATTATTCACATTCACAGTTTATTGACTCGAGAAAGGTAGATGCCCATGAGTGCTTACTGTTTATAATAACAACATTATATTACCTTTACGCTTATTTAAATCGGTAAAGTATTGCCGTCGTGCGTTCCGAGCTGACATCCCGGTGTTTCGAATTGGTTTTGAATGAGCGAGCCAAGTGGCTTATTTAGCGTATACAACGATGGGAAAAAGACTTCAAACTAATAATCTTTTTTTTTAAAACGTAAGGTACGCTTACTAGGTTGGTGTCACGTTAAGTTTTTATAAATTGATGTACTACTTGTGAGTCAAGAAATTAAATTGAGTGGCAAAGAGAGATAGTAAGGAAACAGCTTCCTCAAGTGGCATGTCGCGGTATTACAGGTAATGGCTGGGTTATTAGTTATATGTAAAGAAATTATATATACATACTTTCTTTCATTAAAATAATGGTTGCTTGATATATAGTTATTTTATTGTAATAAGATATCCTGGTAAAATAAATAATGTTACATATACGTTTTAAATCGTCCAATTATTTATTGTCAATAATACAATTTAAAGTCTTAAACATAGATAAATATTAAAAAAACGTTTTGTACTTAATTGTTTAATTATTTGTTCTAAATGATAAAAGAAAAAAGATTAATACAAAACCGTTTTGCCTGAATAACTATGAGTAAATTAATTACAAATAAAACATTTTAAAAATGAAAATTCATTATTATTGTATTATTAAATATAACTATTTTACGTAATATACATACACACCAATCTCTTCTATGAATGACTCAAATGTGGCCCTTGAGCACAAAAGTTTATCTAAATGAATGAAGCCCATGAATTTTTTTTTTTTTAGAATAATAGTCTAATCTAAACAGATGACTTAAATGAGTAAATTACTATTATTACGACTCCTAATATTAATAATAACAAATGAAAAGGTGCTTTGTACTAATCCTGCTTTGTTTGACACAGGCCTGGCACGCGAGCACGACTTTGCGTCACGGCTGACATTTAGCGGTGTTGCGCACAAAGTTGGGGAGGTCAGTGCAATTGAAGCCGCCGCCTGCAATGCCCACCGCTATGCCCGCCGTTGCCCGCTCGCGCCACGAGTGGAAAGTGCTGCAAACAAAGCTGTTGAGGGGGGAAATGGATGCGTTACATTGATGCTAAAAACATTTATGAATATATAAACACATCAGATTAGTTAAATGAATACTTTGACACTGCAACCCAGAAAGTTGGGACAAGTTATGTTCAAAATAAGTCAAATAATATATATTTTTGGCCAATACATTTCATTTAGGGAGTTTGTTTACATTTCTTAAAATGTATGAATAGTTGTAACAGAATGGCACACGTCTTGGGAAAAGTAAATCAAATAATAGGATTTGGACAAATTTTATTGAGGGAGTCAAATTGTCCATTTTGTTGAAAAAAAGTTGGAATACTTCAACCAAAAAGGTTAGTAAGCATCATGTTAAAAGTAAGTCAAATAATAGTTCAGGAAAATAAGTGACATTTAGGGAATGAATTTGTCTATTTGAATGAAAAATAGAAATACTTCACCCTCAATGCAGCACAGTTACACTTACATATTAAAAGTAAGTGAAAGATTTTTAGCAAGCAAGTGAAAGTGAGACTTTATATTTCTTCATCTACAATGTAGGGCACTGTTAGCACACGTCATAAGTGAAATGTCCTTTTGTCTAGTTTTCTTTCAAATGTGACATTTTCACCCAGAGTGAAGCGATGTAAAGTGCAAGTCATGTTCAATAGTGCATAGCACATGAATGTCATTTAGGGTTTAAGCTCGTCTATTTTTTCACGTCAGGATGGGAGCCTTGAAGCGGCGAGGCCTTTCACACAAGACCCCCCCCCCCCCCCCCCTTCCCAATCAAACAATATGTGCTACTAAAGGCCATTTGCTCTCTACTGCGGACGTGTCGATGGGATAGAGTGGTTGAGGGTGTTGATGATGACGACTCACATTTGGTCGGGAAGAACAAATAGGTACACGCGGTCGGCCCTTCGACAGCCAATCCCGTTCTTAACCTCCCTCAAACACACAGAGATGCTAAACATGTCAGTGTGCAAAAGCCACTGAATGAGGTTCATTTCTTTGATTTTGACACAAACCACACCAGAGTTCTTGACCAAACAAAGGAAAATATTTAATGAGTGTGGCAATAAATGAGCATTTACATTTCATATTTACAATTTCATCACGTACTGTACAAAAAAAACGGCCCGGTTCCTCACAGGACGTGGTAGACGGGGCTACCCGGCGTGCACGGCCGCGAGTCGGCCGAGCCGGCGGGCGACGGGACGGCCCGGGCGGGGCGGCGACCCGGCTCGGGCGTGGACAGCCGGTCCACGATGCTGGACAGGCACTGCAGGCTGGACGCACCCGCCGCCTTGTCGGAAAAACTCTCTGCGGGGGGAGATTGGTTTGTTGTTCACCGGGATGACACGGCAAAAGGTGCGCCGGCGTTGCGGAAGTGCTCTCACCGTTCTTTGCGTAGGGATAAGTACTGCCGTAGTTGAGCTGCGGCCACGCCGGACTGTTGCCGTCCGTCTGGAAAAAAACAAGCAGAATACATAAATATTTCTGGCCTTCCTGAGATTGCGGACAGCCTAATAAATCCTGGGCGAGTAGCGGGGGCGCGCCTCGAAGCCCAAAGCAGGGCGGCGAGGGCTCCTTCCTGTCCTTCCCCGGCGTGGCCAATCGATTGTGTCAGTGCGAGACGACACTTGTAAATCTGCGCCCCGTCCGGACAGAGGTGCGCCAGGCGTTCCGATTGCTCCCGTTTTTTTCCTGCCTACCTCTGTCAAATGGATTTTTAGCAGCAGTGGGAAAGTCATCGCAAAAAATGTACCTAGCAGCTACCGACGGATGTTTGTCTCCAAGGGTGACACACGTGATGGGGGGGGGAGGGTTGCAAATGTCTTTTTCTGAACTCAAACTAGTATCCGTGGGGAAGCCATCACAAAAAGACATTTGCAGTGGAAACATGAGATGCGACGGCTTGGAGTTGTAAATTGTGGCGTCCCTCTATCGCGAAACGAACACATTTCTAGGACAAGAACTTGAAGGTGGATTATGACAAATGCCAAGCGAATGTAGTGAGGCAAATTGGACATCTCGCTGTCTGTCCATCTCAAATAGTAACCCATTTCTCGAACGTATGTTTTCCTGATGAGGGCGGGTGGCAAAGTGACACGGGCTGGCCTGCGGGGGTGTACTTAGCGAGCCAGATCACTTCCGAATTGGAAATGTCGCTTTCCGGCCATCTCCCGGCACCGTGAATCAGACACTAAAATCCCCGCTCGTATCTTTCGGGGTGTCACTGGCGCACCTGTGGGGAAAAAGGAGTCCCCTGGTAGTTTAATGGTAACCCCGATTAGGAAACGCTAGCTTGGCAAAATGGTGTCTAATGTGTGTTGGCTTTTGAGCGTCAGGGCAGAGGGCGCTCACGGAGGTGCACGGGGGTCTCACCAGGCCGTCGGAGCAGCTGGACAGCGGGCTCCCGGGTTCGGAGCCGCTGTAGTAGTGGTCCACCTGCTCTCGGAGGAGCTCCTGGAGGCTCTCGATGTACTGGATGGCGTTGCGCAGGATCTCCACCTTGGGCAGGCGCTGGCCGGGGTTGGCCGAGGTGCAGCGGCGCAGGGCCTCGAAGGCGTGGTTGACTTTCTTGAGGCGGCGGCGCTCCCGCATGGTGGCGGCGCGCCGGCGGTCCACGAAGCTGGACTTGCGCTTGCAGGCCTTGCAGGCCCACTGGAGGCAGCGGCCCGGCTGGTGCGGCGGCGCGCCGGGGGCCCGGACGTGCTCGTCCTCGTCCGAGTCGTCGTCGGCCCCCGGGCGCAGGGCGTCCGGGGACGGAGGCGCGTAGTAGAGCTGCGACGGAGAGAAGACGTCCATGCTTTTGGGAGCTGAGGCGACCTCTGAGGGATGTGAGGGGTCTGCTGCCCACGGGCCCCCCTTTTATGCCCCGGGGCCCACATTGGCCAGATCTAATTACCGTGGCCCGTTGGCCCTGCCCCATCCCTCCTCGCACCCCCCTGTGCCCTGCCTGCTGACATTCCCACATCTGCCCTCGCTGATCTTTTCCCACCGCGGGCCCACTCGGACCCCCTCGCGAGCCTGTCGCTGCTCCTTCACGCAACGTTTCGCAACCTTTGTTGAGCAAAGGCACCCATCTTACTTTTGAAAGATCTCGCAGCGCATCGCCAGAGAAAAATAATGATGCACCTTCTGCCACCGAGCGGAAGAGTATTTCATTGTCGCTAGCGTAGCTACATCAACAAAGATACATTAATTCGTTAGCCTGCTCGCATAAATGTCAGTTATTTTTCACATGAATACAAACTACCAAAGTGCTGGATACAAATGTTGTCGTCATGACAGCGGATGAGTTCCCCCCCAAAATAGATGCGTTTGCCCAACCGTCAATCAATCACAATTTTCTGGCCGTTTAAGTGAAATTGGGGCACAGTTGTTGGGAATCGCTGCCTTAAGTCACCAAACGGGAACGTTATGAAGACGTCGGTGACACTTTTGACCGCCAATTGCTGCGGGCGTCGCATTTCAAGCCGACACCTCGGAGCTCGTCAGCCGAGGTGTCGGCGCCGCCTTCATTCCGCCCGCCGCACTTTTTCTTCTTCTTCCACTTGGAAGCAAACTCTCGCCGTTAACTCTCGCCGACGTCGCACAGATGGCGGCGCTCTTTGTTTGGCCCTCGTTTCCTACACTTGCGAACACCGCAAAGCTTATCTTACAAAACAAGACACTTACTGTTATTTTCATCCCTAAAGTAAATAAATAAATAAATTAATTAATTATTTTCAAATTCATTTCGCTTACGTGGCATAAAAGTCGTATGATGTCAGGCACACGTGCTTTTGTTTCAGTGTAAATTTGTTAGATATGGACTTTTTTTTTTTTTTTTTACAACTGTAATGGTTAAAAAAAAGTGCTTCATTTGAGGAAAATTGTTACAAATGTAAACCATAATTTCCCTGACCCAAAAAAAGGAAGTAGCAGGCTTCCTATTTAAATAAAACAACAAATGAGTTTTAGTAACATTGAAATGTTGACCAATTGAAGAGTAAGATGATCATTATCATTTTTGATAGTGCTTTTCAAAGTGTAAATATATTGTGCAATGTATAATCAGAAGTATGTCTTAAAATAATACAATGTGGCTTCTAGAAAGAAAAAACAAAACATTTTCCCTTTTAAAAATGTCCATTTGTTACATATTCTAATCCACGCGGATTGCAGTCGCGTCAGTATTTTTGGACGGTTGTGCTAAATTGTTTTGTCGAAATGCTCCACACTTGCTAGTGTAACAGTTGCCACGTCAATTGCATAGCCTTGTGAGGAAATAAATGGAAGTACTATTTGCACAGAATTTCGATGTGATTTTGTCACGTAACGTTTTGACGTCCTCGAATGCACGTTTTGATGCAGAAGTGGCTCTCGTGCCTTGGCGCTGTTGACAGATGCACGGTTACAATGCGGATATTTCTCACAATGTGCCAAAGCGTTTGTCTCGCCTCTCTGGGAACCGCGCGCACCTAAAACAACACGGCGACACCCCCGAATTGCTCCCGCACAGCTGACGAACACATCGGCGGCGTCGGCGATCAAACGCGCGTCGCGGCTTCAGAAGGCGAGGAGGGCGAAGCTTCGGCGAGGCGAAAAAGCGGCCGAGTCTCGGTCGGGGCGTCCGCGCATGCGCGCCGCAGAGGCAGCCTGCCTTGTTGTTGTTGTCGGGGGTCGGAGGTCACAGGCAGAGTTAAGTGAGGGTCACGTCTCCAAAGCTTTTTTTTTTCTTTGGCACTAATGTTACACCTTCAGTGTCAGTGCTTTTATCCTTAGTTTTGTGCAGATATAAACGTTATTGCACTGCCTAACACTTATTTATTTCAAATTTAACAAATAGCTATACAATTCAACGATCTAATGAATCAAAACAATTATAGGTGCATTATTGTGATATATTTTAATATCAAAATGTAATTTTTGCTGTTTACATTTAAAAAAATGAGAACAAATCCAAACTATTTAAATAGTGCATTACTTTACTTTTAATTTATATGTATTTGAATTTATTCATGAATTAATTGATTTGTGAATTATTACTATTAGCTTTAAAAATGACGGTTAAATGAAAAATGAAAGATGAACAAATGAAAGGGTGCATTATTTAAAATTTTTAAAATACTATTTAGATTCATTTCCCTTAAAATATAAGAAATGGAAACTACTTCAAAGTATTTTGCTGTGTGCATTATTTTGTATTTCAAATGATATAATATTGTCAATGCAAAATATTCAATGTTATTCATGGTAGAATAACAGTGATTACATACTGTAAATCATAATAATAGTAAGGAAATTTATAAAATCTAAAAGAATAAGTTGAGTTGAGTTGGTTGAATTATTTTGTAAAAGCTCGCATTGCGTGTCCCTCATGTTCTGTGTGATGAGCGCACTTTTCAGCGTATGTAGCGTATATTAGCGCACTTTTCATGAGCGCGAACCTTTTTCTTGTCTTTCCCGGTGCAGATGATAAAGCACGGAGGGAGCTGCAGCGTGTCAAGTCACGAGCGGGTGAGTGAAGTGGGAGAAGTCGAGGTCCGGGTGGGGGTGGCGGGTGCAGACCACCGTAAAAAATCACATCGCTGTTGGCGCTATCGGGTTTCTTGTGTCTGCTTCGTGCTTAAAACAGCTCACACACGAAACATTTCTTGTATGCGATCCCATTCCACATTCAAAAACAACTCCAATTTTTTTTTAGACCATTGGAGCAGTTTATTTTGATGTATAAATTATTAAATAGTCCAACGGCTTCCTTCGTTTGTCCTTACTAGATTATAAAATAAATACAATTGAATTTTGACATGTATAAAATATGTACACCAAGATAGAGGTTAGAGAAAATTGGGGAAATTATTTTTCCGTAGCTGCCGTGTTGCCGCCGCCGCTGCTGATGCTGTCCACGATGGACGACAGACGCAGGAGGCTGCAGGACGCCGACGACTCGCCTGAACGCAAAAACAGCGAAAAATGACGTTTAATGGTGGCTTAAAACATTCCGGTTTGGCGCGTTTTACCTTCCCTCTGGTTCGCCGATCCGGCACTGGAAAGGTCGGCCGTGTTGGTCCAGGTCTCGCAGGACTTCTTCCAAGGGTTTCCCGATGCAATCGCCTGGAGACGCACCCAAATAGTTTTAATCGTGGAACTATCGCTCTGCAAATCACATCATGATCGCATGCGAAATTGTTTCATTTTCAGTAGGACGCGTCTCACGCTGGGATCCGATCTCAAAGCAAACACATTTTAAAAAAAAAAATACACTTCATAACAAGCAATATTGCACTAACATGAAATTTTGGGGGATTGCCTTCGTTTGTGAGCTTTTTGCAAACGATTCTTGACCTAGCTCACATTAGCTAACCATGCTGGCTAGCATCCCTGTGCTTTTGCTAACCTGTAAACAGAATCAATTGCTGTTTCGGCCCCAAACCAAGCAACAAGCAGTTCAACACAAAAAGTCTTCGCAATAATTTCCGTGTAAAATTTTGTTTGCGTTAATGGGCGATATCTACCGCAGTATTACGATAAATAAAGATAACTGTCGTGACTGTTAGATCTCTGTGAAGTCCAAACTTGTTAGTTTGGAACTACGATTTCGTGTAGCGTTCCATTGCACTTTTTCTAGTTAGACATCGAAAATTTCGGAGGTTTTCTGGAACACAGTTTCACAGATAAATACAGATAACAATGTTCTGTTACAGTTAATCTGGGAATTACGATTGAGTAGGAACTTCCATTGCATTTTCCCAGTCGGACGTTTTCTGGATCGTACCTATCCAGCTGAGTCAAGCCAGACAATCGCAGGGGACATCGATAAACAGCCATTCACGCCTACAGTCCCAAACGTCGAAGCCAGAACCTCAGACATGCGAATCACTCATCCACTCTGCTGCGATGTGTTAGCATTTCTGCTAAATACCGATGGATAGTGAGCCATTCAAGTTGGGGTACTGGATCTCTGCTCTTTCCAGACTTTCTTTGTAGGACCTTCAATTTCGTAGCGTTCCATTGCGCTTTTTCTAGTCGGACATTTCCAAAACTCCCCAGTTTTGGTCAATGCTGCATTTTTTTCCCCCCAGCGCATATTTATCTCACTGGTTGCTAGAAGTACGTTTCTAGTTAGGCATTGATGTTAGACTACTCTGGATCTCCGGGAGTTCTTTCTTTGTAGGACCTTCAAGTAGCATCCACTTTTCCTAGTCAAATATCTGAAAATGTCACAGTTATGGTCACTTTTTAATCTTCCCATCATATTATCATCTCATTGGTCGCCAAAAAGCAGATTCATGTGTAAATTAATGTGTTAGTAAGCCATTGATGCTAGACTACTGGATCTTTGGGAATTTCTGGTGGACGTTCTTGATAAGAACTTGAAGTTTAAGTCTTACTCCATTGCACTTTTCCGAGTGCGATAACTGAAAAAGTCTCAAGTTTTGGTCAGTTTTCGGTCTTTTCGACTGCATTTTTATCTCGTTGGTCGTCGAAATTGGACTGACGTGTAAATTGCCATTCATATTAGATTACTGTATCTCTGGGGGGTTTCTCAAAAGGACCTTCAAGTTTAAGTAACGTTCGGCATTTCCGAGTCTGATATCTGACTTAAAACTTCCCAGTTTTCTTCAGGTTTTGGTCTTTCCGTTGCACTTTTACCTTGTTGATCATTGAAGTAGATTCACGTGTTAATTGTTAGCCATTCATGTTGGATTACTGGATTTGTGGTAATTCCTGGAAGAGTTTCTTTCTAAATACTTGAAGTTTGAGTAGCGTTCTATTGAACCTAGTCTGCTATCTGAAAAACTTGTCAGTTTTGGTCATTTTTTGGGGTCTTTCCGCTGTATTCCTATCCCATCTGTTGTTAAAAGTGGATTCACGTGTTAGCCATTATGCAGTTACCACGGTTTAAAGTCTCAGACTAAGACGTGGACCTGCCTGGTCCACTTACAGTGTCTTGTTTAATGGAGCGATCCTGCTCGTCCAAGGTGTGCAACAGCTCCTGCAGCCTCTCGATGTAGCTGATGGCGCTGCGCAAGATCTCCACTTTGGGCAGCCTCTGGTTGGGGTTGGCCACCGTCTTCTTCTTGAGTGCCTCAAAAGCCTCGTTGATCTTCTTGAGGCGGCGGCGCTCGCGGAGCGTGGCGGCCTTGCGGCGGTCAGTGGGCGCCGACTTCCTCTTGCACACCTTGCAGGCCCACATGAGGCACTGGCCCTCGCAGTGGGACCGCAGGCCGGGCGGCGCCAGGACGTGCTCCTCGCCGCTGCTGTCCTCGCCCGTCTCGGACGCCGCCCGGTCCCGGCCCGGCGACGACGGGCTGTCGTCGTCGTCTGCGGCGGCGTGGTAGAGCGGCGACACCACCGCCATGTCCAGGTGGTGCAGCGCGCCATGGTCGCCGTCGTCCAAGTAGCGCAATTCGTTGAAGAGGTACGCGTTGGTCTCAAAAAGGTCCATCATATTGCGGCGACGTGGCGTGTGCTTGCTCAAGTGCGACTGCTGTGGCATTTAAATAGCCGCGACACTCGGCACCCGCCGGGCTTATATATAGAATGTGAAACTCTACCCGGCGCTTTGGCTGCAACCATCTTTTTTTTTTTTTTTTTTTTTTTTTTTTTTTTTTTAATAGCAAACACTGTGTGGGAAATTCACGCACACTATACAAATGTCACCTCACGTTTCACAACAGGTGCGTCAAATAGTGCCATTTTTCTTTCAACTCACGTGTATGAAACTACAGTGGCACCTTAACCTACGAGTTGAATTCGGTCCTTTACCACACCCTTAACTCAGAACATTCATATCGCAAAACACTTTTCCCTAATGAAATGAATAGAAATGCCACTAATCCGTTCCAGCACCCGAAAAATCACCACCAAAAATTCCTTTGTCTTCTTTAATAATGAAAATCGGACTCTACAGTAGTTTATCAAAACATGCAGTAATGACATAATTTGATAAAATGTAAAGAATTCAACAGTTTGGTCATGATAATTCAATGGGCATTGTGCTGCTCATTCTGCTCTGTGCACCTTGGCCACCGGGGGCAGTCTAACACATGATTTTTTTTCCCAAAACATTTGGAAGCTATGCACGCTTGTGAAAATCCTATCACACCCCAGAGTTGAGCGTAAACAAACACATGGCTGACTAATCTGACAAAGGCTTGCATTGTCATGTTGCGTGACGTCAAGCCATGTTATAGAAATGCGATGTTTTTTCCCAATTAGGCCCAGCCCTTCAACACTGGCTAATCCGATAATTGCTTTCTACAGTCCGATATTGTTGTGTGACCTCCCTCACAAGTTAAAAGTTGGGAGCTGCTGATGTATGAGCCCGTTGCAAGTCCACAATTGGAAACGCCACCGTCGGGAATGTGGAGGATTCCTATTTTCATACGACTGCCTGACCTTGTGTGATGACGCGTCTCAGCGAGCTTTGATTTTGTTCAATTATTGGTTCATTTTGTTTTGTAAAGAATCAAATCAAAATGTTTTACATACATACATATTATATTAAATAAGGAGTTACTGCCTTTATTATAAATAATAAAATAAAAAAGAGAATTTTACATATACATTTCACTTAAAAAAAAAAACAAAAAAAAACCAACAACAATAAACTAATTGATTTATTGTAACTAAAGAATTCAAACTAAGCACAAAGTTTGCGCCGCCCTACGTTAGGCACAAATGTTAGCTCGTAGCTGACGTGTGATAAGAGGAAACTCTTCCGGAATCTTGATGAATATTTGCACTCGAGATGCATTTTTAAAATAAAAGTAGTGTTTTTTGGCCCAGCCGCCGCGACCTCCGTTGCGTCTTCTCGCCAGCGGGCTACTGTGCCGTAAATCTAGCGTTAGCGTCAGTCGGGGGTTGAGGGGTTGAGTGTTGGGGGGGGGGGGGGGGGGGGAATGAAGCTTCAGCTGTCAGGGAGAATCATGACATATCCTGGGCACAAAGTCGAGCAGGCCTCTCGGAGCGTAAATCTGTCCCGCAACCCCCAAAAACTTGTCAAAGATCACAATTTTCACGTTGAAAATAGTTAGTTTTTTTTTTTGCTTTGCTTTGAAGTCGAACGCGGCGCTAGAACATAACGTAACGTACTACTAGCCTAGCCAAGAATGAAGCATTGATTTGCATTTTTTCCATGTCTGCAAACAATACAAAGAGGAAATTAATGGCAAATTGATGAGTCCATCCACTAATTGGATTATTTAAGAAAATAAAAGCCTAAGCGCTACTTTTGTATCATGCACAACAAAGTGTAAAGTGCACTCAGCCACAAGTGCAAAAATGGCTAAGCTATTGTATAAAGCTAAATAATAACAGTACAAACATTGCTATAATCATTACAGTAGATTTATATACATACAAATACATTTAAAAATATATGTTACTAATAATCGATTCTTTTGAAATACAACAATTAATCCCACAGGGTATTATTTTTTTGTTTATTGTATTGTTTTTTTCATGTATTTTACTATATTTATTGACTGTTTTTTTTATTGCGAAGCATCTCGTAACTTTGTTTCAATAACAAATAGTTATTATTGTCACAAAATATTTTTTATATATAATTCAAATACCATTGTGGTTATTTACTGTATATGTTTGTCTTGGAATACAAAGGAAAAAAATACATAACTAAGGTCAATAAAAATAAATAAAATAGTAATACAGAAATAATAATGCTAGAAATATATTAAAAAAAATCAGAAAGCAAAAAATCTAAAAAGTCTATATGTTTGTGTGTGTGTGTGTGTGCGTGTCGTCCTTCCAGGTGGGATCCACTTAGGCGCAGTGCTGACATGAATTCTCAGCAGCAGACTTGTTAATGAACGTGAACTTTGGGACCCCCTCCTCAGCGAACCACCCCCCGCCCGCCCGCCTTCCCTTCCGTCCCTTCTTCCCGACAGGCAGGACGCCCATCTCCGGGCCGGCTCGCTCCGTGACGGACACTGCGCATGTAAGCCGGCTACACACCTGGGAAATGGATTAGCCAATCGGGAGGGGCGGGGTGGTTGTGGGGGGTACGCTGACTCACGCTGTGAAGAGGGCCCCTGGAAAAGTGGGCTCATCTCTGAATAAAGATAGCAACTTTTAAGTAACAATAAAAAAAGACACTTTTATAAGGCAGATAATGAAGAGGTTGTCTGACAAACTGCTTTCTTTTCTGTAGGAGTCTCCTTTAATTGTCTCTTCATTCACCCAGATGTGCACCGGGACCGCAACGGGGCCGAAATGTACGTACAACTTACTTGACTGGTTTTACCGGACCCGTTTAGGCATGCTGCTGCTTCGATGTCAATTTTAAACATTTTAGGAGATCTTTTAAAGGCTGCACCATGCCTGGCTGAACAGGACTAAAACTGTGAAAAAACTGTGCAACGACTTGCTTCCGTCCAGTGCTGAAGCATCCTTTTCCTTTAACACAAACTTTCAACATTTTGGACAAGTTGGAGACGGCATTGTGATCGTTTTAAGGACGAGGAAGGCCTAAATGGGTCTGGTAGGACTGAGTAAGAGAGAGGCTTTGATGAGTTGATTGAATTCAGTCCTGTCAGACCCCTTTCGGCATGTTGCTGCTCAAACGCAAATATTTAACATTTTGCTAATTCTTTTCAAGATGCAGCAAACGGATCTGGCAGAACTGAAAGTGTCAAAGACAGCGTGATGAGTTGTCTTTAATCTCATGTTCCCAGACACAATTGAGCATGTTGTGTGTGTTTGTTTTTTTTTTTTTTTTAATGCAAAACATGAACATTTTGGTCAAGTTAAGGATGCTATTGTGATCATTTCAGCGATGCAGCATGCCTAAAATTGCGTGGCTACTTGTTGGAATTCAGTCCGACCGGATCTGTTTAGACATGCTACATCCTTAAAAAGATCCCACTCGGCACCGTCACTCTCACAACAAAAATGTTTCAGACTGATGTTAAAAAGAACAACACATCAAATGGGTCTGCTCCACCACCGCTCGTCATAAAGTCTGCCCGAGCTCTGAAACTCTGAGACCCAAAACAAAACTGGGAGCGAGCGCACCCCCCTTGAGCTAAGCTAACAGACGGCTCCTCTCACTCGTGGCCCGAGATGGCGGCCGACGCAGCGGGCTAGGGTTTCAAAGGCCGCTGGGTAGGGAGCCCCCCCCCCCCCGATGGTATCTTGGGGCTGAAGGGGGGTGGGATTCGCTTCAAAGTGCTAGCGGCTGAAGTTTGTCAATTAGCGGCAGGGAGGAGCCGGCCGCTAACTCTGCGTAAACGGTCGGCGTTGGCGTAGTGACTCAATAGCGTTGTTCCTGCGAACGGACGGCCAGGCTAATTATCGGCGGGACGGCAGCTGCACGTTCATTTCGCCGTGCTTTCAACAGGCCGCCGTCGTAATCAAGGCGGCGTATTGTCGTCGAGTCGCGAGTGATCCGCTGGCCTCCTGGTTGATTCTGTCTTCATTGGGGAAAGTGACGGATTAGTCGCCCCCTCCCCCACCTCAGCCAGACCGATGCCGACTTAGCGGGTAGACGATAGGCCATCTCGTCTGGCCCCGTTGACCCCGTCTGGAGGCGCTTCCACTCCGGCCAAAACCTCCAAAGTGCACGATACAAAGTACTTTGATGTCATCGATGCGTCGGAGGCTCGCTCTCATCAGGATGCGGGGCGAGATTGCTGATTCCCAACCACTTTTTTTCGGGCTGTCTAATTTCACTCAATTGAATCTTGATATCATCTATTTACTACAAATAATGTACACTACTCACCAAAAGTTAAAGATTCTGGTGAACTGAAAACGCACCGACAATAAACCACCGCTATATCGAGGTTCAATTCTTGTGGTCCCGATATATTTGTTTTTTATGTTACTCTATTTGTTTTTATTAGCGTTTGTACAATATTCTTGTCTTATCCATTGCTCTTGTGTTCTTATGTGTTTGTGTTTCTGTCTGTATTGTAACCGCCTCGATGGAGGGGGAAGTGGGAGGGTTTACCGATGCATTGGTTTTATTATTCCACATCAACATTCAAAGCTTGAAGTCGACTAATCGTTCATCACGTGTTTTTGTCATCCCGTCTTCTACTTGGCCAATTTCAATGACTTTGGACCCTTCTGCTGCTGTTGCCAGACTGTATCGCTCTGTCCGGCCAACAAGGCGACATAGTCAGCGAGTACGAAAATAAGCTCGTGGTGGATGAGAATAGCCGTTAGCCTCGCTAGCTTTGGCTATTCTGCAAGTCGCTCGGGACCGCGGGACTGGCGGCGAGGATTGAGGTTGCAACTCCGATGACGTTTCAGTGACGTCAACGATGAATCGACTTCGACTTGACTTTCATCACATAGTCGACTGCAAAAATATTTTGGCATTCAAACCCTTTCACTTTTACATGTGAACTTGATTTGACCCTCTCCTAACTTTTCATCTATTTATGCCAGCGACCTATCGCGACAAACAATGATGTGCTCTTCCACGAGATGGCTGAAGGTGCAATTATTTTCCGTACTTCAAATATGCGCCTTGGCTCAGTAAAGTTTGGGAAACACGAACCTCGATGGCATCCACCAAACAACAAAGCGGATTGCGTTACGCTGAAAATGAGACAACCTTTTTTTTTTTTTTTTTTTTTTTTTTTTAAAAGTGGTTGGCTCCAGTGAGAATCTAACGGGATATTGATGGATGTCGGCGTTGACATCATGCAGCGTGATGGCCCGCGTTTAAAACAACACGTAGCAAAGCCGCGCCGCGGTGGGTAAAGAACACGCACCTTTGTCACCCGAAACTGCTGTCTGATCCCACTGATGCGCCATGTTGATCATTTATGACGACCCGCCGTGACCGTCTTTAATTACGCCTTTTATCTGATCTGCCGGGACTGAAAATGATGACAGATTGATATCATAATCATAATAATTAAAGCTGCGGGGGTTGCAGAATACGCTTTATTTTTGGCGCCTGAAGGTCACTGTGCAGAACAAAATAAAAGATTAATATTGATTGACTGCTTTATTTGAACAGATAAACAGAAACGATAAATTTAAAATAAGACAGAAAGCAGGAATAAATTACATTCTTCGACACGGTTTACATGTTCAAAAAGGAGATAGATGCTTTTTAATTTTTAATTTTTTTTTTTAAGTATTTAAGTACAACCCCAATTCCAATGAAGTTGGGACGTTGTGTTAAACATAAATCAAAACAGAATACAATGATTTGCAAATCCTGTTCAACCTAAATTTAATTGAATACACTACAAAGACATGATATTTAATGTTCAAACGGATCAACTTGATTGTTTTTAGCAAATAATCTTTAACTTAGACTTATATGGCTGCAACACGTTCCAGAAAAGATGGGAGAGGTGGCAAAAAAGACTGAGAAAGTTGAGGAATGCTCATCAAACACCTGTGTGGAACATCCCAGAGGTGAACAGGCTAATTGGGAAAAGGTGGGTGCCATGATTGGGTAGAAAAAGGAGCTTCCCTGAATTGCTCAGTTATTCACAAGCAAAGATGGGGCGAGGTTCACCTCTTTGTGAACAAGTGCGTGAGAAAATAATCCAACAGTTTAAGGACAATGTTCCTCAACGTACAATTGCAAGGAATTTAGGGATTTCATCATCTACGGTCCATAATATCATCAAAAGGTTCAGAGAATCTGGAGAAATCACTGCATGGAAGCGGCAAGGCCCAAAACCGACATTGAATGACCTTCGATCCCTCGGGCGGCACTGCGGCAAAAACCGACATCAATGTGTGAAAGGATATCACCACGTGGGCTCAGGAACACTTCAGAAAACCAATGTCAGTCAATACAGTTCGGCGCTACATCCGTAAGTGCAACTTGAAACTCTACTATGCAAAGCAAAAAAAATTTATCGACAGCACCCAGAAACGCCGCCGGCTTCTCTGGGCCTGAGCTCATCTAAGATGGACTGACGCAAAGTGGAAAAGTGTTCTGTGGTCCGACGAGTCCATCCATCCATCCATCCATCCATCCATTTTCTGAGCCGCTTCTCCTCACTAGGGTCGCGGGCGTGCTGGAGCCTATCCCAGCTGTCATCGGGCAGGAGGCGGGGTACACCCTGAACTGGTTGCCAGCCAATCGCAGGGCACATACAAACAAACAACCAGTCGCACTCACAGTCACACCTACGGTCAATTTAGAGTCTCCAATTAATGCATGTTTTTGGGATGTGGGAGGAAACCGGAGTGCCCGGAGAAAACCCATGCAGTCACGGGGAGAACATGAAAACTCTACACAGGCGGGCCCGGGGATTGAACCCGGGTCCTCAGAACTGTGAGGCTGACGCTCTAACCAGTCGTCCACCGTGCCGCCCACATTTCAAATTGTTTTTGAAATATGTGGATGTCGTGTCCTTCGGGCCAAAGAGGAAAAGAACCATCTGGACTGTTATGGACGCAAAGTTGAAAAGCCAGCATCTGTGATGGTATGGGCTGTGTTAGTGCCAATAGGTAACGTACACATCTGTGAAAGCACCATTAATGCTGAAAGGTACAAACAGGTTTTGGAGAAACATGCTGCCATCCAAGCAAAGTCTTTTTCATGGAAGCCCCTGCCTATTTCAGCAAGACAGTGCCAAACCACATTCTGCACGTGTTACAACAGCGTGGCTTCGTAGTAAAAGAGTGCGGGTACTAGACTGGCCTGCCTGCAGTCCAGACCTGTCTCCCATTGAAAATGTGCGGCGCATTATGAAGCGTAAAATACGACAACGGAGACCCCGGACTGTTGAACAGCTGAAGCTGTACATCGAGCAAGAATGGGAAAGAATTCCACCTACAAAGCTTCAACAATTAGTGTCCTCAGTTCCCAAATGTTTATTGAATGTTGTTAAAAGAAAAGGTGATGGAACACAGTGGGAAACATGACCCGGTCGTCCCAGCTTTTTTGGAACGTGTTGCAGCCATCAAATTCCAAGTTCATGATTATTTGCTAAAAACAATCAAGTTGATCAGTTTGGAGATGAAATATCTTGTCTTTGTAGTGTATTCAATTAAATATGGGTTGAACAGGATTTTCAAATCATTGTATTCTGTTTTGATTTATGTTTAACACAACGTCCCAACTTCATTGGAATTGGGGTTGTATTTACATTTCTTCCCATTCGTTTGAGCAGGGCTTGAGCACATTTAAGCTACAATTGACACATGATGATGAATGGGCTTAAAGTTGCATTGAGTGTGTGTGCATGCGTGCGTGCGTGCGTGTTTGTGTGTGTGTGTTTCGACACAGGAGGTGAAATATTTCCAACAGGTTGCTTCTTCAAAAATCATCTGGAATAATGTTACTGTCCAAACACATGTATCGATTGTGCGTGTGTGTCACTCCATTTTTATTTATTCCAGAGGTGTGAAGCGCACACACACACATGCACATGCACACTCAGAGCGTGCCTGGTGCCCAACATTTGAGCGGGCGTGAAGGTCGGCGCCACCTGTTTGATACAATAAAAATTCTAGTGTTACCTCTGTGGATGTTATTGGAGCTTGTGTTTCAGGATGTGTGTGCGCGCACGTGTGTGCGTGTGCACGTAAAAGCAGTGCAGGTGCATGCAGGGAGAAAAAAAACAAACAGAAGTCAGAAGGGATGCTTCACTCTGCGCTTTTTATTGACATGCTGAGAGTTTGCCACAAATGCAGCGTTCCCACTCCAGAAGCAGAACCATTATGTGTTTGGAACTCTAAATGGAGTTCTCTGGAACTTTTGGAGGAACATTGTGTGTTTGGACCACAGGAACTAGTCTCTAATTGTAGTTCCAGGTTTTTTTTTTCTTTTTAAATCATGTTAATTAGTGCACATTTCGACTCAAGGAACTTTAATGCAACTTTAGGAGTCTCTGGAATGTAGTTCCAGGGTACTCGAGCGTGTTACTTATAGCACATTTCAACTGCATGAACTTTACCCCAGAACTAGAAACTTTTGGATGAGCATTGCGGATTAGGCTCACAGGATCGCGTCTCTAAATTTAGTCCCAGAGACTATTTATGCCTTATGTATAGCGCTTTTTGACTGCAGTAACTTTACTCTAGAACTAGTAACTTTTGGAGCACCATTGTGTGTTGGACTGTTGTCTAAATGTATTTCTAGGGTCATTTATTGGGCTAAAAGAAGACCTTGCTTTTGGAGGTAGCGCTTTAGAGAGAAACCTTTTTGGGTTTTTGGTATACAGTGCTGAACAGGACGCTAAAAGTACCGAGAACACAAAGTTCCTGTGAGGGACCTTTTTCATTTCATGTGGCAAGAAGTAAAGCTTGACAGCGGGGTACGGGTAGTCGTGAAAACACGAGCGTGCGTGAGAGAAGAAGGAGTCTGCACTTTAATGACTTAATCCAAGTTCACTCTCCCTTTTTGCATCGGGCCAGCCAGCGTAATCCCGGCTGGCCCGATGAGAGCCCGGAGATGACCTCACTGTTTGCTTTCACAAGGTCCCTGCGGACAGGAGTGTTTTTTTTTTTTTTTTTTTGGAGGGGCAGGGGGGGTTGTTCGTCTGGTTCTGCAGCGGTCCGGCCGTGTCGGACGCGAAGGCCAAGGTCCGCGGGGACGCCGGTGGGCCGGGGCTCCGGTTACTGGAGGCTTAGTCACGCTGCGTGAAGCTGACGTGCAGCAGCCACCGATCAGGTTGCGCAATATCAGAAAAGTGTCGCCATATAAATATACACTTGTACCTACCTACTTTTACCCACAATGCATCTGTCCAAATAAGTACACTTCATTCGGTACCCCGACGCAATACTTTCATCCATCCATTTTTCATTTGGGTTGAATAATATGACTTAGTAAAAGTAAAAAGTAGGCCTCCAAGTAATTGCCTAAGTACTCAATGAAAAAGTACTCAAGGACTGAGTAACTGGTGAGTAACTTCTAATTTCTTATTGTTTTAATTGGTGTGAATGTCAAATAGACAAAAATAAAAACTAGAAATGTGCAACTTCAGATTTTGCCCAACAGCGTCACTTTAATGTCAGGGCACATCGGCGAACGGGACTGGCCATCAGGCAATTTTAAAGACAAAAAAATAAAAGGGCTGGTGACCAGCGGGGGTGATCTTTTGGGTCCAGAACTGAATGTAAGAACAATTATGTTTATCGTCGTGCTGGTAGTAAGGGATGTTGCCAATACTTTTTGCTGACTTTAGTTCGCTACATGAATCGACTGCATGAGGGAAATCTACGTAGCATTTCTAGTTTATGAATCTTTATGACTGTGGCATTTGTTGGCACTCCATTAAAGGCTGTTTCTAATATTTGGAAGAGCTCTCCGAATGCGCAATAGGAAACGTTAGATGTTCGATGACTGAGCGATTTTGTGTCAAACTGTCAAGCGCACAGATAATCAAGTTTAACAACATCCATTTTGGAGAGATTGCTTTCAAATCAAGCCCAACGCATTCACCGACATGTAAATATACATACGTTGAAGACACAACGCGTGTGTGAAAGGAGCTTCGTCGTCCGGTGGCGGACCGCACACGGAGCCAACGGGAAGCATGGTGGTCGCCGTTAAAGCTGCCACGAGTCCCGCCCGCCGTTTGGGACGGGGGCACCGACCTAATGCGTCGTTTCACACTGTGCGCGCCGTCGTCGGCCGTAGCCCGGCGAGGACCACCTCGCCGCCAAATGACCCGCCGCTCAGGGTTGGCTGGGGGGGCCAGGACAGGTGGGACCCCCCATACTTAACGTGGACCTCCAGGAGAGAGAAGGTTCTGCATTTAAGATGTCGTAGAAGAAGAAAATGTCGGCTGTTTTTTAAATTTTGTTTTTTTATTATTTTTGCCTGCTAACACAACCGCCGTGTCGGAGGGAAAAAAGTGCGTTTCCTCCTCGCTGCGTAAGCGCTAATCTCCATAACGGCGCCATTTAGCAACCTCGTGCTACATAGCTGAGACATAAGGATGCATGCGGCCAGCAAACAGGCAGCGTAAACAACGTGGCTTCACCCGGCATTTTATCTTCTTGCCACCCACAGTTAACGCCGGTGGGGAGATAAACACCCCCCCAAAAGACAGACCACCCCCAATCTCATCCCAAGATAATCCCCAGAGCACATTGAAACATCTCTTGGAGAGGCCACGACTCTTAATGGCAAAGGTCAAGCTAATTTTCTGCCTTACCGTTTTCCATATCGGCAATTTCCTGGTTTCAGAGGTAGTTTCGGGGGTTGCGTGACTAAAGCTATTTTGTAGTCGACTCTAATGAGATGAAAGTTGAGTCGAAGTCGATTAATCGAGGACTCGTCGAGTGTAACACAATAAATGACCGTGTAACCAAATTTCGAGACTAGTCCCTGCCGTCCAAATGCAAAGTGTTCCTAATTAGAAAATGCGTGAAAAGCAACATGGTCGATGACCCTGGGACTAAATTGGGAGACGGGTTCTTGCTGTAATGCCGGAAGTTGAATGAACATTGTTTGTTATTGTGCTGGCGGTTTGTATTGCGCTGTACTCGTTTTATCTCCTTGCCACCCACAGTTCAAGCCAGCGGGGAGCAACCCTCCATCCCCGACCCCACCCCCTCCTCCTCGTCCCATCCCCAGCTAATCACCGTAGCCGACACTGGCGCTACAACTCCTAAACCTCCTTTTGGCTCGCCCTCAAAAAGTCTCCAGTGTCACTTTAAAGTGCTATTATTATTATTATTTTGCAACTTCCCACAATGCACCGTGTTTCAGACTGTGAGGTAGAACCCCTCACCCCCCCCTCATTTGGACATTCCTTCCAGTGTGTAAGTTTGACTCATTTCTTCACGCTTCTCCGAAATGATGATCAATAGTCGGCGATGGAGTCATCTCGGTGCTCCCGCGAACCCCCGTTGGCCCCGCCCGTCATAAGCGCACGGGTCGTGGCCGCCGCACATCTTTGCTCCCAGTGTGACGCTAATGAATCACCCCGAGCCCCAGCGACGTAGCGTTAGTCGTCCACGCGTTTTTTCCGCCTTAATGCCGGCCCCCCGTGCGGGCCCCGGCCGGGCCTGTTTGCAGAAGTCGACATTCTCACCTGCAATAACAGTGGCCCTCGTGCCTGTAAACGGATCAGCGTGCTTGTAAGACGCACGTAAGCGCATCAAATTCCTCACGCATCTGAGTCATGTTGTCTTTTCGTTGTTGTAGGTAGCAGATATTTAGCGAAGACAATCTGAGCAGGCGCCACAGTTCTGGACTATTAATAGTAAATGCCAATATTGAAAATATGTGCTGATATTCTGCAATTGGCTGGCGACCATTTCAAGGTGTACCCAATATTCATACACGCATACCAATATCTGTAAAACACATCAAAATGCAGGATTTGGTAAAACACGTAGCGATATTCATTAACGTGCTCTGATATTCATAAAACATATGAATATTGGTAAATGCGTAGTAATATTGGTAAAAGATATGACATGGCGTTATTGTTGCAACCTTCCCACTAGCCCCACAGCGAAGTCGTTGAGCTGCCGGTCATCGAAACCTCATCTTTTGTACAAATGAGCGCCTTCAATTTATGCCTTTGCCACTTGTGGTATTTGTCCTTCCCCAGCTGTTTGCTCTCCTGAGGTAAATCTCGATAAATCAGCCAGAGTTAATCTGCTGTGTGTGTGTGTGTATGTGTGTGTGCGCCTCACTTTTGAGATAGGGGGGTGCTCTTTACCTCCATTGGTTACAGAGCATCCATCAAGCGCTCAATGAAGGCTCAACAGAGAAGTTCCTTGTAACCTCGTCATCACCCCCACAACTGCCCCGGCTTGTTCCTCCAGATCCCTCCGCGTCTTCCTCCCGGGACGATCCCGTTCTATTCTTACCTTTACTGGGCGCGCAATCGCCTCGAGAAAGTCGCTCTCCGCGCTTTCCGCGTCCATTGCACCCGCAGTAATTCTTCCCGCGCCGCAGACGCTTCTCGTTGTGTCGGAAAGTCGATCCGATTGCCCCGTCGTCCATCATGTAACTTTAACTGGAGGTGACTCTGCCGCGATATGACGCCTGACAGCAAATCATCCCGCAGGGAGACGGCTGTGCAAATTCCACTCTGTTTGGGGGAAAAAGACTCCCTCCGCTCCGTCGGTACCTTTAGACCCTTGAATCGAGCTTGCGCAATAGATATTCCCTCCTGCCAGACCCGTTTAGGCATGCCGCATCCCGACTTCACCCACGTGTAAAACGTTCGCGTTGAACAAAGCTCCACGCACCAACGAGTCTGAAAGGACTCGGTTCAAACAACTCATGGGACAGTTTTTGCACGCATTCAGTACCGCCAGACCCGTTTAGGCACGTCCTTGCTTTAAAGGTTCCAAAGCATAAATGTTCAAAAATGGTCTCAGCAATTACAGCGTGCCTAAACAAGTCCGCTAGGTTGTGTTTCAACGACTCAATTTTGGACACAATTTTTCCACACATTGAATCTCCCGGCAGACGCGTCATCTCGTAAATGACCAACAATAGCGCCCCCGAAATCAAAGCGAAGAAGCACAAGCGGGCAACATTGCGTTGGGAATCTGATACCGGGGGAAAAAAGACATGAAATTGCCGTTGTTAGCGGAGCCAAATCTGTGGGCGTCCCAGGCACCGCTGCTTAGGCCGCTCCATTAAAGTGAAATATCAGATGGAGCGCTAACGCCGCTCCCATGACATCATCCCTGTTTGGGCCAAAAAGTCCAACACAATCTCTGGCGCTAAAAGCATCCGCTCGCCATGTGCGGGATTAACGGGAAAACAGTCAATAATTGTTCTCACGTTCCGCATGATGAGAATTTAACCTTTTGCAGAGCCCCTCCCAGTTTTCAGTCATTTGTCCGATGATATTTAGGTGCCGTACGTGAGCAGATGTGCCCCCCTCCCTCTGACTCACACATGCATCCAGATGCGCATCCAGAGTGACGGCGCATACGCGAATATCCTTCCACACCTTGTTGGCGGGACCGGAACCTTCCCGTGTCTCTTCGGGGGTGGGCCCCGTTTGACTCATGAGAGGGGTCAAGACCCTCGCCGCAAAGCGCTTCCTGTTTCTGCTGAGGTAGGACCGCCGCGATCGCCAGCAGAACAGCCGGGACGCATCCGCTTTGAAACGACGCTGCCGGCCGAAGTCGGCGGACGAGGAAGGAACGTTCCGGAGCGCTGGATGTGGAATCTAAGAATTTGTAAATCCCGTTACCGTATTCCAAAAATATGTACCAATATTCCTCAAACACCAACCCACGTTCGTAAAACGTCTGATCTTCAAAAAATGTGCCAATCATTTCAAACATGTATGAATAAGCATCAAAAAGTAATACTACGATTCATCAAATACAAAACAACAATATTTTAAAAAAACAAAAAAACATACAACATATGTTCGTAAAACATGCCTAATATTCAACCCAAGTCTCCTCTACCAACCCGATCTCCGCGGCTCCTTGACCTCCCGGCGCCCCCGCTGACGTCAGTCGCGTTCTGATTTAGGATGATCTTAAAATCAGGAGCTGTTCACTTTTGACGCGACGAGGACTGCGTATCTGTGTCTTCCCCCCTCCCCTCGCCCTCCCAGAGGCCCTGTAAATCTGGACACTTTACTGCGGCGAGGGCGGGAGGAAGCCGGTCCCCCCTCGCCAGCGCTCGCCTCGCCCTCGCCGCCGTAATCCCACCACTTCCTCTGGCCCGACTCACGCCGCTAATGCATTTTCTGTAACTAACAGCCGTTGTTTCCCGATTGTCACGCTTCCATCTCGCAGGGAGACGTCGGATAAGGTGTCGGGAGATCCAGATTATATTAAAAAAAAAAAAAAAAAAAGGAATTGCACTCCGGTTGGAAAAAGGACTCCTGGGACTGTGGATTTTGGGGTCCGTTCAGACTGTCACCCAATCGGACGAGGTAACTATGTGCTAAACGAGTATGAGTGCACTACTGGCTCCCTTCCTTAAATGTTGAAAAACGCATTCCCCACCTTCACCGAAATCTTCCAATCACCAATTTGTGTTGAAAACCGCAGCATTCCTGTTCAAACAACTCATGAGAGTTTTGAAACATATTCCCTCCTGCCAGACTCATCGTATCCCTCAAATGTTCCAAAAAACGCATCCCCACCTTCACCGAAATCTTCAAATCACCAATGTGTGTTGAAAACAGCAAAATGACTAAACGGGTCCGGTTGGACTTGAGATGATAAGAAGAAAGAAATGGAGGCTGGCAGGAGAAGATCTGGAATTGCAGTTATGAGCAACACCAGCCTCCTCCGTTACCGTCGGGTGATCCGGCGGCTCAGGCGACCAGGTGGGACGCCTCAACCTGGGGCCCCCGCTTCCGTCACGCTCCCCCTCCACCCACGTACCCCGAAATGAGAACACATGGGTGTCGAGTGAGAGCTGTGACGATTTTTTAATCCGCCGTGACCGGGGGTTGCGAGAGACGGCCGGGCTGGACGCGGATGGCACGGCGAGGGCGTTCGGCGGCAGTCGCGGGGCAATCGATTCGCAGCCCTTGTAACATTCTGAGCCACGGCGCTCCTTAGCGGCGCGGCGCGGGGGGTCCCACGACAGGTTGTCGGGAGGCTTGCCAAGACAGATTCGCCTCAGTCCCGTCGCTCGCCTTGTACCCGACATTTGAAAGCTCGTTAAGTGCGTCCTGCGGCTTCGCGCCCAAAACATTTGGTGCAAATAAGGAGGAATCCTTTTCCCAGGCAGAATGGACATTTTTGCTCATTCATTCAAAATCGAAAAAAAACTGACAAATCACGGAATTCCACATATTCAGTCATGCCACTTCCCGAAAATGATCACAGTAGCGTCCCCACCTTCACCAGAATGTAAAACAATTGTGTCAGAAAACAGCGGCATGTCTAAACAGGTCTGATCCAAACAACTCATCACACAGATTTCCATATATTCAGTCCTGCTAGACCCGTGTAGACCGGCTGCATCCCCTTAGAAGATCACAGTCGCATCCCCATCTTCATTTTGAACAGCGCAAATATTTATTTTAGCAATCCAACTCCAACTCGGGATTCAAATCGGAAAAGAATCAGAAATTTAATTGAAAGTCGCCCAGCCCGATGACCGATCCGTAAATCTGCATGCCTAAATTTGTCAAATTGCAGCGTTCCAATTAGAACCTCATAAAAAACGTGTTCCTTTAACGGCAACAACAACAACAGACAGTCAAAGATGTCCTGTGGATTTCAAAGCCTGTCTGGCGTCCCACCTTGGATCCTGACCCGGAACCCTGACCTTCCAGAGTGAAGGTTGGAGGTTGGAGCGGCCCGGCCTTGAGCTGGGGTTAAAGTTCGCGGGGTGTGTGACCTAGCGATTGCGCCGGGGCGTCACAGTCAAGCTGTCGCTTACCCTTGAATGACCCGACTCACCCCGACCACGGGCCGGCGCGCCGTAATAGATACCCTGCAGTATCAGGAGAACCCGTGCGGAGCACAGACGCAAAATTGCTGGACTTGGAACATAGCATTCTTGGTCGCTAAACAACATCCTGCTTCACCAGTCGTCGTCTTTACCAAGTTTAGCAAAATATCCGTGAAAGTTGAGTTCAAGTGTCGGCTAAACGGGGTTGGAGAGTGATGGCTCCCGGGCTGCATTTCAGCCCCAAAAGCAGGCGAGATGAATCAGTCATCAGTAACTACGCCAACCCCGACGACAGGATTGTGGGATAGACGTCTGTAGACGTCGGCCATTTTGGATCTGGCGCCCACCACCATTTAATTGAAGCCGGCGATACGTTCGAGAGCAATCGGTCAACTGCAGCTCACAGTTTTCACTCTTAAAAACATTGGTCCACCATCTTATGAAATACATTCACATGCGTTCATGTGCGTGTGTGTGTGTGTGTGTGCGTGCGTGCGTGCGTGCGCGCCCAAAGTGCAAGTGATGACAAAATGCATCCTGGCCCGCCACCTCCGTGTTTGCGAGTGGAGGTGTTAACAGAGGAAAGGCAGGCGTCAAGTGTGTGCGCGTGGCTCGAAAAGGAGTCCAAATGCACTGTGGTGGTAGGAGTATTTTGTTTATTTTGTTCCAAAGTGGCGTCAACTTGTTGCGAGAGTGGATGACGTCGGCGTACGGCTTTATAAGAAGCTGCGACGTGGTGTTAAACGGTGATCATTCGCCAATAACGCCTCATTTGCTGCCGCCTGTGGGATGGTGGACGTTTACGGGGATACGCCGCATCAGGCGTTAAAAAGTCCAAAATCTGTTGTTCCACTGACAAAAATGCAACTTTGACTCGATTTGTGGTGTACATTTTTTTTATTTATTTATGCTTGCTATGCTAAAATGTCCAGGGGACAAGCATCCCTGGAAATGACCCCCATAAAGTCAGTTTCAAAGCAACATGGCCGACTTCCTGTGTCTTTTTGGGCAGGGCTCCTTGAGACTCTTTTGTGGATCTACTCATGATAAACATGCCTACCAAATTTTATGTTTCTAAGAGAATCTGAATTTTTTGGGGCTACCGAGCCAATGAGTGACATCTGGGAAATCCCTCAAAATGACAGTTTTACATTTTTGGGGCTCAGAAGATCCAATTCAAGAGGGCCTAGGCACCACATGCTCGGCCCCTCATAATAATAATAACAATAATAACAATTCAAATGCAAAATAAGTGTAATGTTTTCCCCCCTCTCTGTTTTCGTGCTAGCGTGGTCATCTTCCCGCTGCAGCATCCATGATGGCGTCCATGGGAGGAGGTAAGAGTAAACAGTAGTAAACAACAGTAGCGGCGGGGGAGTGGGCCTCCCTGCTGGTTTGATTATTGGGAGGGCTGTAAACAGGACCTATTACCCCCCACCCCCAAGCTCACACACCCACCTCCTGGCAACATCTGGGCGTCAGCTCAGATGATGAAGGCGCGCGGGGCTGGGCAAACTTTGGCGCTCAAAGGCCGAGTCGGGCTGAAATAAAATAAAAATGTAAAAGGGAAAAGGTTGGTAAAATATTAGCTTAAATAATGCTGTAAATTATATGAACTTTAATAGTTTGTAGGTATTTTATTGTATTTGTTCTCTTTATTTCATTATAATTAATTAATTTTAAAAAGCTGAAAAAAGTTTACGTTTTGCTGAGTTTTTTTGTACATAATAAATTTGAAATATTTTTTTACATTTATTTTATAATGCAAATGTATAATTGATTTCATTATACTTAAATAAATATTTTGTATATTTTATATGCATTGTATATCATTACATTAGTTCGTAAAATAAAATATAATTCAACAAAATATATACAACAATGAAATATAAAATAAAACGTTATAGATTATTTTAAATAAGTTATATATTTTTTATGTATTCATTTTTTCTATATTGTATTTATTTGCTACATCAAAATAATTCATTTTAATAAATGACTTTATTCTCGTTTTTATATATGTATAATTGATTCATTCTAATGAACATTTTTCATTTTAAAAATATGAATACAATTATTTTTTAAATGTTATAAGTCTGTTTATTTTACTATTTTGAATGTATTATTTACAATTGATCAAGTGATTAGATAAATGTCTCAAAAATAATGAATAAACGTTTTTTACTTTGCCAATTTTAGAGAAAGAATCTGCTCAATGAATACAACAAATGTGTGTAACGTATTTGCACGCAATTTTTGGGCTCAACTATTTATTTGTCCTTTGGCGCCCTCTGCTGTCACAAACAGGGAAGTGCAAGACAAAACAACAACCGGAACCCTTTTTGGGCCACAATATCATTTGAGCATTTAAAGCATAACATAACATAAGTTTCATCCACTTTATAACGCAAGTCAGAGGTGGGCAAACTATGGCCCGCGTTCTTGAGTCCTGCCCTGAAGAGGCATGTAATATTTGCTGCATTTTTCAGTTTTTCCCCTAAAATTTGTTTAAACTGTTTTCTCATTCAATAATTTATTGTACAAAAATAAGATAGATAACAAGCTCACATACACAATTAACATTTATTTTATTAAATCAAGTTAACTTTACATAAACTATAAAAAAAAATATAAAAATGTAATAAATGATAAATTATCTAAATTTATATAAAAAAAATTTAATCCATTTACAAATGACCTGTCCCAATTAAAATGTAAACATTTATCTTATTAAATAAATTACATTTTTAACTAATTTATTGGTGGAATAATTTTAAGAGGATTTTAAAACATGCATGCAGTACACACCCTATTGACCTCATCTACAAATGAACTGGCAAAATTCAATGTAATTTATCGTTTCACATTTTTAGTATGAGATCATTGGTCCATTATAATCCAATTTAAAAATATGATTTTAAGAAACAATTTTGTTCAAACATACTTTTTAAAAGCTGACCAAGACACAACCTGGCCCATCTGTCCATTTTTTGTGTGTGTGTCGGGGGGGGTGTCATAAGTGTGTACATGTTGACTTAATAAAAATGGTATCCAAATCTTTTTGATTGCGGTGCAGTTTCAAGCACCCAACACAACGGGTGCAGCCATTCGGAACTCGACAAATAACTGGACAAAACGTCTCTTTTGTTGGGTTCGCCTCCACTTTTATTTTTATGAAAATGCACACGGCCGTTAACGGTAGGACTTCTGGTAGCGGGCGCGGGCTCCGGGTCCACCGAACTTCTTGGACTCGCAACGACGCGGGTCGGCCACCAACAGGGTCCTGTCGTACTGGATCAGGATGTCCTTGATCTCCTTCTTGGAGGCCTCGTCCACATCTGCGGGGAAAGAGGACGCAAACCGTCTCCAAACTCCATTTGACGGAAATGAAAGATGATTTGTATTGTTGTAGTCTTACTTACACTTTTGATAGTACGCCACCAAGGATTTGGAGATGGCCTGACGGATGGCTGCGAGGCGGGAACATGAAAAGTCATGCATAGTAAAATTTCAAGACGTTAATATTTTTCGCTTCTGGCTGCTTACCGTAAACCTGCGCGACGTGTCCGCCTCCCTTCACTCGGACTCGGATGTCCACTCCAGCGAAACGCTCCTTGCCCAGCAGCAGCACGGGCTCCAGGAGCTACCCCGCAAGACGACACAACCACTTGTATGTCCTATTAAATACATTTTTCACATTTCTGTACAAGCGGCTTGCTCACCTTGTACTGGAGGGTGGCGGGCTCCACCATTTCCAGGGGTCTGCCGTTCACTTTAATCAGGCCATTTCCTCTCTTGCAGTGGGCGACTGCAGTGGCAGTTTTCTACAAGACCACAGGTCATCAAATGAGAAATTGCAGGACAATGATGTGGAAATCGTCATGTTATTGTGCTGGGAGGTCAGTGATAGCTTCACCATCAGCCATAACTTGACTGCTGGCCCAACGCCAGTCTATTTTCATTTCAAGCAAAGATTGTCAAGTTCAAAATCACAGATGAGCAAAAGAATACGTTTTATTTCCGAAACTGCCTAGCCGGCTAGTGGCTAATTAAGCAAAATACAACATTAGAACTTGGAATTCGCCAACAATAAGCACACTTTCAAATACACTGGTGATAATGTAACTCTCCACTCATATGTTAACTTTCTGAAAGTGACAAAGGAGCCTCGTAGATGTTAGCCGGCCGAGCTAATGGTGCCCAGGCCACACTAGCTTAGCAGCACCGCCACACGTGAGCCAATTTAAGCCCTTCGACTTACTTTACGCCCGAAAACCTGGACAGATTGCAGGGGGCCTTTCGCCGGCATGTTTCTGGAACACACAAGACGCAATGTTTATTTTGGAAAGGGTGAGAAAAGGGGTTTGTTTGGGCTTGACATGCGCACGGAGGTGGCGAACGTACCGTATTCAGCTCGGGTGCCGTACGGAGAGACGGACGGGGTTTCATGGGCGGAAGATCAGGGCCGGCTGCGCGACGCTTTACGCTGTTTTGCGGCCAAGCTTTGCGACGCCTCATCCTGCTCTACAGTACCTCCATTTTACATGGACACTACACAAGGCCGACTTTTTAAATACTGTATTGAGTGCAACTAATGTAATACACTTTAAATGTTTTCAAATTTGCATACATTTACGGTATTTAATGACATTTATTTTACTGTATTTCCCTCAGTGCTTCTTTTACTTCCTTCCACCCTTTCAGACATCCTTATGTCCATGCTTTCTTCATCCCTTGTTCATACCTTCCATCATCCCTTCTTTCCATTCTTCCACCCTCTCTTACTTCCTTTCCTGCGACCTTGTTACCTTCCTCCCGTTCTTCCTCCCTCGCTTCCTTACATAATTTCTTCATTACTCCTTTCATCCTTTCTACCCCTATCCTTCCTTCCATCCTCCCTTCCGACTTTTCTTACCATCTTTTTCTTTCTTCTATCATACCAGCCTCCTTCCTTCCTTCAATAAGTGACTTTAACTTAGCTGAAGCCTCTGACATTCATTGTCCACTTAAATCAGGGGTGTCAAACTCATTTTTGTCGCGGGCCACCTTGGAGTTACGGTTTCCCTCAGAGGGCCGTTGTGACTGTAAAACCATAAAAATAATGTAATCACCTCATCTTTTTTTTTTTTTGTCCTGTCAAACCACCTCATCATATTATTACACCCAAAATGTATAAACTAGTTTTGGAATCAGTGATCAAGGGTAATGGGGTTTTCAACTATTGTTCATATTTGGTAACACAAACAATGCTTGCAATATCTCTGTTATTTACAAAATATGACAATTTGAAATCTTGGTACAGATTTGAACAAGACTCATGGAAGTTGACACACATGATTTGCCTTCGCGGGCCACATAAAATCATGTGGCGGACCGGATCTGCCCCCCGGGCCTTGAGTTTGACACCTGTGATTTAAATGATCATAATTCTACGACTGTCACGTGTGCAGCAGCGCCATCTAGCGGTGGTGAAAATAACAATCAAACAACCATACCATTGATTGTCCAATCAGCTCGAGGCTAAAAGTTTTCCCATCGACCACAAGCTGACTTTTCAAAGAGCGCTAATGACTGAAATCAAACAAAACAAGCACCCACGCTGCGGTCCGTGGAGGCTCCACGACTGCCGGCATCGATCTCAAAAGTCAACACACCACTGGTGACCACCTACAGTATATTCGGCAAAAATCATGTTGACAATTTGGACCCGGAGCCAAAAACACACCTTTTATTGTCACAGTAATGGTTCAAGTGAAAGTAAACAAATATTAAAGAAACAAGGAAAGTGTGGGCATTTCTTCTTGACATTTGCAAAAATAGTGATGATGTAAACACTCAGAACTAATATGAACTACCGTAATGACCAGAAGGGTTGTGCCGGTTAAAGTTATAATACCGTAAAGCATTCAAAAATCACGCAGGTTAAAACCAGACCATCGTAATACGGCAAACAAGTTGGACAAGTTAACTAAAGATGACTGTAAACTTCCCCCAAAATTGCAGAATTTGAAATGACACAACCATAAACTAGCAGGTTAAAATGACAAGTTGCCCATGTTATAAAAAGACTGGCATAATTCGGCTAAAAATTGTGCTGAAATTATAAGCGTGGGTTAGGATGTGTTATACTCTTATAGTTTGCTTATAGTATTTGTTACGAGGCATCAGTAGATGTCCTGACACAAGTGGAGACCCCAGGCCCGGACAATAAGCGTCCGGATTAACCTCTGTTTCCGCAAAGCCCCTCAAGGTCCTTCCCTCCTCCCCGGCCGTCTGCACAGGAAGTGCGTTCGAGCCTTGCTGCATTTCCTGCGCGTCAAGTTCACCTCACAGCGTCCAGACGTCCATCTGGAGCCTGGCATCAAGATCACATAATAGTGCTTTAAAAACACAGCTTTTCCATCTCGCTGGCAAAACTAGTAAATAGGAGCGCGCCATATATGTGCAGTTCCTCAGCGCCCGGCTCTTATGGAAACACATCACCTGGAGGCGCGACCCCGCTGACCCCGGCCTGTCACAGCGCCGTGAGCGCGAGACAAACGCGCCGAGATTTAATGCGGAGGAGATGCCGTTCCCGGCCCACAGCCGCCGCTCCTTTGACCATAATAGGCCAGCGCCGCGCGGGGGGAAACGTGTTGCCGGTAATTGAAGTTCACCCGGGAGAGGAGAGGACGGGGGAGCGCCCGGAGCTTCTGTGAGGTACACACCGGCGGCGTTGCCGCGGCAACCCGGCCGGCCGAACGCCGGTGGGTCCGCCGGCCGGAAAAGAGAAGAAGAGCCTTAAATAGCTGCCGCTACCTGAGCGGGCCTCATTTCACTCGACTGTGGTGCGATCTTCAAAGACACTCAAAAAAGCGACGGAGTGAAAATTGGACTTGGAAGTGGGCTCCTCATTAGCATTAGCACGACCGTAAAGGACCCGCAAATTGGGAAGCTTAATAAAGGAGACGACTGTAAATCACCCGAAAAGTTGAACAGGTTCAAACAAAACTACTGAAGTACCCCCCCCCCCCCCCCCCCCCCAAAAAAAAAAAAGATTACCAACCATAAATCAACCCAAATTTGGCCAGGTTAAAGAATACCAACATTCATGACCCCAAAATTGCACAGGTCAAAATGAGACTCCTATAATTTGCTAAAATGATGCGCAGGTTGAAATAAAAGCGTAAGACTACCGTAACTCAACCAAAATTGTGCACTTAAAAGAAGATTACCGTAAATGACCCCAAAGTTTAAAACGAGACTGATGGAAATGTCGCAAAAATTTACGTAGCTCGAAATGGCATTACCGTAATCACTGAGAAAAGTTGCCCACATTGAAATAAGACGACAAAAATGCACACGTTCAATTGAGAATAATATTAAAAAATCAATTACCTTAATAGTTGCACGGGTTAAAAAAAAATCAATCAATCAAAAGCCGTTTAAAATTGAACTACCCCCCAAATTTCTCTGGTAAAAATGGGATCACCGTAAAGCTCTCAAAATTTGTGCATGTTAAAATGAGACTCTTGTAATGTTTCTGTGCTTAAAATGTGGTATTAGTTAGTTAAAATAAAAAATTATGAAATGAATGTGGCCAACACGCGCACACACACACACACACACACACACAGGCAGCACTTCCACTCTGTTAGTGTCACTTGCCTCCTTGTTCCATCTCTCTTATTTTCCGTCATCTTTCTGCCAGTGCGCGCGTGTGCGTGGGTTCAAGGGTCACGCATGACTCAGCGGGTTGAGGATGGGGACACGGCAACCGAAGCGCTCATCATATTGCTTTTTACTGTTATTGTCGTCGGTGGCTTGAGCAAATTTCGCAACCTGGGCGAGCTCGTGCTACGTTTCCCGCAATACAAGTGAAGCGACAAATGGCGGCCATCGTGTGTGTGCGCGTGTGTGTGTGTCTCCCGAGAGGAAAGGCTGGGAAGTGGCGATGGGAAAGTGGGCCAACGCTGTCAGGCCTCCACTGGAGAGCTCCTTAAAAGGCGTGGAGCGATGATGTCGTGGACTCTTTCCTCCCGCGCACCCCCACCTTGAAGTTTTTTTTTTTTCCTCCTGCAAGTCTTCGGCCAAACTCATCATGCAGAGAGAGAAGAAGGGGAAAAAATCCCGCCGATGACTTCACCCCGCTGCGCCAACGAAGGCCTCCGTTCATCAGGAGCTGCCGAGGCTTGTTATGCAAGATGACACTTCCCACATTTGGGAATTCAGAGTGGCGGCGAGCGTGCAGAAAGGAGGAAGCGGAAAAGAACCCGATCACATCCTTTCCCCTTTGGCAGTTTAAAGCAGCCATTCCCGACCACTCCGCTGTGAGAAATTGTCCAATTTTCACTTAATGGGCCTGAAAATGAGGTAGTATAGCGGGGCAAGTGGTTAGCGTGTCTGCCTCACAGTTCTTAGGTTTCGGGTTTGAGTCCGGCCTTCCTGTGTGGAGTTTGTATGTGCAAGGGTTTCCTCTGCCGGCTTCCTCCCGCAATCCAAAACATGCTTGTCGGCATCATTAACGACTCTAAATTGTCCGTAGTTGCCCAAGTGTCCTTTTTCAGGAAACAAGAAAAAACTACAAACAACAAGACTCCATTTGCCCCGATTCCAACTTTGCAGATGACCATGACCTGGATCTACACAGACCTCAAGAAAAAAAACATTGTTTTTTTTTTTTTTACGCATATTGTGGCAGTAAGTTGAAAACGACATGGGCTATTATGCTATTAGGCTTACGATAATGAGGCTAAGCGGCACAGAAAATGTCGAAGTAGGGATCGGTGTCAAGGAAGTACGTTGAAGTGATACGTCTCGACTGAGAGAAAAAAGTATTTGTATGTCGGGGAGGAGCCTGGGGTGTTACGGAACGTGTTCGTGGCATGTACACGTGCATTTTTTTCTGAAATCAAATCATCTGAAAGCCATTTCTTTTGAAGGAGAATTTTGTAATTTTCGACGTCTAGTGACAGGTAGAACAATTAAAGGTTCTGCCACTAGATAGCAGAAGGTACAAGTCATGTGCGTATTGCCATTTATAGTGTAGAAAGAGATACAATAAACAATAGAAAAATAGCTTTGTGTTCAGATTTCTCTCAGCATAAATTGAGATGACGTCATCGTTATTTCTGTATGTATTTGTTGGTGGTGCGCTGTGGGATCTTTCGAACGTCAAATATGCGGCTGGGCTCAATACAAGCATGACTCTAAACCCCGCGAGGTATCAAGGTGAGCGCCTGCCACGCCCTGATTGCACCGTGTGTGCGCGCGTTATCCGCAAGCCATCTGCCATTATCTGGGGAATGCTGTGTGCACACTTTATGTACATATATGTACCCCGGCTATTTTTAGCAGTCCAGCCGCCCCCTCCTCCTCCTCGGCTTCCACCGCCTTCTCGGTGGAGATCTGGATAAACGTGCAGATTTCACCGCGGATAATTGCCTGATTGTCGACAAAATTCCAACACGCGCGGCGACGTTGGACCCCGACAGTGTGTTTGTCGGTGTGCTTGTGCGCGGTTGTCATGCTTATTTAGCTACATAGAAAATGACATCAAGTTCGCAGCAAAGCCAAACAAATGAACTAAAATGTCATAATAACATACAAATAAAATACGAGTATAAATAATGTTAAACAATATTACACATATATTTTATTAACACCGTGAGGGGGAAAATGCGCAACGTAGTGAATAATTAAATATCCTTTTTATTAAAGTTGATGCAGAAACAGTAAATGCAGCATTGTATATTAATAGTAAAAATAATGTTTAAGAATACATATGCAATATAATTATATTATTTCTTTTCAATATAAAAACATAACATTTTGAAAGATTCAAAATAGTCATGAAAATGTAACTTTCATCAAGTAGTTGCATGAAAAGATTTGCTGACTATAACGTGTTGATTTGTGCTCGTTTTGACCGTCGCTGTGAACCAAAGCGAGCCGCACTGGAAGGCCGCCGAGCCCACACACGCTTGTGTGACGCCGCGTTGTTTGCAGGCGTTCGCCACAATACTGGCCTCGCTTTCTCTTCTCCCACCTCCTCTTCGTCCTCTTCCTCCTCCTCCTCCTCCGCTGCCTCCCCTTCAGCCTCCACGCAAATCTCCCCATCCTGGACCACAGTGCCAGGAACACCTGAACTTGATCATTTTCTGTAAAAGAGCCAGTTGTCATGGCAACTACTTTGTCTGTATCACTATGAGCGGCTGATTTTGGAGATGATGAGTGGAATTTGGAAATGACATACCAGGGGTTTTCAAATGTTTGGGGTCCAGGGGATAGTAACCCCAAGCCCATCGCTACCACGTGTACCCCAAAAGCCAAGAGGAATCAATAAGTTGCCCATTTTTGAGAAAAAGTCCAAATGTCACGATAAGAAATTATATTTTATAGAGAATGAAAAGTTGTAATGTTATGAGAATAAAGTCAAGTTGTAATCTTTACAAGAACAGGAATATTTTGACCGGATCAATTATAGAACAAAGTCATAATATTATGATATTAAAGTCCACAACAAGGCGCTCACTCTAAAGCTAAACCCGACTCCACAGGCTGGCTGTCATGTCGGACTTTCCCCCTGCCCCTCTCGCTCTTGCACCTTCTCTCCGTGACGTGCGCGCACTCATGGCCATCGGCGAAGCGCTCTAAAGCGGCCACGCCAGCGCATAGCCCTGGTCCGCATGCTTGCCGGCTGTCAAGTCAGACTTTTATTTTTGTTTTCCCCCGCTGTGTGACGTGTGTGCCCTCAGGGCCGACAACGAGGCGCTCTAAAGCGGCCACGCCAGTGGACTATCTAAAGGGAAGATCCGCTTTTGAGGTGTAGGCATAGCTAGCTAGCTAACTGGCCGTCGCATTTGCGCTGGATAACCGCGCTCATGGCGGACTCTAAAGTGTGTCACGCGGCACCATTTTAAATAAGTGAAATGGTGAAAAACAGTTTAACGCTATATCGCCACAGTTAAGTATTACATCGTCTTCAGTCTTTGCACGTTTTCAGCAATTATCTTCCAACATTTGTAACGTATTTAGAAATGAATGTCTTTCTTTAAATGATACGGCATAATTTTTTGAAAAAGGTTTTTTTCGAACCCCCAAGCTAAAGCTCGTGGACCGCACTTTGAGAACTGCTGAGCTATACGACACCATGCCCGTGACAGATGAGGCGTTCCCATCACCTTTGAACCCGAGAGAATGCAACCGCTGGCCTGGCAGGGCCCCGGACCGTTGCTTGGAAACAGAGCTGGAAATGTTTGGACTGGTTCCAGTTGCGAGCATCTGCATTTTGTCATCCTAATACCGCATCGTACGCTACGTCTTCTTTACGGCTTTGTAGTGCGCGGCCAGAAAAGTGATGAGCTTTTTATTTCCACGTGGTGCTGGGCCGCGATGATTCACGCTGGCTTTTTAAGCGTAAAAACACATTCACGGGGCCCTTGGCGCCGCGGCTCGACGCTCGGGCCTATTATTAGCGCCGGGAAACAAGGTCGCTGGCCCAGCTTTGTCTTATTAGGCTGTCACTGTTCAAGCGGAGGGCTCGCTCGTACCTGACGCCAAAAGAGATGCCGACGCAGCTGCCGGCCACGCTCGTGGCCGCCTTCCCGAAAACGTCATGTTTTTGTTTACACTGGATTGGTTTTTCCTGTCAAGCTGGCACTTACGCGTGTGCTCCCCGAGGGCCGTGACGCGCCCTCCAAGGGCCACTTGAATCCGCTCGCATACGGCAGAGTGTAACGGCTGCGTCATCGCCGGAACGTAAATAAACTCCTTACAGGCAGTAGCTTTAATCACCGAGTTTGCTGAGCCCGTCTGTTGCTATGCAAAACAGCAGCACCGAATGAGGCACATACACTGAGTTGGGAATCCCCCCCCTATCCAATATATAAGGCCCTTTATAGTTTGCCATTTTGTTGTGTTATTTGAATTTGTTGTGAGGATAGGTTGTCCTTTAATCTTGCGTTATTTAACATGGCATTAGCATTAAAACTATTGGCACAGGTTTCTACTTGACCATTTCCATACTTGTGTTTTGACTCTTGCGTTTAGTGACCGTGTCCCATTTCAGGAAACGCTGTTGCATCACCAACTTAACACATTCTTAAGGTACTTCCCCTTTGGCATAACTGTCACTGGGCTGGTGGCGTGCAACAAGCTTCCGCTTTCGTACCCCTCATGTTTGACGTTGACAGTTTGGGAACATAACGGGTACAAGTACCTCAATGGACACAAATGTACTGCTGGTCTATTAACAGTGTCGCTTTCGAGAAGCAACGGTCAGAGGTGTCAGAGCGCTTAGAAGTCAGCTCGGAGGCCCCACCCCCACGCCGACATCTGGCATTGATAGCGGCCATTGTAAAACCCGCACGTCCAAACAGGCCCGACCGTTCCCGGTCCCGTTTAAGGGGGCGCCCCGCCACTCGCAGAGTTTTCAAGTGTGGACAATTCCCGCTCCCATGCCCCCCGCGTCACCCGCTGCCTGCGGTTGGCGCCTTGGCGATGGGGAGGGCCGCTATCAGGAAGATAGACGCGGGGCTCGGCTTTCATGTTCTGAGCGGCCCCAGCGAGAGAGAGGAATCACCCTGACTGGAGGAGACATTGACAACTCTCGGAGGGGGGCAATAGATAGGTGACATTCTTATCTGCAGTGGTAGTACCACAAATAGTGGTTGTGGGTGTTTCTTGCCTGGAGATGGGTGGAGCTGTCTGTAACAAGTCATCACCATAAACATCGTCTCCATAAGATCATCTTTAATACGGCGCTGATCATTTGTAAAGCACCCAAGAGGCTGTTTATGTGCTTGTTGGTGCTGCTGTTTGGGTTAGCAAACAGAGTTCATGGACACCTCTGAATTAATGCTGCCTTAGCTTTGAGAGGGAGCTCCAGTTTGCTACAATGACTGTTTAGAGTTGGCTGCAAAATGTATATAACTACAGCAAACAATTATACGGTACACACGATAATTAATTGTTTACATTTTAGTTTCATGTATTTTATTTGTCTGAAAATACAAGGTGTGTTGTACATACAGGCTGGGCCAAAAGTAGGTATACCATTTGAAATTATTTAAGGAAGTGAGGAAGGCAGGAAGGCTGGTGGGATGATATGAAAAGAAAGAAGGATGGTTTGAAAGGAAGGAAGGATGGTTTAAAAGAAATGATGGAAGGGAGGAAGGATGACGAAAGGAAGGGGCTCACTGCCACTTTTCAAGTTTCCACCAGGTCAACACACAAACACAAACCCAGGCTTGAAACCCTAACACCTGCCTTGAAACCCTAATTTGAAACCCAACTTTGAATTCATGAGCTTCAACTTTGTTCAATAAATGATCAATTGAAAAAAAAAAAAGTGTAACCATAATAACGTGACAAAAAAATTGTACCTACATTTGAGCCACAAAACCGAAAACATACAAAAAGTCAAAAAATTTGGACATGCACGCTATTCATCTATCCAATGCATATTTATATAAATAATATAAGACGTCATAACGGTGCCTACTGCCTGTTATGTAATATTTTCAAGCGCTGCCTGGTTTTATTTGGTTTACACAGTCAGTCTATAAGGGATTACCTGTCTCACTCTCTCTCTCTCTCCCCCCTCTTTCTTTCTCTCTCTCTCTCTCTCTCTCTCCCTCCTAATCCACAGCGGGTGACGTCACACTGCAGCTCCTCCATCGCGGAGATCTCGCGAGATTACCAGGCAACAATCCAGCCGCCCTCTTCTCGCGCTGACGCCGAGCTGTGAGCTCCGATTCGCCCATCTCCCACCCACCGAGCCAGCCCTCCCTTCACCTCCTCCCCGCAGGCAGGCAGGCAGGCAGCCCTCCCTCCCTCCCTCCCTCCCTTCCCACGCCCCAGTGCGCTGTGGGATAGTGCCACTATAAAGTATATCCTCTCTCGGAGGAAGATAAGAAGCCCTAGACAGACAGGAGGGGGATGAAGATGGCGGACGCCAAGCAGAAAAGGAACGAGCAGTTGAAGCGGTGGCTGGGCTCCGAGACGGACCTGGAGCCGCCGATCCTGAAGAAGAAAAAGACGAAGGTGAAGTTCGACGATGGCGCCGTGTTCCTGGCCGCCTGCTCCAGCGGCGACACGGAGGAGGTGTTGCGAATGCTCGACCGCGGCGCCGACATCAACTACGCCAACGTCGACGGGCTCACCGCCCTCCACCAGGTTGGTGTGCCGAGCGGTCGCCCGACCCGAGCGGAGCCCGGTGCCGATCCCCACCTTCCAGGGTGACAAATGTAGCTGGAACACCTGTCAAGTGGAAGCAATTCTTCTCCTGTTGTTTACCTCCTTGGAGCCCCGGAGCACGGCCGCTCACACTGCCCTTCTCCCGGTGCTCCAATGTTCAACTCCATCCAGTATTACTTGCACTTTTTCGAATGTGTCCGGAGCAAAGTTAACGGCTCAGCGCGTTGTTGTTGTTGTTGTTGTTGTTGTTTGTGCCTTTTGGAGAATATATTATAATGTTCACTGGCTTGCCTTACCAACTTCTTGATTTAGTGTCTTGTTGTTATGATGATTAAAACGTTCCGCACTGCTGTGTTGGTTGGTTGGTGAATTACGGCTGGGATAGAAGGTAAATGCTAATGCTACGTTAGCTTAAGTATGGAGCTCCAGTCGGCCACAATCGATCCTTTAGTTTGGGCTTCTTTTGGGAGTAGTTAGACAGAATCGTCAAGTCAGTGAGCAACCTTTCACCCCGCAAAAGCTGAGATTTCATGACGTTTCAACTTGTGAAAGTGTGCTTTTCCATCCCCTGACTTGACAGCATTCCCGAGCTAGCTTCTCCCCCGCTAGCGAGGCTAGCTGCCCTTGCAGGCAAATGATGAAATGGCAGCTCTTTGGCCTGACGCTTATCACCAATTACTCGTTTTCTTGAAGCAAATATGCTCAAATATCACATTGGTATACCGTGTGTTCGAAGCACATGTTAAAAGATTGCAGAACTACGCTTGTCGAGAGACACTTTGTCACAATAGAGATCTTCATAAGTGACTCAGTGATGTGTACACATTTAAGTTTCATTAACTTGTGCAATATTTGCTGGCGCAGCATTTATCACAGCCTATTGTTGTATTTCTGATATCCTCCACTCCACCAAAACAGGATCTGAGCTATTTTTAGCAAAAGTCGTGATGACAGAAGCTTTGTTGTTGATGTTTTAACACAATTGTCCAGGCGCTCAAATCAACTGGCAACTAATGTGAGAATTCTGGTACTAAACCTGTAACTCATGCATGGATATGGGGTGATGTCACCTTCTTACTCATGACTACTAAGCTCGTGTGTCAACATTTGCTTACCTTGCGCCATTTGTCAACATCAGTTCATGCATCCCTCTCAGTCATTGTCACCTTTTATTAAAATGTACAATTAATATCCCTGCACAAAAATCACAGTTGGCTTTTTTTGGGATGACGACTCGCAAGAGAGCGCTGCCCCACGCACGTAACCATCTCTGGAGAGGAGTGGCTGCGGGGTGTGTGTGTGTGTGTGTTGTATGGCACGTGATGTTTTTCCTGGGTGGGCTTTTTAAGGAGTTAAGGTGGTACTATGGGAATTTGCGCCTGGGCCCGCTAATCCCAGATGTCATGATGATGACCACTTCAGCGAGATGACTAGATTTTCACGAAAAAGATCTTGCCCGTCCGTGTCTTTGTCACGTTGGTTAGGGATGCGTTGCTGTGGGTTAGGGGGCGTAGTGGCATATCGCTCCCGAAAGCCGTTGACCGGGGCATGGTTATAAATACTGCGGCAGCATGTTCTCCCGACTGGGTTTCAAGAGAAGATGCTAACTTTGGCTATGACTCAGTCGGTGGCCACGCTTTGTAGTGGAGGGTCCGGCGTAATCTGGCATTGAGAAGGAGTCACCAGCCGCCTGTCACTGTGCGGAATGCCCACGTAGACAGCGTTTGGGGGGGGGGGGGGGGGGGGGTCAGGTTGGTCAGTAGAGCCGACCTCCGTTTACAACCTAAATGCTAATATTTGTTCCATGAAATTGTAGTCGATTTTCTCACGCTGCACTGCTTCCAGTACATGTATGTATGTGAACATTAGATTTTTTCCCCCCCATCCAATCACATTTCAGCCTCAATGTGTTTCCATGTCAATCTGATCTGCCCAGGGCCTTCAGAACCAGTAGTTCTGGCCCATGTAACTCAAACTAGACCATCACCAGTCACCAATCACTTCTCAAGTTTGTCCACTCAGCGATTTACATCAACATTTTTACGCTGCCCTCTGGTCGGTCAGAGCAAAACTGTTCAACTAGCAAAACAGGTCTTTTGTGTTCTGGCCACATTAATAAGACATTTTTTTTGGTCATGTTATGAGATAGATATTAATTCTTTACTACTCCATATGATACAAGTTGCAGGGTGTTATTTTCCATTTATGTATAGTATTGAGGGTTTCTATAATTTCAATGTGATGATGGTGGATTAACTCTGCTAAGTCCCCACTGAAGGTCCAGGTACCAAATTCACGGCCCGCACCTCCTGGTAGGTGTGTTTTTGTCTCCGCGCTGGTCATTTTGGATGCAAACGGCAAAGAGGCGTTCGGGTGCAGGTGGTGGGCGTAAAAAAGTACAAAGCGTGTCCTCCGCCAGAAATGTTCTTCGGTGTCCTCTTTGCTAAACTGGTCTCGGGAGCGCAGCATTCCGAGTGCCGTCGCCTCGGTCTCCGCATTCCTCACATGACAGTATTTGGAAACCATGGCAAAGAGCGAGCGGTGCAGACATTCCTCAGCTGTCACCTAAACCCCTCCCCACCACCCTCTGGCCTGTCCCCACACCGCTGAGCTCCTTCAAGCCAATTAGCGTGGAGGTAACCAGGGTTTGTTGTGGCCTCTCCCAGGAAAAGCTCCACATTGACCCACACCTGAACTTTTGTTTTTCTGCCACCGGGCCAACGCAATTCGCGCCCGATTCGGCGGGTCCGTCTGCAGCGAAAGTCTGCGGCTTTATCTGGAGCGGTCGCCATGGAGACGACGAATCGGGCAAAGTGTGTTGGTGGATTTGCATGTACAGAGTGGGAGTTGCATAACTGAGAGTGAGAGCGAAAGTGTTAGGCAGAGCTCAGCAGCAGCGAGAAAAATGAGTCAGGTTGGCGAACGAGGTTGCCACGGAACGGTCGCCTTCAGCCGGGTCGGGGCGGCCGCCCGTTCCTGAGGTTCCCTGACGGACGACTCATTAACCGTCATCTAATTAATTGCAGAGGACAGAAAGTAGTCAAGGATTGGAAAAAGCAGCTGGACAGAGAGGCGGCCGAGTATCGAGTGTTCATCAGGGAGCCTCGTATTAGCTTCAGGACCACTTCAGCGCATGTGCTGCGCATTTCAGCATCAAAAGCAGTGAGGCTGCAACCCATGAAAAACGACTTTCTTATTTGCTATTTTATTACGTTTCACTCAGTGATACATAGGTAGGCCTCGTCATTTAAAAAAAAAAAAAAAAAATATATATATATGTATACTGCAAACGTCTCTTCAACTGTACTTTCCGTTTAGCAGCTAGCCATTACTTCCAGCACCGCACCTTCCTCTGCATCATCTTGAGAAGTTTATTCCCATGCTCGTTCCTGACCTCAACCCCACAAGAAGTCTCGCCTGCCTGTCCTCTCCTGGACTCTTCCATCATGCTGCTGTTCGCTGTCAAGTAGGCCGGTCGGCCCTCAGCTGGCGGCCATACTCACCATTTGAATTATCCCTCATGAGTTATTGTTAAGCATCTTTGGGTCCCGACCCAAGGTGATATTTTTACTTCTCCTATGTCGCACTCAGCTGTTTTGTGCTTCCTATAAACAACTGCCAGACCCGATTTCTCTTTAGAAATTGCACCTTTTGATGGTGACGTCTTTAGTGTGGCACTGTCTTTTAAAGCGTTTTCGACTTCAGCTAGCTCAGGCAAGAAGCTCCGGAAGGCTCTCTGAGATTGAAGAATTAGGTTATCGCAGGGCTACCGAATCCAGGTAGATAAGGGAGAATTCAACCATTTTCCACAAAATACCGTGGAATTTTGCATTCTACTTCATGAGTACATTTTTAACTGCAGTATTGAGACTCTATTGTGCGTTTCTCTATCTGTATCGAGGTATTTCCTCCCGCATGATTTCAAGCCTTTGTTGGCAAAATGAGGTGCTCGCCGAGAGGCAATGATGCATTTCTGACATTTTTGCCGAATACATTAAGCTGCGACTCAATAATTCATGGAGTAGATCCTAGACAGTCTTGATTTGATTGCTCTTTTGTTTTATGTCTAGTCTGGTGGTCTTGAGCTAGCTGGCCCTGCTAATGAGGCAAATCGTCAGACTCTTTGAAAATGTTTTTTTTTTTTAGCATGTTAGCTGTGGTTCTGTTCCTTTGTAGCACAGTGTCATAATTTTGATGTAATTAACCACGCTGCGTTAAACCAGAAATCAGGTCAACCGCAATCTGTGGCCTATCTTTTTTATATAAACACGTGGCAGGAGCGAGCATGTCAGGCTAATGTGGCTCCAGGGACAGTGTTTGGGAATCGCAGTTGTGAACCTGGCAGCGTTCGGTGACTAAGCGCATACATTCTCGCGTCTGTAATTGGCAGGTCTCTCCTTGTCGGGCCGACCAACCCCGCAATCATCCTGCAGGAAGTCCCTGTGATGTCGATGATGTGATGCCAGCTCGGCGGCGGCCGTGACTCGCCGGTGACGCTGCCTCGCTCACCTTTCCGAGGCGGCGCGTCGTCTCCGTTCAGAAACAAAAGGCAATGAAGTTATTTTAGAACAGGTAGCTGTAGGTTCTCGAGTATTCCGGAGGAGCGCGGCGGCAGGTTGGGACTGGTTCACCCGGGGTCGCAAGAAGAAATTCCTCAGGGGGAGCAAACCTGCAGCTACGCATCCAAGCAGACTTGACCCGTGCCCAAAATTGGCTTTTAAGAAATTTGAAGTCCTCCTTAATTGCTTAACTCCCGCATCCGTTTTTTCAAATGTTTGCGGGATGACTTCATGTCATCAAAGCGCCCTCGTACCCTGTGGCATCGCGTCTGTCTTCTGCTCCCGAACGACGACGACGGTGGAGATGGGAGGGCCGTGGTGGGGGTTGGATGGCTTGCGTTTTATGAGCCGCCTTGGAAGTGCAAACACCTGGACGAAGAGACTGCAAATTCCTCATTGTGGAAGCGCGCTTGTCCATTTGTCGTCTGCCGAGAAGCATTCTTTTCGCCAAAGTCTCAAAATGGCTGCTCCCAGAGGGGTTCACTGAGGTACGAGGTTTGCGCACAAACGGCGTTATCACAGGCAGACCAAGCCCATTGGAAAATAACAGACGCTACCCCAATCATGTTTTGGTGTCTATAAAAAGTTGAAAACCAAAAATATACTCCCAACTATGTTCCCAAAACACTTGATCGTTTCAAACCGTTAGCCTTAACTAATTCACTGCCAGCCGTCTTCAAAGCAGTTGCCCGCATTCGAACTTTTTGACTGATCTTTGGAGGCCCAGAGAATATTGTCTTCTGTGACAATATAAGCGCCAAACCTACCAAAAGAAAGCCAGACTCTTTTCTTCCCCCAGATAAAAAAAACATATTTTTCTCGCTTTCTCTTTTCTTTCATAATCAGCAGTCGGACACGGGTTGGTTTCGCCCAAAAAGCAGAGAACATTTTTTGTGAAAAGAAACATTATCATGCAGAGCAGCGACTTTGACACGGAAATGTTTTGCTTTTTATAACACCTTAAACTCTAAAACAAAAACAAGATTGGTATTTTGTTGGCTAAATGATTATCTACGGAATTACGTAACTAAGAAGCGTGAGCCACACTGACTTGATTTGAGTTGAACGTCCGTGGCTTTTTGTACGTGGCGTTCCTCATTCGCTCCATGAACTGCATCATCTTTTCTGGCAATTGCAACACATTCTGTTTATAGCATACATATACATCCTCTGCTCCAGTGTGAGGTGCCTAAACTTGTCCGACGTCCGACATGTCTGTCTCGTCTACTCCAAAGCTGTGCCGATCGCAAATCCGAAGCGATGCGACACAGGGGAGCTGTTTGTCAAAACCTGAATTTCACAGACGAGCGGGACGAGACCCTCCTCCATGCTTACATTTTAAAAAAATAATAATAATAAATAAAAAAAAAACGATCTTGCCGAATATGGCTAGGCATGTTTTTCAGCCAATAATTTCTAGTGTTCTTATTTAGAAAAATGCACCAATTTGTGAGGGATTATGGTAATCCTTCTTTTATTAACCGTGGTGTCAAATTACATTAGGAAAACTCTCCAAAGCGTTGCAAAATAAAGAACGTGGAGTTGATTTACCAAAAAGGCGAGATGGAATTAATTTGCCCGAGTGCGCTTTTGTGTTTTATAGAGCTTGAAGGCCAGGTCACCCGGTCCACTTAAATTGAATGTTAATTGACTTCTGAGTGAATAATTAATGACCCAAGCCCCCCGAGCAACTGAACTCATTAGCATGAGGCGAGTCAGATTAGGATTTATGAGGGATTGTCTGATTGAGTCAAAACTGCACCTTTTGTTTCCCCATTGCTGCTTTTAAGTAGTTGACGGGATAGGGACAGACTAGAGTCATGTTGGGATTAGCCAAAAACCACAAGTAATTTAGCCCCCCCCCCCCCCGCCATAATTTTTTTTTTTCCAATTGTTTATATTGATGATTTAAGATGTAAATATTCGACAAACTGTGATCCCAAAACAATTTCAAACTCATTTTACTTGCTGGGAAGACCCTCCATAAACTCCACTAACAACCCAGACTAAATTTAGCTCCTCCCTGACGTACAAAGCTTGTCTCTCAGTTAAGCGGTATCACTTCAACATACTTTCTTGAAACCAATTCTTGTACTGTACTGCTTTGACATTGTCATTTGCTTTTTCTTTTTATTGAAAGGGGTAAAAATCGGATTAAAATTGGAAATCCGGTTTTTGGAGATGAAAATGTGGATTTTATTTTAAAGCCATTTATCGCCCAGCCCTAATTTGGTGGCATCTTGTGGCATGGTCCCAAAAATTGCAAATCTCTGGTTCCACAGGACAATACCACCAATAGGTGAATTTATGAGTTGTGAATCGTGAATATGCGTGAGAGAGGGTTACTGTACCGGTTTTTGCAGGCAGTTTTACAATTGGCGTTTTCAGTCAGCTCCCCGCCAAGGAAGGCGACGTTATCTCACGTGGAGGAGGTGTTGAACAAATGACACGTTGGTGGCTCTCCAGGATTTCTCAGTGAGACGGGCGATCGGAAAGCGTCGCCGGGGCCCTGAAGAGCAACAGGAAGTGGCTGTTTATTTTTCTCATTTCCTCTTTGGCGAGGCTGCCTCCTTCCACTCCCCTGGCCTGTTATCATCGCACATGAACGCGTGCGTACCCCGGTACACATCCATATTGGCTAATGGTTGAAAATGGGGATCTACTCTGGAATATCCGCAGCCCCTCTCTCAGATACAACCTCGTCGGCATTTGTATTTATTTTTATTTTTTTTAAACCCCCCCCCCTCTTCCTCAATCCTGCTCCCCTTTTTCACGGGAATCCCAGGGCCTTATATGGTCGTCCTTGGTAGCAGCTAGAAGGCAGCGTGCGTGTGCGTGCGCGTGCGTGTGTGTGTGTTAGAAGTGAGCTCATCTAGTGGTGTGTCGGGACCCAGCTGGTCGCCCCGCAGCCCCCTCCCCCTCGTACCCTCTGGCCCCCCGAACCCGGCCAATAAGCACAGGAGGTCTTTTCCAGCATGTACACACTCTTGCAGCTATCATGAATTTCTCAATCTCTCTTTGAACCTTTCTGATGTTTTTCGTGTTAAAAAGTGTGCCCCCTTAGACCCCTGCGTCCACAGAGGAATTCCTTTTGTGGAAGTTGCCGCGAGAGGCTCCGGATGACGAGGGCCGGCAGGCGTGGCCAGAGCGCCGCCGATGCCTGAAAGCCCCGAGGCTCGGAGTAATACTTATCTGGGAATTTCTCCACTGGTATGCTAGTCCAGGGCTGAGAGAGGGCACTTTTGTGGTCCGCGCTGTTGGGTAAAAGCAGTCTTTGTGGCTAAAAAAGCAAAATAAATCTACACAGAGGAACGCCGGGAAAGGCAATCGGTGCCTCAAGGCTGTTTGGCCTTCAATTGGTTTCTTTTTCGTATTCCAAATTGTCTCCAAAAGAAATAATAATCAGTTTCAGTGGTTCAACTTTTGCCTTCAAAAAACCTTGACATGTCTACGAGTCGCATTTTAGCGGCTTGATTGTCATTAAGTATGAAACGTTTACATTAATGGAGGATTTTTGTTTTGTTTTGGGTGTGGCAAACATAAATATTAAAAGCCAATTAAATAGATAATTAAAGTAAGAATGTTATGTATTTATTCAAAAGTGAAATGATTTCTTACATTTCCCATTCATTTTATCATTTCAAACTACAATTTCCTTTGCAAAGATAAACATACGAGTAATTTGTGGAGGTTTTTTTTTGGAGCACCAAAATTAAAGGAAGCCAATCAAATGGATAATTAGTCAAGTCAAATGAGTCAAAAATACATGAATGAAAATGTGAACTATTTTACTTTTGCATGAATGTGAATGAATCCATTGTGAGCAGATGAGCAGGCCATCTGGTCATTTCTGATGGCGACATGGAGCTTTTTCCAATGGATGCCGTTTGATTGGACAGTCGTTTGTCGGCCAATCAAACGGCGCATCCATTGTTTGGGTCATCACGGCTTTTTCCCAAGCTTCTACGTGTCCTGTCAGGATTGGTTGACGTTTGGACAGCCACGAACTAGGGGTGCCCGATTTATCGCTTTTGATTAATTAATTTGACTGTGTTTGTCAGGACGATTTTTAATCAATTAAAAATCCAGCCAGTCAACTTAGCAGTTTGGTCGCTGTATTTAGGGACTTTTCCAAGCCATCTAGCTAACTAACTAGTTAAGAAACGGACATAAAAAAACAAAACATTTTCACATTGTTTTTATGCATGATAAGAGAGGATATAAAGGATGTCATGTTGTAAAGAAAAAAAAATTCTCTCCAACTTAAGGGGGAAAAAAAAATCTTGTTTAGAATAATTGAATTTTCATTTCCTTTTCACGATATGCCAAGAGGAAAAAAATGGATTAAAATTGTATTTTTGTGTGGGTGGGGGGTAATTGTTTTTGTCAGGCCATATCACCCAGTCCTACCACAAATTGTGCCTTCATGCTTTTTTTGGGGGGTTTTGTTTGTTTTCTATAACTGTCCCCCATCTTGTGGGCTTCGTGCGCGACAAAGCACCGGCTAAACAGGTTTGAATGATGTCTGCTGGAACGTGACTCACTGCCGCTTTGAATGCGCCACTGTGTGCAGCAAAATGGCCTTTATCGATTCATTCAGTTGACAGGACGCATCCGTCTCCCTCCTTGACCACTGAGTGCATTTCCATATCATTTCATGCTAACTGACTTTAGCTTAGCTCTACTCATCCATTGGTCATCTTACTGCTTGAGTCACGAAGCAACATTTGAGTTATGCGTGAGCTTAAAAAGGTGGGGGGAAAAAAAAGAAAGAGAAATAAAGGTACTGTAATGCCTTCGTGTGTAGGTAAGGAGAGCGACGGCCGCTGACGCTCTTTTATAGAACGGGACAAATAGTCAAACACACAAATACAAAATGACGACACTCGACTCCAGCTGCGGATGGCACTCACTAGGCCACGCCTCTTAAAGGCACACAAATACTACAGCATGTACAGTAATGACACTTTGGAAAAACAGTTTATTTCTGTACTACATTCTCATGTTCTTTTAAACGGGGAAAATGTATTTGTTGTGAGTAAAGTTTGTTTGTTGTTTGTCGAGGCTGTTACACTTTTTGTCCCTTGCCTAATATGTTCTGCCTGGGAACACGAATAATCATAATACATAATGGCCCCTGTGTTTGGTTCTTATTTGTAGGTGTAGTTTTGAAGAAGGAAGAAGGAACGAGGAAAAATGGACTCAAACTTTCGCACTTTTTTGTTTGACGTCTGTGCTCTCGAGCGTGTGATTGTCCTCCGGGCACATTTAAGTCCTCCGGTTGGGTAAATACAGAGCCGTCATTGCTTTTGAAATATCTTTTTGTTGTTGTCCACCTGTAGCTGAAGACGTTCCCCACGAGCACACACGCGTGAGATAAGCTCAGCGCAGATACTCTGCAGCCTTGGCCATCTACGGCCGTGCAAACCAACCAAATTTGGACAAGGATTGCAGGCAGATAGACGTGTGCCCTGAACGTAAGGCCACTCGGTGTGTGTGTGTGTGTGTGTTGGCAATGACTTTGTTGCCATAGCAACCCCAACAGAGAGAGAGAGAGAGAGAGACAGTCCAGGCGCTGTGTTGAAGGATAGTGGCTGAGTGGGATTTTTATGAGTGCGCTGTGGTAATTGCAAGGCTTTGCGTTCACGTGTTTATTGTCTAAGCTGTATAATATCGGGGAGCCGTTGGTACGTCGAGCTCGCAGTGTTTTCATCATTTTCTCTGGGTACGCCACACATCCCAAAAACATGAATTGAAAAAGAATTTTGAATGCTTCTTTGTCAAAACGTGCTCTGACAATTGACTAGCGACTCGGGATGCAACATTACCGCTGCCAAGTCCGCCTACTTACATTTGACACCTGATAATGCCTTTGTCTTACCGTTGAGATAAAAAAATGTTTTATTGGAATCAATTATTGTTCAGGATAAAAAGAAACCCATTCACTTTCATTCACAAAGTGTACCTGAACGCAGCTCACGTGGCTGTTAGGTGAATGCCAATGGCGGCTGCCAGCATAATTCCACTAGAAACGTATGGAAAAATAACACGGAAACAAACAAAGTCCAAAAAAAACCGCAGGGCTGCATGGAGTAACCGACAGCACGTTTCCATCTACACAGTGCACGAAAAACTGCAAATGAGTTCATAGTGGAAAGTGTTTCCGTCTGCAAAAGGTCACTTTATAAGGTGACGCAGATCAGGGTAATTAACAAAAGCCGTTATGAGAATTTTACGTGATGAAATAAAAAAACACGAGCAGGATATTAACACCTAATTATCAGTTATTCCGGGCCACCAAATAAACATGACTCAGCACTTTGCTGACATGGCTCCTAGCAGAAAGGTACTAACAGGCCGCCGGTGTGGTATCGGAGCGGCCAGTATTGGAGCGTTTTTACGAGTACCGATGCTGTAAAGAGGTACATTATCAGCTGCTGACCGGTCCGTTGACGGTCTATGTGTCCTCACATCGGGTTGTAGTATAGTGATTCCCAGTCCAATTTCACTGAATTGCTCCGAAAGTTACTGATTTACGACAACTAATGCGTCTTTTTGTGCCGTTTTGTGAGCCTTGGCTCAATAATGGTCGGGGAAAAAATGGCGGAGTGTCCTGCAAAGTGACTGAAGAAGCATCTCTTTCCTGTATTCCTCCCCCCCAGGCGTGCATAGACGACAACCCGGACATGGTGACGTTCCTGGTGGCGCACGGGGCCAGCATCAACCAACCCGACAACGAGGGCTGGATCCCCCTCCACGCCGCCGCGTCCTGCGGGTACCTGGGCATCGCAGAGTGAGTGGCGTACCCGTGACAACGCAACACATCCCCTTTTTTTCTTTTGCGGCCAGCCGTACGGCATCGAGGAGATCGAGGTCACTTACTCCTTTTCAGGGAGGAGGACCGACGTTATCAGGAGGATATCGAAACGGGCTAAAGGGAGAGCTCCGTTCCCATTTCATGACCTGATTTACTGGAGCCGTACGGCCGGGCTGCACATTTAGCTTACATTGTTTGGGAGAGAAATTCATCTGCTATTCACAAGCGCTGGAGAGTGGAAACGAGAAGCGGAGCCACGAGTGAAAGCAAAAGGTCAAGTCGCTGGTCAGACTGGTGACTAATGGAGACATTGTGTCACGGAGGGAAGAAGAAGAAGGAGGAGGAGGAGGAGGCGGCCCGTTTTAGCCAGCAAACAACAACTTGGGACCACAAAGCAGCCAATGTAGAGATGCTAACCGAGAGGTCAAGGGGCAAAGTGTGGCCCGGGGGTCCATTTCGTTCTTTATTCAGATCCTTTACTTTGAGATTTCTGTCATATTTGACGCATTAATGTAGCCATTTTAGGTTTGAGTTACATGTATTTATTTGATTTTTCTGTTTTTGATCTCATGAAATAATTGAGTTGATTTACCCATCCGTGAGGTTTCCCAAGGATTTGTTGAATTAATTTTCACACATTTATTCGACACTCACTCTACAAATGACCTGGCCCATCTCTCCATTTTACAAATCAGATGTGGCGTGTAAAAAGAAGTTTGAATGTCTGTGTAAAAAGTTTTTTTGTAAGTGCAAACATATCAGTCTCATTTTTAAATGTATAATTTTATTTATATTCAATTCTAATTTTCCAAAATATAATGCAATAAGCTTGTCCAATTTTACTAATATTTTTCATTTTACAGTTTAATATGACAGGACTCTTAATAGTATACTATGCCCCCTCCATGTAATTTCGGATCATTATGGCACTTTTGCAGTGTATATTTCCAAGGTTCAGTGTTGGCTTTTGACATGGTACGAACTCTACTGTACATGCAGTAACCTACCCTTTTGTATACTATTTAAAAGTGATTCTGCATCCTAATAACCAGTGAATAGACGCAAGCAGCCCCGACGGTGTCGCCACCTCTTTTTCGCCACCCTCGTTCCCTCCACCGCCGGCATCGTTAGAAAACGTGTCGTCGTGTGTCGGCCGGCAGGTACCTCATCGGCCACGGGGCCAGCGTGGGCGTGGTGAACAGCGAGGGCGAGACGCCGCTGGACATCGCCGAGGAGGAGGCCATGGAGGAGCTCCTGCAGAACGAGATCAACCGGCAAGGTACGGACGGACGCAACAAACACGGAATGTTAATGCTATTATTTTATAGGTGGCTATTTTTAGGAGGCGGTTTGAAGGTGAAGCGTTAGCCACTTGAATGGCGCTGGTTTGTAAAAGCGGAGAGCAGATATGGATTCGGGGCCCCGTCCAGGCCTGTCATGCACGTATGAGTATGTGTTGCTCGCTTCTCATTGACTGTCGGTCACCTGCTTTTTCCACCCGCTTGCAAAATAGCAACTTCTCTGAAAAGTCACATCTTTTCTAATCTTGGCCTCTGACTGTACGCTGTGGAAAGGCATGCGTGCAGGAGTTTGTTGCACAAGAACAAACCCGTCAAGCGCCACGAGAAGGAAAAATCATTTGCTGTCCAATTTGACTTCCAGTAGGTGTAGGTTGGATGGTTTTTGAGAGGACAAAATCGACTCGTTCGGGACCGTAGAAATACGATTTGCACGTCGTCGCTGTCGGCCAGAAACCCAGTATGTCCAAATGCGGTCAGTTACATTTTTTTGTTATCAATCAGTATGATTGGTCAGTCCCCACGTCGCCTGTCTTCCTTTTAAGATGCATCATCCGTCGCTCCCCGTATGTCAGCTGCGATCTGCTCAAGTGGGTATTCTGAGCGAGCAGCGGCTGCCGTCTTTCGTTTGGAGATGCCTGACGACGCCATGGCGGGAAAGTCTCTGGTGCGCGAGAAGAAACCAGCGGCGGCGTTACGCAACAGGCTGTTTTGTAATGCGATTTTGTTGACAACTCTTGGTTCGAGATGCATATTATAATGTGTATCATGCATGGACACACGACTTCTTTTTTGGTCCACTGAATTTTGGCTTCATCATTCCGGGTGCTCAGGTGGACGATGTGCTGTTTTCTTGTTTGAAAAGAAAAAAAAAAAAGTCAGCAGCTTTGAACTGCTGCCAATTCCTCTGCCGGCTGGCTGGCTGGCTTCTTTGTGCAGTCCTACTTAGAGGCCATTAGGCTCCCTGCTTTTTATAGACGCTGTGTAGGCAACTTCCCAAGAGATCACAGGGACAACCTACCAGGCCAACGCAACGCAGCGCAGCGCAGCGCTCCGTTGCCCCGACGTCTTGTATTGTTGCACACTTTGTAGCCTCAGCGTCATTCTCGCGTATGGATGTCGAAGAGCTGATTAGCACGGATCCCGATGCAACGTTTCACTTGTTGCAGGATGCTAGCATCAGAATGTTTCATGTGCAGCCTCTAGTTGGGAGCAAAGAGGGAAGGAAGGTAGGAGAGGAGAAGAAAAAAAGCAGGACTTAGGGGAAGAAAGGCAGGAAAGAAGGAAGAATCCAAGACTAAAAACTCAGAAGGAAGGAAGGAGGTCAGGATGGAAGAGATGCCAGGAAAAAATGTGGGAATGGAATCAAATAAACATCAAGTGTACGGCAACTGTTGGCCTTCCCTATATTGAAACGACTATTTGACTTGTTTGTTGATGTTCTGAACCCTGAGGGAAGAATATCTTGGGATCCAAATAAGCGATACCTTTTTTTTCCCCCTCAGCATTCCTTGAGAGAGGCCGATATGACAATAGGTTGGCTTCCTCCTCAAGTCGCTGTTTTTGTGTCGTAACACTCAGCTGACAATTCGATAGCGTTTTCCGCCGATTTAGTGTCGTGAGCGGACCAGGTGTCGTGAGAGACGACGCAGGCCTGTGCGGTGTATCGCGGCGACACATTGACCCACTTGACTGGCCGCTAACTCACCGTCACGCTGACAGAACGTGCTGCAAACCACAACGCGCACCCGGAAGTTCAACACAAGCGACACAAAATTACAGCTTGTTGTTGTTGCTTCCACACAGGCGTGGACATCGAGGCGGCCCGCAAGGAGGAGGAGCGCGTCATGCTGCGAGACGCTCGCCAGTGGGTCAACAGCGGCCAGATCCAGGACATCCGGCACGCCAAATCCGGAGGAACGGCGCTCCACGTCGCCGCCGCCAAGGGCTACGTGGAGGTTTTAAAGTAAGCGCTCGGGCCCCGACGCCCGGCTGGCTCTCCGTGGGCTGTCGATGCGTGCGCGATGCCGGAGGATCGTAGCCGTCCGTCCATCTGGTCCGGGAAGCCGGCCGGGATGCTCCACTGCCACAGATATAGCCACCATCTCCGATGGTCAGTTAATGAGACAATGCTACAAATTGGATTGCATTGCATTGCCTGGTCTTGCATTTGGCTCTTAAAACCAGTGACTCCAAACTACTTTGGCGCGAGAGGTCATCACGTGTGCCGTGGGAAATGATCCAATTTCCCCTTAAATGATGCGGAAATTCTTTATTTACCACAAATCATTTATCTTTGTTCATTTATCTATCTATGCCAGTGACAAATAGTGACTGGCAGAACAATTAATCGCTCTTGCACTAGATGACAGAAGTGTAACCACCCATTGCTATTCATACACACAATAATTAGTGGTTGAACCGACTCGTCGACGCATCAATTTTGCCACTCCGCAATGACCGATTAATCGCAAATCACGTGTTTGGCATTGACGTGTTACGCCTCACTGAAATCAACGGCTCGGGGCTTTCCGCAGAAAGGAATTTTTTTGGTTTTGTTTCTTTCAGCCTTTAACTGCCCCTCCTGCACGCTTTAAACACATTTGTAACCATGTTGTAATCATATTTCAACAAACACAAAAAAAATGATGAATGGTTATTTGTATTATTTTTTTTTTTATATTGTACAGGCTTTTAATCCAAGCAGGGTATGATGTAAATATTAAGGACTACGACGGGTGGACTCCGCTACACGCGGCGGCGCACTGGGGCAAGGAGGAGGCCTGCAGGATACTGGTGGAGAACCTTTGCGACATGGACGTCATCAATAAAATGGTTTGTGGCCCAAACATTCACACCACGTTCTTCATTTACGTTTTGTCAACTTGTGACTTTCCACCAGGGCCAGACGCCTTTTGACGTCTCGGACGAAGACGTTCTGGGATACTTGGAAGAGCTGCAAAAGAAACAAAATCTGGTACGGGTTACTCAAAATGCTGCTAATCTGGTGAAAGGTTAAGTCTCATTTTCAGTCGTTATTGCAGCTGATAAGTGAGAAGAAGGAAGACAAGAAGTCCCCACTGATTGAAACCACCACCACGGGGGACAACAACCAACCACTGAAACCACTCAAGAGGTAATCAAAGTGAGGCGATGCCACTTATTTGTCACGATGTGGCTCTAACGGCGCTAAAACGCCTGCGCCGCAGCAAAGAAATGCTACTGCTGGAGCCAGAGAAGACCGCCCCGCGGATCGAGACCCTGGAGCCCGAGAAGGTGGACGAGGAGGAGGAGGAAGAGGAGGGCAAAAAGGACGAGTCCAGCTGTTCCAGCGAGGAGGAGGAGGAGGAAGATTCGGAGTCGGAGAACGAAGCGGGTACGTTTCCGTTCATCTTTGAGCTCGGGCCGGTTCGAGGTTACCGTCCGTCGGCCGAAGATCCATCGAGCCGTGAGGAAAGAGCAGAGGAAAGGTCACTGAGGTTAATTGAAAGTGAAAGAAGGATGGCAAACCCGTTACAAATGGCGAGAAGTTCATGTGGGGGGGGGGAATTGGTGGAATAAAGCAAAACCTTTTAATGTCATTGTAGGGTTTGGAGATTTTTTGTTTTGTTTTGTTTAGTTTTTTTACTTAGTGGCTTCTAGAAAAATCCATTTCAAATCGGAAATCAGATTGTGGGGAAAACAATCTGAGATTGTCTTCCAAGGCCATATCGCCCAGGCCGATGTCATTGTCATTGTCTTTTTCTAGAAGCAAAGGGGAAAAATGGATGCAAATCATATTTTGATGAAATTCAATTGGCCAGCCCTACTTTGAGCGCTGATTTACGCTTGTCATAAGCTGGCTAACCGCAACTTCTTCTTTGTAGATAAGAGCAAACCCTCGGCGTCCGTGGGCAACAGCACGACGCCCGCCCGGGGCGGCATCACCGGGTCCTCTCCCGCCAGTCCTACCAACCAGCTGACCGGCCCCTCGTCGCCCACTAAGAAGGTACAACGCACCGAGTCAACGTTTGCTTAAAAAAGCCTGGCGGCGTCCAAACCAAACGCGCTGAGCTTGAAGTGCATCGGGTTTTTCGGACGAACGAGACGCAAGCGACATTTCTGCAGGATGTTAACATCTGCAGGCTAACAAGTGGAGCGTGCTCGGAAGTGCCAGGGCGTGCGTGGCATCTTTGTAGCTGCTGCCCTCTGCTGGCAAAAATAACACATAGAGAGATGATTATTCATTTCTCAGTTCAAACAAGTTCTGATGATGTTTTATTGGGTGGGGGGGGGGGGGGGGGGGGGGGACTCGAGCTCACCAAGTGGTCTTGAATGAATTTGAAAGACAGATGTGTGGGAGTATTTTTTTATTTTTTATTTTTCCCAACAGTACTACCTTTCCATGTGCTATTTGGAACTGAAGGTTTGCTAACCAATGTGTTGGTGTACCTGCAGTGGTCTGCCAATTGCATGCCTCCTCCTCCTCCATTATTGCAAAGGCTGCTTTTATTGTATTTGAGATGATTCACACTGGTCGGGTGCCGTTTCTTATTCTCAGCTTCTTTTTCATGCAAATCTTTGTTTTTGGTTTTTGTTTTTTGGAAATCCTCCTTTGAAGCCTGGTAACCCACACATCCATCTTCGATGGAAGAAAATGTCCCAATGACACAATGTTTCCAGAGTTTGGCACTTGGCAGTAATGTTTGTGTGGCGTTAATAGACCTCAAACAAAAAGTCTGTCCTTGATACAAAGTGTTTCTTTTGCCGCTGCTTCAGTCTTACCCTCTTAACCTCCTCCTTGCTCTCTCTCTCCCCATTTGTTTTTCTCTTTCTTTCTGTCCGCGCCTGCTGGCTCTGTGCCTTTGGTTGGCTTTAGTTTGATTATGTTGCCCCCCTCATGCCCGTGGCCGAGCCCGGCTGTCCCGCATTGTGGCGTCAAGGCTTGCGCAAAACTGGCATTTCTCTAGTGCCCAAAAAAGCCACGGTGAGGCCAGTTTGGTGGTGTGCGCCGGAGTTTTCTTTTCTCAAATGCACCTCAACTAAACACGCCCTCCTTCCCCTTCTAACCATCCTGGCTGTTCTGGGTTCCACTGACACTCACTCATCAAACCCACTTAGATTTTCACTTTTTCTGAAATCCGTGTATGCGGAATTGTGCTGTCACTTTGTGTTGTTGTGGCTTCCGTCTATTTGTGAGCGCAATCACAATGTTGGTTTGATAGAATTGCCATGAAGCAGAGGTGGGAGACTCCGAGTCGGCCATTTTAGGGCTCGCGTGGCGAAAACTGAAAGCCTCGACTTGAACGGTAGCCGGTCCAACCTGAACTAATCTCTGTCAGTTTGTGTTTGATTGAGAAGACAAAGTAGAGCGGTTTGGGACCATTAAATGAAAAGTCGACTTGCTTGCTTGAAAATCCAGTGTGGACTCCACTTGACTTGCTTGATTTTTGCCCCAGTGACTTGGGTCTTGTTTGAATCTTAAAGTTTAAGACTTGAGACTCGAGATTTACACCGCGTCGCTGTCGGGCAGAAACCTAGTATGTCCAAATATGGTCGATTTGCATTTTTTTGTTACAATTTAGTACTACGTTGTCTGTTGTTTTTACACTTACTTACTACCAATTTAAAGTGCTGAAAATAGCTTGAGAAGAATGAACTCACTTGGACACAGTGTTGTAAAACTCCGCCTCTTCCCTCAGTCTGTGGGAGCCGGGTGGCACTATGTCGCCTCAAGATTGAAAGTCTGGATGTTTTTTTGTTTTTTTTTTGAGACAACTGGCGAAAATAGGTTAGATACATTTGAGCAAGCCTGTTTTGTTAAACATGGAAAGTCATGAAGCTAAGTTTGCATACAGTCATTTTTGCCCATTACACTTCTCGGTCAGCTCATCGTTTTATTTATTTCATCAATCATGGTTGTTAGACGTTTGAAAAAGAATTTAGGAAGAAGAAGTTATCCACAGTCGGTTGCGTTTGTTTGCTTTCTTGAAAAGTAGCGATTTTGGAGATGCGAGGATTCCACCCGACAGCGGCGATATGTAACTTGCTCCCACCTCTGCCATGAAATGAGAAGTACAATTTGTCTGGAAAGATGTGATCCTCTTAACTGGCATGTCCCAAAAACCCAATTCTTAACCTGAATGACTTATTTTACTAAATGTACCCCCCCCCCCCCCAAAAAAAAGGAAGGCTTGAGACTGAACATTCCATCCCGCTTCCCAGGTCGCCACCCAACCCGCCGCCAAGGTCTCGGCCAAAGTGGAGGAGGAGCGCAAGGACGAGTCGCCGGCGTCGTGGCGCCTGGGCCTGCGGAAGACGGGCAGCTACGGGGCGCTGGCGGAGATCACGGCCACCAAAGAGGCGCAGCGGGAGAAGGACACCACCACGGGGGTGATGCGCTCGGCCTCCAGCCCGCGCCTCTCCTCCTCGCTGGACAACAAAGACAAAGAGAAGGTCTGCACTCGTAGGGCGCACCCCTAAAGATTGAGCGTTCACTGAATTAAAGGAGCAAACGTTCTCCAGGAGAAGGACAAGGGAACTCGGCTCGCCTACGTGGCACCAACCATTCCCAGGAGACTGGCCAGTACATCGGACATCGACGAGAAGGAAAACAGGTGAGAAACCGTAGCCAAAAGGGTCAAGTCATTCATAGATGAAGCAAAAAACCCAAAAATGGGCACAACAGCAGTAATAGTCCCACGATGACGACAACGATACTGGTTTGCTCCCATATTTTAAAATGACATTCATCTTTCATGTAATTATGATGAATGAAGCTTAATAAAGCAAATGAAATGCATGTTAAAGATAAACATGTTTATTTTACAACAAATGAATGAGCCCAATTATGATGAAACGTAACGCACGGGGCTCTATTCAAGCTTGAATTGCCACTGCTGGTAAGAACGTAAGCGCGGCGTGTGCCTTGGCAGGGACTCTGCCGCGCTGATCCGTAGCGGCTCCTACACCCGGCGGCGCTGGGACGATGACCTGAAGAACAGCGAAGGGACCACCTCCACAAACAGAACCTCCAGCTACCAGCGGAGGTTAGCCGCCACCGCCACTGGCATCCCGAGACTTAAAAGCGGGAGATGCTTCTTGTTCTCTTGTGCACATTTTGCCGAGGTCATCATGTTGTCATGCTTCCGTGAAAATTGCTTTCACGACGTATGTTGCATTCGCGTCACGTCGGGGGGTTTTCATGGGTCAAATTGAGCGAAAACTCTGCCAACCGCTGGCTCAAAGGCTTTTTCTTTTTTCTTTGGATTAGATCACATAGTACACTCAAATACAGGAACCCTTTTCGATACTAAATTAAATAAAAGTTATGTTCTAGTGTAGTATCTGTGATTTTGAATGTGTAATATAAGGCGTAAGGAATGAGTGAATGATTCCAAACGCAGCCACTTCACCACAAACTTTATATGTGACATGAATGCAACAAGAGTGTGTCACCCATATATGTGTTTGTCTGTTCTATATATTGTGTGTGTGTGTGTGTGTATATATCTTGATGTATATGTGTGTGCGCGCGTCTCCACTGCTAAAATGCTTCTTCCACCCGCCTGCCAACCGCCCGCCAGCACGTCCCACACGCTAGCGCTAGGGCGGAGCGGCAGCACGCGGGACGTGCCGGCAAAGTCTTCGTCCACCTCCAGCTTGGACCCTAACACCTGTCACACTAAACCCTGGCAGCCGCCCGCCTCCCACTACCAGTCGTACAGCATTTACCGCAGGTACACCCATATGCCCGCTGCTGTCGGGCCACTTCCTGTTTGTATGCTCTGAGACGTCTGCTATTAACGGCAGCCTTTTGCTTATTGTTGTTTTTCACACCTGAATACAAATAAAAAGAGCTAGCCAGTTTGTGCTGAATATAATGTACTTAAGCGTAGTATGGAAGTTACTTCCTGCTACCGATGACATTTTCTCCTTTACAGCCACTGACAACAAGCAAGTTTTGGTTTGTCCATCACTTTCCGCATTTGTCCACCCCGTAGCGGCTCTTTCGGCAGACGATACGACGCCTTGAGCTCCTCGACGACCGCCACCACCCCCGCCTCCACCTTGTCCTCCTGGTCCTCCTCCACCACCACCACCACAACAACCACCACCACCACCACCTCATCATCGGTTACCTCGCCCACCGGGCACCGCGGCCTGGGCTCCGCCTCCACCCGCGCTGGCTCCGCCGGTCTCACCAGCAGGTAAGGCGGACGTCAGCGGGTTTCCCTAAAGTTTACATATCTGCACCGCAGCCGGTCGTTTGCTTCCTGCAGATATTTGGTCATCTCGCTCGAATGTCTCCCAACAGGTACTGGTCAGAGGAGAGCGCAGAGAGGGAAAAGGACAAGGAGCGGGAGTCGGCCACGGTCATCCCCACCATAAACACTGGCTCTACCACCACCGCCATCGGCACGTCCGGCATTAACACCGCCACCACGGGCACGGGCCCCGAACGACGCAGGTAAGGAAAATCTGGTCAGAAATGAGACACACAACCCTTGCAGACGACTGAAAATGTTTACAATTGCCTATGTTGATGGTTGAAACCCTAAATCTGTCCGAAAACACTTAAATATCATTTCACACTCTTTTTCTAACATTAATGAGCCCTTTTCAAAGGCTTTGGACCCAGTGACACACAGACGCACTCCGATTACTCGATTATTCGATAGCCCTACTTGCATCACGCTGCTGTTTGCTGTCAAGTTGGCCGTCTGTTAAGTGGTGTCGACTCCCCTGCGCCATCTTAAGGCGTGTGGAAAGAGCACCGAAATGCACGATAGGTGTGTTTTCCAACAAAACTGGTGTCATGTTTTGGAATGAGGCACCTGAGGCTCGCGCCACCTATCCTTAAATGGCCTTTGCTTCCCTCAAGGCTGCCCAAATGACTTCATGGAAAATGTTTTTGTATCATCTTTGTATATTCTTTTTTCCCAATCATTTCTTTTTTTATTTTTAGGTCATACCTGACACCCGTACGGGACGAGGAGTCCGAGTCCCAGCGGAAAGCTCGCTCCAGGCAGGCCCGCCAGTCGAGGAGGTCCACGCAGGTGTGTTAATTGAAGCCTCGCCTGAGCAAAAACATCAGGAAAAAAATTATTTTTCCTCGCAGGGCGTCACTCTGACCGACCTGCAAGAGGCCGAGAAGACCATCGGCAGGAGTCGCACCCCGAAGAGCCGCGAGGAGGAGAAGCAGGACAAGGAGAAGCAGGAGGAGAAGAAGGAGTACGAATCCAAGGAGGACGACTACCGACCAAAGTATCGCAGCTTTGAAGACGTACGTTCCCCACGCGCCTTCCTTGTATCCTCGCGTGACTTTCCAGCACTTAACCGGCCGGGCCTTCCTCTGGTTCCCATCAGCGCTACCGCATCTCCTCCACCACCTCGTCGTCCTCCATTTCCACGCTCAGCACTGCCTCGGCCCCGTCTTACTCCAGCACCGCGTTGACCTCCAGCTCCGGCTGCCTCAACAGGCCCAACAGCCTGACGGGCATCACCTCCTCCTACAGCCGCTCCTCCAGGGACACCGAGAAAGGTCCGCGCACCTCTCGCGACGCCGATAGCGAGCGACTCCTTCGGGTGTCGGCGTACCTCGACGTCATCCACCGTGACTCGGCGACGTGTTTTTGTCAGAGCTGACGGGAACTAGCGCAGCGGTAAAGCCGTGACGCCTCTCGGGAGAATAATAGAAGGAAAACGCTCTCTGCCTTGACAAAGCCGCCGCCTCCTTCCCTCTCCAAGTCCTGATTGACTTGACTTTTTTGTTTTGTTTACCAGTGATGCCAAAGCTCAGATTGTCACAACGGGGTTTCCCCGCTATATCGCGGATCGTCATTCCGCTGAATCGCAGATTTTGTTGTGTGGACTGTTTCTATACGTCTGTTGCGGAAACCTTTGCTATACTGCGGAAATCTGTCGTTTATCATGAGCCCTTTTAACAGCGCAGTTTATCACGGGGATATCATCCAGACCCACTGCAAATGACAGTAGATGCGCTTTAAGGAAACGTGCATTTGTTCATTTTGGCTTCAGAAATGGACAAAAAGGAGGAGGAGAAGGAGGGCGACGACAAGTCTCAGCCTCGCTCCATCCGGGATCGCAGGCGGCCCCGCGAGAAGCGACGATCCACCGGCGTCTCTTTTTGGACCCAAGATGTAAGGCACCAACAATCTGTCATGTAGCGAGTTCCTTAGGGTCCTTACGTGTGCTGTCATCATCGTCACGGCAGGGGGATGACAACGACCCTGACCGGCAGTCCGACTCGGAGGAGGGCAGCGTCAAGGGAGAGGTGCAGGTAACTGACACAAAATGGCCCACGGGACATTTGACATCCAGCGAGACCGAGACCTTTTTTTTGGGGGGGGGGGGAATGTCAGGACCCTGGCTGCTTGGATATTCGCCCTCAGCCTTTGATTTGAGATTGACCCCACACAGACACTTCCTGTCATTGTCAAAGGCAATTGTCTTTTTTTTAAGAGCAAGTGGGAACTGAAAGGAAAGGAAAGGAAAGGAAGTGAAGTCTGGTTACGAATAATTGACAAAAACACACATGGCGCCCGTGGATCCTTCAGTGTTCCATTTTTGCAAAACGACGAGCGATCTTCCTATTGTGTAACATGCGTTTTCTGGTCTTTCCTCGCAGGTGGACCGGTTGTCCAGGTGAGTTTAGCGCCTCTTGTCCCGTTGACGCGAGCGAGCCTCGCCCGCCTTTTAACGTCCGCCCGCGTTGCAGGAACGACGGCGGCAGCGCGGCGTCCTCCCTGGACCGCAACGACTCGCTGCTCGGCTACGGCGAGAGTCGGAGGACTTACTCCAGCCGGCTGGACAGAGACGACACCACCGACTACAAGAAGGTGGACTCGATCCCGTCCGGCGTGCGCGTTTGTGTTACGGATGGCTTCTTGTTCTATTTTGGCTCTCAGCTCTACGAGCAGATCTTGGCTGAGAACGAGAAGCTGAAGGCGCAGTTACGCGACACGGACCTGGAGCTGGCCGACTTGAAGCTGCAACTGGAGAAGGCCACGCAGGTACTTCCTCCTCGTGAAAATCCTTCGCCGTGGCCGACCTCATCCCTCCCGTTTGTGTGTTCGCAGAGGCAGGAACGCTACGCCGACAGGTCGCAGCTTGAGATGGAGAAAAGGGTAATTGGACGAGCCGTCGCTGCGGAAACAAACTAACTCAATTCACAAACTATTAATCACCGTTTTACATGCAACGTTTCATATGGATGATACCCTCAGCGTGTTAAATGTATAAAGGAGCAAAATAGCTGTTGGCTAGATAAATTTGAGGGAAATTAAATATTCATCAATGAAAAGCAATATTATATTTATGGGACTTGGTTCGTTATTTTTCAGTATTTACAGTATTTACACAATTTATTATATTTCAGATGTTTACTTGCTGAATTGTATTTCTTTATTTTTAAACTTTAAACACATTTGAATGTGATACGGTATATACACCAAGTTATATTGATGAGATCCCAAATTTGTACTTGTTAATTTCCAATATAAAATGTTATTTCATACACCAAACTATAAATCAAATATACACATCAACTTAAATTCAATAAACAGAGTAGGGAAAGTTTGACTCATGTTATGGTTTAACTGTCACAGTGGTTTAATAAAATGAAACAATTTCCAAACCAAAAAATGCAAACGAGATCAATTTGACTGCTTTATTCAAACACAAACAGAAAAAAAAACAAATATATATATATATATATATATTTGACAGAGCAAGAATAAGAATCATTCGGCGGAGTTGAAATGTTCCTCCTCCTCTTTTAGAATCAGAACAGAATCAGAATCATCTTTATGTACATGCTTGGCAAATACAGATTGATTCTGATTCCAAAAGAGGAGGAGGAAGTCGGTCTCCCTTCGTCTCTGAATAGTTTGAAATGAAAACTTTACCAAAAAAGTAAGAATAAGATGCAAAGGTCCGATGAAATAATCTCACTATTTGACACCTTATTTTTTGAATATATCTCAAGGTAACGAGCAGGCCTCAGTATCATCTGGGCGCTGGTATGAATTCATGAATTGAAGCTGACTTGACCTTTTGCTGCAGTCGCTCGTAGCCGCACGCCACCGCCTCCTTTCTTCTTCTTCTTCTCCTCAAGCCACCGAGCCCGCGTGTGCTCGCCACTTGTCCAGATGTCTTCTGTACATATATATCCATATCCGGTATATGCGCGCGTGCATGTGTTTTGTTCATGCTGCTGAGGTGACCTCATCGTCACGGACGGGAACAATGAGCTCGGCCACGTGTGGATCACAGAGTGTGTTGATGGCTGACGCTTGTAGATGCCTCACGTGTGCGTTAGTGTGCGCGCGCGCGCATCATGTGGCACCGCACGCTTTGCCGCCATCGCAATGCAAAAAAACAAATAATAATACAAAGGTTTCTCGTTTTTGTCGTCCACTCAACAGGAAAGACGAGCTCTCGAAAGGAAAATTTCTGAGATGGAGGAGGAACTCAAGGTATAAACACGCACGCACACTTTGCACTTGCACATTGCATGCTAACGACAGCAGCTAGCGCTAATGTAATCTGGCCCACAGAGAATTGAGTTCCCCGAAAATAAATTGTTTATTTTCATTTATTTGTTATGAAATGTATTTCATAAAATGACTTATTGATTCATTCATTGTAAATGATTCAACTAAAGAAATATTTAAAGTTTGCCGAAATACATGTTTAATTGTATTCATTTATCTCTTGAATAATTGAATAAAAAATAGTCGTAAATTTGAGTTTTAGCTTTTTCCTAGAAGTGACCGTTCTCAGTCCGGCAATCAACACAGTGCACTGTGCTTAGCTCCGCCCACGGAAGGTTCCCAAAAGTGCTACGCCGCTCCTATTTTGGTACCTTCAAGGTGGAAACGGGACTTGGTCCCGGACGGGTTCTGTCACCAGCCACCGGGGGGCCACGTAGAGCGCTATCTTTGTCAAACACATTTAGAATTTCTCCTCGAAAAAAGGATCATGTCAATTATGGTGTTGTTGAAGTGAGTCCACACGGGTCTAAAATCTGTCCTCCATTTTCTAACAATCTGCCTTTTCTGTCTGCTTGTCTCCTCCTGTCGCTTCCTTCTTCTATTCATGTGTCGCTCCCTCCTCTCTTCTCCGCCACATTTCTTGTTGTTGTTGTTGTTGTTTTTGTGCGGCTGCTCTGTGTGGCTCCCCCCTGCAGAACCTCCCGCAGGTAAAGCAGGTTCAGGCTCTGCGTCAGGTTAAGGAGCGGCTGCAGGCCGAGAACCGGGCGCTGGCCCGCGTGGTGGCGAAGCTCTCGCGGGCCGCCCGCAGCCAGCCGCCCCCCGTCGACCTCTAAAAGCCGGCGACACTTCCTCCTCCCCCCTCCTCCCCCGTGCCCCCCTCCCCCCAATCATCCCTCCGCTCACGCCCCGCCCACAGGTGCCCGACTGGTTTTCACCTCCCTGCAGTTGTTTTTCTTGAGGAGGGGGTCTTTTGCTTGGAACTCGGGCGGGGCGATTGATTTTGAGTTTAGTTGTACGGATGAAAAAAAAATAAAATAAATAAATAAACAAACATTTTATTGCTACAGCTCAATTCTAAAAATATTAGATGGCCGCAGTCCTAAACGGCACAAACCAGGAAATTTGTAATTCAGGATCATTTTTAGACTTTTTGCCGGTGGGACCATTTTTCCAAGAGGGACGCGGAAGCCCTTACTTTCTTATCTGGGAACTATCTTAAAAAAAAAACAACAACATTTCTTTCTATGGAAGTTCTTGCAAATTAATTATTTAATCTGGAGAAATAAAGCAAACCCCAGAAAGTGGGGGGGGGGGAGGCAAAAATCCGTTTTGAATAACGTCATTGTTGTGAAATGTTTGTGTTAACGCCCCGCCCACGTTTGGACGCTTTCCTTTGGCGTGCGCGACCCGCCGAGCGCGCAAAGGAAAGCGGGCCTCGCTGGTTTGTAGTTGACTGTCTTTGGCTTGCATGACCCCCGTCAAGCTCCTTTTTCAAACGACAAATCCCATATTTTGCCCGTTTGTGTGTTCATCTGCAGTTCAGGCGGATTTGACCGAAAGAGCCACTGCAAACATCAAACTGATCAAATACGGCACTCGATTGACCAAAGTATTGGAACGCCCGCTATTGGAACCTTTCGGATGACGTTTATCTGATTGACTGGCTTCTTGGTGCACACCAAATGCTGCAAATGGGGGCACAGGAACCTTTTAGTTCCACGAACTTTGTTACTTTTAAAAGACCAACTTAGATTTCTTTGGAACATGAAAACAATTATCGAAATTGAATTCTGGGGTACTTTATTGGGTCTCAAAGAAGCCCCAGGAACTTTTGGAACCAAATTGAGTTCCGGTTAAGGTCTTCCAAAAGTTCTGAGTTCCTTGGGTACAGTCCCTGTTGGAGGAGAGGGATACCATGGTCCAAATTGACCAATCACGTCCCGGTCGAGTTGATTGGATCGCGTGACGTGTCCCGATACTTTTGTCCATGTAGTGTCACGTGATCCAGTGCAGTGCAGTGCAGAGTGATGGTGACGGCCATTTTTTTCTTTTCTTTTTCTTTTTTTTTTCTTTTCTTTTCAGTGTTTCACAATTGCCGCGGCGTCCATCTTGAGTTGGGTCCGAGTTGCGGTGTGGGTCGGATCTTGTGTGCATGCATGGCTGTTTCGTTATTCTTAATGTTTTTTGTTTTGTTTTACTTTCCTGTGAGCGTCAGTTTTGGCGCCGCCCTGTGGTTCCAACGTGTCTAAGCGCCTTTCTCGTTGTGGTTCCCACGCAGACGCTCCCCGACTTGAAAGCGGACAACCAGAGGCTAAAGGACGAGAACGGCGCGCTCATCCGAGTCATTAGCAAGCTTTCCAAGTAGAGCAGACCTTCGAGACCACCACCCACCACCCACCCGCCTGTCTATCTAGCCCCCTCTGCCAGTGACTAATGGAATTGCATCGCAAGAGACATCAGAGACTCCTTTTTTGTTTTTTTCCCATCCCCTCCGTTTACAAACCCGACGTCTATTTAACCAGTAAGCCTTAGTTGTACATAAAGAAGACCGCTCGTGAGGAACAATTATGATTGTTATTATTATTATTAATATTATTACAACAACAACACCTGATTTTACTTGTGCCACGCCGCCTTTTATTTCCTCCTGTTGTAAGTGTGCTGTGCCCCCTTTCTCCCTTCCTCCTGAGAAGTGCCACTTTTTTTTTTTTTTTTTTTTTTTTTATATATATATAAATAAATCCTCACACATGCACTCACTCACTCGCACACATGCACACACATAATAACACCCCCTCCCTGTTCGTTTGACTTTCGAGAGGGAAAAGAAACAGAAAAGAAAAAAAAAAAACGAGGCGGATCAGGTGGAATTTAAGCTTTCACTGAATGTGCAATATGCATTATTATTATTTTTGTTATTTTTTTTATGCTTTAAGACATCACTTGGTTTGTCGGATGTGTCACTCTTCTCTCACTTTCTCCCCCTGGTTTTCTTGTTTGTTTTTGGCATGTAGTGTTAGTTGGTTTATACTCTGTATTTGTCACCTTGTTTTAGCAGGTACTGATTGAAGCTGTGTGTAAACACACACATATATATATATATATATATATATATATATGTATATATATGTGTGTATATACATAAGGCTGTATGTTTTTGTTTGAGCAGCACACGCTGAGTCTGTTACTATTAAAAGTATACAATTCCACACAGGACAAGCAGGTGTCTTTTTATTAATTAATTTTTTTTATTATTTTTTTTATAAGAGGCAAAAAGTGTTTCAGGTTTCAAAGCGGGACGGCTGACAGTTTTTGTTTTTTTTCCCCTCCCCCTTCAAAGAAAGAGAAACTGCTTGACTGCAGTTCACTTTCTTTGTGTTCACTAACTTGGATGAGTGCTGTTCTGTTGTTTTTTTAAATGAAATTTTTTTTTTTATAAAAAGCTGTAGTACTATAGCCAACGAATCTTAGCCTCCATTTTATGAAAAGTCTACGTGCACTGTCGACGCCGCGAGTCCAAAACACGCCGTTGAAATATTCCACGCCAACTTTGACGCATTTCAGTGGCCTTTTTATTATTAAGCTTATTTTAGTCAAAAAGAAGAAGAAGAAAAAAGGAAGTCGCTGCAAATAGACTGATGATGAGGATAATTACCATCGACTCTGGTTAAGTTTTATTTTCTTCTTTTTTTTTTCTTTCTCATAAAATAGGTGTGTGGCTTAATACATACAAGCTGTGCTGTGACTACCAACCACTGAAGAGTTCATTAAAAATAAACTTGTACATTGTAAAGTTCACACGTCTCACTCATTTTTACCTAACACGTTAAAATATACTTTAAAAAAAAAAACTGTTTCCAAGCAAACATTAAAATATGAACAGCATAACTCCATTACAATTTGTTTTTGATTCTATTAAATGTAAAAGAATATTTAGAAAATATTCAGCGTGCATGAGATTTTTCAAGCTGCTTTATTTTTATACATAGGCCCTCTATTACTTACCCATGAAGTACACAATTTCGCCAACAGATGGAGACATTTCACCAGATGACAATTGATTATTTTTTCACGATTAAGTAGCTGATTTATGTTCGCCAATGTGACGTAATTGGTGATTTAACGCAAAATTTTGGGTAGATGTGCTCAACTTTGACCAATCCGACACCCCCCTCTCCCCCCAAAAATAAGCAATGATCAGCCAATCTTTAGAAAATAGCACATTTTCAGTTTGTTTTTTCATTATCCTGCATTTATCGTGAGCTAGCGGGTTAGCATGCTAACCTTGTCAAAATACCATTCCTTACATTTTTCATTGTGTGCGTGATTAATGCACATTCTGCGCTTAAAAACACGCATTATTACTGAACACCATGATTCACTGAAAGAAATTGATTAGCTGGGCGCTAACGGGTTAGCGTGGGAGTGCTGCCTTTGCTGTGACTCGGCCCAACTGTCTCAAAAACATTCCTGTCACTTGCAGCTTACTTAATAATCATCCTCATAATAGTTGTCATCACGTTGCAATTATGTCTTGTTTGAGCGTGTCCATTTTGTAAAAACCTAAATAACAAACATCCAGTCAGTTTGTTTATGACATACTGTACAGCCATACGAAAACATGGTTGTCATATTTCCCACAACTTTATGAGCTCGTAAATGTCACGTAGGAGCGAGTGTGACGGTGTTGTTTTCCCAGCAGCACTTCGGCGCCATTCGGAAGTCTTCGGCCATTTCCGGACTCGGCCGCCGACGCTCCGGAGGGCAGAGCGAGCTGCAGCGGCTCTCAGAGCGCCAGTCACCGCGAGCAGGCGTCGGGCACACCTGGTCGGGAGCTCCGGTGTGCGAGTCGGAGGAGGACAACGACCTGACACAGGTGAGGAAGCACCGAGCTTTAAACGCAACGTCTCGTTTCACTTCGTGTCGTTTTCAAGTTAGCGGAAAAGTTCACTTTCACTACTTTTTAATGAGTTTACAACACAAACAACTTTCGCCTTCGAAAGGAGACTTTTTTTTTTTTTTTTTCTTTTTAAACATCTTCCTCCCCCCTTCTGCCTGCCACCAGCTCCCGGGGCTCTCAGTCGGGGAATGCGGCGTGTTTAGCAGAGCAGAAAGTTGAACGTGACGAGGACGAGCCACGGCAAAATAGCATGGCAACCGGCGGCTTCAAGTCGAGCGCCACCACCGACTTCCTGGAGGAGTGGAAGGCCAAACGGGAGAAGATGAGAGCCAAAATGCTCGGGGACATCGCCGCCGCCACCGGGGCCGGCAGCGGCTGCTCGGGGAACTGCCGCCCGCCCGACGAACCGCCGCAGCCGGGGGGCCATCTGAAGGCCGACTCGCCGGAGTGTTGCACCCCGGACGACGGCGGCGATAGCGAGAGCCCGTCGCCCGGTAAGAGCAAGGAGAAGAAGAGCAGCGGGCCCAGCGCCAGGAAGGGTAAAGGTCAGATTGAGAAGAGGAAGTTGAGGGAGAAGAGGAGGTCAACAGGTGTTGTCAGCATGCCGTCCAATGAGGTGAGTTGAGACCCCCCCACCAGCTCCTATCGACCACATTTTGGCTCCGATTGCGTCTGCCGATGACTTTTTTTCCGATTATATCTGTCTCTTCAAAAACAAAAACTGTATTTCAAATTGACGGTGCAGAAAATACACAAACAAAATATCAGTCATCCGTTGATCTCCAACGGATGACTGATATTTTCGATGCCACTCGTTTTTAGACCGATAGCGGTACGAGTATTCATTCTTCAGTCCTCGCCGATACGGGGTACCGAAACCACGAGTCCTATACCTCCATAAAATACAGAAAAGTATCGGTGTCTGGTATTGGTAGCCTTCACGAGTACCCAATACCTTGAAATAAAGCCGCTATCGGTCCAATAGCGATTCCTGGCATCCCTAACAAAAAAGAAGTATCGATACTTTTATTATATGTTATACAAATATGTTTAATATCGTAATAGGGCTGCACCTAACAGTTATTTTGATCAATGATAAATGTGTTGATTATATTTTTTTACGAATTGAGGAATGGGATGAACTCAATATTTAAAAAAATTCCAGCCCTTTATTCCAAAACAGGGCATCATTCAAACTCACAGTGCAGCATTTTGAAATTCAAATGATGACAAGATTCACTTTGTATCATGTCAGAAAATGTTTTTTTGCAGATGTTTGCAAAAGCCCTATTTTGATTCCACACAAAGATCCTCGGTCCTCCCAAAATCGGAGAATATTTCACATCGAGAAGCCGAAATGTTGACAATCTCGATCGGTTAAACAAGCTCTTTAAATGATTCATCGACGATCAAACTAGTTATCGATTCATTTGGTCATCGATTAGTTGTCAATGAATCGATTGTTGCTGTGCCTTGCCACTTGACACTCGATTGGCCTGATTTAAAACATGTTCCACGCAAAAATGCATTTGATTGCGTTTGTTGTTGTTTTTTGAATTTGCATCGTGACGTTTGTGCAGCGGCGTTGAGTTTGACTTTTTCTGTTATCTTGACGAGCGCTCGCGTAGACGCGTTCCTCGCCAGCGTTTGTTTTGTGGCTCCAGAAATAATTGTGGCCAGGAGGAGCTGTTGTTTTTCCCGAGAAGCTTTCCAAATTCCTGCCATACATGTGTCCGCTCTAATCTGCTGCCGTCGTTTGGAGGAATGAAAGCAGCCAGCGCATGTTGTCCGAGGAAGAAAAGAGGGGGAACAAAATAGAGGAAGAGGAGGCTGAAAAAGTCAGGATCGACTGGATGCAGTTTGTTGAGCTTCGGGATATGTCACATGGAAACGTTTCCCTGACTCGCAGCCCCACGAAAACATCTCGGTCCACACGAATTGAATCAAAAAGCAAAAACAGTTGACGAGTGCATGCCGGAGCAACAGGGGGCGCTGTAGCCCTCGATAGCCCCGTTTTGAGCCAATCGCAAGCCGTTACGCAAAATAAACAAGGCGATGGGGGTCGGGGGGGGGGGGGGGGGGGGGCATCAAATAAATACAGATTTAATCCCTAAATAATGATTACAATTAGCAGAATGCACAAAACAAAATAAAGAATGTAAAGAATTTCAAAATGAATTGGCAAATAAAGACTGTAATAACCCAACTATAGCGTCATTACATACATTCAAATAAATATCATTTAAGCAAGCAACACAAAATACATTTCAGGATTGTAAAAATAGAAGTAAGAAGAATATATAATCAACAAAAATATACAGTAGAATAAAAAGGAGTATTTTTAAAAAATCGTAAACTTAATGAAGAGCAAAACAAAAAATGAAATCTAATAAAAAAATCTAAAAGTAACAAAATAACAAACTCCGCCTCCTGTAACCCAACATACAGTTTGTGTGCTGAAAAAAAAAATTATATATATATATATATATATATATATATATATATACATTTTGGATTTGGCTGTGGCCTGTTATGGAAATAACCACAAAAGTTTCGCATACTTGGTCGGGTTGAACGCCGTCAGCGCTAAATATCGGGCGACTCTTATCTGCGTAACAACGACAGCGAAAGTCATCCTGTCATAAAGTTTACATAGTGTACGATAGCAGCCTTTAGTTGGTCATCAAACACTCGCTTGGATGTCGCCGTATCCTTTCAAAAAAAAAAAAAAAAAAAAAGTCTTCAGTTTCCTTGCTGCTGTTGTGTGTGGTTAGTGCGAACGCTAATGGAAGCAAAAGAATGCATTCATCAGCGCCCAGTAGGGCGTGTCTTCGTTAACGCCTCAGCGTCAAGCGCCGCTAAGCCTTCTTAGCGTGCCGCTGAAACCAGAAAACCAGCGGCCCATATTGTTCAAAACATCCATTTTGCGTGCTGAGTCATCGCGCTCCCAGTGGGGAATTCCCACAGGAAGCAGGAAGTTCCAAAAAAAAAAAAAAAAAAAAAGAGCCAGCCACTTTTAATTCTCGCCCTCGAGTGACCTCCGCCGACGCTGTCCCGACCAATCAGATCTTAAGAGGCTGTGGGAAATTGCCACTTTTTACCCCCCAAAAACGTCGGGTAACGTCGCGAGCGCGGGAAGGCTTCTCGGACGTTCCTTGCTTTGGCCAGTCGGCGCCCATCAGGCGGCTCGCAACGATGAGGCGCTCTTAAGTACAATTACGTTGACGTTCCGCATTTTTATTTTTATTATTATGATTATTTTGTTTAAAAGCATCACTGCATTTCCATGCTTGAAGTTAGTTAGCTCAGTTGTTTTGGGTTCATGTGAAAAAACAAACAAACAAACATCGGGTACAAGAATAAGCGCACATAATGTCACTCAAAAGTCAGAACCAGACCCAGATACCTTATTTTAGTTTTTGAATTCATTATTTGTATATTTTCATATTATTTTGTTATATATTTTAGTGCAGATTTTTGCATTTATTTTTATTTAAAAATGTTTTTGTCCTTTTAGTCCCTAACAAATACTTAATATACAAATATACAAACATAAAATAATAATACATAAAAATACTAAACATATAGATAATATCAAATAAAAAATTCTTTTCAAAAAATGTATTGCTTCGAAACAATTCAAATCAAGAAGAAAATGTTGTTTTTGTTTTTTCCATTTTCAAGTTGAACAATTCTTACATTTTAACCCCCAAAACAAAACAAACACGAGCACACAGTATTTTTCTTTCAATCCAAAATAAACCCCCCCACCAAAACTTTGGAGCTGGCCGTTGGGCCCGAATTTTGCACCTCCCTGTCGGGCGAAGCCATTTTGAGCTGCACGATGACGTGGGGCGGTGTGTGCGTGACGCAGACACAAAAGCTCTGTTGCTGTTCATTCAGTCAGACTAACTGCAGCGGCACAACGGTGAGCGTTTGTTTGCCCTGTTGGCTCGTTGCTCTCCGCCGCACAACTTTCGCAACGCGGCCGCCGTCATCTCAATAAGAAGCCGCTTTGTCATCAGGAACTGAAAAGGCCAAATACGCACACCTTTCTATACGGTCGCACAAAGACGAATAAACACAGGCTATGTAACAATATTTTCTTTTCATTGTAAGATATAGCCTAGCAGTAGCATTTTTTTTAAAGTACATTTCTAAATCTACCCCCAGTTATATAAATACAATTCTAAATATACCCAAAACATCAAATGTTTGTATTTCTACAACATAAATAAAATAAAGGATATACAGTAAAACTAAAATAGTATACAAAAGAAACTAAATATACCCAAAACATGAAACATTTTTCATTACATACAAAATATATAGAAAAAAGCTCAATATGCAAACCTAAAATTACATTTCTATAATTGAGTTTGTATGAAAAAATTCAAACAATCCCAAAAATTAAATAATGTCAAATTGTATATTTTATTGTTTATTTATATAAAAATTAAGCGTATACAGTCATACTTATATGAACAAAGCTATATATAGGATTCCCTCCATTTAGAATGTGTTACAATAAGATTTATTACGATTCCAAACCGATTCACTCCAATTAGAATGCATCACAAAATACAATTGACGTCAATTACAATGCGATTCTGATACGAAGTGATTTTGATGCAAAATGATACGTTGACGAAAAAGCTTGATGGAATACAATTGGCTCCAATTACAAGACAATACAGTACCTCCACGATGAAGATACCGCGAGGGCTTACAATTCTCGCCGATTACGATAGAATACAATTTATTCTGATTGCAAAGCGGCTCACTCTAGTTATGATCCCAAATTATTGCCTAAATTATTCTCCTAACGTTCAACTCCAATCATCATACAGTGCGATACATGACACTGCAAGTACGATTCGACTCATTCAAATTCCGATACAATGCGATACGATTCATTCCAGTTACAAGACGAAATAATTCGCTTCAATTCCGATGCAATATATGTTCACCCAAAAAAAACCAAAAACTTCTCAGATGGAATACAATTGGCCCCAATTATGATGCGACACAACACAACACAACACCAATGAGGATGTGATATGTTCACGATTAAGCTAACCCAAAGCGATATCACTCTTGCTAATTCCGATATAATACGATTGTGATCTGATACACTCCAATTATAATACCATGCGAAACGATCCACTCCAATTAAGGTACTATACTGGCCTAATTTTACAAGCCAGTACGTATAAAATTTCTGTCTGCAAATACGTCCGCCCCCTTTGACTCGGCCCCCATGAGTGCGTCAAAAGGTTGCTTTTAAAGCAGCCCTGAAGTCGGCCTCGGCGTTTCCAGTGCTCGTTACAATTAAGGATTGTCTTCTTAAGGCGCACTTTGGCCTTTCCGCTGCCGCCTGAGCGCACATTCCTTCTCTCCGTCGGCTTTGTCTTCCTCCCACACGGCCTGATGAGTGCTTGGGCTTCTTCCAAGGATGTCCATTGCAGAACAAAACTCTCTCTCTCTCAATCGCAACCTTTTCTTTGTGCACTCGTGTCCCGCCAGATCGGCAGCCGAGGGGGGTCGCAGACGTCGACTTTTATCCGCCGTGTAATTATTATTCCGGGACGGCGTTCTCATGAATACTCGATCGTGGCTGAGCGTCACACGTTCGGGGCCCGCCTCTTCAAATCCTTCACCGTACATTCTTTTCACCAGCAAACGCCGGTTTCTCAAAAGAGACGTGGAATCACTTTACGACGGACTGGCATTTGTAAGTTCATCGTAACTCATCCGATAAACTTTAAAAAAAATACAAATAAAATGAACCCAAGGAAGCGTAGTCACCTGCATTCGAGACAAAAGGGAATTGTCACCTACCTGAGCTATAAACGAACGGAAGCAGTAAGTGGACGTTACAGACGTCCCTGATTTTGTCGTGACAAAAAAATAACTCTTCATTGATTGTTAATGTTCTTCATAGTGAATTAAGAAAATTGTGTCCGTTGTCGCCAAGACAAAAGTGATTTGTCACTTACCTAAAGTGTAAATGTAAGCAGCAAACACTTTACGTAACTTATCCAATAAGCGTTTCAAACTAATTCGATTGTTCCTTTCCCCCAGTCGAGACCACAGCGAAATCCTCTCCTCACCAAGCCCATAAGTGTACGTGACGTTTGGCTTCGTCGTAACGCACGTTCCGAAAAAGTGGCGCGACGCAAAACGGGGTGAGTTTGAAAATTTCGTCGTGACGTGCCCTCAGAAGTCCGCGGCCCGTCGATCGGCGACTTCCCAGAGGAAAGGAATCCAAAATAAACCGGAAAAGGCCAAAGTTGTGTGGGGGAAACGTGCTAAGCCGCCGGGGGCCTAGCCTTCCAAATACACGTGAGCCTTTTTGATTGATTTTTTGAACAGGAGGCTTCCGATGACTTCCAAGCGAGAATGAACCTGCGCTATGCCAGGCATGCGCAGGGTTTTTTTTTTCTTTTCGTCATGTTAAAACTGCAGACTTGATCGCCTCGTAAACGGCAGCCTCACCCCGCCCCCGCCCCCGCCCCCGCCTCGTGAACTGAGACGTTGCGCGTCAAACATGTTTTGCGAGCTCTGCGATGGGCCGGCTCGAGAGGGAATGCGACCTATTGTTCTGGCTGCGACACTTTGGCACGGATTACCGGCTGAGTCACAGCATTCCCGTCGTGGCCGGAGAAGACACCAAAGGGATAAGGAAGTTGAGTTGCAGCCTGCGCTCATCCCGCATCGGATTAGCGGAAGCCCGGAATGCCGGGAATGCTCATTAGCTTGTGAGATTTCGCCACTTGTTTCTGGGGAAGGCTGCTGAGTCGGCATTTGCGCATAAACAGGAAGGGGAACGTTACGGTCGCCCGCATTCCTGTTCCGGGAAAAAGATGAAGCGATGTCGGCCGAGAGCGGGAGGAGACGAAAACCAGGATGCAAAACAATTCATCAGACGACTTCGTGGAATCAAAAACTTTGGGATGTGATGAGATGAGCCTTAATTGTGCAGTCACACCCCCATCATTTTTTTTCCACCGGGGGCCTAACCCTAAACCTCAAAAATGTTTCAAATTGCATATATTAATGGTTTAAACTGTCAATATCCCCTTATATAATTTCAAACTCATTTTAGAGCATTACCCTTAAAAAGAAATGGTTTACAGAGGAATCGGTGGGCGTGTACACGCGGCAAATACTCTCCCCGAACGACCCTGGCTAAATGTAGCTCCTCCCCGGCATGCGTCCAAAGCTCGTCTCTCAGTGGAGCTGGATCACTTCAAAGTACTTCCTTGACACCGATTCATACTTTCAGGGCTTTGGCGGAGTTTTTGGAATTTGTCAATCGTGAGCTATGAATCTATGGCGATTGCTGCAGAAACATCAGAAAATGGCGACATGGAAAGTAGTAATTGGTATTTTCACAGGTTGGGGCGCATCAGCCAGCATCATCTGTAAGCCTTTTATATTGAAAGTTTGAAATGATATTCAAGTGTTTTGGGATCAGAGTTCGGGGAATATTTATGATTCCGACTCTTAATATCGGCAACGGTGAACCCTTCCAGGGTCAGAGTGAGCGATCGTACAGAAGCGATGCTCGTGTGTTTGTTTGTTAGCGTGTTTGTCGAAGCGACTGTGAATGATCGACTTGCTTGGGGGTCAAAGTGCGTTTCCAGGACAGCCAAAGTGAACTGAACGCTGCCGTTTGGTGCGTTTTACCGCGCGGGCCTCCACTTGATGGCCTTTCGATTCGAACGCAGCAGCGACGCTGAGGCTAATTAGTTTGTTTGAAATGGGCACAGCGAAGTGACGCGTTAACCCGCACTTATTCAATTTCCGGGCACCAAACCAAAGCGCTTATTTCACATTGGGGCTAATGTGAGCTAATTGTTTGTTAGTGCTGCAGCGTAGCAGACACACAGGAAATGAAATGCAGCGCTTGAGGGAGGCCATCGGTGACATCTGCGCTTTGTTTCTTCATTTTCTCCTTTGTGCGATAATGAACCTCCAAATATCCGTTTACCTATTATTTTCTGCTTTATCTATTCTATTCATTTTGTGCCCAGGCTAATTGGCCCCAATTTGGACATTTTCACTCGGGGGTGCACTCGCTTTTGTTGTCAGCGCTTTACAGTAGACATCTTCTGTGGTGCTCACGGGGCGGGGGGGGGAACGCCGACGGTGATGGTAAATCCTGCCGATGAGGGTCCCGCTGCCGGGATCAACTTGCACTTCATTGGAATTCCTCTCATATTGGAACTCGGATCAGCGCCGGCCCACCGGCCCCCCGGCCCCCTTCGCACAGGGATTACCTTTCCTCCAGCGGGCCTCATTTTCCTTCTCGCTCCATATATGGATGATAGACACTTACTGGCGCATCCATTGAAAACATCTATTTTCCCTCCCAATGGGGGCGACGGCCACACGTAATGTTTTCAGGGCGGGGGGGAATGCATTCCCCGGCTGGAAAGTGCGTGTCAGCTCGTCAAAAGCCTGAAAACGCATTCGTATCTGAAACGTGTCTATTTAAACTTTGTTCTTCAATATTTAAGTGCATATTAAAAACATCCTGTTTAGTATTTTGAAAATATGCACCAAATTTAGTCTCGGTTCCATAACAGCATGCGATGCACGCTTTTAATGCTAAACTACAGATGTTTCAAGTCATTTTTACTATCGCACGAGTAGCTTAAATGCAACAAAATATGCATTATTTTTGTCTCTGTACGAAAACCACTAAACACATCAAAAACATTTTTGCTTTGTTTTCTTTTGACTGTTCCAGTAATTGCGTCATGTTTACATAGAGAAAGAGAGTCGTCGTCGTTAGGCTAATGCCGCACAACCAACAAGTTGGGTAGCTAACCCTGCTAGCGCGTCACGACCCTAAATTTGTGAGCTAAACATTCCAGATGTTGCGCGGCGTGCACGCCCACCGTTTGAGGCCGACTGAGGCGCTTGAAGACTTTCTCTGATTGTGTGACAGAACAAAGGCGCTTGCGAATGCTCCTTAAGTAATTATTCCGGAATGTGTCGACCATGGCGCGACGTCATTGCATGCCATGGTAGAATTTTGTCTTCATCAAAAACCAAGCAGATGTTTTGTTCCTTAAAAGTATGTTTAATATTATTGTAACATTCCGCACAGTTTGAACATTAACACGGCGCATGAATATCGGGACAAAAGCTATTCCATTAAATTGTATTTTGTCAAATTTCAATTGAAAAATATCATACCGAAATACATGTATGAAAACAAACAGTTGAAAGGATTGAACTTCAAAGTTAAACACCGAATCCCTTTACTCAATTCGATTTTTTTAAAGAGCGCCAAAAATAATTGAATAGCTACCTGCCGGGAATGACGGAGCTATTTGTATAGCTCGGGCGAGACATTATCTCCTTAATGAGGCCGAGAAATTCCACGTGGGCACACCAGAGTCCTTTGAAAAGGATCTTTGCTTTTCAGCCACCGGGTGTTCCCTGCAGTATTCCTTTTGCTTTGTGCCAGGACTGTTTATGACAATTAACTTTGCTCGTAAAATGCAATTAACAGGACACGCACTGACATTTTTCCGGGCACTCCCGTTTCCTCCCACATCGCAAAAACATGCATGGTAGGTTAATTGACAACCCTCCAATTGCCCGTAGGTGTGACTGTGAGTGCGAATGGTTCTTTGTTTGTTTGTATGTGCCCTGCGAATGGCTGGCAACCCGTTCAGGGTGTACCCCGCCTCCTGCCCGATGACGGCTGGGATAGGCTCCGGCACTCCCGCGACCCGAGTGAGGAGAAGCGGCTCAGAAAATGGATGGACGGATGGGGAAATTGATTGTATTACAAGCTTGCTCACAGATAGACTTAAAGTCGAGTAAGTCAAGGTGCCATTGTAGTTCAGTCTCAACCAACCCGAATGATAATTACCAACAACAACAAAAAGCACACTTCAGCCTTAAACCTGCTGTTTGTTCAATTTGACCAAAGTGCTCCTAAAATGATTTGAAAAGTCCGGCCTTAAGTTCCAGATGAAGCTTGTTGTGGCTGGCAAACAGGACAACTCAGCAGCGCCATCAGGTGCCCCCGGGCGGCTACTGCTGCTTACCGAACCGCCTGAGCCCGTTTTGTTTGCTCAACAGCTGTCGTCGTGATCCCCGTAATCAGTCACCCGGCAGGTGTCTCGATTATCCGGCACAGGCGCGTCGTGACGATAGCAAAGCGCAGGCACAAGAGGAGCCTCTCGGCAGGAGGGACGATCTGTGCTTTGCAACAGAAAAGCTCAAAATCATCCAGATTTTGACCGCAATCCCAGCCGCGGCTTCTGCTCCAACGTTTTGGGCTTTTTGGTCATCAAATCTCTTTCTTGGATAAAAGTCCTTTCTTGGAGAAGCTAATTATCCTGGGCCTTTGGCAAACACGAGGAGCCGCCGCTGAAATGCTTCGAGTTCCCTCGTTCAAGGCCACAACTACAACGCTTTGCAATGTTTGGGAAGAGAAACGACATGTTTGACATCCAGCTGAGGTGACAAACGTCTGCAAACACGACAGGAGGCACCTTCCAAGGCCAATGGGGAGGTGAAAGGATGTCGGTTAGGGTTCGGAGTTTGCAGTGCGCATCGAGGGTTGGGATTGACGTCCGAGTAGTGTTGTTGTGTCAGGAGATGGCGTCGAGGGTGAGGAGCTTCATACATGTTACATATTTTGACATACCAGGGGTTGATCGACTAAGTCTGTTTTTGTCGTCTATAACTAGAACGTGATGAGAGTTGAGTCAAAGTCCATGAATCGATGACACGATTGATAGGCCCCGACCTTTTTTTGCGCCGTGGACTGGTTTCACGGAAAGTGAACGAAGTCCACTTGAAGCGCCGTCATATTGCGCCAGATGAAAGCCATGCATGAAAGCGCCGTAAAGAAGAGGTGAGGCGTGGGATTGTGCCACTTTTGTCCCCTGCCACTTCATCATCTAGTTTCTTTGCTCTTCAAATCCTTCCTCGCCCTGAAAGCAAACCGGTTCAGCGGCTTCTCATCCAGAGAAAATGTTTCCGACTCACCGCATGTGTGTGCTCCACAGCCTGACAGCTTCGGGCTGTGTGCAGGGGGGAAAAAAACCTTGGAACAGGAAGGAAGAGGTGAAAACAAGATTAGAGGTTAGACAAAACACAGGACCACTTCCTTCAAACCTGAGAGGCCTCTGGGTTTCATACCTAGTCTGGTATGTGGTCACAAAACAAAGATGTTCAAACCATCCAAACAAATCTCCTGACAAGGAGGTGAATACTGTTGATCCCTTTGACCTTTTTTTTCCCTGAGCTCCGCTCACTGCCCGAGGATCGCGTCCAGAACGGATTGAACGCTAACATTCCAACCAGTTGCTGATAAATGAACAGTCGGGCAAATGATTCCCGGAGAAGGTTAGTGGTCCAAAACAAAGCAGGGACGTTTATGTAACACCAGGATTTGCGTTATTGAAACCAGATGTGGCAATACATGATAACAGCTCTGGTGTCAAGTCTTAAAATAGATGCATGCGTGTGTTGGTTCTGGTCCAGATCGACCAAACTTGACACACTGACAAAACATCCCGATGTTGTCGCGTTACAATATTGATTGACTAGCATCACAGAACTTTTGTGAGAAATGCGAACAACAACATGAATAGTTTTTTTTTTTCTTTTCTGTTTTTGGTTAAGGATGGACTTCACTTACAAGTTGAATTTGCTCCATGGCCAAGCTCGTATTTTTCACAATTGATTTACAATGGAGCTCAATTTACTTGCCATGAATCCATTCCAGCCCCTGAAAAAAACTGGACGCGTTTCTTCCTGGACAAACCAGCACGTGGTTTATTAGCGCTGTCTGTTTGCTTCCCCAAAGAAAAAAAACAATTGAGCTAGAATCTATCAAGGATGCGTTTTGTACTTAAGCAAACACTCTGGTGAGGCCCCGAATCTTTGACCCTTCTTGTAAACAGGAAGGAGTCAGGGTTCTGGATTCTTTCTAGCGCCCACTCAAGTCAGCCAGTATCATGGCTAAAGCACTCGGCTTCTTTTTGGTGCGTGTTTCCGTCCATCAGCTCGACTCAATCATCCTTCTACTCTGGCTTTGCGCTAAGAATCACAGTCAGTTATAGCATGGGTGAAAACATCCCTTATAAGGTTCCATGCCATTTCGGAGTCGCAAATCCGTTCCAAAGTCAACTTTGAGACTGCAACGTGTAAATTGGACGCTCAGCGGTCCGACAACAGGAGGTTGAAGTTGCGTCCAGAGAAGAAGAAGATGTAAAGCTCAGAGGCTGTGAGAGCAAGAAGGAGCTTCAAGTCCTCCCCAAGGAAAACTGATAAAGCATTTGGCAGGAAAGGCCTCGCAAGCGACTTCATTCTTGGGAAGCTATTTTTAGCAGCCTGTTGAGTGAGTGGGCGTCTTTTGTCCCGCCTGCAGCGTGAAACCGGAACCATTTGTTTCAATTTGGGACATCCGCAATCTTGAAAGGTTTCAACACTCCCCCAAAAAACTGCTTCAGACAATAGCGCGGATTCTGAGAACTGGTGTTGCATGCAGTCCACTTATTCCACTCGACACGACAGAATTCCTGTTAAAAAAATATGAAATCGTAGAAGCACCGTTCCTGAGAACTGCTTCACATCTGTGTTGCATGGAGTCAACCAGCTTCTGGCACCTCGGGGTTGCTCGCGATTGTACGTCATTCCCCGCTATTAGGGTGAACAGAAGTTTAGTTTGTCGTTCGTCAAGTTGTTGGGAATCGGTCTCCGGCTATCCGAGGAGGTGAAAGGTTCCGGAAGTTGTAGGAGCTCCTGTTGCTCCTCGCTTCCCCCGTAGAAGTTTGGAGTCGGAGGTTATCTCGGCCCGCCAACGATCCGCGCTCTCGTCGCAGCCGTGTCGAGCGGCCCACTTGCGTGTTGCTCTGTTGCTCCGCTGATTTCTCATTACCACTCCCGTTTTTCCCCCGCCCCCGTTCTTCTTCTTCTATCTTCCGTCCAGAGCTTGGATGAACTTGATGACGATGACGGCGTGGAAAAGGACGGGCGAGAGGAGGAGGAGGAGCAGCTGGTCCTGGCCAACACTTTCCAGAACGAGTCCATGACGGCAGACCTGGCCGCGGGACTTGTTACGGTAACAAGAGGGCCTAACGAGTTTTCGACGACTCTAGACTCGTTTCTGGAAAAATGGGACTCGATTTTTGTCAAAAATGGCATTTCACGCAGATGTTTGCGTCCTTGCTAGCTTTCTTTAGAATAGCACAGTCATTCAAAAACGTTGTTAGCCTCGCCAGCTAACAATATTGTAGCGTTTTTGCATAGTTTACCTTGGAGAAAGTACTCGAGGTTGGAAGTGGTGCCAAACACGAGTACAGTTTGCTTAAGGCTTGAAACCAGAAAGAGCAGTTCATTGTGGATACTTCAAAGAAGGTGTCAAAAGTAAGAAATATCAGCTTCGCGATGGGCCTCTGCGCTTCGGTCGTCCATCTTGAGGCATCTTGAGTTCCATGCAGTCACGACAAGCCATAACACGGAGCAGCTGTGACCAATCAGACGCTCAATGGTGTAAAGGGGCATTGCCGTTCATCATCCTGCTCCTGGAAACGGACTTTCCAAGTCGACGTTCCGCAGTCACGCGGTCGTGGTTACCGGGCCTCATCGAGCCGTTTTTGCCAATGTGGGCCCTGCGGAACATTCCGCGGGATTATCTGCTTTTCATGCGCCGCCAACATTGCAGCTCACCTTTTCGGTCTTTCTTGGAATTCAACCGAGAATACAGCATCTTGGAAACATTATCTAACTTAACATTTACGGGAAATAAAGAACAGGTCCTACGAAAGTGAAGCTGCTGTCGTAGAAAATGAGTCGACTAAAATCACGTTACCAAGAAGGTTGCGCATTTACAGTATGTTTTCCAATTTCGGCGCGCACGGTTAAAAAGAAGTAAAAATGTCGTTTTCGAGCAGAAACGTTGCCGTCTTGATTTGTTTTAACAGCAGGAACGCCTCAGAAAGCTCACTACAGGTCTTAAGTGGAGCACCAGCAACCCAAACATGGAATTTGAATGGATAAACGCCTTCTCCCGAATTTATTGGACCTCTCCCGTCACGGTGTTTAGTTACTGAGGACCCGCGGGGGCCCGTTTGGACGTCGAGACGACAGCGAGAGAAGCTCATATTTAACCGCCCGCGAGAAAACGCTTCATCGATCACCATAAATGTTGCCTTGTGCGACGCTCGAGCGCCGGGGAGCCAAACGGCCTCGCCGGTGCACACGGAGGCGCATCGAGAAGTCGTCTGTGCCACTGACGGCTATCGCAGAGATTTGTCTGTGTGTGTGTTTTTTTTGGGTTCGGCCCAGGGCCAGAGACTGCTGTTATTGGGGCTGTCACAACAAGAATGATAAATAAAGTGTGCGCTGCACTGATGTACAGTAGTCCTACGTACACGACCTTGCGTCACGCACACTGAGTCTGTATCGATGTTCAGTCATCGAGATTATGGTAATCTGCAAAAGTCGAATGGAGAGGACCGGACTATTCTGCATTGTTGATGTTTCATTTAGAATCCAAAAGGCTTCTTCACTTCTAAATCTTAGATGTAGAGTTCCCCTTTTTACGTCTCTGGTTGGTGTTGTTGCCGAGGGCCGCAACGATTCATCCAGTACCTCAAAGAATTCGATGACCAAAAAAAGGTTGGCGCAAAATCTCTGCCTTGCAGTTTCGCAGGGATGATTATTTCCAAATGGGCTGATGTTAGGGTTAGCCTGTTAACAGCCAGCCACCAACCTGAGCTCACAACAGCCCCACAATCATTCTCACCTGTGTCAACGGGTTCGCATCAGTGGCTAACGTGAGCGGAACACAAAATGTATGTCAACAACTACACTGCTTATCAGCTCCGTAGAGCAAATAGCTCAACTTTATTTGTTTCTGGTAGACAGACTGCATACTGTGCTCCCTCATTCAAAGATCAGTCAAGCCAGACCTCAGGAGCGCTCTCGCATCAGGCTCTTTTTTTTTTTTATTTTCAAATGAGCAAGTTTGTCACAAGAGTTGAGCTCATTTCCCTTCTTCTGACGGATGTGTTGGAGCCAATCTAACACGCTTCAATCCAATTTAGTCCCCCCTCAAAGAGAGGTGGCACCTGGTTTCTCCGGGCGGGTGGTGCTTTCTTAGCGTAGCATAAATCCAAACAACTGCTCGATGGAAATGCAATGGAGGGATGTAGGTAAACACAATCTCGATTGCGTTCCCCCCCGCTCGCGGCTGATGTATTAAACGCAGCAAAGCAAAGCTTGTGGATACGTCAGCGTTCGCCCCGATAAAAGAAGATGCGGGTGGGAATGGCGCTAGTTTCCAAGCAAACCAGTCAGACCAAAACTAGTACTCAGGTGGTTTTCCTTTTGTTTCCATTTCAGGAGAACCTGGGAAGATCTGTGAATAGCCGCCCCAAGAGGTAAGACTACTGTATAGAACCAACACTATAAACGCGACATTCTTCTTTCTTGGAATCCTTTTCCTCACTGTTGATTTTTCACCCGATGGCCGCTTTGAGCCTTCAGCTAACATGGCGCCATCTGGCTCTCCCCTAACCTCTCGCAGGGAGCGCCGCGAGCAATTGACGTGCTTGGAAAGGTTCGCGCTAGTTCACTGCAGTGCAGATTGCTTTGACATTTGATCAAATGACAGCGGCAAAGTGCACAGTAGCGGCACGCGACAATCACAACAGCGAAGAAGTCAACAATCCAAAAGTATACATGTACATATTTACAATATCAGGCAATAGTAACTCGTCAAACCACATGAATAAATGTCAATGTGAACATCAGAAATAATAGTCAGCGACATTGCATGTCGCAAAAGGAAAAAAAATGGTACGTTGTCAATAAATCTCATGAAGAAATGGAAAATGTGGAGCCTTGAGGTATGAGTGAGCGGAATTACAAGTTTTTTGAGATACAAGCTGTCCTTTGGCCGATTTGTGGGAACAACACATGAAGACAGACAATAGAACAATACTCACAGGCATCTATTCTTTATCCTCTGCAAAGAACGGCTCATACTTTATTACTGCAGCTGACTGAGAAGTTGTGACCGTATGTCTGTATAATACTGCCACCAGGTGGCCAAGGTGCGCACACCAGAAGGAGCAGCACAATGTCCATTGAATTGAAGCAAAACATGTGGAAAGAACAGTTTAATTCTTTTACATTCTGTTTGTTATTATTATAGAGTGCTATTCTCTTTTCTCATTAAAAAAACATTACAAAGTTTTTTTTGGGGGGGGAGTGGATCAAATTCATTTCAATGGGGAGAGATGATTTTAAGATGACAGCAGTGTTGGATGCTTTCACTGCCATATTTATAAAGACCCAATTTGAGTGGCTAAACGAATCCTTTTATCTTTGAGCGCGGCCAAAGCAGCATTTTGTTGACTTTGGAGGCGTTAGCGTCTCTGCGTGGCCTTTTCAACAAAGGCAGCCATGAACCGAACTTTCCTCCCCTCGCCTCGCCTCGCCAGCTGTCTTTTCCACTGTGGCCGCGTAAACGGTGACGCACGCTCGGCCGTCCTGATATGCTAAATGCTTCTTAAGCAGAAAGCTCTTCGACAAAGGCGATAACGCGCGCCTCATTGAACACCCCCCACCCCCGCTTTTCTGTTCCTTTCACCAGTTTGTGATTTACGCCTTTCATGAAAGGAATGGCTTTCAAGTAGCAGGTGGGCTCATCATACTGTGTGTGTGTTTCTGTTTGTGTACGTGTTTGCGATGCAGCTGCAGCAGTATGGATGAGGAGAGTCGGCATCGCCACAACCGCCACGTTAGAGACGCCGCGCCGGGAAGTCTGGAGACAAGGCTGGAGGAGCTGGAGCAGGTCAACCACTTTTACAATTACCGTGGGAACAGATTTGCGCTCATCCGCCAATCGGGAGAATGAATGTTCTTCTTTGAGGGGAAACAAATCAGTCAAAATCCAAATGACGCTGACATCATCGGGACTTTTCCAGGAGCTGTCCCGGGAGCGCCAGGAGAACGGCAGACTGCTGAAGGCCCACCGGGACAAAGACGACCTCATCGACAAGCTCAAGGAGGAGATGGACCTGCTCTACCGGGTGAGCGTCGCCGCTACTTCCGTGTGCTGCGGCGTAAATTGCCGTGGGCACCATCTCTCAAATCTTGAGAATTGACCGTTAGCTCGGTTCTGACGCGGGCCGCCGGAATGGTCTAAGTGTCCCGACGTTGTCCCGGCAGGACCTGGACGACATCGAAGACGAGAACGAGCAGCTGAAGCAGGAGAACAAAACTCTGCTGAAGGTCGTAGGTCAGCTGACCAGGTAGAACCAGCTTCGTCTTCAGATGCGTATTTAATGTAAATGTTTTTGTATATAAGACCATTTAGATGGACACGAATGTATGTGCTTTTAAAAACAAAAGCAAGATTAGCATGTGTAGCTGCTTTTTAATGAAGAGTCCACAGTGCCTTGGTGCGTTAATCATATCACTTTTTACGCTTTGCACATGTCAATGTTGGGATATTACGCTGGGCAATGAGCAACTATTTCCGTTTATTTTAATTAAGGAACCTCTTGGATTGTGTCATTGGTTTACAAGCCTCTTTGTGTCCAAAATGAACCGTGGGGCTTTGAACGCCTCGTGAAAGGGAACAAGTTCCGCGCTTCGTCTTTGTCTTCATAACTCTTTTTTTTTTTTTGGGGGTTGCTTTTAAAACGCGCGTAAAAAGGGTGTTTAGTGTTGCATTATGCATATACGTGTACAGAAGATGCAGTCGTTTAATAAAACTTTGATTATCTCCCTTCAGTCGCCTCGCTTGTGTTCATTACAGCTAATTGGATGTGATGATAGCGCGCCGCTCAGTCGCTAATGCAAAGCGGCGGGCGGCGTGGGTGCGGCGACACGCGCACGCACGCACACACACACACACACACACAGATGCGACACGATTCCATCTGCCAATCATCCGATTTGGACCTCGGATGCGAAACCGCGTCGTCAATCTCTGGTAATGACAAAATGGTGTCGCAATGCCTGATGGGTAAGTGCTAGATAACACATTTTGGTTTATTGCCAAAACGGGCTGCAGAAGAAGTTCAAGTCGTGTGGGTGTGTCTCTTTTGGGGGGGATTGCCACAATCTATTAATTATTCATAATTGATTGGTACCAGCAGAGGGCGCAGTTGTCATTTATTGCCTTAACGGGCTGCGGTAGAAATGAAAAGTTTGAAAGCACTTTTAAATCTTGCTCATTGTTTACACTTGTACGGAAATAGTCGCAGTAATTATTAGCTCGTGGGATGTTTCCCATTTCCCAGGAGCCTTTGCACGCGGCGTACAAGCTTGGAGGGCAAAAGCCGCATTAGGCCCGAAACGGAGAAAGGAGACATGGGTCAAGATAGGTTGCGCTTATCTCGTTCCTGGGGAAGGGCGGCCATCTTTCACGCCGGCATCTCTGCGACCGATCTCCTCCGTCTGGAGCCTGCTGATTACAGAACTCCTTCCGTCTACTCAGTCTTCTTCGGTTTTTGTGCGGCTGCCGCGCTTTTATGCTCTGAAAAACGGAGAACGGTCGCCGACGCGGAGGTGATGGGAAATGAGCGGTCGACAAACGTGCCCGTTAAAGATGGGCGCCCGATCAGACGCGTGGCCGATCTCGACGCTCCGCCGGGATTTCAGTCATCGCCTCCTTTTGATGTCGTCCCGCCACGTTGCCACGGCAACAGTGTAGCCGAGCGCACCCCGATTGATCGGTCGCTTGACAGTGTCTCCTTGGCTTACCAAAAGCCATGACACGCGGCGGTTTGTGGTACTAAACACGCGTGGCGGTAGAACGCTTAAAGGGCCCGAGGTCGAGCGACGAGAAATAATCCACGGAATGGAAAAAACGACACGCTGGATGACATTTCATATGATTCATGAGTCATGTGATCCTTCCCTGCCAGTTGTTCATGACAACCGCCACCGTACACAATAGAAATGAATATGACAACTAGAAATCATCCACAAAGTCCAAAAAGTCCATAGCATGCGTCGTCACACACAGGCGGATGTGCCACACAATTACGGTCATGCGATTGTCCCTTCATTATGATAACTGCCACCATGCCCAGTCGAAATAATCCACAAAGAGAAAAAAAAAAAAACGATTCCATGCCGTTTTCGTTCACACCCGGGCTGATGTGTTATATGATAACTTGGTGGGGATCATTTTTCCACCCGGACTAAAGTTACTGCAGTCGCAAGCGTCGCTGCGTGTTGGAGTAAGTTGGCGCAACTCCACACGCGCATTCGCTGACGCCCACGTCACTCACCGGGCCTCGCCCCACCTCTTAAAGCCATACACATTCAAAGTCACAGATACGACAGTAGAACCTGAGGATGGCGACCCCAAGTGGAGAAAAAAAAACATGCAAGTTAACAGTTATTGGGTTGAATAATCATCATAACCTAACAGAAATAAATACGACGACTAGAAACCCCAAAGTCAACAAAGTTACCCGGTGTGCGCCCTGAAACGTAAGCAGCGTCCCGCTGTGAAGGAAGGAAGACATCTGACGTGCGCCGGTCCTCCAGTAAGTGTTTGTTCGGAATCATTTCTCCTTTTGTGCCTCCCAATGAGTAACGCGTCGTCGTTGTTGTTGTTGTTGTTGATGTTGTTTTTCCCGCTTTGACAGGAGCGAGCGCACGTGATGGGAACGCGGCGGATGACTCACAAAGTCCGAGCCGAGCGGGGAGGCTCGCCTGTGAAGGTCACTTCACCGTTGCCATGACGCCTTCGGGCCTCCCCCGTCGCCGAAGCCGCCGTAGCGGCGAGTGGCCGACGCCATCTTCCTCCTCCTCCTCCCGCAGTGCTAAGTCAGCATGCCACAACGGCAACACTCCGGGTCCAGACGGACAACCATCTGTCATTTACACTACTACATAAAATGGCCGACAAGCCGTGCCGGTGTGGCATCACGTGGCGGTCAAACACTCAAAATAATCCACGGAGTCAAAACCAAAGTACGTACACGTCGTGGAAGCAATGCAATGGTACCTCTTGCCAGGTATTAGGGATTTCCGCCAAATTGTGCAATCGAAAAATCGACACAACGAGGAATAATCTATAGTGTCAAAAAAAGTCCAAGCACACCAGGTCACAGAAATTAAAAATATTTTTTATTTAATTACATTTTTTTAATTATTGCAGTTTAATTTAAATGCAGTTTTTCTTTTTCTTTCTATTGTAAATTACAAAAACAATTACATTTTGAATTAAAATTCCATTACAAATAGTGTTAAAATAAATGTAAAACTCGAAAAAAATTAAATACTGTTAAGATTCTGAAATAAAATACATTTTAAACTAGAAATAAAATTAGAATTAGAAATTACTGTTAAAAGCTCGGGGGGAAAAAATCCGATTAAAAATTTGAAATTCAATTTTGAAATTCCTAAAAAAGAAGTCATTAAATTAGGCTGACCGAGAGAGATAAGGGTTAAGAAGAACATATATTCAATGGAATATTTTTATTGCAAATTTAACAAATAAAAAAAATCTGATCTTTTTTTATTTATGTCACAATTTAAAAAGATTAATACAAATCACACAAATCACAAATTACAATTTAAAACAAAAATTAAAAATTACCATTAACACTTAGGATTTAAATATATAGATATATATATATATATATATATATAAATACTGTTACAGATTTTAAGTAAAACACTAACAATTAAACCTAGACACAAAATTGAAATTGAAATAAGAAAACTTTAATTTGAAATTACTGTTAATAATTTGAAATAAAATTTGAGAAATAAAAATAGAATTAATTAAATTAGGCTGACCTAAAGAGACAACGGTGACCAAGAACAAATATTCAATTGAATATTTTTACTACAGAATTAAAAACTAAAGTATGATTTTGAAAATATTACTATTAAAATTTGAAAAAGTGGAAAAATAGAAATAAATTTCAAGAGTGCAATTAAATATTTCTGGAATGAAATTAAAAATGACTGTTAAAAAGTAGAAATGACTAAATAAACGGAGAGAGCTGTGTGCAATTTCTCGTGGTTATCTGAGTCATATTTCCGAGCGACGCCGGAGGAGGCCGTCCAGTATTTCCCAGCTCGTCGTGTTTCATTACATGACATGAAAGCGTGAGGTCGTCTCCTCGGAACAATTTTTTGTTGGTCACTTTGCATAATGGCCGCCCCTTCCCACTCCCTTTTCCATTAGTCGCGCATGGCGTAACAAGTGTAGATGGACGCGTAATGACGCTCGCTCTCCTCACGACTTATTTGGCGGGGGATGAAAGGCGGAAGGACCAAAGGAAATATGATTGTGATGATCGTTTATTCGCTCCAAATGAGCATGAACATCAAATGCCCCAAAAGCAGAAATTTTGTGGGAAAAAAATATGACATAAAATCACTTTTAACACATTCACTGCCATTGGCGGCTTTAGAAGTCAAATAATCCATTTTAACTGGGAAGGCTGATTTAAATTATACGTTACAATTAAAACATTTACAAATTGCAATATAAAGAGATACAAAAAAGTCAACAAAAAAATAGAAAAACTAAAGATTGAAATTCTAATTTTGAATGAAAATAAAAGCAAATACACTTAAAGAGAATGTTTGAAAATTTTAATTAAAATTAAAAATAGAAATAAATACCTTAACATTAGAAATTAAATTAAAAAATGGAAAAAAAATATTTCCAAAGTTGAAATTAAAAATAAAAGTATATAAAAGATTGCTATAAATAAAAAATACAATAAAAATATACTACAGAAAAATATTATACAATTGAAAAAAATAAAAGCTTGAATTAAAATGAAACCGAATAAAATCAAATAATTTTTTTAAAACTGTCAAATTATCTCAACAGTTTTTTTTTCAAAATTTCAATTGCAATCCAAAATAAAAGTAACAAAATAAAAAATAAAGATTATAATAAAAAATGCTCATAACATAATTAAAATAAAGATAATGTCAAATAAAATGACAAATTGAAACCGAAATGACTTTAAAAAACATTCATCTGAGCAACCTGTGCTGCTGAAATTTTTTTTTCATTTTTCCATTTGAGTGTTGATCGCGGTCGTCCTAATGAGCTAAATTGCGGAGAGTGCCGCAGAGGAAAATGAGCGCTTGTCATCCGACGCGTGCGTGCCGTGACATCAGGTATCCGACGCTCGCCACAATTGTTGCTCTTTTGTTTGCCGGCGCAGGTGGTAATCACGACGACGCTGATTGCGGAGCCAAACCGCATAATTGCAGCACTTTCCCATTCAAAAGCTGCTTCAAGTAAAGCTCCCTTTCCAAAGACAGTTTCTCATATTCTGATCATAACATTAGGTACGGCCCGTACAAAAACGTGTCGTCGTCAACACGGGGCCCCGTTGCAGCTGCACTCGCCGTCACGTGATCCGCCCCACTAAAAATAAACCCTCCTTCCGACACATCATGAGGCAGATAGACGCACGCATGCACGCGTGACTGGAGCCAAAATGTGTAATCCCTGGCACACAAAAGATCGAATAATTCAGCCTTGAGGGGCAGCGGAATAATTTGCTGGTGTGACCGTCGCTCGGTGCTAATTGAACGTCCCAAAAAAGGAGCACGAGATCCTTCGGATGTTGAACACAACAACGAGCGCTAACAATGGTGTAAAAATAGCGTTTTAGCCAATCACAAGCTGGAAGAAAGTCATTTCTGGAAAAGGCGCAACGACAACGTTAGGAATTGAATTCATTCTAATTAAAAAAAAAAAAAAAAAGATTCAATTACAGATGTAAAAATTGTTTTCAATCAATGCAATACAAATTTTAAATTCAAATTAAAAATGTAAATTCGAATTGGGAAAATGTTGAATTCCAATTTTAAATAAAAACAAAAAGGAAAAGGTAAATTAAAATAAAATAAAAATCCCAAAATAACTAAAAATAAATCTCGATAAAAAATTTAAATAAATAATTACAGAATTTAAATTTTTGAAATTTGAATCAAGAATAATGTAAACTAAAACAATAATAACAAATATAAATATAATCAAAAATGAACAAAATAAAAAACATGCAGATTTCTTCAGTTAAAATGACAATGAAAATTATAAATATAAAAAATTACACAAAAAACGAACTAAAACATGGGAAGATGTACAAATATTTTCTTTTTGCAAAAAATTATATCAAATGTAAAACTAAAAATTAAAATGAAAGCTATTATAAATACTAATTAAAAAGTTAAATTAAAATTGAAATAATAAATTACCACATAAATAAATAAATACAATAAAAAACTAGCATTACAAATGACAATTAAACAATCTGGTCAAAATACCAATATTTTTGTAGTTAAAATAGAGAATTTAAAAATGTAAGCGTTACTGTACAATATAACATGAATTGAAATTTAAAACAAATATTACTGTTAAAATGTTTAGATAAACTGGAAAAATATCTAAAATTGAGAAATGAAAAAACGAAATTAAATGGACATTGAATTAGGCAGGTAACAGTGTACCCTGGCCAAACCAGACCAAAATTTTAAGTAATTTTAGTGTCCTCAAGTGTTTGAGGACAAAACAATGTTTTTTTGTTTTTTTTTATCTCAACTCCGTTTTGTCATGACAATAGGAGGCATTAACTGGCGGAGTTTTCATGTTCTTGGATTAGCAAAAGAGGACAAAAGATTGCCGTCATTTGTATTTGTGCTCAAATGTGAGCAGTGGCAACTTGAATTGGATGTATTGGGGGCCGGGGGGGGGCGGATAATGCATTGTGTGTCTGCCATTGTTAAACTGACATGAAGAAGGCTTGAGAAACGAGCTGATGAAGTGCTCATTTGCATTTTCACGAGAAGTGGATTAGCCAGCCCGGAGAGCCGCCATTGACCTCTGACACTGCATCCTCGGGGAAAAAATTTACCAGGGAATCTCTCAAATGCCTTTTTTTAATGTGTCGACTACTTTTCGATTTTACTGTCTGCATTTCTGACGTGAGGGGCGGAGAGGAGAGGGAAAATAATATACGATCAATGTTTTTTATAGTACGGTATTCGAACTTGGCGGCACGGTGGACGACTGGCTGGAGCGTCTGCCTCACAGTTCTGAGGACCGAGGTTCAATCCCCGGCCCCGCCTGTGTGGAGTTTGCATGTTTAATTCCGGGGACTCCGGTTTCCTCCCACGTCCCAAAAACATGCGTGGTAGGTTGAAGACTCTAAATTGTCCGTAGGTGTGAATGTGAGTGCAAATGCTTGTTAGTTTATATGTGCCCTGCGATTGGCTGGCGAACGGTTCAGGGTGGACCCAGCCTCCCGCTGGGATAGGCTCCAGCACGCCCGCGACCCTTGTGAGGATAAGCTGCTCAGAAAATGGATGGATGGTGGATATCGAAATTTGGTAAATCGCGGTTGTGTAGTTTGTCCAAGTGGCGTTGCCGTACATGTTCCGCTGAGAAGATGTTGAGCGCATGCGCAGTAGGAGGAACACCTGACGGGAGTTTTGCTCATTTGCACATTAATGTGCTGAAAAAATAATAAGAAACGTGAATATGTGTCACGCGTTGACGTTCCTTGGCGTTTCGAGCCCGTTTGAAGGTAAGCTGCTGGATTTCACTATTGAGTGCCTAATTATTCTTCAAACGTAATTAATTAATTACGAAATAAACGTGCAGTCGGGCTTGGTGGCTTCATATGCAGGACGAAGGCGCGTGCTTTATGTATTTACTTATTTATTTAGTTTACAAAAAGATGAGAAATAAGTTATAAGCGGCTCGCTCGGTAGAAATGTTTTTGGTTCACACCTGGCCGTGATTGGCTCACCCAAGCAGCGGCCACGCCCCGAAAGCCGACGTCATCAAACCAGCTGATGCGCCGTCAAAATCGGACACGTTTATGTGACGTCACGACGTTGACCAACTTTATTGCGAGTTTAGCGGGACTTCCGGGTGTACTTGAACCATTTCGACTGAAACGATAGAAAATGAGGAAACCCCGAAAGTACATCAACTGCTTTTCTCCTTTTCAGTTGAATCTGCGAAATGCTCGAAATGTCCTCCTCCAACAAGACTCAAAGCTTACCACAACGCTTCCTTCTTCCTCCGTCATTCCTCCTTACATACATCCTTGCTTTCTTCCTTCCTCCCTCCCTACCCATCCTTGCGACGTCCGTCCATCCTTCCTAGCTTCCTGCATCCCTCTTTTCTGCCTTCTGTCCATTCACTTCTTATTTCTTCCATCTTTTCTCCCTTTCTTCTGTCCTTTATGCCATCCTTGTTGCATCTGTCCTCGCTTCCTTCCTTAATGACCATTCCCACCTTGCATACTAAACTAAGATAATTAATTGATGACTTCATTGATTTTGTCTCGTTTCGGCGGAGGCGACCAATCCAATGCGCGCTCAGACGTCAAGTGTTTCCACGTCTTGATGGATTTTATCGCACGCCGTTAATCAGGCCCAAAATGTCGTCGGACGGTCACCTCCGAGCGCCGCCGTGGCCGCCGCTCGCTTCCTTCCGTCACGATTCCCTCCATCGCCGCGTGACAATCGTCACTTTGATTTTCGCGCCTCGGGCCGGTCGCCTCGTCGCAACCTCGCCGTCACGGCGAGTGCAGAACTGCGCGCGAGCACGTTGTTAGCACTGCAAATGTTGTGCCGCTAAAAATAGACCATCGATTATTGGATGTGGCTGCGGGGCCGCGTGACCTTTCGGAGCGCCTCAGCGGAGGCCGCAGGGGGGAAGAGGGGGGGGGGGGGGGGGGGAGAAAAAAAAGAGTTTCTCGATGCTATCCTGACCTCAAGAAGTCTGCTTAATATAGCGAATAAAGGCATCATGTTGAAGCATGCAAATATCATAAATCTTGACCTTTTTTCCATTGTTTGTTCAATACAAAACAATTCAAATATAATTACAAAATATACCATATAACGTCTATAATGCTTGTTTTGCCGTTTTTACTTTGTTCATACTTAATTAAAAAGATACGTTTAATATATAATTGTAAACCAAAAAAATAAAAGGGGAAAAAATGAAAAAGAAATTCCTTCAAGTCGTGTAACGAAACGTTCAACGTTGTCAATCAAACAGTTTGCTTGAAATGTTTTTGGTTTTGTTTTGTTTTCAATAGAGTTGTTGCAGCGCTCTTGCAACGGCCCCGAGTTTGCGGTCGCCATGGCGACGTGGTCCATCACGCTTCAGCAGCCCGCCAACGAGCGAGCGACCTTGCAGGTGTTTTTGTGCTGCTTCCCTGGGGAATTAGCCCCGCCCCCCGTGGACAAGTTCTAACAAGCAGAGTGTGGGGGGGGGGGGGGTCTTTTGTCACATCGCCTCCCACAGCCAATCCCGGACCAGGACCGGGCGATGCGGGATGCTGGAGGGATTCCGAGAAATTGGTCGTCCTCGCCGGCGACTGATCATTATCCAGGCTCCGCCCCCAAGGTCCCCTCTCTCTCTCTCGCTCTCGCCGTCAGAGCGCCACTGCCTGCCCACCTCCAGATGCCTCCGCCTCCCCACCAGGAAGGTGCGCTCGCCGCCGTCTGCCAGGTAAGAGCGCCCACCGCTCCCTTCTTTTTCTTTTTTTACCCCTCAACCCGCCGCCTGTGAATTTCCGGAAGGTTCCGTCTCTCTCTCTCTCTCTCTCTCGGTAATTTGATGTAGATGTGTGTCCACTTGTTTTCCACCTGTAGTGGTCTTTGTGTGTGTGTGTGTGTGGTGTTCTCCAGTTGCGAGGGGAGACCACGGCGTGTGGGCGGAAGGAGGGAGGCGGCAGCTTTCATCTCCTCGCTCCCGTCGCATTCGCTTTGTCTTTTTCTGTTTGTTTTGCGGGATGCTTTTCCCAGAAAATGGCCTTGGAAAAGCCATTTATTCCATATCCGCGATATCCATCTCGTGTGCTCTTTGTCGTCACTAGTAAGACAGTTCGGCACACTAGTAGAATGACGAGTGCACAGTTTTGCCCCAGGAGTCGCATGTGGATGTTCTACCGTCTTCAAGTGCATTTAAAGCGCTAGCTTGACGTGCGAGCGACCCGACTTAAGAGTACGACTGCCACGGACGTTTATTTCGATAGCGGACAATTTTGCAGTTCGTCGACTAATGGCAACGTATCGCTGGCGTCGGGCGCAAACCTCCTATGTCCAAATTTGATCAGTTCCATATCTTCAAGTGCTCTCTCTCTCTCTCTCTCTCTCTCTCTCCATGTTTCTATAAAAGTTTCATCGTCAAATCTCCATATAATATGTCTGTGTGTGTGATACTGCCCCCTGGTGGGCATGGCACACACATCAGAGGGGGGCCAAATGCCAACGGACTTCCAAGCATGAAAGCACGATGCGCAAACCGGCAAAGTCTTTACATTCTATTCGATTTATTTTCCAAAAATGTCTGTCAGATATTTGTTGCCGAGGACGTCTCCATGTATGTCCGAATGTCTGTATTATACCGCCCCTGGTGGCCAAGGTGCGCACACCACAAGGAGAAGCACAATCTCCATTGAAATTAAGTCCAAAAATGTGGCAAAAACTGTTTACATTCTATTTAATTATGTTATCACTGTATGTTTTTATAAAGTGCAATACTGGAAAATGCTAGTTTTCTTATTAGAAAATGTTCCTTTTTTTGATGGCAATTCAGCACACTAGTAGAACAACTGTGTCTTACTAGTATGTTTTTTTTCCCACGATGATGTATATTTCTGCATACTAGTAGGAGATGTTACTAGTGAGGAAAAACTGTGCACTCGTAGACACCTGTGTGCTACTAGTACTACTAGTGAAGCACTGGATGTTAACTAGTCGACTTTTAATAATGTCATGAGTTAGCTAGTAGCACGCAGTTGTCAACTCGTGCACTTTTGCCTCACGCGCCATGTAGTTATTGTGCTTGAATGCCAAGAGGGCCGACCTATGACCCCGAGCGGCGCGCGTGTTTCAAGGATTTTCATTATTATTATGAGGAATTGTTAATATTACAAGAATAAATTAGCAGTTTATGCAAATCACATTTTCACAAGAGTAACGTTAGGAATTTATGAGCAAAATATATATATATATATATATTTAGGAAAATAAGATGCTAATTTTACAAGAATAAAATTGTTACATTTTAGGAGTCGAAAGGGGAAATAATTCTTTCATTTTCACAAGAATAACAAAACCAAATATTAGGAGAACAAAGTGGTAGTTTTGCGACAATAAAATCATTGGAATTGTGCAAGAGCGGAGTTGGAACACGTTGAGAGAATTTTCTTTTGAACCGGAATATATTTTGAGATCCCTGCATAAAATGAAGAATGCAGACAAAACTAGTGATTGCGGCGCTTTCCGAGCAGCTTTTATTTGAAGATGTCCCCTAAGAGGAAATTGCTTTTCTTCTTTAATATCCTGATTCCTTCTCGGCGCTTATTAAAAGACGGACGCATGACACGCGCGGCGAGGGCTGCATTAGCGCGCTATACACGGGAAATGTGATCTTATTATTAGACGTGAATGGATGTTAAAGGCACAAAAAAAATAAATGATGTAAATATGATGCGTTAGGGGCGTATATAGAAGTTAAATGACAATTTGGTTCATTAGCGCTGCATACAGTCAAGATGATACATTCATTAAATATGTCAATATGGTACATTCTCGTAGTTTGGTGCCTCCGAGGTGTCTAGACACCGAATATGATGTACAATTGTTAAATATGATGTCAAGATTGTAAAATGGAAGAAAATGGATGTATTTATTTTGATTTGATTTTTTTTTTTTTTACTAAACTGTGTGGTCCGGTGCGCCCAAGTGTGCGGGTCCCCGCTGAAAGTTGCCTCTGATGTGAACATCCTTGTTTGTCGCCATGGCAACCAAGTCTCCCGCCGGGCCGGAGGTTGTCACGCCGGCTGCCTATCGCCACGCCGACCGGGCCTCGCCCTCCCGTTTAATCCCGCCGCTCGCCGGCCACGTGGGGAATGTCCGCCTGGGCCAAAAATATTCCGGGGACGACATCGGGAGCTTTTTTTTTTTTTCCCTTCCAAAACATGTCCACCCAGTTGGGCGGCAAAACAGTCATTAGCGAGGCGCCCGGGGATAACAAGCGGGCATCTGCTCCCGTTCGATATCGAGCGTCTCGCGCCGTTCCCGTCGGAAGATTCCGTTCTTCGTAGCGGACGCTCGGATGGGATCTCGACCGCCGAGCCTCGGGCTAAACTTGCCGTTTTCACGGCGCTCGCTTTATTTAGGAGCCGGCGCGGCGATAACGCGCAAAATTCCCAAAGAATTACATCCGCCGGTTCTTCTCAGCGCTCGAATTTATCATCGGCCTCCTGCCGGACGGAGCCTGTGCTGTCGCGTGACGCCAGAAGGGAGGAGTCACATTATTGCATCATTAGACATTTGCTTGTTCTGCTTTTGGATTGAGCTCTGAAAATGAGGTCACATGATACTCCAGAAGTGACCAATGTGAATGCGAGCGTGTGTGTGTGTGCGTGCACGCACAGTAAAAGATTGACACCTTGTCAGTCACGCTTTCTGTCCCTGATAGATTGTTCTTCCTTGGACATGGTGGATTCTTAAAAAAACAATAAAAATGAAATAAAAAATTGCGAACTTCCCTTTAAGTTGTATTGCAGAAAGAGAAAAAGGTCATAATCTAAAGTCTTCTTTTTAAAATGTAGTTTGTCATATCCTTTCGTGAAGAAATAAAATTTTATAAGTAGATTTTCTTTTTTTTTGTCTTTTTTGAAAAAAAAATTTTTTTGAGGAACCTTTTGAAGAAAAAAAAGTCGATTTTTATTTTATCGAGGAAAATGTCATATTTGATTGGAGAATAAATTTATATTTTTGTTGTGAAAAAAGTATCTTTTGTGAAAAATTACAATTTTGTAAAAAAAAAAAAAAGAAGTGATATTTTAAATATATTATTAAAGTTGTAACATGAACATGAATTTTTTTCTGGAAAAAGGTCATTTTTCAAATTTTACAGCGAATGCTTGGAGAATAAAGTTGTATTTTTTTCATTGTTCTTTTGAATTTTTCATGGGCATTTTTCTTCGTGCGTGGGAATTTTTCTTTCGTTTTTTTTTTAGAATAAGTCTTACAAATATATTTTGACAGAAAAATGTCTTGAATAATGTCTTTTAAGTTTTTTAATATATATTTTTAACTACTTTAAAAAAAATACATATATTTTTTTCCAGAACAAATTTGCAACTGTAGGTATTGTAAATATTTTTGGGAGAGGAACAAATGTTTATTTTTTAAAGAAATCCTACAATAAATGTCAAGAAAACTTTTTAAAAAATGATTTTGCTCGAAGGAAATGTCATGTGATTGCATCATGATTTCATCGATGTCGTACGTTGCTGATCGAAGAAGCGACAGCAAGCGCAAACGCCCGCAATCAGACCCGGCCCGGCACGCGCGGCCCCGGAAGCTAACGCTAATTGCATATGCAAATGAGCACAGATGAGTGATTTTTGCATCAGCTTGGGGCTTTTGCTGATTGCAAGGTAATCACGTTACTCGCCTTCATGAGCGTTATTGACACGAATTTCGAGGAAATGTCAAATCACAGCATTCGTTTTCCTGTGGAATTTATAATATCCTGCGTTTAAGAAAAAAAATAATAATAATAAGGTGTTATCATGCCTTGTTTTGGAATAATTTGAGATCGATGTCAAGAACGAGTCAGAATCTTAGAACAGTCGAGTCAAAAATTGTTTGAGGAAAAAAAAGTTGTAAAATTAGGAGATTAAAGTTCTATTTTTAGGAGGGATTAATATTATGAGATTAAAGTTGAAATAGAATTTTTTTATTTGTTCATTTATACTGAGGGGGAAAAAGCCAGCTAAATGTGAGCCAAAAAAAGCGTGTTCATAATAATTGAAGTAGAAAAAAAGTTTTTTTTGTAGAAAAAAGTCTGAATATCTTTCTAAAGTTTGATTTTTCATTGCAATTGAACAAAAGATTTTTTTAAATGATTAAATGGTCGTATTTTATTGAGAAAAGAGTCATATTTTTAAAAATGTATAATGCACGTTTGGAGGATAAAGCAATACTTTTCTATTTCTGTGGAATTTTCTTGTTTTAAATGATGTGTGTGTTTTGTGTCCTTTTTTTGGGGGGGAAAAGTCAATATTTTCACCAAAAATCTTACATGGGAGTAAAAAAGTGTCATGTTTTCTTCAAATGTGCACTTATTCGCTTTAAACAACAAAGGCCTTGCCAGTGATTTTCCATACAAAAAAAAAATCCCAAAACGATGACACAAGCCCCGCATGGCGCCGCAGCTCCTGGGGAACGGTGACGAAGGAGCGGCACGAAGGGCGCCGTGACGCTCAAGTCCAAAACGAAGGGCACTCGCACTCGCACGCGCGTGTGCCCGTCTTTGATCAATACGCAGCTCTGCTTATCGGTGTGGAGCGGGGCAGCCGCACGCACTGGATAACAACGCAACGTCAAACATGAGATCTGGCTCGCGTGCCGTGTTCAATAAGACGTCGGCTTAAGAAGCGGTCCCCAAAAGTCCAAACAAACGGCTCCGACGACTCCATTCCGCTGTGAAAAGCAGATTCACATTGTGTCTTTCGATTTGGAATGGAGCAAATTCACATGTACAGAAGTCGTCACATCGAACATCTAACGGAGCCTATTTTCAATGTCCCATATTCCTGTCACGTATCATATTTGCATATTGAATGTAAGTACCTCTGAATATAAACACCTCTAATGCATATTTATGATCTTCTACAATTTGAATGTACCATCATTTGGTCATATTTAAATGTACCACATTCACATCATACGTAATGTTCAATACACCTAATTTATATCATATTTCATCTATATAAACATCCGATAGACCATATTTACATCCATATGTACGTTCTCTACACCTCATGTATCAGATTTATATCATATTTAATCTCTGTATCTGTAATATATCAAGTGTATGTATTAGAATGAGAATCAATCAACGTATCCAACTTGAATGTATCATATTTGCATCATAGTTCATGTTTTGTATGATTTTTGTGACCCGCTGTACCAAAATATACAACATTGACCATTTGGGGAAGAAAGCCCTTCAAAAAGACAATTTGAGCTACTAGCAAGGAGCGCGCGTGTCTTGGCAGGCGGGCGACTTACCTGCACGTCTTAGCAGGTCAACAAGTGCGCGGCATTAGCTCGCCTCCGTCTACCGTTGAGCTTAAATCCAGACGGGAAAATCGATATCGCTCATCGCTTTCTAGACGCCGGACGGGGCGCGGCGGAGGCCTCGTCTGCGGCCTTTGGCCAGCGCGGAAAAAACACTCCAACGTGTGTTCCGGGGAAGTCCGTCCCCCGCCGGCGGCGTGCCGTTGTCAAGCGCCTCGTCCGCGTCTACGGTAAGCACGGCGGCTGTTTACCCGACCTTCCTCCGCGACTCGTTATCGCACTCGCCGGACATTTTCCCCCGTGTGTGTTTTTCGCCGATAGATTGACACAAGGTCAAGTGCGACACCCTCCAAAAAAACCAAACAAAGCAAAACACTGTCAGCATTCGCCAGGAATCATGAGAACATTTCCAGCGTTTAAAAAGCGATTTAGCGTCGACGGGAGGAAGCGATACTGAAGCATTATTTGGGGTTTATTTGTCACGCTTTATTCCCTCCTCATTAAGTTTCATTTTTTTTGTTTCCAAGAAAAAGGAGTATACTTCTTAGAATAAAGTTTTTAAAAAAAAAGAAAAGAATTTTTGTTGTTGTTGTTTTTGATAGGAAAAAGTCTTTTGGGTGAAAATAAGTGAATATTATGCGATCAAAGTCGGAATTTAATGAGGAAAAAAATGCTATTTTTCTAAAAAAATAATAATAATAATTTAAAATTTGGAAAAAAGTACATTTCTCTCAAAGTCGTAATCTTGTAATTATGAAGTCGTATAAAAAATATAATATTTTCAGGAAACAAATCTTTTCTTTTGAGAAAATAAGTCTCAATGTTGTTGGATCAAAGCCTGAATTCAACGTGAATTTTTGCTCTCGGAAAAAAGAATGAAGGTTTGTTTTTTAATCAAGAAAAAATTGTGATAGTATGAGATTAAAGTTCCTGTTTTTTCAAGAAAAATATACAATTCTTTTCTCAGAAAAAGTCATCATCTTATAGTACGAAATTGATATTACGGCATCCAAGTCTAAATTGAACAAGAATAGAATATGATGATTTTTTTTTTCCACAAGGAAAACATTCTCATCTTTTTCTTTCCATTTCCATTCTTTAAGAAAAAAAAGTCGGAATCGTGAGATGCCCATGTCCTTTTTGGGGAGAAAAGAAATACAGAAATAAATAAAGTGTAAATATTACCAGAAGTCCACATTTTACAAGACAAAACATTTGAATTTCTATTTTAATGTCAACTGCGTCACAGAACCGTCTGAGCGGCGGACGCTCCAAAGCGCCGACGCTGACAAATTGAGTCACGTTTCCGCGGCAGCCTGGCATCCAGCGGCCTAGCGGGATGAAAAGTGCGGAAGTGCAGCGCCGTCAGAAACGTCGCCGCGACGGGATGTCGATTCGCGATGCGTGAAAAGAAAGAGGCGTTGCCCGTCCGGTGTCATTTCCGCGCTCGTTTTATCTCGCGTGTGCAGCGGCTCCGCGGAGAACAGAAGCTGCCCGCGCGCGCAATGTTGAGTCAATTACAGAAACAATTAGAATGTAGTCATCAAATCAAGGAGTCGGCCAATAATAGGACAGGAGCCGTGTCTTCCCAAATGTGCTTAGAAACCCGGACGCTAATAAAAGGACAACATTTCCATTTTTACGCACAAACTCACCCTGCGGCTGGCTGAATTTCAAGGGTGTGCATTTGCAAGTGTGTTTTTTATTTTATTGTATTTTTTTCCCTTGAGAAAGCGAGATGGCCTTCCCGCTTCACGTTGTTTTCGCACGTCACACATTTTTACATTTACACCCTAAAATGTGTGCGCATGAGCCACCGAAGATGCTCTTTCTTCCCTTTTCAATTCTGGCTTTCCATGACGACTCTCTCTGCTGATGACGAACAAAAGATTCATAGCGCTCGCTCTCTCACTCACGCGGCGCAAGAGAGAGCACGAGGAAAGTGGACTCCAAATCGGAGCACGGGGCCAACGCACCGTGAAATCGCGTCGGTCCAAAAACTAAAGCCAAAATATAAGCGTCGTGTCCTCGTCCGATCCGCCGTAAAATGATTTTCTGTTGTTGCCGGCGAATGTTCACCAGGCGGAAAATGTGGAATCAAAAGTGACTCGCACCTTTTGAAGGCGCGACCGCTGGTTTACACGGCGGTAATGAGCTCGAGCGCCGTGCACTTTCGACCGCCCGACGTCTACGTCGCGATCGCTGAGTCCTGTCCTGCGTCGCTGGGCAATCTGTCACGTTTAGCTTCCGCCATCTGAACGGGAATGAATTTCACGGCAAAACGCGTTTGAAAGTTTGATTCGCCTCGTAGCATCTCGGCTGCAAATCTCGCAAAGTCTTGATAATCCATCCACATCAAACATTGCACGCGAGGACCAGATGTCGCCAATGGGCGATTTCGAGAAGGTCTTTGGAAGATTCTTGTTGTTTGACAACAAACGTGACAATTTCTAGCGAAACTGTACTTCAAAATCCTCAAAATGGAGACAAAAACGGTCCCAGTTGAGACAACTTGTGCGTCAAAGGTCCTCACGTAAGTGGTCAAAAAAACATCAGCTACTGGTGGGAATCCGATCACCCGTCTCAAGTGTTTTGTCCACCGGTTTGGTTGTAAGACTCCAGACCGAACTCATTTTGAAAGTCTTGGTTTTGTCTCTTGGTCTGCGGTCTTCAACTCACGGACACAGCGGAGAAAAGAAAACATAAACACAGGTAAGCAAAGGTTAACTGAAGTAACACCAGCGAATCGAATTGGTTCTTTCTGAGATGATATTTCTGGAAGGAGGTCATGTGTTGGTCATGGTCGTGGTTTTGAAAATGGATTTGTATGGTTTTGGCCTTGTCTCGGTCACGACTCCCGAAGGTCTTGTCTTGGTCTCGGTGAGCTCCGGTCTCGGGCAAGTCTCGGTCTGGCATCGTGTGGCCTTGAGCTCGACACGATCCACCGGTGGCCTGCCGTTCAATGATTTTGTCTTGCTAGGCGATGAGACTCTCGGTGAGGACCGGATGTCTCCATTTTTGGGAGTTTTTGGTTCGGTTTCGTCACCTTTGGCTTCTGCCGACAGAATTTCATGGCAAAATCCGTCAACCTTAATCCCAGGCGTAACGGCTTGACGTTTATTAAAACTAGCCAATAATGCCACACACGATTTGGATGTCCGAACAGGACAGCTAATGACTGTACAGGGCCAAATTGAATTTGCTAGCTGACTGGAGAGTGAAAAAAGGGCCGCCTTCGAAGAAGTAGCGTTGGCGGGCAAACCGTGATGAACGACCGGGCGCTTTGATTGGCTTTGTTCTGCTCACACGACTGCCGGCGATGAACGGAGATTGATGGGCCGTGGAGAGCCGAGACGCTGTTGTCTGGCGTGTGCACCGGAGCACTCGAGACCGCCTTGCACCCTCCCCCGCAGCCCCTTTAGTTACCATTCAAGTCGATTTTAGTATTTAATCGGTACGGTCATTCTTAGGCTGTTTTTAGTAGGTCAGCTTGAACTAAACATCACGTAAGGGTTAAATATTTCGGCTAATTCCGCTCGGGTGCCTTAGCCGTGCGATAAGCCCCTCCCCCCCCCCCCCCCACCCAATCCATACGCGAGCTCATCGATCGTCTCCGTTTAGCAGCGCTGCGTACAAGTGTTATCTCTGGTCGCGGTGAATTGAAGCGCTCAGACGCAGAGCATAGATTTTACTCGGGGTTCAAGGTCACCTTCCGGCGTAACTCCCCCACCCACTCACCCGCCAGGGGATGAGGATGGAACGATAAACTCAGGGTAAAACCACTTTTCTCGGCTGTAAGCTAATGAGTTGAACACTTTTCAATACTCGCACTTAACGGCTAAAATGAGGAAGAAAATTGCAATTCTTTTTTTGTCTTTCTTTCATGGGAAAACGGAAAACACTGACAAATCGACACTTTGCTAAAGTAGTCACTGTACAGCTCGTGTAACTGTAAATTTACCGTCCACTCAAATTAAGTAGCATTAAGGTCTAAATTGCAACAAAAGTGAGTGCACCCCTACGGGAAAATGTCCAACTTGTGCCCGAAGTCTCCGTGAATTCTCTTTTTGTGAAAAGTACTCACTTTTGTTAGCCTCGAGGTATTGCGTCAACGTACTTCCTTGACACCAATTACTCTACGAGCTTCTGATCTCAGATAGGTCTTTGGTGAGATCTTGTGTAATCTTAGTGTTTCCAGAAAAACATGTATCGGCAACATTTTCAACCAATGTGCAAGGGATTACTGTGCATTATTTGTAGCGAAGTGGAGGGGTTGCGAATCACTGGCCTACTTACCACGCGCTCCTTTTTTTCTCGTTATAGGCCCGTTAGTGCCACCGATCAGACTGTATGGCTAAACAAATCACATCATGCGGAGTCGCGTTTCGGCCATTGACGTTAACCAAACGTTGGTGTGTGTGTGTGTGTGTCTGTGTTGTCTGCATCCATTCCCCTCACTTAGCGCTAATGCCGTGTATTGAACAACAAGCAGGCGCGCTCCAAACAGAAGCCGGGGCCAAACAAGCATCCCTAATTTAGCCCGAACGGGCGCAGGCACATCCCGAAAGCGTCTGAAGCCGTCCGACTAATCGCCCTCGATGGGAGTCGTGCGCCGACCGCCGTCTCTCCTCGTCGACTTCGCCGAGGGGCTCGCGCGTCGATTTAAAGTGGATATGGATCGCAAAGCCGTACTGGCGCGCAATCGGCAGGGAATATTAACCTCTTAACTGCCAACAGACATTATTAATCCGGCAGATTTGCGTCGTCTGGAGCGGGATTGTGTTTCCAAGCGACCCAGTCTGCTAGGTTTACTGAAATGTTAATTGGCATGTGGATTCCCAGACACAATTGAAGCGCTCAATAGAATATTTATTGCGCAGCACGCTGTCCACAAACTCTGGCATAACAAGCGTGTTCATAATTGAAAAGGGCAGCAGGCAATGCAAACATATGGCAGCGAGCACCGGCAAGGTGCGCTTACGACGCTCAAAGTGAGTACGTTCGATTGCGTGACCAAAGTCGGGGGTCAGGGCGCGGGTGGCGGAGACGGGAGGTGCTTCTCGGGTCGCCGCTGGTCCTTTTTGCGTCTGTAAAAGGTTGAAGCATCTCCCCCCCCCGGCCCCCCGCTGCGCTGGTTGCCCTTTGCGCTCGCCAAGATCCCCCGTTGACCAGAAGTCAAGTCGCCGCCGACTCGCCACGCAAGCAAACGATGTTTTCAAAGAAGCGGGGATTGTGGGGTTATGCTATGCTAATGCTAACACTACTGCACTGTAGCACAGGGGTGTGTAAACTTTTGCTCTCAAAGGCCACATTTGTTTTTTAAAGCTGACAAGTGGGGCAGGTCATTAAAAATAGTTAAAATGTGTATGTCAAATATGTCAAGTAGTTTATTTGAGTCATAAAATGATAATCATTCTCATTTTATTACTATCCTATATTGTTGTTATTATTATTATTATTACTAGTAGTTGCAGTAGTATTCCTATTATAATTAGTTACTATTATGATGTATCCTCTTATTATAATTATATTAAATAATTAATTGATCAACTAACCAATTGTTTAATAAAATATTAGTGAACTAGATTAACATTTGTAACGTTTGTGTGATTGAGAGTGATTATTGCTGTAATTATAACATCCAATATATCCTATTTTGAAAATTATTTTCAATAAATAAATGATTTAATGAGATACTAATGACAAAAAGAGATCATAACGAGATAAAGATAAAAAATGAGATTAAAATGAAGGAATTTATTTTGAGTAACCAATTTTAGGAGAAAAATAACAACTGAATGAATGCAGCATATAACGACTCGATAATTGAAACGCTCTAGTTTGAACTCTGTTGCTAAACAAAACAGCAGCACCCAGCGGGTCTATTTGATGGAATGACATGTAAATTGGTGAAGCAGCATGTGGCTCATTCAAGGTTTTTACTGCGCTCTCTTTCAAGTAACTGTCAAGAATGAAGGGGAATTGGATAATCCACTAAGTGTTTGTGAATGCTCACCGCAGCGCCACCTGCTGCACAGGAGGTGCACGTTTTAGGCGAGAGTGAGACCCTAACCCTTTTCTGGGGGTGGACACTCGATCGGCTTTGATGTTTCTGCTCTTCTGCCGCGTAATTATTCACGCAAGTGGCACACAGTGAGTTATTTATACCGTGCGCCATGTTTGTTGCCCAACCGCTTTTTCTAGGTCACACACACACATGCACGCGCACACACAAATGTTCTCCTCCCGCCTCACCCACGCAGCCAAATGCCTCCTCCGGGAAAAGGTGATCGTCATCCTCGCCAGTACGGCCGCAAACGCCGCAAAGATGGCAGAGGAGCTCTTTTGCGTTTGCGCGGCCACCTCGAAAACCTTGACGTGATCAAAACTCTGTGGTGGTATTACGGTTCGGCGCTGGATCAAAAACAAGTTTTTTTTATAGGTTTTTCCGTTCTTGAGGAATCAGCACTTGAACATGAATTGGTTTCAACAAAAACACCGGTTTCTGACCCAAAGCAGAGAAAATTAGCTTTTTGTGAGAAAAGAAAAATGTCAGGCAAAACAGTGACTTTGACACGAGTATTTCCTTTGTGACACCTCGAACAATGAAACAACAAAAGCAAGACTGAGAAAAGGCTTTTGATGGCAAAATAATTTATTCGCAGAAATAACCAAGAAACACGTCACGAGGAATGCTGACTCACCGCACGGCTCTAACATCAATGGCTTTTTTTTTTTTTTTATACATGCTGTTCGCTATTCACTCCGTGAACTGCATCACTTTTTCTGATGATCTAAATGCACCCTGACACATACTCTGTTTGTAGCATACGTATCCATACTCTGTTGGAATGTGAGGCGCCTAAACGTTTTGGCATTTCGCTGCCTCAGGATCGACTTGAGAAGCCGAGATCCACCGCCTCATCTTTCTCTTGTACTCAAAGGCTGTGCATCTGTTCTTCATTAGAGTTATGTAAAGGCTTGAATTTCACAGACAAGCTGGATGAGAGCCTCTTCCACGACTACGCGTTGAAAAACGTACTTTGACGAATATATACGTCAGTGGCAGTAAATGAGTGAATTGCTGCTGCTCTTATGAGAATTATATTTGTATTTTGTATTTCAGTATATGATTTAAGAAAATGTTAATGAACAAAAAAATGCGAGTAAATATTTGACCGCAAGTGTTTGTTTGAGCCAGTGGGGAGCCTGTGCCTCATTTTGAGCCAGGAAAAACCTGCTTTGGCTTCCTTTGTTGCCCATTTGCAAATGATGGATTCACGCAATGATAACGGGGGTAATGTATAGGTAATAAACGTGTGGGGGCCAGCTGTTGTTTGGCCCTGGGGAGCCTGGGCGTTTTAATCAGGTGGGCGCTCATCTGGAGAGTCGGCGGCAGACTTCTCGCTCGGCTCGGCGCCGCTAACTCCGCTTTGACCTAAATTCCGCCGGCCCGGCCGCCGTATTTGTCGCGGCGCCGTCAATCACGCCTCAACTTCCTGCTCCGACGCCTCATCGGTCATCGCGTCAAGCGTCCTCGCCGGCCGCTCGATCGCCGACATCCATCACACGTCAAAGCGGCGCAAAGGAGACAGCGCCGGTGCGCGTCTGTATTTGTGATCTCCGTCATCGCTCGCTCGGCCTTTTTCTATTTCCTGTGCTCACGCAGCCTGGGGAAGAATCGTTAATGATGATTTATAATCCTTTTTTGTATATTATTTTAGGCAGAGTGCCTCGTTTAAACAAAATAAGTAGAACGGAAAAGCAGCGTCGCCTGAGGCACGGCGCTAAACATTCAAATGCGCGAGCCGAGTGGAACAAATTCAAGTTGGAAACAGTGGAGTTGTTGACATGTTAACTTTGCCGTTCTGGAGAACAACAGTTCATTCAACCAGTATGTGCTGGAGGGAATATTTATTCTTTCACATTTTCAACAGACTGCAGGCAAAATTCTTGACCGAGCCAGGGGAACCTCACTCCGTTCACATTGCAACAGACTGTGTTGTAAATGTATACATTATTGAAATATTTTGAACGGACTTTGTTGTGTATCGCTCAAAATAGTTCACTTGGAGTAGTTTCCAATGTTTTCAAAGAAATGACTGATGTGGTAAATTCACACACCTGGTGGAACCTCACTCCATTCCCTCGACACCAGTCTGTAATGTGAATATAAAGTATGTGGTATTGCAGTATTGGACTCATTGAAAGTAAACCATTTGGGATAATTGAGTTTTTGATTGTGTGACCGCCTGTTTGGGCAGCAAACGAATGGGGCCTGAAGTAACAGCGCCCTCTACTGGTTTCGGCAATGTTGCGAAAGACGTAGCTACTGCGCAGCAAAAGGAGTTCTTCGCCCACAAAAATCATAGCCGACTACGTGGCTCATCACCTTCCTCGGGGGAGGTCCCCGGTCAGAGTCGTCCTCTCGGGCGACAGCGTGGCGACGTCGCGCCGATTCCTCCCGTCCTTCCCGCCTCACTTCATCGCAGGCCCGATGGCCCGCTTGATAGCGTGTTAGCCGTTCTCCTTTGCACGATCACTTTGCGGCCGAATGGAGGCACCCGAGTGTGTTTACCGTTTCAATAAAATGCTCGCCGATTGCGCGCCGCGCCGTCCTGTCGAGCCTCTGAAATAAAGCGATGAATATGAATGTCTTGCGGGTACAGTACGAACCGCTACTTCAATCTCACCTCTGCAATTTCCACATGCAAATGTCCCGGGTGGGTGGCCGGCGCGGCATAAATTACATTTGCATGCGATGGGACGAAGGGAACGAGAGAATTACAAACTCGGAGAGAGGCTGATTGCACTTGTCTCTTTCTCTCTCGTCGGCGCTTATTGCTCGTCCTCGGCGGGACCGCAGGCGAGTCGCCTTCGGCTACTGCAACCTCCTCCATGGAGACGCGCTTATGGCAGATGTTTGCGAGCTTTGGGGCTCGTTTGATTTGATTGAAAATTGACAGATGGGCCAGGTCATTCATAGGTCAGGTAAAAAAAAATGAAAATAATTTCGTCGGCGGATGTGAAATGCACCCATCCATCCTTTCTCTGGACCGCTTTTCCTCATGGGGATCGCAGGCGTGCTGGAGTTTATCCCAGCTATCTTTGGACGGGAGGCGGGGTACACCCTGAACCGGTCGCCAGCCAATCGCAGATGTCAAAATATAGTTTCATAATAAAATCATTCATTCTCATGCTTTAATTGTCAAAATTGTATATTTTTACTATTTTCTGTTTTATTACAATACATTACAAAAAAAATACATTTATCTGTTATCTAATACATTTAAAGGAAAATGTCGAATTATTTTACTTTTTTTTTTTTTTTTTTTTTTTAATGTATTTCTAGCAAATGAACCAGTTAGTTAAAAAAAGAAAAATACAAATGTTAATGTACAGTTCTGGAGACCACCGCTACTCACGGACGATATGGACCAAGTCTGACGGCGAAAAAGCAAAAATCTGCTCCTTAAAATTGCCAGAAAGAAAGAAAGAGAGTGGGAAAAAACATGAATACGCGGAGATTTCCCCGAATAACTGAGCATACCCCCACAAAAATCTGCAAATGGGCGAAGTCATGAATGCCGAACCGCGAATATGTGGCGGTCCACTGTGCATGTAAACTTATTTTACTTCTAGTTTTATTTCAATTAATTCAACAATGATTTTGTTAGATGCATTCATTTGAGTTGAGGGAAAAATATGGCTAAATGAATGCAGCTTGTTTTCACTCTTGGAGGCAGCACTTCATCACCAAGTAGAATTCCATTTTGTCAGTTAGTGTAGCACAAATACCTTTCGCCGCCGTGTCGACAATGTTGGTGAACTTTCGAGTGTGTGTAAACACTGCAGCTCTGCTTACCTTGTGGCTTTGGCATGATAGCGGACGCACGGTCCGAGCTATCAAGTTATGGACGATTTTTCAACAAATTAGCTAAATTGTGACGACACCACGAGCAACGTTCCGAAGGGCTCGCTCACTGACAAAATTGCAGAAATGGACAAACAAACGAAAGGTTTACTTGGTTAGCAGGTAATTAAAAGTCTTATGTCCCGCAGACTTGATGAGCTTGGCTAATTAGCGGCTAAGTAGCTGAGTGGGTAGGCGGAAAGTTCCAGAACATTCCGGGAAATGACGACCAGGTTGATATTCCAGGTATTGCTCAAGCGACCTGCCGGGCAACGCAGCGTTTTCTTTCCATCACAGAGACTTTGGTCGCTTTGATTGGCGGCCATTAACCTCCGGCCCACGCTGTTATTCATCCCCCGCTCTTTTTTTCTTTCCGTCGCCATCAAAGGGGAGAAGTCTGAACACAGGAGCCCGTGTCGTCTCGACATCCTGGCAGTAGCCGTCACTGACGTCGGCCCTTTTTTTTTTTTTTTTTGTCACCTTTGACGAGACGGCGGAAGCGACTCTTTTTAATGAGGCACTAAAGGTCACGAAAACGCGGAGTTAGCTCAGAATAACCAATGCGCCGCTGGGAAGAAAGAAGGCCAATCTTTGCTAACTTTTCCACTCTTCGTTCTCGAACGTCGTCCAGAGACGCAACTATTTGTATACAAACATTAAAAAGTAAATTTTCCATAGTACAGTACTGTATGTCTCCTTTAAGCATTCCCATCCCGAGGCTGGCGCTCCCAAACAAGGTTTCCCTGCGCACGTAATTGGATTGTCGTGTACTTTGCAGCCAAATGTGTGCAGCGCTCGGGCCATGTGCTCGTCGCACAAACTCGATTAAACCAGTCTAACGACCGGGCGGCGAGCTGCTTCTGACGTACAAACTCTGACTGCGGGCGAGCGAGCGAGCGGCGTATTTTTAGGATCATCAGGACGCATTTGTTGCTCGTCCAACAGGAGGAGGATCACATTGGTTTTGGTGTGCGGCTGAGATTTGATAGCATGCGTGCGCTAATCTCACACTCCAAATATGCAAATTCTCATCAACACAAATAATTAGGAAAAACATCTTAATTATGCTTGATACTTGCAACATTTAGATTAAATATAAATACAGAATGACACCAGAATGGAAAATCAGCTAATTTGTTACTGAAATCAGTCGATTGTTGCAGTTATCCTTTGCGGTTTCTATTGAGTGTTAGACTGAAAACCTTGTTTACTGCATTCCCTCTTTGGCTCTATGCAATTTCTCCTCAACATCTGCGAGTTAAGGCGTTCCCTTTGAGTTAAACACGTCTTTTTGATGGATGCCGGGCGTAAAGTGGGTCACCCCCTCCCCGTGGAGGAGGCCACCGCCGCATCACACGTGGTCATGCTTGTCTCCTCCAATAAACCGTGCGGGCCATCAGCTTATGCAGAAGTCTTCTTACCTCGCCATGGCGTTAAAGAGGCAGTCAAAAAAATACATCCATGACTGGTCAGAGTCAGACTTTAAACGCAAACACGGCGGTCGTCCAAGGGCAAAAGTGTCATCATCTCAGCGCCGGACCATCTGAATGTCATTACGCCGACTGATTGGAGTGGCAGATTCAAGGGCGTTCCGCTCGGCGCAGATGGCCGTGGAGGGCCACTCTCCAGCCCGCCAAAACAAGCCATCACTCACCAACATCACCAAACGCACTTACAGGGTTTTCAACTAAATTGATTTCGAAATAATCAACTCGTCCTTCGCTCATACCGAAACTACGCACTCTATTTGGGATGAGAAAAACATCAAAATACATCCCAAAACAACAAAAATACAGTTTTCCTTTTGTCACACCAAAGCTACGCACATGCAGGTAACAAAACTGATCTTGAGCCCAAAAAAACAATAAACTAAATGAAATCCAGTTGTCCTATAATCAAGGTGACTTTACATTTAATTTTACAGTTACATTTTCTTATGCCTCAGACAATAAAAAGTAGAATCAAATGAAACGGTCCTTTAGTCATACTAAAGCTTTGTGATAGATTTCGGGTAATAAAAACCATCTTTATTCTCAAAAATAGAAAAACTAAAATTGTGCTTTGGTCCAACTGAAGTTACGCAGTAGATTTCATTTACCAGAAAACAACTTGAGCCAAAAACAAAAACCAATCTTATTGTCCTATGGACGTACCAAAGTTGATGCACCCCCCCCCAAAAAAAAAACATGCAAAAAAACTAAAATAATCTTTCGGTCATACTGAATCTACGCACTACATTTTGGATAACAAAAGTGATCTTGATGCATTTAAAAAAAAATTAATAAATAAAAATAAAAAATACAAATGTTTATTTATATATATATATATATATATATATATATATATATATATATATATATATATATGCATATATTTCTTCTTTCGTCATACTAAAGCTACACACTTAATTTTGGGATATATTGGTCCCCACCAGTAAAAAAAAAAAAATGAAATAAACCTTTGGTCTTACTTTAGCGCTGCATTAGATTTTGAATAAGACAAATAAACAACACAAATCAAATCGTCTTGCACTGGATTTGCTCGAGTATAATATGTCCAAACATACAAACAATCATAAACCTATGCACAATATACTGTATATATAAACATTCATACAAACAGGAGTGAAAAACTGTCCCAATTGTGGCATTATTGACAAATACACAATCTACATCTGTATCTTGAAAGAATCTTCTTGTGTTATATCATCATTCAATATTCTTTGCGTGTCGCCGCCTATTTCTGGGATTCCTGTCACATGTTTACTTTTTCATTTGCATGCGTTGATTGTAACGTTGGCAAGTTCGGTGCACAAACTAGCCTAAAGTGCTTCTCCCCCCCCCCCCCCCCCCCCCCCTTTTTTTCTGCCGTTTAATGTCACCCAATTTAGTGGGATGACAACGGCAGCATAATTAGACCCGCCACAGCCTGTTTCTTCTATTTTTTCGCCGAGCAATCACGGCATGTTTTAACGTCAAGATAGACAGACGTTGATTGACAGACTTGGCTCCGCCACCCCAAAAAAAGAAAACAATGCGGGCAAAATATTGAATAATTCCACCCGCCTCAATGGACAGAATTATTCATGTCGCCTCGCCGCTAATACCCCGACGAGAGAACGGCGGACTACTCAGAAGGCCTTTGTGCTAGCTTAGCGTGGGGAAAACCATGTTGAAAAGGGGCAAATATCCGTGACCTACTTTGTAATGCGTCTTCAGTGTGCTCCGCTTAAAAGTGTTTACTAGCGCTTCGGCGCTTCACTGGGACGTCTCCTCCACGGACCTCTCTCGGAGACAGGCTGTTGCTCTTACTGTCGCTTCAATTTTGTTCATAAGCGACTCAACCATCTGTTTTTAGCTCATTTGTCTGGTTCTAATTGGCATCGCTTTTATGGTAATTGGCTTCAAGCGCTTGTTTACCGTGGATGGAACATGCCTGGTGCCTGAATTATTGGTTATTAGACAAGCGGGTCTTTATTGCACAGGGTCCTCGGTTTAAAACTTAAAACGTTGATTTTGTGTGTAAATCTGAATACATTGTAGTCTGTATGAGCAGCCAACGCTAATAGTAGTAACGTAAGCAAACGTCATAAGTCAAAGCAAGTATTTCTTAGCCCCAAAACGTCGTTGGTAGAGACAAACGTAAGTGGTTTACCGATGACCTGTTTTCAAACCGTTTGTAACGAAAGCAGCGGAAATTCGCTTTCAGTTGCCTCGGACAATACGATCATGTGCCGCTTTCTTGACATTGTCGTACATTCCTCGGAAGTATCGCAAGTTATCTGTCATCACGAAACGCAAACGAATGGTAACAGAACTCATTTACCAAGAAAAATGTGAAGGAGACAAAGGCATAAGTAAGATCTAGAACAAAAACTAAAGTGTTTATTTAATAACTAATCATTTTTTCCCCACTGATAAGCAAAGTTTCGGAACTGTTTATAATATAAGAAGTGCAATAGAAGATTTGATGATGCGCTGCTTTATCTAGGTTTTTTTGTACATTTCTGGGAATTATCACGAGTTATGTCCTTACAAAATGTTCAGTAGAACTTGGATGTAACAGGAACCAAAGGCATGAATGAGATGTTGGACAAAACAATCCAACTTGTGGTGGATCCAAGCCAAAGTGTGTCTTTAATATCTCATCTATTCCACATAATAGAAATAAGAATAGAAATAATAATCAGAAAATATTTGTTCCCCATGACGAGAAACTCTTTGTAATGTAAGCAGAGATTTGCTTTACGTTGCCATTTAAAGAAGTTGACTGATGGAACCGTCACTAGCAAAGTTGATGGTCATAATCAAGGCCTAGTCAGACTCTATTGTCGCTCCGACTCCGGATGTCTGAACAAGCCGAGCGTAATGTTTGCCGTGTAAACACCAAGATGAGGACGGATTGAGGGGGGGCGGGTTATCATCGTATGGCGGCTTCATTACGTCTCGCAAACATGCAAGCGCCCTCGTGCGCAGGTTTGGCGCGGCCGTTCCTCGCCACCGCCGGCCGGCCGCCTGCCAAAGTCCTTGAGCGGCGTTCAAGTGGGCCTCGTTTCCCTCCCGCCTGTTTGCGGAGGCTGCCAGTCTGCTTGGAAGGCCGCAAGGAAGTTCCACATCCAAAAGGAGACAATAGAAAGAGGATGGCGTGATGAAAGCTCCTCCCTCCGTGGTGTAATATCTCCACGCCGGATATTGTGCCTGCTGTTAAACATGCGCCTGCCATTGTTCCTGTAGCACTGCTGCCTTGGGCTTCCTGATCAACAGATGCTGAGATCTCCACTCTTAGATGAGCCAGCGCCTCATATTGTCCTCGCTGTCTGTCATTACACAGTCCTCATTTCCTTGTGTCCCTTCAACCCAACCACGTGTGCTGGGTTCCTCATAATCTTGTTGGCGTGTTGCAAATGCCCCAACCGTAACCAGAAGCCTAACCCTCAAAGAATCATCAGTAATCCCGCACGAATGACAAAAATCTGAACCCCTAACCCCATCAATTCGTAACACTTATCCCCTACACTAACACCCTACCTTCTTAACTTCTTTACAGTAACCTTTTCCCCATTTAACCTCTTAACACTAATATGACCCTCCAATCCTACTGCTAAATCCCCAAACCCCAACCCTGATCCCAATCTCTTAAAATTTACCAAGACCCAAACCGCTTAAGACTACTCTAACCCCCGGCTCTCTTACTTTTAACCTTACCCTAACCCCAACCATCGACCTTACTCTAACCACCTAACCCTTTCTCCCTAAACAGTAGCCCTAACCTCAATCTTCCAAACATGTCTGTGTAGATTTTCAGTCATCCAGGTCATGGTAAGCCACCAAAATTGAATTGCATTGAAAACAATTCAAGAAACAAGTCCAGTTGCCTCAATTGAACCGTTGCGGAACCCCCCAAACCTTGCCTCCTAACACTAATCCCTACTCCAACCCTGATCCTAATCTTCTAGCCCTCACCCTAGCCCTTTACCTTTCCTCCTCAACCTTAACCACCTAAACCTGTAATCTGCAACAAAACAAAACCTCCACATGTGCACCTCCAAGCTCCCTCGGACACTCCTTTACCAGCCAGGGCGAGCCTCCGCGATAATAATGGGCCAGATGCAGGATGAATGTTTGCTCTGGATATTATTAGTACCGAGGCAGGACAGGTCAGCATTGTTGTGCTTAGTTAGATTTTATATCGTGCTGTTAAAGTCGCCCTTAACTTTAATGGTAGACATTCTAAGGTGTCTTAAAGATGAGAACTGTGCCCAAAATCCCGAGAGCATTGTTATACTTCTGTGTAGACAGACAGAATTATTGTTTGCCTTTTCTCAGTCCAATCTTTCATTTGAACACAAAGGAAGACATTTGCTCCGTCTTCACCTGCCCTAACCGGTGTCCACGGTTTGTAGAATATTTGCTTCGGTCCAGCCCACATGATTGCAGCCCACGGCTGCGATTCGGACTCCGTGATAAGTTTCATGATACAAATAGAACTTGCAGGTGAAAACCTGTACCTAAAACTAATTTCCGACCAATTCAACAAGCAAAGCTCAAAGCACAATTCAGTTTTTTGGGTGCTGCAGTATTTGGTCCAATTTGAGCAAACTTGGTGGAAGGTCAAAGCAAGGGTTCAAGCACGAGCCCATCCATCAGAAACCTTCCTGAACGTTGCTCTCCTGGCGACACAGATGATGACTTGGGAGTCGTAGTATGTCTTCTTCTTCCCGATAGCAGTCTTAGGTGGAATTAATTGTGTTAATTAGCGAAGCCCATCTGCCTTCAGGCCCAAAGAGCCTTATTTAAAACATGAGTTCATCATCCGGGCTCATGATTTACAATTGGCTTGCCCTTGCATGGACTTCATCTTCAAATTGCTTGCTTTTTCTCTTTCAGCAAACGCCACTGTGACGGTAGGAGTGGAAGGACCCCCGTCAGAGCGAACATATCGTAAGTGTCTCGGTTATGTAATAGACGGTGTAAATCGGAGCAACTCCGAACGTTTGATTGTGCTGTGATTATATTGTATTTGCCAAAAAGCCTTCTGCGAGGCGCACACTATCAATCAAATGAGAGTCACGATGCTCATTGGACATGCAGACGTTGTCCTGTTGCTTCCCTATAATGAGATCTGGAGGCGTGCAATCTAATATGCAGCACGCAAGACTGGGCTCACTCGGCCTCTGTGGTTATTCAAACTAGTGTTCTAGTTGCATTTAGGTGACTTTGACTGATTTTAAACTGTAACAATTTGCCATATAATATTCAGCACTGAGGCTGCGGCGCACAAAACCGTGGAATCGCACGGCCTCTGTGGTCACTCGGATGGTGCTCTTTTTCCATTTCAGTGACTTTTACTGGCTTCACAAATGGCAGTCCCCTGATTTGCGGTGTAATATTCAGCACACAGCACTGTGGGATTGCACGGCAGCTGCGATCGCCATGCCAGGAGGCGACCACAAATTGACTGTCCCGTTTCATTTTTGGTGACTTTTACTGATTTAAAACTGCCGCAGGTTCAGCTTCTCAAATGAATTTACTCCAATTTGCGAGCTAAAAATGCAGCAGACAACACTGTGGGATCGCACGGCCACTGTGGATTGTGTTGTGTTTCCATTTTAACGAGGGGTTTGCAGTGTTTAAACTGCTAGCAAGATTTGAATGTATCCTCACTTCACTAATCCCCCCCCCCCACCCCCCAAGGCCACGCCCCTTACTAGCGCACACACGTGCGATTCTCAAACGTGGCCATTCATAATGGAATGCAATTACGAAAGTGTGTAGCTGTGGTAAGAAGTCCCAGAGAACGCATATCTAGCTTCAACAAAACAGCAGCGCTAGCCGTACGAAGCTAGTGTTAGCCTTGTAAACACGGCGACGTTAGCCACGGCTGCTACACTGCTAGTATGAGCGATTTGTAATGGAGTGTTACTATAACACTAAATATTATTGGCTTGAAGTTGAATTTTCTTTGGTGCTGTACAATCAGTTAGCAAGCAAAAAGTGGTGATACACGTACCTGGCGAGCAGAAATGTTGCTCATTCCGTGTCGGTTGTTGGAAAACGAGGGAGGAACATTTTTTTCTGAAGGTGGACATTCCGCCATAGTTTCAGCAAAGCTCCTTAAGCCCAAGCTAACAGGTCAGCGCCAGGCTGCGGGGGTGTGCCCGCAATTGCGCGGCAAATTAATGACATCTTGGCGGTCACGCCTTCTGTATCCGATTGGTTGTGGCCGTCAAATCTCGGTCCTTTCTGCGCACTTTGATGTTCGTCTTTTGCCACTCAGGTCACAAATGAGTAATTATCACTTTCTGCCGCGTTGGGGTCACACTCGCGGCTGTCAGCTATGATTGATGTGCGGCGCCCCCGCGTACCTACTCTATCTTCCTCTGGAACGTGCCTTCCATTAGCGTGCGTATTAATCACGTTTAACTTGCAAGTCCTTCTGCACCTTTTTGTTGTTCAGCTGTGACAAATAGGCTTTTGCTTACCCATGTTATGTTGTAGTGGGTAGAGATGACCTTTCCGGCGTCATCAACAGCTATCGATAGCTAGGTAGGTAGACGGAAACACGCAAAGATCCACGAAAACAATCCAGAGTGAGACGTCGGTCTGTCACGAGCATCCTTCGCTCGTTTGGCCTGTGGTCAGCGTCTCATAATGAAAGCCGCCGCCACGGCCACGTTTCCCCGTGCCCCGCTTTTAATCTCGTCTCGCAGCAATTTCATTTCCTGCCCGGTTCGATGAATCAAGCCCATCTCGTGTCACTCTCACGCGCTTTACATTCATAATCCGCATGATGGCACATCATCTTCTGCAGATAAACAAGCACCTGTGCTCGTCGGCTTCATGTTTAAGGACGCAGTGTCAGTCATATGAGCCACTTTGTGTGGTTCTGCAACTAGTTTTTACGAGTCGCTGACTGTCTGCAACTAGTTTGGCTGCGATTCCAAATGTTGAATCGCTAGTTGACAGCGTCAAAAAATACCGAGAAGTCACAAATCTCGACTGAGGGACTAGTATCTTTGTATGTCGGGGAGGTGCCAAATTGAGCCTGGGTTGTAAGTGGAATCTACGGAGAGTCTTTGCCGAATATGCATGCACATGCGCACTTCACGTGCGTTTTTCTGAACTTTTCACGGTAATCTTGTGATGAGTTTGAAATGAAATGAATGGAAATGCAATTAATCTGTTCCAGCCTCCCAAAAAAGCCAACACACATTTTTTTAAAATGTGGTTTTAATTAGAAAAATGTACTAAACTGTCGTTTAATTTACATGCTGAAGCTTTTGAATTCTCCCATAAGAGAGGCATTGAGAATTCAGTTGCGGGTCTTAACATGGACAGCAGTTCCTGGTAGGTTCGTGTGTCATGCCGGAGGCCGCCGTCGCCTCTGCCGTTCACGAAGCATCAAAGCGTGACGGTGACACGGCGAGAGAGGACAAGGCTTGTCCTAAGGGACGCCCCCCTCCCCCCCCCCCCACCAACTCCCTTGTGGTGGTCTGATGTGTCCTCTGTGAGCCAAAGTGTCTCGGACACATTGCGGTCACCCCGAGCTGGAGGAGATATGACAAACAAAAAAGGTCCGACCCTGCTCGCCGCCGCTGCACGACACCCGACGCCAGGCTCTGCGGTCACCCAGCCGGCATCTTCTTAGCCTGGTTGCTTCTATAGCTTATCATTCGAGCGCAACCTTTACTGGTTCTTGTAGGGCTAGGCGTTGTGGCCTTCAAATTAAATCTGATTTATTTTTTATTTTTTTTCCACAAAAATACAGTTTCTGATTTAAATAAATAAAAAAAAACACAGAGAAAAGTGCCAATGTGAAATGTATGGAGCAAGTCTCAAGCTGCTCTCAGATCAGCGTTTCGTGACTCATTGGACGCCCGAGGCCAACGTATCTGAGCTCCGACACCGGCGCCGGTGGGCTTAATCGCTGCGGTGCGAGCCTGCTTTTAGCTGGCCGGCAGCAGACAGATGCGCTCGGTTTGTCTTTGTGTTCTTGAGACTTGTTGAGAGGCTGGTGGCGATTTATCTGGCGCCAACTCGCAACAAAGCAAAACAACCTTGAACCGTGTTTATGACGGGGGATATGTTCCAAAACCACCTGCAATTGGGGAAAATCCACAATATGGAGAGACCATATATATATATATATATATATATATATATAAACTAAAATATAAAAGTAATTTCTGCCCCTAGACACACACACACACACACACACATACACTAGCTTTGCAGTTGTACGTGTAACAACAACCACAACAATAGATAAATAAAAGCGTACTCAAGCCTCCTATCAAAACTAATCCCAACCAAAGCATGTCATGTAATTTTGCGAAATCCTGCTAGCATAATGCTAACATCAAATATGAAATGCCATAGACTGGCTAATGGAAAGTAGCATAAACCTAAGTATAAGTAAGTATAAACCTTCAAACAACTGCTGCTTTAACACACATGGAGCAGCAACGCATACAAACAACGCATACAACAATAGTCACAGGCGTGAATTCTCTTGGTGGAGCGGGGGGCACTGTCCAAGCGTCAGAGGGGGGTGACGACCAGAGCGGCGTTAAACCACCGCGGTCGGCATCCTGAGCCAAAAGCACCCAGATGCTTGTTTAATGCAGCGCTGGCTGCCGGTCGGCTGAAAAAAAAATGAACACGGGAACATAATTCATGTTGTCTGTTTGCAGTGTTGCGACGGCAGCCAATCTTCTGCCTGTGCGGCCCCCCAGAACACGCCCCCCCCCCCCCCCACCCCCCACCCCCTTCCTTTTTCTTAATTCCAACCTGACACCTCCACATAGAAACGGGCCTTTTGAGACGTTCCAAGTGCAATTAGCCCGATGTGCGACTTCCAAGCCGTTTTGCGTCACGCCGACCCCAGTTGCCGTGGCAACCGAAAGTGTGCGGTTATTTCGGCAAAGTGCGTCAGGTTTCTCACACCTTCTGAGAATAAACTCGCGAGCTGCATCGCCAGACAACGGAGACGAGCGACGCTGACGACTGCGTTATTGTACAACATCGGCTAGTACTTTGTGTTTACGTGTACCTGTATAATCACCTATTACTTACTACTTTCCCATTAGCCATTTTATTAGCTTTTTGACTCGGTGATACTAAAGATGGATACTTTACAAATGTATCCATAGTTGAACTCATTCTAAAAACACTGTGATACTACAACACCTGATAGCAGCCTGTTATGTACAGGTATGTACTATACTACACGGCGTTCCAAATCATTATGCAAATGACTTTTTTTCTCACTTTATGGAAATGACAGTCGGCATAATTTTCAAGTCGTCAACCGTTAAGAGTCTAATTTTGAATGTTTTTGAACAAAACTCCCATTGATGTTTTTTTTTTTCCCCAAAAAATTATGACACACAACAGTTTGAAAACATTTTCTAGATTGTAAAGAACTGAAAATAGTCATTTGTTGGATTTGCAGAATTGGGATATCATGTTTACTGAAATCAAAAGCTATTTCAGTGGAAAAAGTCTTAATATGTCAAGTTACATGGGAGTCCTTATTTGAAAGCAGCTTTACAATTCTTGCAATTGGAGAACCTGGAGAAAACCCACAGAACCATGCCCAGATTCAAGCTTCCAACATGCTAACCACTACTGCACTGTACTGTTTTACTTTGTGCTAAAATGGCATGACGCTTTTTAAAAAAATAAAATAAAAAATTTGGGGGGGGGGTTTCGCAGCTCGAAAGGTGCCAGGAGAGCTGAAAGTGCTCTCGGCCGTGCTTGAAAATGGCGTCGGAGCTCCTCAAAGAGACGCCCGTGCACGCTCCGGTGCACCGGCTTTGATGTGAGAGCTTCTCTCTAGCTGACAATGGGGGCCTCGTTTGGCAAACAGGAACCCAGCGCAGCCCTCCTGTCACCTTGGAGCGACCTCCAAACATCACATCCAAATTGCCGCGCTTCCCTCCCGTGACCCTTTGGGTAACTCCGAGACACGGCTCGAACATTTTTTACAGGTCAAACAGGAGGTTACAGACCCATCTTGGCACTTCTCGCCGTACGTACGCCCTTGCAGATGGGGGAAAAAAAAAAAAAAAAAAAGAATACTGGCTGATCTAACACAGGTGCATCTGGCTCTTTGGATGCTGTCGCCATGGGGACGACCCCCCCGCTTGCAACCGGCGCCGCCCCCCCCGCTGGCCTAGTTCGGCTCGCCTGCCCTTGCTGAAAGACGTTATGCAACCGTGGCATAAGAGACGTTTCGGTGAGATGAAGACCCCAACGTTCAACAGTGTCAGGAAGAAAGTCAACATTTCCACGATTCGCTGCCTTGGAAAGTGAGTTTGCCATTTTCAAGCGCTGTTGGAATGTTTCCCCCCTATATCATGCCCTCAATCTGTCTCACAATGCATCTTGAAAAGTAGAGAATGACTGCAAATGCAAATACTGTATATCCAATAATAAAATAAATGAATAGTCATTCTCCTTTTTAAAACAATTATTTAAGGAGATAAGTGAATTTGAAAATTACAAAATCAATGCTTGAAATGCATTTGAACTAGACGGGGGAGGCTTTTTTTTTTTTTTTTTTTTTTTTGCATCTTGTGTATGTGCGTGTGCAAGATAATTTTTTTCCCACTTGGAGACTCGCCTCCCGTAGTGCGTCTTCGTCTCTGAACTCCGACAGCGGCGGCGGGACGACGAGGCCGTCGCCGTAATCTTGTTTGCCGCTGTCTGCGACAAAAGGTCCGCCTCGGAGGTATTTGTGAGCGCTTTCGCGATAAGGCCGAGGACGTTTGCGTCGACGTGCTGAGCCGCGGAACGACGGGGCGGAAGTCACAGTTGGCACTAGCGGCTAACTGCTGGGAAATAGTATGTGGAAAGGCAAAAATAAAGAAATACATTTTAAAAAGAACGAAATTTCCCGCACAATGACCTCATCTTTGAGTATGCTGCAAAATCGTACCTCGTGAATTCATCTTCTTTCTCGTGAAAAAATCTTACTGTACTTTTATCTTTAGACAGTTTTGACTCCTAAAGTTTCAGCAGGACTAAAAGACTTGTTTTAAGATACAGAATATTTTATTTGAAGAATTTCATGAAGCAAATTCCAATTTTTTTTCACTTATTTTTGGGATAAATGTTTTGTTTAACATTTTTTTTTTTTTTTTTTTATCTTTACTTGTTTTAAGAAGGTAATTTTTTCCCCCCCAGTTTTAATAAAAGCGCAAAGTAAATTTGATCTATTATTATTATTATAAATATTAAATCTAGCGACCAACTTGCTAAGTTGTCAATACTGACTGTGCTTTTGTCAACTAGCTCATCAGCTGCGATGTGCTTTGAACCACGGAAACTCCCCCCCCCCGCCCCCCCCAAAAAAAGAGAATAAACTCTCATCGTCTAATCCTCTGTTAAATTCTTCAAGGTCAGCCTGCTCCGCCGAGCTCCTCCATTTCCGTATAGATTACCGCGGTAATATCTCTCTGGCGGAGTGTGGCCCCCCTTGCCGCCGCACCCCTCATGATCCAAAGATTGCCTCTCCTACTTGTCGTTACATAAGCAACGCTTGTGGAGCATGGAGACGCTTTTGGACGGTATCAGGAATTCTCCAGCGGGAATGACATTTAGCGATAGCTGCGAAAGGTCGAGGGGGTCCGAATTGCGTGCCCCCCCCACCCCCGCCGCCATTGTTGTTGTTTTTTTTTCTTGCGGAAAGTGGCACGAGGTGATGAGCAGAAGGCACGGACGGGAAAACGTGAAAACGCAGCAGGGAGAGCGGGAGAAAGGCTGCAGATGGCTGCTGAACAGCAAATATTCACCAGCGCTCATTGTGACGCGCGCATATTTAGCGGCGCATTTTTAATGAGGGGGACGCGTGCAAGTGAGACGGCCTCGCGCTACTCGCCGCCTCGTTCCTGTTTTGAGTTTTATTATTTTTTTAAAGTCAGGTTTTGGGAATCAGGAAGAGGAGGTCTGAGTTACGAAACTGGGACTACTAGGTGAGAGAGAGAAAAGGACAAGAAAAATCTACTTAATTCGAGGCTTTTTCATTCATTAATCACATTTTAATCCCCCTGAGTGCTTTTAATTTTGTTGATGTTAGCGCTGGTGTCTGTGCTGGCTGCAACATGTTTTGCATCAACAACTGCGTGTAATTCTGTGAAAATGTATTTTTTAAAATGGATTTCTAATTTAATAATTGTTGATTATAAATACAATTTAAAATATTATTGAAATAAAACCTTTTTTTGATCTAAATTTGCATTTGCATTAAATGGTGAATTTTTTGTGTAATTACAAATAATGAAATACAAACTTCAATGATTGTAATAAAATAGGCTATTTTACATATTTTTCATATACATCTTAACTGTACATCTGATACTAACCTATACTAATAAAATAAATAAGACACCCCAATATCTCCTTTCCTGCCACTTTCCCTCTCTCGGTAAAGGCCGTAACGGTAAAGCAAGCATTTGTTCGACTCGTCTCGGCTGTTAAACTGCCTTGATGGCCAGAAAAGTCGCGTCTCAATGTTTTCTTTATTTTCCCCCTCCTCGCAGTCGTCTTTATCTCAGCGGCAGTGTCGGTTCAGGCAGAGTTCAGCGGCGGTTTCCCGAGGCGTGGCGCGTGATCTCGTGCTCGTTATGGGTCAGCGCGGCGCTCTGGCCCGGGATGCGGCCGGCGTGCCGAGCCGGGACCCGCCGAGAAAAGTCCAATTTCTCTCTTATTGGTCGTGATGTATCCGAAGTGGCGGAGCGGCTGAACTGGGAGAAGACGAATGGGGGGGCTTGTGGGCCGACTTCCTTTCACCCAATTTCCTGGGCTAAAACGACTCACGGCAGAACGTCTTTGCGGTGGTGTAAGAATACCTGGTCATCATATTTACTATTTTTCATTGGATTACTTTTATATTTACGGCCTACAATAAGTGCTTTTCAATTAAATATTTACTATAATTCTACATAACGTACAAGTTCGGATTACTTAAGCCCGTCATAAACTGAGGAGCCTGTGTACGGTGAAATAGTTAACAGATCAGACTTGCTCTTTTAGTCAGAAAATAACGTTATGACAAGTGTGTCAAAAAACAAAAAGATTCAAGATGAAGAGTTATGTTTTGAAGTAAGTGGTATTGACAACGGATGGATGTACTTTTGTACCTGCAGTTGTTGCCTTTTATTTGGAAAATAACATTTTGACTGGCATGTGTCATTAAAAAACACATTCACTGCCATTGACGGCTTTAGAAGTCAAATATCCATGTTAACTGGGAAGGCTGGCAGTGAATGAGTTAGCGTTATTTCTTGGGGTGGTACGGTACATTTTTTCATCAGAGTCAGAATCATCTTTATTTGCCAAGTATGTCCAAAAATCACACAAGGAATTTGTCTCCGGTAGTTGGAGCCGCTCTCGTACGACAACAGACAGAGAACACTTTTGAGACATAAAGACACTGACAAAAAAACAACAACAAAAAAAACAGTCACTGAGCAGTAAAGGGTTGCTAGTTATCATATTTGGCACACTTCTGTATCATACAGAGTTCCCACATATTTGGTCAGGGACTTTGCATAAGAAGAGCAGATTAATGCCAAGATATAAGTGGAATGCCGTGGTTTTATTTTGAGCATGCACTTGTGGTGTTTAATTTGACTATTTAGTGGTACCTGGACTTCTCCCCGTGTTATTGAATAATAATGCCATTAAAAGTGGGTTGTGGCTTGGTGACCGTAATAAAATGCTGGTTGCAGTTTGACAACGGTGGAGAAGCACTGCTTGAAGGAAATGGGCACGATGGAGGGTCCTGTCAATGTGACCTCAGAGGGATGATGTCACATTTTCCTTGGCGAGTCCGACCCCACCGCCCCCCGCGTGGCTTTCCCTCCTCCCCCGGAGCTGAGATTAGGCTCTCTTGTTGTAATTAGTGCTATTTGAGGCAGCCTCTTTCTGCCAGGCTGACAGCATCAAAGCCGCCAGGTGCCGTCCAGGCCGTCCCGCGCCGGATGTCCGCCGCATGGACGTCTGTCTTTCTGTCCGCTAAGCACCATTTCATCACGTTTGTAAACATTAGGCGCCAGGCACAGAAACTGATTGACTCCCGGGGATTTGAAGTGAAAACGGTGGCAAAATATTGTTGTGGTTGCAGTTTAGCGTGAGGTTTCTCTTCGCTTTCCTTAAAAAGTTAATCCAGCGAAACCTGTGAGTGACGAAGCCAAATCAAGCAGATGTCATTCATACTTGTACAGAAAAGCTCGTAAGATGTAACGACAGATTGAGAACCAAACCTCCATCATTAAATTCGTAGTTAGTTCTGGAGAAAATGTTTGGCTGGGTTGTCTTCGAGTAATTTAGCAACGTGTTATCCTGCGAGCTAACGACTACTGCAGCACGCTATCAAAAATGCATGGCAGCGCCATTCTTCCGAGCAACAGAAAAGTCAAATATTTAGCCGGTCCCTCTCATTTTTTTATGATCTTAGCTCAAATACTTTTTCTGTGTACACAAAAGTCCTGTTTATGTCTAAATGTGTGTCAGTGAGCACTTTGCTGAGATAATCCATCCACCTCACAGGTGTGGCATAGTAAATTGCGGATTAGATGGTGGGATTATTGCGCAAGTGTGCTTTAGGCTGTCCACAATAAAAGGCCACTCTAAAATTTGACCATATGGAGTGGGTGGATGGATTATTTCGGCTAAAGAGAAATGCTCATTAACAGATTAAGAGATTTGTGAACACTATTTGAGAGAAATAGGCCTTTTGTCTTCTGATTTTGGAGTTGCGACAATGTGTTGCCATTGTATTATTGTTCAGTGTATGCCTTCGGTTTCCGCCACTTGTATTTTTTTCATCAATTTACCATGTGAAATTTCAATTGGGGCCAGCATTCCGTCTCCCTTGGAAGCAATTTACCTCGCATAAAATCTTCTTTTCGATTGACACTTTACACATTCAAACTACGGCGGAAGAGAAGAAGACTAAAAGCATCATTTAAGCCATTCCGCTGTTTTCCCAATCGCTCTGCCTTTGTTGAATGACATGAAAGGGTTTTGTTTACGAGTGCTGCAACCAGAAACCGCTTGAGCTTTTTCCACCAAAGTACGTGTGAAGGTCTATAAAAGAAATAGAAAGTGGGATGAAAGTAAAATGGAAACCCAAGGGGCGTCTGCGTTTTCTACACCTGATGTACAATGAGGCCATCCATCATCGGACCTCCCGCCGCCCACCGCGGCCGACTCCTGAAAACACGCTCCGTTGCGCCACACAGTCACTTCTGCGTAATGAGCAATTGTGCTGTCGTCTTGTGTTTTTTTTATCTGCTACACACACACACACACACACACTCAGCGGAGATACTGACAACATTTGCTCGCTCCAGCAGTGAAGCTGCAGCGTATCTGCAGCTAAGGTGGACGGCGGGCGGCCCCCCCCCCCACCCCAAGTCACTGCCGGTATAAAAATAACAACATTCAAGACAGCAGCAACTTTGTATCGACTGGGAGGATGTTGTTAATATATCGGAGTTTAACTTGGAGATGATCTTTTGTGTAAACAAATCTTGACTTTCGATATTTGTTTGCTCCATTTAAAGAACCATGCGAAACCTTGTACGATACGCCACGATATCCGTGTATCTGAAGAGATTCATTCAAGACAAAGTTACCAAAGTTGTTTTTTTTTCCAGACAGCGACAAATATCAACAATATCCAATTGTATCCATAATGTGTCAGCGAGGGCAATTGTGTGATCATCAATTTATCGGGAGACAACCATGCGATATCTACGTGAGGAAGTATGGAAATTAATTGAAAGAAATGTTGCTTTTATTTTACTATAAAAATAAACTTCCAAGAAATGTGTTACATCCAATTGTTTGTTGTTTTAATGTCATTTGGGGAGAAAAAGTCCAAAATTGTGACATCAGTATTTGATCGAGTTGAATCGATGATGTATTGTACGAGATAGCGGTAATCGATTTAGCCTAGACCAGCCTAGTCACGTTTTTTTTTCCCTATGGAACCTTTCCTCAACTGAAAAATTACCCAATTAGAATATTTTTGTGGTCTTTTTGTAACTCTCTTAACATGCCACAACATGGCACCAAAGCCCTGTCTGTTTGGAAAGTAATAATTGGTGTCAAGGAAGTATTGTTGAAATGATACACCTCGACTGAGAGACTAATATCTTTTTATGTTGGCGAGGGGCTAAGTTTAGCCTGGGTTGTTAGTGAAAGCTACGGAGAATCTTCGCCGCATCTACACCCATCCATCCATTTTCTGAGCCGCTTCTCCTCACCGGGGTCGCGGGCGTGCCGGAGCCAAACAACCATTTGCACTCACATTCACACCTAAGGGGAATTTAGAGTTGTCAATCAACCTAGCATGCATGTTTTTGGGATGTGGGAGGAAACCGGAGTGCCCAGAGAAAACCCACGCAGGCACGGGGAGAACATGCAAACTCCACACAGGATCGAACCCCGGTCCTCAGAACTGTGAGGCTGACGCTTTAACCAGTCGCCCGCCGTGCCGCCGCCACCGCATCTACACGTTTTTTCAAAATCAAATCATCAGTAAGCAATTTATCTTTAAGGGTAATGTAAGCTGAGTTTGAAATGATGTTAAAGTGTTTTGGGATCAACTATTAATACGGAATTCTAAACATCAATCACTTGCAGTTTTTCAAGCGGGTGTATACTGAATTGCAAAATTGGATTTGAAATGTCTGTCATAATGTTAATACAAATAAATGTCCAATCAATGTAATGCGTCCACGACAAGCGAGCGTTCTGGTCTCTCGTCACCTCGGCTGTACTTTGTTGCCGGGCAGTGACGAGGGTCGCAGAGGTAATTAAATTACGGCAACCACCACGGGGGTGCGAGTAATTACTTTCTTCCCAAATCCAACTTAATCCCCCACCTCTTGAGTCTCCGCGAACAGACTCGGCAGCCCCAAGCCTGGCCGCTTGCCTCACGACCGTTTCGGACGTCGTAAGGAACGTTCGCCGCCGTACGCGGCATGTGGCTGATTGGCCGAGCGCTCGCTTCCCATCTAAAAATGGAAAGTTTTTGGCCTGCGACGCGAGCCAAACATCTGCGGGGTATCATCGGCCTTGGCAACTACTGCTGACCCGAGCAGGTGTCGGTGTGTGTGTGTTTGTGTGTCAGTGTGTCCGCTGGCGGCGGGTGTGCGCTGAAAAGGCGCACCTGTGCCTACTGAAAAGACTCCTGGGAATACGTCCATATTTCAACAGCCACTTATCCAGTGGCGAGCCTGTCAGCCACTGGCGGCGGCGGCTTCCTGTCAGTGAGGGAGGAAGTGGGGGAGGCAGCAATCGAAGGAACAAATAGAGAATATATTTCCATCAATCATTTCACGGCTTTTTCGGTCCAGTCTCCTGGAAGCTTGCGGAAACGGACCGAATGTCGTGGAGGGCATTGGTGAGATTCAAAGCGCATCGTTTCCAGAAATGGCAACGACGCAAATTTAGCCAAGGAGCTCCAGTTTTCTCGTGTCTATTCGAGCCAATAGCACGGTCACTTTAGTTTCTGAGCAAATTTAGTCAAGTAGCTTCAGTGGTATCGTAAAGTTAACCAAGTAAGTTCAGTTGGTGTATTCGCTTAATTTTCTTCCAGTCTATGTGAGCAACTTTAACCAGGTAGCTTCAGTCAGATTGTAAACTTAGCTGAGGCTTCTGAGCAAAGTTAGCCTAGTGCCGTCATCTTAGCTTCCGTCACATAGTAAATGTAAGTAAAGTTAGCCAAGTAGCCTCCGTTTCTAACCAAATTTAGCCGAGAAGCTTCATTCCGCCCCCCCAGTCTATGTGAACAACATTTGCCAGGTAGCTTCAGTCATATAGTAAACTTAAGTTAGCCAAGTAGCGTCAACATTTAGTAAAGGTAGCCAAGTAGCTTCATTTTCCGAGCATTTAAACATCTTCAGTTGTAGAGTAAATCCGAGTTTAATCTCCTGATCCTGAGCGAAGGTAGCCTTGTAGCTTCAGTTATTTATTAAAAACTCGAGTTAAAGTTGGCAAGGAAGCTTCTGTTACTGAACGAAGAAAGGTAGGGTGCGTTCGGAAATGCATTCCCAACACACTCTGCTACACTGCGGACCGTTCGATAGCGTGCTCTTCGGTTATTCAGAGAGCCACGCCCTGGGAGTGCCGCAACACACTCTGGCTGCTTTGACAGTCGTAACTTGTGTTAAAGTTAGCTTCAATTACTTAGTAAAAACCTGGGTACTCTGTAGTGCTAATATTTTACACACAACTCATCCAGGGTTGTTGTCTCATCTCGGAATCTCCATTTCGATGTCATTTGTGGAGCACGACGTGCCCGTGTCAGGTACTATTGCAATGTCACATTAGCCAGTAGCTTAGCAACAAGTGTAAATATTGTGCACTCTAATACACAAGCGGGAGTGCATTTGAATCATTCTGAAAGGAAACGTCGTCTCCACAAGAAAGACTTTGGAGGAGAAAAAGAAAGGCAAAGGAAAATGGCAAACGCTGACGGTCCAACAAAAAGCTGTAAATGTCAGCGCGGTGGGGGCGGCGGACGCTCCCAAGCGCCGCTCGTCCGCCGATGGAAAAGATGTGACGCTGGCCGGGCTTCTGAAAGCAGACATTAGCGCATGAAGTCACGGAGCCATTATGAATAATCGCGCTGCCATTTTGCAATCGTTCAATAAGTGCACCACAATAGACCAGACAAACAACAAAATGGAACAAATCAACCTTTCCATGCTCCTCAAAAAAAACACACATTGAATCGTATGCTCTTAAAGTTACGACTTGTATGAGAAAAATTGCTTCATTCTCTTAATATTGGGGCTTTATTCTCGTAATCCTGCGATTGGCTGGCGACCAGTTCAGGGTGTACCCCGGGTGACCTCTCGCCCGAAGGTAGCTGGGATAGGGTCCAGCACGCCCGTGACCCGAGTGAGGAGATATCTATTACAAAATATTGTAGCTTTGTTCCTGAAAATGCATTCGACACGCTGTAGCTTAGCATAGCATAGCCGACGTCGTTTACGTAGCAACTGCGCCCCGGCTTGCAGTCGGTCCAAATTTTTCCATTTCCGGGCGTCCGTGTTTGCTTTGCCTCGCCGATGGCGCTCAACAGTGCGGTGTGTCTCCCGACGCTGAGCTTTATTTACTCAGACACGCGTCCGAACATATGCCAACCCTCAGCCTCCCCGGCCTCCCTCCCTCCCCCACTTTTTGTTTTTCTTCCGCCGTATCGCACCGGCATCTACCTTGACACATTCTATTACTGACGAGGGACGATTTTCCCCGCTGATAATACGCCCGACGACACAAATGCACAACTACACCCGAGCTAGACACAATTAGGACTTTGTTCTCTTCAAATTAAATTAATTTCTCCGTATATTGATTGAAAAGAAAATTCCAACTTTCTCATTCAAAGATGACTGCTCTCATAAGATTTAGATTTTTCTTTTTTCTTTTTAAATGACTCAAAATGTGAATTTATGGGAAAACAATGTTTATTTTCACCGTTTTCCGTTCTTTAATAATCAGGAGCTTTTTTACATGAACTGCGTCATCTTTTCTCACGATCGTGACACACACACTTTCTACGACCTCCCGCGACACATGCTCTGTGTATAGCACTTCTACTTAAAAGCTGTGCTGATGTCAAATCCAAAATGATGCCTCGCCGGCATTTATGGGGATCTGTTCGTCATGACGGTGGTTTCCGAACCTGAATTTCACAGACAAGCTGGACCAGAGCCTCTTCCACGCCTTAACCTACCTGACGAATATATACGTCGGTGGCAGTAAACAGTTGGATTCCGGTCGATGGATATAAACATCCGTGGCAGTGAATGGAATATCACAAAAATTAGAACTGGATGTGTAGACTTTTTATTTCGTTTTATTTTATTTTTTTAGCTCCGCTGTGTAAAAGTTAGTGTTTTGAAGCCGCATGGATTAGGCAAGCTACTCAGGAGATCATTTCCACAGGCAGGGTCCCTGTCATTAAAGCCCCTTTGACCCTCATTTATGGCCAGGGATGCGTTGAGGGCAGGAAGCTTGCATACTCTGGGAATGTCCTTGACGAGGCTTCGGCGGAATATAGATTCCTTTAGGTGGGGCGGGGGTCTACACGGCATATATATTCTCACACACATACACACACACAGTGATTGTTGTCTTCACAGTGCAGAGGGTGAGAGTGGGTGGGAGAAAATGTCAGAAAATAGCTAGCGAGGGGGGATATGTGCATTTTGTCTGACAGTAAAGGAAGAGAGCGAGCGTGTGTAAGCGCGTGTGCGTGTGCGGGGGGCTTGAGTAGGTGGGCGGGGAGAGAGGAGGACTGATGGAGAGAGAGAGAGAGAGAGACAGAGTGGAAGAAGAGGCAACCGCTCGCTCGCTGGATGCTCAAGTGTGCCGTCGGGAGTGTTTCTCCAGCCGCCGTCGTCGTGGTCGTGGCTTTCTGAGTGCTTTTCATTTATTTCCTTTTTCTTTTCGTTTGCATACAGCGGCGCTTCGCAACTTGACACCCGGCCGGGCCCCCCTCCCCGCCCCCCGCCCCCCTTCGCTCACACACGCAGCCCCCTCACTGCTGGGATTGGGAACAAGAGAGAAAGCCAGCCAGCCAGCCGGCGCTCCCGGGAAGACGAGACAGCTGCCAGGTAGGACGCTACGGGACACGCGCGCGCGCACACGCACGCAAGGTCGTGGTTGTTGGAAATTGTCAGCAGGAGGCGGCGGGACGCACGGCCACCAGCGCGGTGACAGGTGTCGGATTAGGAATGACGGGATTAGTGGGAAGGAGAAAATCCCGAAATGAGCTTTTTGGGTGTGTGTGGACAACTGGAGAGCACTTTGCCCTGGCTCACTTTTTGCCTGCAATGTTTTCACATATTTTTTAATGAGATAAAAATGGAGTCATTTGACGAGACATCAAAGCATATCATAACAGGCCTCAAGTGCCGTGCAATTTTGCCCCACCCTCGTGGTCACGTGGCAGTCATATCTCACCTTTTTATCTTTTTCTAAAAAAAAAAACGAACAAAAACATCCTAATTCTTACAATGAAGAAATCGATTATTATGCTGAAAAAAAGTGAATTTAAAACTTAACAGCGTATCATTGCAAGCCGCAAATGCTTTGCAAATTGCTCCCTCGCTGCTCTGACCTTGCCACAACCTTGAGAGGCATTTTTCAATTTCAAAAAGTCTGTCACACTTCATGATTTTGTTCAATTAAACTTCTTATTTTTCTATTCAGTCCAGTATTTGTATATATAATATTTGTACTATTCTCTTGCTCTCTCTTGCTCTCTCTTGCTCTCTCTTGCTCTCTCTCGCTCTCTCTCTCTCTCTCTCTCTCTCTATATATATATATATATATATATATATATATATTTTTGCTTAAAATTGGAAAGTTAATATTTATTAATTCACTTTTACAGTCTTTTAATTGATTTATTGTAAAATATATAAAAATGAAAAAAAGAATTCTTTTATTATTAAATTATTTTTCAATTAACCCAAAATAAGAACTTTTTGCATAGCATTCTTTAATTAAAAATGATTTCATCATTTTAGTATTTTCTTTGACAATATTTCTAATTGATTTAATGTAAAATAAATAATGGTGAAATACATAAATACATAAAAAATATTTTTTTATTATTTAATTTATTATATTTTGAAAAACAGAAAATGCTGTTTTATTATTTACAAGAAATAAAGTAATTATTTAATGGGATAATTACATTTGAAAAATTCATTCTAATTAAATGAACTATAAACTACAATTTTTTTAAACAATGTAAAAACTTTTTTTTTTTTTTTTTTTTTTTTTTTTCTACCTGGCTGCGTGTTCGCTCAGGCGGTTGCAGTTTTCTGTGACTTGGTCATCCTCCTAATGCTCTGATTGGCCAGCTTCTGAAGGGGCGGGGCCTGGGGAACGGTTTGTGATCGAGGATGTGCAGCCTGTTTGCCGTTTCAGGACCCCAGGCAGCGCATGAGCTCCTCCGCCGAGGAGCCCTCTTGTATGCTGATTACATAATGAGGCCATATTTGAATATTTACTATAGGCATGAGTCACACACACACACACAAATACACACACATGATCACAATCAGACTGCTTAAAGGACACCAACGTGTGCTTATTTAGCTTTCGTGTCGTCATGCTGTCTTTGATTGTGTCTGCATGACTGTATTATGCTGGCCGCCCGGGGCCAAGTTGCGCACGCGACAAGGCGCCGCAATGAATTACTCATGGTGCACAAACTTTTTAATTCTGTACATTCTATTTAATTATGTTATTGTTGTATGTTTTTACAAAGTACAATATCGCTTATTAGAAACCAAAATATTTTTTGTAGTTTTTGGGTTGGAGATGGAGCCATAAAAATAATGCCATTAGGTGTGACAGGACAGTGACGCTAATGAATTTCCTTTTGTGATTGATCCCAGTAGGTGAGCAAGTGGATTTATTTATTTATTCCCATCAGTCTTTTTGTGATGAAAGCTAGTGTGGCCCTTTAGACTCCTGAGACCATCTCCAGTGTTTATACACACGCGCGCACACACACAAATATGCAAAGGCGCTCTCAGCATGACATTGATTGTGTGCAACACACACACACAAACACAGCCTGACACAAACAATAACGTCTTGCCCCCGGCCTCACTTATCACCATCGGACAGCCAACCACCCACTAGCCCTCCCCACCTCCACCACCAGCACCACCACGTCAGTCCTCCCTCCCCCGTACACGTTGCCTAATTGAGCCGACTAATAACCACACCGGGTCGTTTGTAGTATATGTAGCCATTAGCATAATTGAACGGCGATGGAAGTGCTGTAAGACGTGTTGATAACACAGCCGTTGATTTAATATAGCGTGCGTCTTGATGTCAAAAGTTGCGCATCACTCGCTACAGCGTGTTGTCCAGTACACCCCCACCTGCTGGCCGGCTGTTGTAAGTGCAAAAAAAAGTCTTCCAAAAACCAAGACGTCAGTGGAAGCGTATGGGATGGAAACGAACCTGGAGCAACAGATATCATAAAACTCTTAGGCATATATTATTTATCTATCTATCTGCAAAGAACGACTAATTGTGGAGACCGGCTAATTACATCATTACCACATGTTTTTATTAAGTACAATATTATAGAGTGCTATTGTTCTTATTAAAAACACATTGCCAACATTGGCTGGAACGGATTAATGGCATTTCCATTCATTTCAATGGGGAAAGATGATTTGAGTTGCTATGCTAACTGCGCCTCCGTCAGGTGTTTGCGCCGTCGGCGGGTCAGCGCTTCCTTGCTTAGCAGCAATGAAAAGATCCATCATGGCAAGAGGCTATCTGGGAGAGGAAGCCGGAGTGCATGAGGTTATCTTATTTATTTTGTTTTTTCCCCCGCCGCTCTCTCTCCAAACTCCAAATGGAGGCTAATCGCCCATCTTGGACGAGCACATTTATCCGCCCGGGAACAGATCCCATTACAGATGCGTTCCTCGCCGGGTTTGTGCTCTCTTTTGTGGAACGCCGTGTGCATAATATTCGGCCCTCCTCACCTTGCCTCGCCATCAAGTCGTGACTGCAATTTGGGAACAGAACGGAATCAGAACGTTCCGGGTGAAAGGATCAGGAGTGCGCGCTCAAGATTGAGAGTGATATTCCAAACGGTTTCTGTGCGCTGTTAATCAACATCCCGTTATACCGCCGCGGTTCAATCCCTCCACGGAACAAACTCCGATGCCGTTGACCGCCGTCCAGGATAACAGCTTGATGCTGTGTGCACGGAACCCAATTTTTCCGGGTGAAAGGATCAGGATTGTGCGTTAAACATCCCGGTGATCTTCCGTCACTAAACGGCATCTGTGTTCTGTAAATTAACATCCTGTCATTCCACCACCGTAAAATACATTGGTGGACTTACCCTCCGACGCCATTACCCCCCTCCCGGATCCCCCTCCCCCCTTGTACTCCTCCTCCGTAGACATAAATTGCCCAGGATGCACCTGGGAGAGATTGCGGCGAGCGTGCAGACGGATTACGGCAGCAGGAGTCTGACATTCACTTAATACACTGCGCTAATGGACTGTTTCGAGCCCCCGATACGTGTGTGTGCTGCGCGTGTCATCTCACTATAAATCACACGTTGTGCCGGATTCATGTAACTTTAAATTTTGTTGTTTTCTTTTCTTTTTTTTTTTTCTTTTTTTCTCGCATCCGGCACAACAAGTCCCTCTACACTATCAACCAAAGGAGGGGTTACATTATTTAGCCTAACGTAGATGCACTGTCTCATTGTAGCTGAACAAGACGTCAGTTCTTCGTTGCTTACTTAGAGAAGAGTTTTGTCCCCGCTACTGCCACCTAGTGTTGGCTGGCGATTTATTTTTTAATTTTTCAATTTTTGTATAAAGTGTGCAGTTGAATTGATGCATTTAATTTTAAAGGTTGTATAAAAGGGAAGTTTACATCACACCGAGTGTTGTTTTTAATCAACAAATTAGCACATTTGGTCTTGAACAAAGCAAGAGAGCAACAGTGGCCTCCCCTGTGTGTTCTTTGGACTAATGGAAGCGCTCAAGCATGCATATTGTTCATTTTCTCCCCCAATTCTCGGTCTTTAAGATGACACTAATTATAAAAGCCTTTTTCTTGGATGCCGCATTTCCCAGAAAGCAATTATCTACTCCATGCAGAAAAGAGCTTAAGCGAGCACAATTTGGTTTGGAGGGTCCAGCAGGTTGAGGCCTAATTGAATATTTTTGACAATTGGTAGCACACACACAAACTCAAAAACCTGTTTTCACTCAAATAATTGTAGCACCCTCCCCAAAAAATACAGGTTTCTAGTTTTAGATGGTGTCTGACCTCAGGTGCTCTCCCGCCCGTCCATCACGGCACGGTGGTTTGGCTGACACGCCGCCGGCGCGAGCCGCGCTTTGCTAACCTTTTCTGATTGTGTGTTTGGATGCTCGGATGTTATCGCTCCATCTCCACCGGGTGGCCGAGGACGCTCACCTGATTTTTAACCGTATCGATTGCGCCATTGATCCTCTTTCAGAGTGTGGACAAACGGCGTTGAGCTTTCACGTGAAGGAGGCCATTCGAGGCGGTTAAGTGACGCTTAACAGGGCTCTGTACTTGCTGTGCCGGATTCATGTAAATTCGATTTTGATCCCGCATTCGGCACAAAATGTACAGGGAGATTTACAGCAAGATGGTGCTTCACCTTGCTATAAATCATTCAGTACAGCCCGATTTATGTACGTTGGATTTTTTTCATTTCTCATCCGGCACAACAATTGAAGTGTGTCTATCGTGAGATGAGGCTTCACCTCGTTCTAAATGACTCTTTACCTTTTGTGATGGATGTAAAGTAAACGTCAAGCTTACTAATATCGAGTGATTGATAGCGACATGAAGCGTTGTCACATTATAAATAACTTGTTACTTGTTGTGCTGGATTCTTTATATGTTGTGTGGGATGCAGGATAAAAATCCTAGTTTCCTAAATCTGTCAAAAGAAGTACGAGGTGATTTATAGCAACATCCAGCCTCATCTCGCTGGAAATTACCCTGTACTTGTGCTTGATGCAAAATAAAAAATGGAAATGACCGTGCCGTATTTATGGATCCTTTTTTTCTCGTTTCGCATCGGGCTCAATAAGATACACTTGAAACCTCACCTAGCTATAAATCACTCTCTATTTGTTGAGTTGGATTTTTATTTTGCATCCAGCACAACAGGTACAGAATCCAGGAAAACAAGTATAGAGTGATCTATAGCGTGATGACGCCGCACATTGCTGTAAGTCAATCTGTACTTATTGTGCCAGATTCTGTACATGTCGTGCCAGATGCGAAATCAAAATCAAAGTTACTATGTCACATTTATGTAGCTTTTTTTTTTTTTTTTGCATCCAGTTCAACAAAGGAGACAAAGATTTATGACCAGGTAATGCCTCACCTGTCTAAAAATCACTCTATTTGTTGTACCAGATTCATTAAACTTGGATTTTTCTTTTGCATGTAGTAATTTATAGTGAGATGACGCTGCACATTGCTCTAAATCACTCTGTACTTGTGCTGGATTCATGTAACTCGCATTTGTATTTTGCATCCGGTACAACAAGTACAGTGGGATTTATATAACGAGAGTGTGTACTTATCGTGCTGGCTTGATGGAACCTTGAATTTGATTTGCAAAAGCAGATGCAAGGAACGCTGAAGATCCGGAGAAGAAAAACAAATGGGAATGGCGCGCGCACCCGCGGCTGAATTTTCACACTAATTCCCAACGTTCCCGGACACGCGCGAGCTAGACTGCTTATGCGTGTGCCATCCTTGGTTTCCATGACGACCGTGATCCCTGTATGATAATGGGATTCCCGCCGTAGCCGTGAACACTCATCCCCGCTTGCGGAATTGTGCGGGCGAGGCTTCGGTGGTGTACCTAATCAATGGGCTGTGGTAGATGTTCTTGTTTCAGGTGTTAGAAAATGGCAGCATGTATGTATTTATCGAGAAGATGAATGGATTTTGTGGGATTTGTTTTTTGTATTTTTGTTTGTTAAAGAGAGCAAGGCCAGACTGAGCACATTCATCTCTCGGCCGGGAAAAAGCCTGACAACTATGGATCCGGCTCTCCTTTTGCACAAGATAAACAACCTCATTACCCAACAGGAGCATTCAAAATAGGATCATGTCAGGCAAAGTGCCTCGGGAGAGAGGCTACGCAGACCTGCTGCTTTATTTTCTGATTCTCCCTTCACCCAGAAGACAAAGTACTGGCCTCGTCTTGTAGTTTTATACACTGATTGGCTGCTAGGATGCATTTGTTTCACCTTAATGGCTTCTTTTTTTTCGCAAATAGCCCGCAGGTCTGATGTGTGAGTGCAGGAACACAATGTCCCCCGGCTAAAAAATGGAGTCCCCGTGCATAATTACGGAACCGGGACGGGATGCCCCGTGGCCGTTTCGCCTCGACTATGTACGCAAAGTCCCGGGGCGCCTTTGCGAAAGCTGTCAATGAATATTCATTTACATTCCATAGAGACAGAAAGAAAGAAATGACAACACTCATTTGCACATTTGCATGAAGCCTACGCTGTAAACTGAATGCGAACATGTTGCAGCAAGCATAGAAAACACAGCTATCGTTTGCATCATACGCTTTAGGGGAAGACGAGTATTGGGATTGCTATCGCACGTATGATACTGTACCGGTGTTGAACTCGGACTTTGAAAAGGGAAATCAAGTGTTCATCTTTTTTCACGCAGCATAAATTCATATCCACATTGGTACTATCTTCAATTTTATTAGGACTTGAAATTGGGAGGTCCAGCGTTCATTTTTCTTTACTCGGTGTGTTTTTTTTAAGTATCGATATCACTACCTGTATTGATATCAGCATCAACGATACAAACCTATGAAATGGGAGGTCTGATTTTTATGTTTTTTCAAGTATCTGTATCAACATCAGTATCAGTGACACCAGCCTCTGGTTTACTTGGACTTTGAAATTGCTAAGTCAAGTGTTAAACTTCGGGCCCTCTTCAACTTCGTTCCTGTCAATCTCCCAATCGTTTGCATCGCTTTCGTAAAAGCGGCACGCAATTGATTGGGCGGAGGATAAAAGCGAGGCCTAATGAGGCATCGGCGTCCAATCGGTAGCCACGCAGCCTGATTCCTAATGGGGGCCCGTAATAAGCCGATCACGGCCGCGTCGGGCTTTCTTTCTGAGGCTAATTGTGTTATTTTAAGTCCAGCCTGCTGCAGTGACCTGTCTCTTTTATCCCTCAGGTGAGCTCTCCTGCAACCCCCCCCCCCTACCCGCACCCCCCCCCCCCCTGTCCTGTCCACCACCGCCCACCTTTTCGCTGTCAGCGTGTGACAGGAGGAAGCAGGAAGCTGGCAGTTACTTTCCACTTTATCTATTTTTTCCTTCCACATCGGTCTGGAGTGTTTACACACAGCTCAAGGTCAAACTAAGTCAAATACACGCACACGCGTGCAGGCAAGCAAGCAGTCATTTGCATGAAAAAGCAATTTAGCAGATATTTTGGAGGAGACGGCAGACCTCCGGAGGGCGCTGTGCTTTCTCCAATTAGACGTAAATGAAAGGAAATGAAGGGTGGATTCAAGTTGGCTCGCAGGAACCCCCCAAGTCAAAGAAAATAGTCCAATCACGATGCTACGCTCCTTTTGGTTGTCATAGTGACGAGTATTATCTGGAAAATGACACGTCTGCGCCCAACCTGACCACAGCAAGCGCGGAGGCAACAGCCCACCGTGAGGTGCACTTAGTCGGTGAAGAAGATCCACGTTGTAATACTCTCGCTGCCTCGGCTAAATGGTGACAGAGTGCTTGTCATTTGCTTCCTAACACCCTCTAATTCCTGTAAATGTCAATGGCGGCAGCTTCGCTCTCAGGTGTTTAAAAGGGGAAAAACACAATCATTGGCGTTAAAACAGACACAAAATCCGTCAGCTGACGCATGAAAATCAACAATCAAACAATGCTGCGAAATGGTCATTTTGGTTTGAAAGGGGATTTATCTGCATTTGAGGCCATTTCCAGGGGTGGTACGTGAACAAACGACTCCTAGGAGCTTCATCCGCTGGCCACCAAATTTGGTACAGATATGCTCCACGGATGGGCGACACTAAATTGCGAAAAGTGTGCGTTGATGTCATAGGGTGTTGGTGGAGCTTGGCGGCGAAGTTTCGTGTGAAACACAAAAGTGCTCCTTGTTGAGTGTTATGAAATATTATCATCCGGCATCAGTGCATCCTATCGAAACAAAATCGAGCACGCATGTTCATCATGACAGGACACAAAATCAAAATAGAAACTATGCTGTGAAACACACAGGGAGTCGGCCATTTTGGTTTGAAGTTGCCATTTTCTGCCATGTGGGCCTTTTCCAGCGGTGGTACTCGAAGGAACTCCAAAGGGATGGCCACCAAATTTGCTACATTAGACAGATGGCTGATGCTAAATTGTGAAAGTTGTGAATTTCCATCGGCAGAGCTCGGCGGCAACGTTTGAAAAACCAAACAGCCTCCACAAGCTCTGATCGTGACCACATTTGCAGTGTTGTAATAGTCTGGTTGCCTTAGCTACCCAAGAGAGGTCTTTCTGCCGACTATACGTTTGTTGACGCCATGATTCACCATCGCAGTTCATTTGCAGCCATTGATAAGAAATCTAACCGCTATAATGGGATGTGCAGCCTGCCTCTAGCAATTAACGTTGGCCATAAATCATCAGTTTATCTCGGTCTTTCTGCAGACACTCTGTCCTGACCAGTAATGCTGATTAATTTTGTTTACGCACCAGACCGGGTGCTCTCGGCTGACCTCAAGCATCGGCATACTTGGCATCAGCCAAGTGAATGTCCCAGCATGTTCTCTGATGTGGCATCGTAATTGGCCTAATAATGGCGCGGGAGAGGGTCCCACTCCAAGCACAATGCCCCCTGATTGTATAGTCCTCAGCGCTTGTCGCATTCTGTACAAAATCAGCACTCCCTTGTAGCATTTCGTAGGCGTTCCATAAAGCTCGTCATTTACTTTCGATGTAATGAGAAACGTTTTTTGCTCGGTGTAGGAAGTGATCCGTCTTTATAATCATAGCCAGTCAAAACGCAAGCTTCTACCGGACGCATTTTTCGGTATCCAATTGGGTTTAATCACTTCAGTTCCTGTTTTTTTTTTTTTAGTTAAGGAGATATTGCCCTACGTACTTCAGTGTAAAAGCCATTGATTATGATTATCGTCACAATCACCGACTTGGTACCCGAAGGTCACAGTATTTCCTTCCGACCCGGGAACACTGAGTTCTGGAGCCGCGTTAAAAGCTCGCCTAATGGTCCAATTTCAGCTGCGGAGCAGCCTCCATTCACACACTCAGGCCCGCTCGCTGCAAAATGAGAGGAGATGGCGGAGCTGCAAGGTTGCCACCGCGGAGACTCCACATTACGGATGATAATGGAATGTTTGTATGCCCGGCTCGCGTCGCGCTCCAAGATGGCCGAGGCTCAGTCGGCCTCAACGGCGGCGGCGGACGTGTCGTGGTCTGACTTGAACGTTTTGGAAAAACTTCAAACCACGTGAGGTTGCGAAAAGGTTCGTGCTTTCGGGCTTGTGTTCCCGTCGATGTTCTTCCATGTCAGACAGCGCTGAAGATTTTCCGTTCACGCTCCAACGGCCCCTTCATGTCTCGTCGGTTCAGATACGATTTTCTGCAAACTGGCGTCCCGCTTGAGCCAAAAACGCTGTTTTCTCTGTTGCCACCTCCTGCCAAAAATAAGCCTCATCATCATAATGTCACCTGCTACGTTTTAAATGAGCACGTATCTCGTCGGTGGTTAATTAGCAGGCTCGGTTACATTCGTCGCCTGGTTGTGATTAGATGTTTGGACGAAAGCGAGGCTTTTAAACCACCCAAAATAGTCGCCGATGTTTTATTCCGAGTCATTAAACTGTAATGTTCGGTTAGTAAGCGTTGTTAATCTTCTCTTTGTGGACGGCTCATCCAGCTCAGTTTTGGACGGGAAAAGGCAGTAGTTGGACGCTTCTTTGCTGGTCAGGGTTCCCTGACATGCTGTCATCTAGAAGCGGAATAGAATTGGCCTCAGAATTGCTCTCTTGGTCATGTTTTCTGGTACCCTTGGTTTCAGAACCAGGATTAGGATTTAGACTTTAAGATTAGATTTAGGGGTTAAGTTTAGGAATTAGGGTTCAGGGAGTTGCAGTTAGGGTTATGGTTTCCAATTAGGGAGACTGTTAGGATTTACCAGTTGGGGTTAGGAGTTTTCGAGGGTTCGGCTTGGTCCTCGGGATCTGACGTGGTTCATCCTGTCTCTCTGCGTGGCATTCAAGCCTGTCACTTCGTTTTTTTCGGGATTAGTTCCCACTGGCTGCTTCCTGCTGTCACACATCCAGACGTAACGTGATTTTGTCACTATCTGTGTTTTTATCGAAACAGCCAGTGTTGTAAACTGAATCAGCGGTCGCCATTTTGCCCGAGACTGAAGACAAAAGGCTGTGAGTGTTTGTTAGTCGTCACGATGTTTTAGTCATTGCGATCTCTCAGAGTCTGTTGGTGCGGCAAGTGAATGAGCAAACATCTCATTCCATTTCTTCACGCTTGCAGTAAGGAGGGGAGGACGGAATAATAAAAAATAGTGTTGACTGAGCATCTGTATAAATGGAATTGACAAAGCTCGGTTACTCCCGCGCAGCCGTCGCAGCTACCGCCCTCGGAATTAAGACGAGCGGCGAGATTGGACGCGGCTCGGCGTTTCGGGGTGACGGGGTGGTGCGTGTCAGAGGAAGTTATCTGCAAAGTGCACCGACGGGAATTTGTGTCGACAAGATTGTGTGGCGAAACGTCCCTGTGGGGAGAAATGGGAATAAATATTGTGTAACTTTGAGGAATGCTGCAGAGTGTTACCTGAAAAACACAACTTACTTGCTGACTATACCGTCCTAAAAATATCCTTAATAATGTCTTAGTAATGTCCAATAAATAGAAATCATCCGCATCCTTGCATATCACAATTCACCTATTTGCATCATCTGATGTTGCCTTATTTTTTTAGAAGATTATACCAAAGCCATGGATAGTGGGAACCAAGTAATTACTGTCTGTTGAAGTGACACCTCTCGACTTTTAACTAGCAGCCCTTTCGTCATCAGTGGCAGTGAAAATAAGTTCAAATGGGAGGAGTTAGGTTCAGCCTGGGATGTTAGCGGAAATCCAGAGAGTCTTCGCCACATGTTTTTGCTCTGCAGAAATAACATCATAAATGATTTATTCTTAAGGGTAATGTTGTGAGATGAGTTTGAAGTATTAGTGTTTTGGGATATGAGTTTGTGGTATATTTACGATTATGAACATTTTAATGTGGGGCGTGATATACTCGAAAATAGCGGATGGAATACCGTATAGCAGCTGTGGATGTTTTTACACACTCGTCGTGAGCATGAACACTTGCCCGGTGACTAATTACTAATAACCGTACTTGACTCAAATAATCAGCCCCTTGTAGAATTCATTTGGTTGAACAACACCACCGCTCAACGGCCGAAATTCACCCCAGCGTAACTTGGACGCCGACGCCGCAGCCAGCGGTGATAATGATCATTTCGGAGACGGGAGGGTCTCTGTGCCGTTGCCTCGGGGTTCCTCCGCAACAGATGTTTTGGGGCTGACATTTGTAGTGGAGTTTTTCGATCAAGCTTCGTTTTTAAATGTTATTTTTTCATCTGGCCCCTGACATTGTGAAGCAGGGGACACCAAGTAAGGAGAATGCAGATTAGAGCCCTCTAATGTCAAGGAATGAATATTCAATAGTCGAGGTAATGAAAACACACACACACCCCACTTTGGTTCTATTTCAAACCTATTTGAACTGTTGGTAGGGAGAAAAACAAACATTTAATGATATTTTAGGCCAAACTTTTGGCTCCAGGGACTTCTCACAGGTGAAAATGTTTGACGTGCTTGCAGATTTTGCAAACCCTAAGCTACGACTCGCAGACTCCTGGAGGCCCAGGGACCCCAATTTGAAAACCACTGCTCTGACAAAAGAAACTGGAGCAGTCCTTACAGAAAAACAAGCATCAGTCTCAACTGCAGGGGACACCAAGGCTTTTTGTCTTGTCCCACGTTGGCGGTGAAACCTCCATCTCTTTCTCTCATCGCTGGTGCCGCACTGTATCATCCAGCAGCAATTTTGTCCCATTTTCACAGGCTACCCCGATACGGTTGCCTCAGATCACAATCGCTCGCTGGTACAGAAATGTCTCTGGCGGTATCCTGTATGCCTGTCGAGCGAGCGCCACATGTGCCATAAAACTTGTTGGGTGTGAAGATGGGGAGATGTGTTCAACAGCCACCAAGGGTTTCACAGTCAACTTCAAATAAACCCATGGTTTTCGTTAAGGTTTAAAACCAACACACCATAAAATGGACTGACTAAATTGAACCCAATTTTCCTTCTGATTAAACCTAACCAAGTCTTTCTCAGGCCTCAAGCTACAGAGTCACTTTTCTGACTAAACTTAACCCAGTGTTTCTATGGCCTGAACTTAACTTGGTCTTTTATACAACTAAACCTAACCTAGTCTCCGTTGGCCCTAAACATAACCAGTCTTTCATCCATTCCTAAATCTAACACAGTCGTACTTCAGTCTAAACCTCGTCCAGTCTCCGGAAGCCCGAAAACATAACCAGTCTTTCTTATGACTAATTCTACCCCAGTGGTTTTTCTGACTATACCTAACCCAGTTGATTACAACTAACCTAAGCGAGTCTTTATTACGAGGAGAAAACTTTCCAATCTTTCTCATGACGAAACCTTACCCAGTCTTTCTTTAGGCAAAGCCGAACCACTCTTATTTCCGAGTAAATCTAGCAACATCTTTCTCAGACCTTTCTCGCTTTATGATCCCAACTCCTTCTTTGACTATACTTGGTCTTGGTCATCAACCGCCAGTGTCTAGCAGCCTCCATCTTTCTCCAGGCCTGAACCTTGCCCAGTCTTTCTTACAACTAAACCTAACAGAGACATTCTCCAGACAAATCTAGATCTGTTTCTCTTGGCCCTAAACTAAGTCTTTCTCCAGACAAAATTTCATCCAGTCTTTCTTACGGCTAAAGCCCGAAACCTAAGCCTGTTTTTTTGGGGGTTTTTTTTTTTACATGTAAACCTAACCAAGTTTTTCTTACAAATAAACCTAACCATATTTGTCTTGACAAACCTAGTCGAGTCTCTGTCAGCTCTCAACCAAACCTAGTCTTTCTTTCAACTAAATCTAAGCCAGTCATTTTTCAGAGGTTAGAACCTAGCCAAGACAAGACAAGACAAGATTTCCCCCAAAAATTAGTCTGGCTGGAATGGCCACCGCAACCCTCCCGGTGAAATTGAGTTTTTGTGACAGAAAATGTTCCTTTTTGGGGAAAATTTTAGCCAATAGCAAATCTGGTCAAAAACCACCTTCAAACGCGTGTTCTCCAAGTCAATGCATCAAAATTGCCGTGACATTTCAAACTGCACCGAAAAAACTCGACTGAAGTGGCAAATGGGACATTTTTCGGGAGAAGAGCAGTGTGGGCAGTAGAACTTTCGTAATCAATTGGGTTTTTTTAATGAATTTTTGTTACGCAGGATTTTAGAAGCCTTTGAAGTGCTCAGTGCCCAGTCTTTCTTCTCACTAAACCTAACCTAGTCTTTCTTGCGTTTCAGCTTTTATGGTTGAAGTTGCTTCCATTTCGGCTTCCTCCTATTACATATAAGAGTCACAAAAGCAGACGTGCAATCAGGAGTGTTTGGACAAAGTGAGAGTCTGCCGCTAATGGAGTATCTGGGCGACGATGCTGAGCGCTAAGCTTACGATACCTATTTATTTCAGCATCAGCAGCACACTGTTATTTATCACGCCGACAGTGGTTTCAGTCTCGCTCTTCAAGCGGCGCTATGATTTAAAAAGGCCGTGGTGTTCAATGATAATGTCAGCCAAATCAGATGTGACAGCTCAGTCAATTCCAAAGAAAAGAACGCGTTATTTTTCCATCCAGCTCGCTCTGGCGGCGAAAACAAAGCCGGAGCGTCTAAACGACGACTTTGAAATGACTTTTGGAGCGAGGAGGAAAAGCAACACAGCATCAAAGACGACTTTCTTTGTGTCACTGGTGTTTACAAAGCGCCCCATTGTGCCGCCATCATCTAATCACGCCGCTTATTTGCTGAAGGTGTTTGTCTTCTCGCCGGTCTCTCTATGACGCCGCTATCGGATTAGCAACCTGACGATGTGTTTGTGCTACATTATGATCTTGGAATTGACTTTTGATTTTTTTTTTGTGGGGGGGGGGGGGTCCAATCAGATTGCAGCTTCTGTGTGCTGCCATGACAATCTAATCTGCCCAGCGCTTTCAGAACCAGTAGTGCTGACCCACGCAATGTAAGCTGTATTAGCAATGGGAATGTTCAGATTTCAAATTTGTCCTCCCCTCAATTAGGCCAGCATTTTGTCGTACTCTGAGTGGTTGATCAGAGCGAAACTTGTTCCAGCCAAGCAACACGTATGTTGCGATTTACATACATTATTACATACATTTAACACCTTCGCTGCCATTGACTGCTCTAGAAGTAAAATATCACAAAGCTAGAAGAAATCCGAGAAAGCCCCCTGAAGGAATTACTACTGATGCCCAGGTTTGATGACATTTCCAACCTCACACTTGTCCTTCCTTCGTTATTTCTGTTTCAAAAACCACGTCAGTTCAGAAATGCGTAGCTGAGCTCGACGGGAGGTCCGTATAGTGAGGTGCGAAGAGGTGGGTGGCAGATGAGTATGAAATCTGTAAGGCATGGGTTGTGACTCTACTTATCCGCAAACATGGTTGTTTTCTTCCGTGCGGAAGGGGAGGAAAAGGTTGGGGTGACACTAGAGTAGCACAGAGATTTGTCACTTCGCATCACGGTAGTCTCCTGCCAGCGGCTCCCCAGCACGGCACATCTGGAGAAGATCACGTCAGGAGGTTAAAAAGCAGAGAGTCTGGAATAGCACTGCTTCACCCTTTAAAGGACTTAATCCCTCCGCTTTCTCCCTGCCACCGGTTGCCGGGCAGATCTCCCCCGCGGCGTGGCGGAGATTGAGCAAACTCCTCCTGTTATCCCGCCGACTCCGGCCTCCGACCTGGCCTCCTGCGTCATACCGAAGCGGCTTTCCCCAGGGGCGCTGCCGTGTTTGCTCTAGCCATCGGAGCATACCGCCGGCTCCGAGCTCAGGTCAATGTCAGCGCGTCTGTCAACATTTGATGGACAGAAGCGTCCAGTATGTTTAATCTCTAGCCTCCAACCGCCTGCCTTGTCATGGATCCGGCCTTCTCAACTGGTCGCATATTTCCCCAGCGATACTTTGTTCTTTTCGATGAAACGCTGAACTAATATTTAGTTGTATATACGGTGTTACTTTTTACTAATACAGTATTTAGTTTTATAGCACTGTTTCTGAGAACTGATTCACACCTGTGTTGAATGGACTCACGATAGAGACCAACAAATTCTGGAAGCGAGCCACTGATAAAGAATTGCTGTGTTCGACCTCCATTTTGTCACCCCCGCTTATTGATTCGGGTACACTTCATTCCGTCCCCGAATGGCCGACCCATTTTCCAAAGGGTGCTGCGTCTGTCATATAAATGAGGTGGTCGTCCCCTCCAGCATTCCAGGCAGGAAGGAGCGTGTGCCGCCGCAGGAACAAGAGAAGGGCGATAAGACTCCCGGCCCACTCCTTTCTTCCCTCTACTTAGCTTTGCGACGCTTTTTGGAAGGCGTAATTGAAAATGTGGGGAAATCTTTGAGCTGCGGCCTTAATAGAGCTGTCGCGGCCTGGCAGCAAAGCGGGGTTAATAACTTTTTTTTTCCACTTCCATTACCCCAAGAGATTGGCTGCAGGTGAGTAAAGAGGCCGAGCAGGACAAGGCAGAGGAAGCCACTTCCTCCGTCTTATCTGCCGCCGCAGCCGACGGTCACGAAGCGCTTTACTATATTTCTAAAGACTCGTCCTGCGGCGTGTGACACGTGTCTGCAGCCGGGCGGCGTCCCGCTTGTGACTGACAGCCAAATTACCGTGTCAGTTCACTAACCCCGCCTCCTACACCAAGCCCCTTCAGAGCCATTGACATTTGGCTCTTACATGAACATTATTTGCTATGATTGTCTCGGGGATGCCGGCAGATTGACTGGTTTTCTACGAGTGTGACCTGGAGCACGTTGACACACATTTGCCGTCGAACGGCAATCGAACATGTTGTTAAATCAAATGCCATTCGTGGACCATAAGCGAGTCAGGCACGTCGAGGCTGGATTTTCCATTCCCGTTATTATTGGAACCATGAAAAACAAGTCACGAGGCTCGCCTGAAGCGGAGTACACGCACCTACCAATTTTTTACATTTTGAGCCATTTTTATCTCAGTTTTCTCTGTGCTGCACATTGTCCCGGTTCGTGTCACAATCACAGTAGAGTCCGTCGCTCAAAATTGTCTTCCGAACATCGGACTTTTCTGACTTTGGTCGGAGCCAGGAAAAAAATGATCAAATTTGCCCCGATTATCTGTGTTTTTACCCCTTCACACCTCTGTTTTATCGAGTGGACAAAATTCTGATAAACAGCATTTTTCGTTACAAACGCAATCACCGCACCAATTGAGAAATTTGGGGGATTTTTGCTTTGCTATGAATCACTGAACCAGTATTTACTTGTATAGGCACTACTTTTCTCGCTGCTTCACACCTCTTTTGCGTTGTGTCAAACGAATTTGCATAAACCGCAATTTTGTTTTATCAACAAACACAATCATTCAATGGCTCACCTGAAAATTGCTTGGAAGATTTTCCTGTTGAGTGATTCGCTGAACAGATATTTACGACTTAACTTACAATCCATTCTTTATGACAACTGTTTCACAACCATGTTGCATGGCTCGTAAGCTGCTACTCTGCACAACAGCATGTCAACCCTGTAAACAATTGTGTGATTGTGTAGCAAGACGGCACAAATCTGGACCTGACAAGATGGAAAGAAAAGATCACAAAACTCTGCTCACACATCAGATAAATATCACCGCCTCTCTCATCTCGACACCAGCGTAATTAAACTGTTGCCGTTCCCTTTGGACCCCAACAAGTGTCCTTGCGCTGATTATTTCTAGTTTATCCAGGATCCGCGAGAAGTACCCGATTCCCGAGCCGGGGAACGTAATGAAACCTGCGAGTGATGTTGAAGTTGATCATCAGCGGCGTCGCGGCGAATCGCTCGCAGGCAATCAAACTTTATTAGCGTGATTTTTCACGGCCGCCCAGGGAATTGGAGGGCCGGCTCGTACATTCAAATAAAACACGTCTGGCTCCGGTCTGCATGCTTCTCATCGATCCGCGTTATTGATCCCGGCCCAATTAAGCCCTCCTGTATTTAAGCCCTACATGGACAAAAGTATTGGGACGCTGTACAGGACGTGAAGGCAAACGGTTTACGGGTGATAAAGTTTGAATTGGGGATTTACCGCATCTGAGAATTCAGAACCCGAAAACTGTTTTGCTTAGCGACATGAAATTTGGTGGGCATGTCTATTTCCATGATAGACGCGCAAAAAAGTCTGAAGAAGCCATGCCCCCCCCCCCCCCCCCCACAAGACGAAAGAAGTCTGCCGTTTTGGTTTGAATCGGCCATTTGGGGGGATTTCCAGGGATCCTTAGAAGATTAACTCCTACAGATTTTGTCCAATGGCTACCAAATGTGAAGCACATATGCTAGCAAGATGGACACAGCGAAATTGGGAGAATTTTTAAGAATTTGTCTTTCCACTTGGGTAGAAAGCTTGATGACTCACCACAAAACACACAACTCCACCAACTCCTCGAGGTCAAAGCTGAATGAAATTCAGCCCCTGAAGCCACTTTCACTTCGCAACATGAAATTTGGCTGCTATGTCTATCGTGAATCGACCCACAAAAAAAGTCTCAAGAAGCCGTACCCGAAAAGATACAGGAAGTCTGGCATTTTGGATTGCAGCAGCCATTTTTGGGCTCATTTTCCAGGGGACTTTGGAGAAGAAGTGAAGGGAAAAGGGAAGGTTCGTCCGTGCTGCTTTCATTTACTGTCGGTTGACGTGTGCCGATAGTTAGCAGGTGATTATTGGCAAAACGCTGAATTAAAAAGTAAAACTACATTTACTGCATGATTACCTCATTGAAAGCTCCAAGAAGGATGTCATCTCTGTTTCCGACTCGATGGAGCCTTTTCGTGTTCATGCAGTGCTTTTTTTTTTTTTCCGGTCTCAAAATCCGAGGATGCATGTTTTCGGGGGTGAGATTATGATGGAGGAAATGTGGTAGAGCGAGGTCAACGGCCAGAGAAGTGACCCAGATCGAGAGAAGGAAGCTGTGTGTTGTTACCAGCATTGGCGCTGCGTTTGGGGACCTGCTGAGCCATCTGGCTGCTCTGTAATTGGGTTGAAGGTTTACATCTGATGATCAGGATTTTTTTGTTTTCCACTGTTTAGAATTATTTATATATTGTTTGTAGTTTTGTGTGTGTGTGTGTGTTGCGAGCCAGAATTTACGTGACGGGTGATTACTGTAAGGTCACAGTCGCAGATGCACCTTCGGCCGATGATTCGGACACAAATACAACCCGATAACACTCACAAGGAGCTGCTGTAGGCCACGACTCACGCCTAGACGCTCACACGCAAACGAACCCAAACACTTAAGCCGACCGGGCTCCAGACCCCGACGTCGCGCCCGAGGCCACACCCCTTGAAGGCACACATCCGACGCACAAATTCTACAATACGTGAAATATTTACACTTCATTATTTCTTACATTCTCGATTGTATTGTTTTGATGCAATACAGTGCCATTTTTAAGTCAACACATTGATTGAATTAAACCAGTATTTATCTATTTTTTTCATTTCTGTTGTGTTTTTCTGTTTCTGTTTTTTCAAAATATATTGCATGATAATAGACAATTGAATGTAAACTATTTGTATTATTTATTGATATTATTACTATGTTTTGATGGATGCATTTTTTTCTGGCGCTCTGGAACACCGAATGTGACTCTCCACTGGAGGGGAATGGATGCGCCACAGCGACTCGCAGGGAGCAACGAGCGGCCATTTTGCGCTTGTTTTGCCTCTTGGTCGTCAAAATAATGCACGGGGGGGGTGCGCATATACGGTATTGCGTGATATTCCCGCACAGACATGAGCGCACTCGGAAAAAGGTCAATGCTGCTTCAGGTTTTCCCCGTGAAACGAGCTGAAGTGGATCTCTCGCGCCAGGCGAGAGCGTGCGGAAGTTGCCGAGCGGTTCTCGAACGGGAGACGAGTCATTAAGGTGCAAAGGTAGCGTGGCGACGTTTATTCTCAAGCGTTCTGCCGACTGCCTTTTGAAAGGACTCCAGCAGTAGGCAGCGCGACACACAGCGCGTGTTCAACCTGCTAAATATTTACCTTTGAAAATTCAGCCCCAAAAGCAGGTTTCACCTAGCAACAAGGAATGTGGTCGGTGTGTGTGTCCTGAAAAAAAGAAAAAAAAGAATCCCACGGTTTAAAAGAAAAACCCAGCAAGTTTGAGAGGTCATTTCAGGCTCATTTTGCCCATTTCAAGACGGACTACTCATAGATTTGTTTTTTGTTTGAGTTTGTTTTGTTTAATTTAGCCCCCGAAACCTGTTTCACTTAGCAACATAACATTAAGTGTGTGAATCATGAGTAGACCCACCGAAATGTCTCAAGAAGCCGCACCCCAAAATATACAGCAAGTCATTTGGATTCCAAGCAGCCGATTTGTGGCGTTGTCAATATTTTTCCAAGGGTCCTTTGAAGACAAACCCCCTCTTAGAGATTTTGTCCGATTGCTACTAAATTTGAAGCACATAGATGAGACAGATGGACCACAGTACATTTCGAAAATCTTTTTTGTTTTTGTCATCGCGTGCGGACAGAGTACGGCAGCAAACTTTGATGACTCGCCAGAAATACAAAAACTGCGCATGATTTTGACATGTGTATTTGCGTGGGTTGACTAACTGCAAACACATGTTGCATACCGAGACCAGAGCGCGCCGTCCTTTCGGGCCGACTTGCAAACATTCGTTTCAGTGAAGTTGGAAGACGGCACCTCCTTTTATTCATTGGCCGTGTCGCACTGGGCTAATAAATAATCTCCCATATAAGCAAAGCGCGAGCAGCTTTGTTGTGACGACACGTGCCTCAGCGGATGTTTGTCCAGGCTCAGCTGGCAGAAGCCGGCGCGCCGAACCGAACCCCACGCACATCTGTCCGCGCAGAAAGGAAGGGGGGGAAAAACCTGACGTCTTTGTCTGTTTTGATGGCGCAGGCTCGGCAAGATGAACGAGAGCCGGAGGGAAGCGCTGGCGGCGGCCCCCGCGCCCACCGCCGCCTCCTCCTCCTCTTCCTCCTCGTCCAACACCACCAACATGGCGGGCAGGCCCGGCGCCGGACCCAAGGACGAGGCCTTCTCCAAACTCAAGGACAAATTCATGAACGAGCTCAACAAGATCCCATGTGAGTTGTTCAGTAACATTATTCCAACAATATCTATTCGCGGTTTGCGGTGGTTTGTCGTTTGTTGTTTGTTTGTTGCAATTCTTGAGATCACGACGTGGTTCAAAATAGTTGCTCCTTCGTCCCTTTGGACAAATGTTGGACACCAAAGGACTCAAGGTTAGTGGAAGTAAAATCAAGTAAAAATAATACACTTAACTTCACCGCTAAGTCGAGCAAATTGTGTACTTAAGACAGTTCAGCATCCATTTAAAAAGTCTTCCGGTCATCGCACTGGTCCAACATGTCGTACAATTGACGCTTCAGGTTGTAGAACATCGTAATCCTCCGCTTGTAGCCTTTGAACCAACCGACCTTTCAATCGGGCTTCCGTCGGTACCGAGTTCCAGTGCGGCCCACTGGGTAGACTTTGCGTGAACGCCTGCTCGAGGAGTTCAGCGGTTGTATCAGGCCTTCCGCTGCAGTGTTTGTCAAGATCGGATCCTGTTTCGATCCAGTTTCCTGCTGTGGATGTGTTCAGTTTGACCACGCCTTTATTGCCTCATGTCCATCACAAGGATACCTTGAAACGAAATTGAAAAAAGGAAGTGTATTGTGACTTTTGACTTGCGCCGATAGCCCTCCGCTGTGACAGAAGGTATTTTATTAATATTTGAAGTTGGAATATTTTTTTAAATGGAGCATTCTAGTGATTATCTCATCGATTAATCCAGTAATCCGATTAAAACTGCAGTAACATTAGTCCGTGTGGAAAAATTATCCCTGCAAAAGTTTGAGGCAGAAATTTTGCTTTTTTTCCTTTTTTTTTTTTTTTTTTTGTAATCAAATTATGCAAGTTACTCGATTAAACGTTGCAGGCCTAATATACGTTTTCGAAGCAGCGTCCTGTTCGAAAGCACGCACGTTGCGTTACGTTACGTTCGCACCTGCCGGTGGCGTTGTTGTCGAGTGAAAAAACGTACGCGCGTGCGCTTCCACCATGTCATGCGGCACGGAGCGCCGCCTTGGCGTGGATACAAATAGCAACGAGCCGGCGACTCATTCTCACCGCGGGGCGACGAGCTCCTGTGGAAGAGTCGTGGCCCTATTTTCCACAAGCACATACGCGGATATTTAATAGTGCCCGCGGAGGAATTCCTGCGAGTGTTTACCAAAATAAAATTCCTATCAAGCTCACAGGCGCAGTTTTAGAGGTCAATGTGAAGGTGAAGGAAAAGATACAATCATGCACAGTGTGACTGTTTCTCCATTTTGTTATGTTACAGCATTATTCCAAAACAGAATTGTCTTTTTTTGTCTACACACATCCGCCCATCAAGAGAGCAATTGAAAACCTTTTTTTTTTTTTTTTTTTTTCGCATCTTTATTAAAAATATAAAACGAAAGCTATCAAATGTAGTCACAGCCTTTGCGCAAATCATTTTTGCTCAGACGTGCATTGTCAGTCAATAAGCTGAGGAAACATTTCTTGGAGGATGAATGGAAACTGAATACGAGCGGGTTTTGAGTGATTTTTTATTTTGAATACATTTGCACAAATCTTGAATTTTGAAGGTGAAATGGAATTAAATGTGTTTTGGAAGAAGGCTGTAACATAGCAAAATGTGTAAAAAGTGAAGCACTGTGAATAACTTTAAGGGTGGGAAAAAATCATTGTTCAAATTCATGTGCCTTTTCCATCCAGACTGCAAATGAATGGCGCTTGCCTGGAACAGAACCTTCAATTCTAATCGTTCGTACTCTCACGCGTGCTGGGAGGTGTTCGACCTCGCACACCAATTTCTTATTGACAACCAATTTAGTCCCAAATGCTCCCTTGCCTCTTGTTTTGATGGCAGCCCATTTAGGCAGAAAACTCCTCTTTGAATTTCCTTCCTGCGAAATGTTAAATGTTTCGGCAGCTGCGTTTGGTCTTACTTACTGATGGCGCATTTACTTCCGCTGCTGATTTGCATCAATATTCCAAGGGACGTCAAGCCAGAACGCAACACCACTCTGGGCTACAAGAAGCTTTTTTAGTTCCAGGAACTAACGCGCCAAGAGCTGAAAAGAGCTATTAATAGAACATGATGCTGATGATTGTGCCGCCGTGTATGATGGCGTTCACGGCAGAACAATGCAATTCCACGGACGAAAGACACGGGAATGAGCTTATTTGAGAGACATTATTTGCCATATATATATATATATTTTTTTTTTTTTTTTTTTTTTTTTTTGTTTCGTGAAGGGTGTGCGTGTCACACTCGCCGCCGCCATGTCGTCTGCTTAAACAAGCACCCCCGGCGCATGGGGAGACGAGGCCGCGGACGCGCCGCCGCTCCCGGTCGTCATAACAAGACGTATCGGCGAAGGTTAATTGACCCGACAGGCTGCCGCCACATTGGATTAGTGCAGCATGGTGGATGGAAAACTCCGTTTTAAATACATCTGCTGAATCAGGGCATCAAAATATGTAACTTGCAGGGTTCAAGTGTTACTAAAACTGCATTCCCATATTTGCTTCTTTTTTTTCTGAGGGCCTCGTCGTGCTTTTTGGTTGCTGTTGCTGAAGTGCGATAAAATGCAACAAGATGACACTGAAGCCCTGTCTAAATAAGAATTGCTGTTAGGAATATGTCGAAGTGTTTTATCTCGACTGAAAGAAAGTTCTGTATAGCAGGGAGGAGCGGAGATTAGCCTGGGTTGTTGGTGGAAGTTATGACAGAGTCTTTGCACTTTTTTTTTTGTCGAAGGGTAATGTTTGGAATGATATTAAGATGTCCAGTTTTAGAGTATCTATGTATCGTTGAGTCAAAATAGTATAGCTAATAGGATAGTAGTACAGTAATTGTTATTTTTATGGATTTTCTTTTACACGTCATACACAAAATGCCCACAGAAAAACAAGACTACAAGCACAGTAATCAAAATTCTTCAGCGAATACCTCACATGGAAAAATCTGGAACTATTTGAAGCTTGTGAGTGGGACATGTTTTATGTCTTCACCACGCACCTCCCCCCCCCCCCCCCCGCCCCCCATTCTGCTGTGACGACAGATAAGCAGTTGAAGGGCTTAACGTAGCGCCTTTTATTCCCCTCGCGCTCTCTCACACTTGCGCTATTTTTCTCCGGAGAGAAGGCACTCACACAATTTCGTTAATTAGGGGACGCTTTTATTGCTTTCTGGGACTCGGGCTGGCTTTAATTAAGGAACAGCGAAGTGCCTTTCATCGGCCGTCGTGTGACCAATGAAAGGCGTTCGAGGCGTAAGCATTCAACGAGTTTGATTTCGAGTGTTACCGAAGAGGTTTTCCCCGCTTTTCCGTTCATTTCCTTTTTGAGCGGAATAAAATTGAACTTGTATGTCAAGGCACCGCTGTGTAAGTATAATAGCCATGAGCATAACACTTATATGTATAGGTATAATATATACAGTATATAGGTTGAATGTAGACGTACTATAGGTATAATATGATGTATGATTATATACAGGTGTAACAGATAAAAAAAAAAAAAAACAAGTATAATCCGAACAGATGTTAGGGGTGTTTGTTGTGATGCGAGGCCCAAATCGTTCATGAGTCGTTTTAGAGCGCCGACGATTGTTTTTCTCTCTGGAAGAAAGAACTTATTGATTTTAGTCGACGAACCATTGATCCTTCCACAGTGCCCGGCGCTCATCTCCAAACAAAAAAGAAAAAAAAACAACAACAACAACAACAAAGTATCCCTCCAAGCAAAATGCACTTTTCTTCTTTTGTACTCCAACCGTCAACAGCAGCATTTTCTACTTTGCTGCTCGGATGAACCACTCACTGAAAAGTCGAAAGTCCGCCTACTCGTCCCCCTCAACCTCACTTGGCGGCCATCTGCAAAGCATCACTATGCTGCACTTAACAAGCCACGTTAATCGCACAGCTGCTCGGGGGGGGGAATCCCTAATCTCATTAAACGCGGTCGGCCCGAACCGTACCGATGCCGTTTCGACAGCCGGCAACCGAGCCGTCCCGACGTTAAAATCCGACGCGACGTGCGCCCTCTCCGCAGTGCCGTCGTGGGCCATCGTGTCCATCGCCTTCGTGGCCATCATCCTGGTGCTGGCCTGCTGCTTCTGCGTGTGCAAAAAGTGGATCTTCAAGAAGAAGAACAAGAAGAAGGGCAAGGACAAAGGCAAAAACGCCATCAACATGAAGGACGTCAAGGACGGGGCCAAAACCGAGGTAACGGCCCGTCCAAATTGACTGTAACTGCAACATATGTATTTGTACACACTACAGTCGTGCTCAGAATAATAGCAAACAAATTCCTGGCAATTCCTTTAGTCAGATGTGCTTCACACCTGTGTTGTATTCTGAACACAGCGAACACACTAGCTCTCCTTGTAAGGTGTTCATAAAATGGCTCCCAAAAAAAATGATTAGGATTGAAAATGATTCAAGTGATTAATTTCAGATTTTTGTGATCTTTTTGATTTTGTCTAATGAGGACGTAATGAGGTAATGCAGCGGCGCACACCCCGAGAAATGACGGGCAAATATTTGTACCTGGGAATGCTAACAGCTAGCGCGCTAACCTCGTGGCTGCCAGTGTGTTTCTCGATACCGTTCAGCATATAACTATCGATGTCATTTGAATTCCCCGCCTCATTTCTGGCGGTGTTGCTCCTGTTGCGCCTGCGTGTGGTTGTTTTAATTTGTGTTTCTTCCTTCTATGTCCTCCTTATCTGTGTTGTGTCTGATGACTGTGCGGGATGGTCACTGGCGGTAGGTTTCCCAATTGCTGTTGGATCTTCTTAAGCCTGCTGCTCTGATGTTTTGACGGTTTTCTAATAGCCTCTTGACGACAACCCAACTTGAACCCAAATATATGTAACTATGCATACAGTACATGTATATCTGTACCGTATATATGTGCGTACATGCCGCATATGCGCATATATACCACACGTACGATAAGACGGGACTGCGCGACACCGATCGGCGGCCGTGTCTCCCGCCTTTTTCAACACAACGCGACGACCAAATCCGTCCGAGTGTCAATTGGATTGAGTTTTTGGTTTTCTAAGCGGGAGACCAACCCAGACACCGATCGGTGTTGTTCAGCCTTTTGCTTTCACTGGAGCGGACTGGCCGATTGACGACAAAGAACGGGCCCCCCCCCCCCCCCCCCCCCCGAACGTATTTACGCAAGCACCCGTTTGCTGGCATGACGCTTGGATGGCGCCTTGGCAAAAGAGAGGGGCTCGCGGGGATGTATGGCGACGGATCTTTAGGGCAGGGGTCCTCAATTAAACAATCGGGAGAAAAACTCTCCCGGACCCTCGTAATGGATGGTATTTTATCAGAATAATATTTTAGATGAACATTTTAATTCACCCCGAAAATGAATGAAATATTTGAAAGTTACAGCAATATTGAATAAAGCTAAAGACAAAAAAACGTTTGGAGTTGCTACATTTGCAAAATAATTTTGTATGTAAACAATCAGAATATAAATGACCAAACCGGCTTGACCGGCGTTTTCCATTCTCTTTTTTTAAAGCCGCTTGCCTGACCTGGCTGGCTGGCACGCACCCACTGGCGCCACTTGCTAACCGTATTGACAGTCCTCACGCCGACGTGAAGTCAACTAAAGTGCCTGAAAGATAATGTGAGTGTTTCCAAATTTATTGTATATAAACAATCTCGACCACTTTAAAAAAAAAAAAAAACTTATAATACATTATTTTTTTTTACTTTTCACTCTGTTGCTTTCTTTTTTGGGTCTTTTTTCCTTACATTTTCTTGTTAAAAAACTCGCCGCTGCTTTCTCGCCTCGCACGCATCCACTCGCAAATGCGGCGCTGCGTCAACTGGAACTCGATGAAATTATTGTTGATTTTCACTGAACGGATCAATAAAGTTTTTTGTGTAGTAAAAGTAGAGTGAATAGCGTCCAGTCGGTATTCATGAAAAGCTGCTTGCCCGCCCGTTTGCTAACCGGCGTGGCGCAATGCCAAGCGCCGGTCGAGGCGCTACATGCCAATTGAGGACCTCTGCTTTAGGGTGACACTGATGTTGATGATGATGATGATGCTGCTGCTGCTGCTGATGATGATGATGTTTGAGGGTGTAAATACTGGAGAAGGGGTCGGGGTGACACGGGCGCACCACAGAGAATGCTGTGCATGCAGAACGAGCAAAACAACCCAAAAAAGAAAACCTCTCGGGCGGCGAGTTCCGATGCCGAGTGAATGACTTTTGACTCTTGGACCGCATGTTGTTGCCAACTTCACCCTCCCCACCACCACCACCACCTCCCTCCCCCACCCAGGCTACTCGCTCTCAAAGGTTGATCTGACTTGAACTGACACCAAGGCAACTGTGATCTCTTTCCAGAAGATTCTCTCTCTCTCTCTCTCTCTCTCTCCTCCTCTTCTCTGTGTGTGTCTTTCTTCTCAATGCCTGCCCGTTGCTCTCATCTCGGGTGCCATCTGCCATGTTTCCTTCAGGGGAGCGAGACTTTAGTGCATCTCGGAGCATGTTCCCGTGTTAACCGCTGTGTGTTTTAGTGCTTGCTTCCCCTTCCTCCTCCTCCTCCCTTCAAACGTCATCAAACAAACGGCAGCCTTCGCAGGAGTCGGTCCGCCGAGCCGGCGGAGGGGGGAGCGGCGCCGCCGGCACTCAGGCGGCACTGACTCTTGGTGGGTGTCTCCTCCAGGCCTTGAAGGATGAGGAGGACGCCGAGACAGGCCTGACGGAGACGGAGAAAGAGGTCGAGCCCAAGGAGGAGCAGAAACTGGGCAAATTACAGTACTCGCTGGATTACAATTTCACCGAGAACACGGTGAGACACCGCGCGCGCTCGCCGCCTCGCTTGTCTGGTGTGTTTGTCGTAAGTATGCTCAAAATGAGATTTCGCCAAACGCTATCAGCGTATCGATCCCGTGTGTTTGTGCCCACCTGCTTTTGGAAATGAAGCTGAACCGACCGTCGTTACTTCGTTTGAGTGAGTGTTTCTGACACTTTTCCAAAATCGAAACGTCAACATCGGGTATTGATACTTTCCGACGTCCAATGATGTGCAGTCACGTTTTTCAACGCAGCCAAGAATATTGTTGGCCTTCGGTTACTTTTGTTTTACTCGTCCCTGTCCTTCTCTCTCTTGGGTCGCAACAGGTGGTAGGGATCCCCCAACCCAATATATTTACTGTCGCAGATCTGCAACATCGTCGTGAGTGGGGCCGACAATCGTACCTTTTTCATGATCGATACCGACGCTGTCCGACATCTTGCAGTTGCACGTATTTCAACTTTTTTTTTGTTTTGTTTTTTTCATTTGACTCTGACTTTGCTTTTCAACACCATCAAGAATGGAGCCGACTGTTGTTACTTTGTTTTAGTAAACCAAGTGCTTCTCCCATTCCGTTGATCTCAAACTGTATTAAAGATGTTTTAGTATGGCATCGTCGCTCTTGCCACTGTCCGAGTTTGTGCAGTCAGAGTCACAACTTTCATGACTGGAGCCACTCATTGTTACTTTCATTGTTGAATTGTTACTTTCTACCACTTTGCCCTTTTTTTTCCCAGTAGAGATGTCGGTGAACATCAGTTGCCGATACTGTCAAATTTGGTTGCTCTGCAATTCTTGTTTTTTTTTTAGCACAATCAGGAATGATGTGACTTGGTTTTAAGAACTCAAGTTTTCCCTCTCTTTTTCGGGTACATTGATGTCGCAATGTCCCCCAAAGTAGGAATTATTATCGAGTTATTTTGCCTCTCGAGTATTTAACAAAGTCCACGGCTGTTGTTCGTTCGCAGGAATTCCCAGCGAGGCTCCGGCGTTCCGGCCCGCCTGGTGTTCTTCGTTTGTTTCCGGCTGATCGGGCAAACATTCCCCCGGCAGATCTCCGTCTGCTTTATTTGTTTCCGCCGGCTGACTTTTAAAAAGCAGACGATGCAAGACCGACATCAGCCGGCCAGATGTCGTGTGACAGATAAGAGACGCGTGACCGCACACGCCGGCCTGCCCCGACGGGACGAGCCGATTCCCCCCGCTGTGAGCGCAGCTGACAGGAGCGCAATTAGCTCAGACGCGGGATAGTTTGCATTTGTCTCGGAAGCAAGATATTTGGAGTGACAGCCGGTAAACAACTGTTGGAAACCGTACACATCTGCCATTTTGTTTGCCTGCGTCAGCCAAGCAGGACTTTGCGGTGTGGTGCAATCGGATAAAAAGATCATTCACACCCTTGTTCTGGCTTTCCGCTCTTCCCTTCCACACAGTCAAGTCACTTTTCCAAGCCCCTGTCACACAATCGCGGTCCATCGTCTGATACTACCTCAGACACCAGTAAATTTGCCCTTTGATTTAAAGCCCCTGGTCTGGCTTTCCGTTATTCCCTTTATTTCAGTTCCCTGTGTGTGTGTGTGTGTGTGTGTGATGTTCCCTTCCTTCCTCCCTTCAGAATGATGGACGATCGTGCATCTTATCTAGCTTGACCCCAGTGGAAGCAATGTGCTATTCCTCACGCATTGTTACAGCATGGAAAAAATGCTGTAACAAAAAACTTCATTTGAAACCGATACCTCACTTTCACACAGCTGCCGCTAGTGCCTCGGAAAACAGACGCTTCTTGGGTCAACGTGAACACGTCTTTCTTCAAACCCCCCCCCCATTCCTTTCACACAAGGAAAAGCTCCGAATGTGCTACAATAAATTTCAAGAAAAAAAGTCTGTTCTATGGCGTGTGCACAACCCTTCATCGCCTTTGTGGAGTGTTCCTCCTGCAGATGATTTTCACTGGTGGCCTTTGTCAGCGCTCAAGTGAAAGAGCGCCGAATGCTTAATGACTCTTGTAAAAGTCAAAGGAACACACACCATTAGTGCTCAGTCAAGGATTACTTTCACAAAGACAAATTATGGAGTCATTTCACAGAAAGGGGCTTTAATGTGGACAATATCATATTTTACAGCACTCTGCGATTGCGCCGCCAATAAGCGCCGCACGCAGTGCAGCTAAAGCGTAATGAAGGGACGGCGCGCGACAATGGCCACCAAGGAGGCGGGCCGTTTATCACAGTCGCCTGAAGGCTTCGTGGAAACGCTTCCCTCTTAATCCTCGGGCAATTTCGGCAAACACCCGATGGACACGGACGATTGCTCTCTGACCTCCTGGTGCGCATCTGGAGAAATGTCCCATTTTTCTTCCCGCCGCCCCCCCCCCCCCCCCCCCCTCGATTCGTGGCACAGCAAATGAGACGACATTGTGTGCCGTTAAAAATGACATTTTATCGAGCAAATGTTTTGACCAGGTTTCCCGGGGGGTTGCGCGCAACACAGTTTGGGAACCCCCTGTGTGAGCCTACCGCCATTGCGGCGAAATGTTGAATTATTCTACCTTTTCATCACACGCATCCCAGGCACAGCGAACCACCCCACAAACAGCAGCAATTCCAGCCACTGTGTCAGTGTTACAGTGCGTTTGTTTTGAAGAGTTTTTTATCTCTGAACGTGGCCGGAGCGCGGGAGTGAGCGGTTGCCCATGATGCATCAGCGCAGTTAAGCCCGTTAAACTGAAGCGTGTAGCAGCCTGGATGGAGAGCAGCGCAAACACCGGAGCAGATGTGCAAACAGGGCCACGCGCGACAGGTGCGATTACAAGCGTTGTGCGCGTTCGAGGTCACGCCGGTGGGTTTCGGGGGCTTTATGAATGACGGGAGTTGAAATCACCCCTCTGCCGTCCCGCCGTGTAAGGCTAACTGCGCACAAGTTTGGCAGTAAGGCCGCTAAGAAATTCCAGGATTGATTTTCCCGTCAAGTCAGCCCCCTTTTTTTCATTTGATTTATTTTTTCCTCCCCACCCTGCTATGCTTCCACGATCTTGATGGCCGTGTGATGTGAAGTTGATTGACTAAGCGGCTCGGTCGCCTCTCGCGGGGGGGTAACGACTGGCAGGTCAATCCCACCGCCCGGCGCACTTGGCAATTATCGGCCTCGTCCCTGCACCGACACGCCGTCGTTTATCGTGGGGGAAATGTTGCACACGTCAACATATTCAAACACAGCTTTTAGACAAATTGTAAACGTATTTGAACCCAAAAACAAAGTATTGAAAAAATACTGCACGTATTGTAGTGTCTCCTTAATGCATGTGCCTTGAAGAGGCGGAGCCTGGTGAGGTGGATGTAACCCTCTCGGAGATCCTGCGTGTGTCTTGGTGTGAGCTGTGGCTCACAGCAGCTCCGGCGCGAGTGTGCTCATTGTGTTTGTGTGTTTTATCAGCACACTTTATCAGAAACAGTGTGTTTGTGTTCCCATGTGTTGATACAATACAGTGCTATTTTTATCGATTCAAAATATGTAAAAGATTCAATTGTGCTGTTTGGGCAGATAAATGGCATTTCAATTCTTTTCCAAAAAGCGAATCACAAACTGCAATATAGCAAGTTGCAGCCAGAAGTATCCCATCGTCCAGACGGGAAATAATCATCATCACCCGGCATGACGAGATTTGTCTTTTCCTCAGCTGATCGTAGGGATCATCCAGGCGGCCGAGCTTCCCGCCATGGACATGGGCGGCACGTCCGACCCGTACGTCAAGGTCTACCTGCTGCCCGACAAGAAGAAGAAGTTTGAGACCAAAGTCCACCGCAAGACTCTCAACCCCGTCTTCAACGAGCAGTTCACCTTCAAGGTAGCGTTCCCCGCGGAGATCGCCCGCTTCTCATTGTTGCCGGCGCCCGTTTGCATGCGGACGGCAGCCGGCTGGCGCTTTAACGAGCTCCTGACAAAATAGATCACACGGCCGGGCGCCGCATGCCGAGCCGACGCCGGCACCGATGCGAAGCTTGCGCTCTTCGGCGCCGAGGAAACTTTGTGCTCGCCGTCCTTTTTTTGACAGCTCGATTGGAAAATAATTCCCGCAGATTCGCAGGTCACAAGTTCACCTATTTGCGTTTTTGTCTGCGCAACCCGTCCTATTCACTGAAAAACTCTTTTGTAAAATAACCTAAGATGCTGAAAGGTATTGCCAAAGCCGCGTGGTAAAAAAGAAGTTGGCGTCAAGAAAATCTGTGGAAGTGGCACATCTCCAAGGAGAGATGAGCTTTGTAAGTGGGGGAGGAGCTAAGTTTAGCCTGAGTTGCATTCTTCCAAAATCTAATAATCAAAGTCTTTTTTTTAAAGGGTCTAAGATGAGTTTGAAATGATATGAACTTGTTTTGTGGAATATTTCCAGTTTATTCACACTAATGATATAGGCAATTATGAGAAACTGTTAACGCAGGTGTCAATTACTCAGGGTTTTTCCGCTGTTTGTAAAATTAGCGAGGTACTACTGTACGCAGACCCCCTCTCCCCCACCCAAAAAAAGCCAGTATTTCGCCAGACATCATGTTGTATCACGCTAACGAGAGAGGCTCGAACCAGACCGCCATTAGCGTTAGCATACAGTCTTTAATTGTCAATTATTTTACGATGCCGCTGTTGCACTTTTGATGGCCCGCACCCCTGTGAGGTGACGGCCTCGCACGCGACGCAGTTTGCGATCGCCGGTGTCACCGTACCGCAGTCGCTACGAGGTGGCTGATTAAAAAGGAGATCGCCGTTACGCTTTGAATTGGTAGGAGAGTGGCCGCATCGCACCAATTGCAGCCTCCGAGCCCGACTCCTAATCACTATTTTGGGATTTTTATAGAGAGATGCCGCTGTGTGCACATGCCAGAAACCGTCGGCGCACACTTCCCATTGTGGTGTCGCGTTCAGGTTCCCTACGTGGAGCTGGGCGGGAAGACGCTGGTGATGACGGTGTACGACTTCGACCGCTTCTCCAAGCACGACGCCATCGGCGACATCAAGGTGCCCATGAACAAGGTGGACTTCAGCCACATCACGGAGGAGTGGCGAGACCTGCAGAGCGCCGAGAAGGAGGAGGTGAGCGCCAAACGCCGCTTAATCAGACGTCCACGCTCTTCCCCTTCAATTAATACCGGCCGTGACTTTGCCGGCAACAGTTCAGGGGATTCAATTTTCACGCTAAATGTCATGGCGCACCCTCGCGTGTTGCCACGGCAACCTGCTTAGCACCACCGCCGCTGCATTTAAAGGTTAATTGCGGCAGCGCGCGGCGACCGGGTCACCGCATTTGAAGTTGAAAGCCGACGCCTCGCCCGGCGCCCGCGCACCCCCGCCTGGGTGGCGGTTCCGCAAATTCCGCTTCCCCGACCGACTTCTTTTGTGCTGGTTTGCCTCTCGGCCAAATTCCGCTTCCCCGACTTTCCGCCGTTGTCTGTGAATGATGCGTTACGGCAACACGGCTTCCTCTTGCGATGTTTAGTGACTGAATGAATTCATTTAATGATCGCATTTAATGGACCCGAGCTTGAGCTTGTTAGTCAGACTTGTTTATTGTATTTATTTTTTTACCCGGGAAATAAAATGTTGTCAAATGAACGCCGCCTTTTTTTGTTTTTTTGGGCTTCACTTTATCTCGAACCGGTTCTGCTGTGTGGCGCCGCTATTAGCAGCTAAACACCGATGCATTCTTGATTTATGATGTCAACGCTTTTATTACAAATGGACAAAGTTGCCAGCTAGAGCTCATTAAAAGCCAATAAACATCTTCAGACGCACTTGACTGAATTCGGCATGATGACTCTTTAAAGCGGCCTTTCCCAACCTTTCTTGAGTCGAGGCACAAACTGGAAACACGCGCCAAACAAAAATGTCACAAAAAAGTGGAATGGACTTTTTTTTTCTGCCACAGCAAGAGAAGCTGGGCGACATCTGCTTCTCCCTGCGCTACGTGCCCACTGCCGGCAAGCTCACCGTGGTGGTCCTGGAGGCCAAGAACCTGAAGAAGATGGACGTGGGCGGCCTGTCAGGTCAGTTGGCGCTGAGGATTTTTACATAGTGGGCACAACAAATGGTCACTATATATTAATCCCTGTACACGAAGTCTGACGAAAACCCAATCGTATGAAATCCAAAGCAATATTGCCCATAGGAAATATTATAAATCCAATTCATCTGTTACAGACACAAATACATTTTATAGAGAAGAACTACGACTTTACGTACAAAAACAGTGTGAAATGAATATAAATGACCGGCGACGTGCAGAAATGAACATTTAACGTCACTTTTACCTTTGTTGAAGACTCTTGACGGCATACGCAGCGAGAAGAGTTGTTTCTTGCGTTTTATAGTGTTTCTGTGTAAAAAGGGTTCAACAGGCGGCAAGGCGTATTCCACAATGCAAGCTTAACAACTCGATGCGATAACAAGCCTCCCGGTCTGCTCGGCAACACTCGGACGGGTTGGCGCGAGATCGGCGTAACATCCTGTCAAAAGTCCGACCTTGAAGGGGAATGAGGAATGATTCCGAATGCGGTCGCTGCGTTCGGAATCATTGATCGTTCCCGACTCCCTAATTGCTATTTTGGGATTTTGATGTCGTTCTAAAAAGTCCAGTGAAATTTGCAAAATCGTTGCTCACTACTTTTCAAAATGCACTCAACACAACTCCAAATTGCATCCTTGACTTCGGTGTCAGCTGGCGTGGATGGAATAATGGGCGGGTGCGTAATCACAATCATTAAGCCGGCACGGCGACGGCGGCGGCGGCGGAGTAGGACAAGTGGCGGATGGCGCGGCGGTCGCGTCTTCCATTGTTGTCCTGTTTAGCGCCCGTGATTAGGGCCCGCGCACGGACACGCACGCATTAGCGTTTAACGCGCGTGTAATCACCAATCATTCTTTTTGGGGACACTTCCTCCCAAGTGCGATGCAGGCTGCTCTCCTGTGCTTGTAAATAAATGGCTCGCGCAATTGGCACGCACTGTAGAGCGCGGTGGGTGGAGGGGGGGGGGGGGGGGGGGGGGGGGGGTGGAAGTAAAGTACTTAAAGTAAAAAAAGATGAGGGACTTCAAAGGGCCTTTGTAGGGGTTTTAAGCCACTTTCACACAGAGATGCTGCAAAATTGCCGCATCGAAAGTGTCTATTTGGCCTACAAAGTTCACACGGAGAAGTGCAGCATGCGACTTTTTACTTCAGACATTTAAGACACACGACGTCCGTGCGTGTGTGTGGGACAAGTCGCCCGCGGGCGCACCGCGACCGATCCAAAGTGACGCGAGGGCGGCAAAGATGACAGGCGTTCTATTTTTAACCTGCTTTGATGTTCATTGGGCAAAGCAACAAACTCCCAGCATGCAACACAGTCGGTCGCCACCTTCCTCCCGCTCTCCTCCTCCTCCTCCCGTAATAATCCCGCGCCTCGCCACCCGTGCGTAAAATAGCAGCGATAACGCGCGGCTGTAAAGCGGCGAGGAGATGCGCTCCGTCGTGCTATGACGACGACGGTGCGCGTTCCCTGCCAGAGGTCACGGTCAAATGGCGGATTTTCACAACGCTTTGCGGCGGCCGCACGGGACGTCTGCGCGCCAGCGGCTTTCGTTTCCCGATTGGCGATGGCGCGGGGACGCGGGTGCCGTGTACGAGAGGCGCGCGGGACGTTGCCTAAAGGTGTCGCTGTCGCGCCGCAGATCCGTACGTGAAGATCCACCTGATGCAGAACGGCAAGCGTCTGAAGAAGAAGAAGACCACCATCAAGAAGAACACGCTCAACCCGTACTACAACGAGTCCTTCAGCTTCGAGGTCCCCTTCGAACAAATCCAGGTGCTCACTTCGGGTTTGCTTTTTCTCCTTCGGCCGAGCAGTTTGAGCCGCCATTGTTTCGCCGGAATCGGCTTCCAGGCTTTTTTTTTTCCATCACACGAAAGAAACACTCGCGCCATTTGTTTAAACACTGAGGAGAAATACGTACGTGGATAACGAAGAGGAAACGACGCAAAGTATCCCTTTTGTATTTCACGGAGACACGAAGCACCATGACAGCTAATGATACGTACGCTTCGTACCGATATCTACATGTCGATATTGTCAATTTAACACACCGAGGCGATATAATAATGAAGCGATACTTGCTAATATCGCATGATACGATTTCATGCCATTTTATGATAGCGTATCAGTAATGCACCACGAGCGATCATAATGCAGAATTGTTGCGATATTCAGCCAAAGGTCAACAATACATTACAGATACAATCGTAATTGTATCCATTTGTCGTGTCGATACCGTACCTCAAGATGGAACGATACATGACACAGATATTTTGATATTTGACAATGCCGCGTCAATACTGGACCGTGAGCAATACATTGCGATATCGTTATTTTGGGACGCTGCGTCGACACGGGATAATACGACGTATGGATATTTGATACCGTACCTTGAGCGATAACGATATCAAACACGTCAGTATCGATATCGACTCACGTCTTGTGCGTGTGCGTGTGCGTGTGCGCAGAAGGTGCAGGTGGTGATCACGGTGCTGGACTACGACAAGATCGGCAAGAACGACGCCATCGGCAAAGTGTTTGTGGGCCTGAACAGCTCGGGCACGGAGCTGCGCCATTGGTCCGACATGCTGGCCAATCCCAGGAGACCCATCGCCCAGTGGCACGTGCTCAAGCCCGAGGAGGAGGTGGACGCGCAGCTCTCCACCAAGAAATAGGCAGGACCCCCCGGGACCCCCCGCCCGTCGCCGCCTCCACGCGCCTGCCTTCTTGTATAGCCGGGGTGGGCAAAGTATGGCCTGGGGGCCACATAAGCATTAGCAAGGCTACTGGAATATTACGTTACATTCCACTTTATTGTCATCACACGGGAATTAAAAAGTATGTCAAGCATAGGCCTTTTTACATAGCAATTCTTTTTATATTCATTTAGTCATTTTATATTCATTTAGCCACTTTTTTCCTAAAGTTGGTCAATTTAAATGTATTCATTTGTATTTTCATTTATCTCATTGTTGTTTTTAGTAGTCCAATAACAACAAAAGTACTCATTTTTTTAAAAATATATATTTTGATTCAATAGTTTATCTTTATTATTATTATTAGTCAAATTAAAGAAAATATGCAGATTTTTTTTTTTTATTAAATAAACGAATAATTGATTTGTTGTAAATGATACATTTGTCAAATAAAGAATTTTACATCTTAAAATACTGAAATAGATCAGTCAAATAAATTTTACGTCTGCATTTTAAAAAACATTTATTTTCTCAATATTAAATAGCTTCATGAATGAAAGTAATTAAATGAACTATAAAAGATTGATTTGAAATGTGAATGAATTACGATTTTATTCTTAAAATCAACCGACATCTTTCCCATTTTTCCATCTCGTCTGCCCGAGCTGACTTTTGAGTCGAGAGACACGCCGGCCGGCCTGGTTGCGTTTCGAGTTTGGAACGCAGAACCTCTCGGCTGCGAGGCAGCGATGTTTACCACAAAACCGCTGCCTATTTTTCTTTTCTTTTTCTTTTTTTTCTTTTTGCCAAATCCAAATGTGGCCCCTGGAGCGGCCAAGTTTGCCCGCCCCTCCTCCTCCTTCAATAGCCAGTCTGTGTAAATACCTCAGTGATCTCCTCGCTTTTCGCGCCGCGTCCCCGCCCCCGGCCTGGCCCCGCCCCTTCTTCTTTTAAGCAATATGATGTTTATAGACGACATAGCACATGACTGACACACTTGTACATATGTGACATCCACCCGTGCATACATACGCGCATTGTACTGTGTACTGTACGTTATGCGGGCCACGCATTTCTAGTTGACGTGCTTCTATGTTGTTCTATCTGGATGTTTTTAATAAGATGTTCGATTTTAAACGCGTGTACATAGCGCACATACAGTACGTGCGCGTGAGTGTAGCAGACGTACGCTAACAGACTCAAGTAGACGTTAGCAGACATATGCTAGCAGACGTCCGAAAAAGGCCATCGACCGCTTTGGTTATTTGAGAGGGGGGCGTCTACAAGCACATGATTTCTTACGACTTTTTTCTACTTATTTGTCAGTCCGAGGGTCCTCGCCTTTACTCAATCGAACGACGAATCTCGTATCTTTTCGCTCACGCCCCCGCTGAAGTTGAGCCGTCGTGATAAAAGCACCAAGCCGTTGCCGTCGTGTCCTTAATCTCTTTATCCTCATTTGGTTTTGGGTCTCCGCTTTTTTTTGGGGCTTTTTTGGGCTTTAATTGCAGGAGACAAAAACCGCCGTCGGGTGATGCCGGTTCATAAACACTGCCATGCGCCGGGAGGCTAAGCTAGCTAGCTGGCTAACTAGCTCGCTATCTGTCCTCTCGCGTTGCACACTGTTCGGGAACAAAACGAGTCTTGGCTATCAGTTGCCTCGGCCCAGCGACGCCATTTTTTCACTGCCAATTGTCACGCCCGTTTGCACTCTTTTGCATTTTCCTGGTTTGCGAAAAGTCGTCCCGGCGAAAAGAATCTCGGCGACCAAAACGAGCTGGCGGCTAGCTTCTTTCCGCCATCCTCAGAAAGCAAAGTTAATGGGCTCCCATCGCATTCTTTACGACAGTTTCCCAACCTTTACTGAGCCAAGGGACATTTTTCACTTTAGAAAAATCTCACGGCACACTACCAAACTAAATATAACAAAGAAAATATATATGTCACTAATCCAATATATACTATACTCTTAATTAGTGTGAAATGTGAGTCTGTTTAGTTGAACACAAAGCTATTATTTTGTTGTATGAATGGCAATAGGTTAATTGCACCTTATGCCATCTAGTGGAAGAGCATTGAATTATTCTGCCTGTCACTATACGTCGGCGGCATAGATAGCTGAAAAAAAAGCAATTATTTGTAGTAATTCAATCATATGTGAAATTGGATGATTGGAATGGTTGGGAATGAGCTCTACGACGTTTAAATCTGCGAAATCTCGCGTGCGTGTGGTCGGGGGGACTTTTTAAGCGTTTTTCGCCAGTGTTCTTGTGTATTTAGCGTAGCGCTATTGCGGAGAAGCTACCCATCACCATCATTCCGCGGGCGTCGCCCGCTTTGTGTATCACTGTGATGCCGTGCGTGTAGACGTGTAGACTTAGCTCGAGTTTGTTCCGTAGTGATGTCGCCGATTCCCCGCCGAGAGAGTTTGTTGAGCACTGTGCAATCCTCCCGTGTGCGCGTGCGCGTGCGTGTGTTCATCACATCGTCGAAAAAGGCGACATTTTTTCCTCTGGTGCGCGTATGTGCGTGTGTGTGTGTGCACAGTTCAGGGAGTTAAATACCAAACGAGCTCTCCAAATCTGTGTGTGTGTGTGTGTGTGTACATATTTACATTAAAAAAAAATGTATATCTATAAGAAATATGATAATCTAATCTTCTTTTACGTGTCGCCATCCTTTTCTATTGGAAGTTACTTTGTTGAATGTACAGTACGGACCGTGTTGGTGTTGATTAGATGTATTTTGCACTTTTATTTTGTATAAAAAAAAAAAACGACCTTTTGCCCCTGCCTTTTTGTGTCATTTTCAAGCCCCGCCCCCTAATGAGAAGAGCAGCAAATTTGAAAAGAACTCATGTTGGGAAAAAGAAAAGTGTGTGACGCAAAGTAGAAAAACGCGCAGGAATGCGGCGGTGCAGGAAAACACAAAACAAGCCGACAAAATAAAAGCCATTCAACTGCACCGCCGCCGCGCCAAGCTCCGCCTCTGATGATTCCCTGCACCAATCAGAGCAAAGCGCTGTAAAAAGTACGTGAAGATCCTCGTTGCCTTTGCTGTGTTTCAACAACTGCCTGCTTGACTATTTTGTGCGTTTTCTCCTCTGTGATGTCGTAATTTTTTTTATTTATTTATTTATTTTTAATTGAATTTATTTTCAGGTTTTTTTTCTCTCTGTGAGTGTGTGCGTGTGTGTGTGTGTGTGTGTGTGTGTGCGTGCGTCTGTTGTGATATACGCTGTGGAGTTTTCTGACTGTTGTTCTATAACTTCATAATACACACAAAGGATCAATCAATAAAAAATGTTTTATTTCCCTGTTGCTATACAGAAGCTCCACGTGTCCTCTTGTCGTAAATCCGTATCTGATGAAGTCACTGACATAAAGCAAACGCACCACTTGTATGATGTGATTTGCTGCCGTCTAGCGGTCAAACAGCATACAATCAAAACTTGACAGTTCTTGGAACACTACTGCCATCAAGTGGCCGTTAAGCACACCACCATTGATAAACATTCAGTATATTATATACACCCGCGATAATAAACTGGATACAGAGTGATAATAAAAAAGTAACTCCTTTTAAAAGAATCTTTCCATACTATGGCAGCACTGTTACGGAAGTGACGTTTTACATAAGTAATTTGGTAGCACTCGTCCTACAACATAGGTCAGTTGTTACATGATTAAAAAAGTCATGTTTTTTTGTGAATTCGATATATTATGGCTGATAGTTGCTAAAAAAAAAAATTCCACAACGAAACCTGGGCTTTGACATGCGGAAGTGACGTTTTACATAAGGAAGTGACGCAGTTGCAGCCGCATTCTCAAGTTTTCGATTTTTAAACTAATTTAAATTAGTATAATTAAATATTTTTAATGTGTGCGATATGCTGTAGTGGAGAATTTATGAAGTAATTGTGTGTCCAATCACGCAGAGAGCCAGTATTTTGGAAAATCCGCGCTATGACAGACGGAAGTGATGTAACGGAAGACAGAAGTGACGATTTATACGGAAGTGACCTGTAACATCATCAAGCTGATAGATTACAGCAGACAATACGGACATTGTTACTGAAAATGTTTTATAAACACAACTATACTATACTATGAGAGCCTAATGTCTCATTATAATATGTACTATAATATACAGGTTAACACAAGTACTATGACTACTATCATAAGAGTGTGATGTGGGTTTTACATTGAGCGCTGTTTTTTTCAAGCTTTTATTTTGACAGAGGGAGCGGATACTGGCTTTTAGCCCCGTGCTAACTTGACCTCCTCGCCTTTTGCAAGCTTTTGACAGCTAACGCAACAGAACAGCAGCTGCTCAAGACGCCTTCATCAGTCGTTTGTTCCCTGCGACGACATAAAACAAGATGCTGTCCTACATCATTGGGGTGAGTAAACTTTGCACACACACCAGCGACGTTGGCGCGTGTGGTGGCATTCGCTAACTTTCGAGCGTTGCAAGTGTACAAAGTGTTTGGACAAGATGCCCGCCGGAGAGCGTGACTCACTTGCCCCGCTCGGCGAGCCCGTCTAAGCCGGGACAACGCCCCGCTGAGCTTCAATTCCCAGACGGTGGGCCAATGCTAACGCTAACGCTAACTTGTGGCAGGTTATCCGGAGCGGCTTTGATGGGCTGCTCAAGCTCCTCTTCAGGCTCCTCTTCCCCCGGAGGAGGCCCGCCATCACCTTGGAGGACCCCAGCGTCAAGTATGCACTGCGGCTCATTGATAAGCAGGTGAGGCGTTCACGGACACACCCTCCTGTAAACCGTATGCATTTTTTAGTTGATTTCATTTTTTATTTCCACACAATGCACGTCCTCCTGTTATCTTTGCATTTTTTTTTTCCAGATCGTGAGTCACGACACGCGGAAGTTCCGTTTCGCTCTGCCGTCCGCCGAACACGTCCTGGGTCTCCCCGTGGGTCAGTATGACGTCACCGCCTCCCTCATCACTTTTTGAGTTAATCATCCCAAATGCGGCGATGTCGTTTCCAGGACAGCACATTTATTTGTCGGCCAAAATCGACGGCGTGCTGGTGGTGCGCCCGTACACGCCCACGTCCAGCGATGACGACAAGGGCTACGTGGACCTGGTCATCAAGGTGACAACATGAATTCAGGTTGTTTTTTTTTCTCGGTAATAATCGTTTGTTTCGTTGTCCGTCCGCACGTAGGTTTACTTCAAAAACGTCCATCCCAAATTCCCAGAAGGCGGCAAGATGAGTCAGTACCTGGAGAGTCTGCGCATCGACGACACCATCGACTTCAGGGGGCCCAGCGGGCTTCTCGTCTACCGGGGCAAAGGTGACACGACGACATCTTACCGCCAAGCGCCACATGACACGAAGACATTTTTAATGACGATATGACGTGACGATGGCGATTGTGTCCCTGTTCCTGTGCAGGTGTTTTTGCCATTCAGGCTGACAAAAAGGCTCCAGCTGTGACCAAGATGGCCAAACACGTGGGCATGATCGCGGGCGGGACAGGCAATTGTCCAACTTTGATCACTTTTACAAGTTAAGCCTTAATTATCTTGCGTCTTATGGATTTAATTGTGTATTGTGGACATTACGTCAGGGATCACGCCCATGCTGCAGCTCATCACGGCCATCATGAAGGACCCGCAGGACCGGACGGTGTGCCACCTGCTCTTTGCCAACCAGGTCAGTGGCAATCCCGATCGCCGTCCTCGTCGTCGTCTCGGTCGCGGTGGTCACGCGTCGTGTCCCGCCAGACGGAGAAGGACATCCTGCTGAGGCCCGAGTTGGAGGAGATTCAAGTCAACGACCCCGAGCGCTTCAAGCTGTGGTTCACCGTGGACAGAGCGCCCGCCAGTACGTTCACACACACGTTAGGAAAAACATTGATTTCACATCTGAAAATGCCTAGTAAGAATTTTCCGTACGCCGCAATATACAGCGAGACACGTTTCACTTTTCATGACATGTCGTCGTAAAGACGTTTTCAACGAAGTGTGTCTGTGCGTGTGCGTGTCAGACTGGGAGTACAGCGAGGGCTTCATCAACGAGGCGATGGTGCGCGAGCATCTCCCGCCGCCGTCCGCCGACACCCTGGTGCTGATGTGCGGCCCGCCGCCCATGATCCAGTTCGCCTGCAACCCCAACCTGGACAAGGCGGGCCACGCCGCCGAGCGCAGGTTCGCCTTCTAGAGGCCGAGCCGTACGAACTACGCGTTGTAAGTTCTAGACGGTGTCACGCAGCTTTAGCGCTCGCAACAATTTTGGTGCCTTACTTGATTATTTGTTTGCATTATGCAGACTGATGTGATGCGCTTATGCTCCTCGTGCGGATGCAATGTCATTTTCCCCTTTCTGGCACTTTTCCAGTTTCTATTCCCAATCAATTATTCAACCAACGTGTTGATTGTCATGCAGCACTTTAATGGAGGCTCCAGAAAGATATGATGAAACAAGTTTTGTCCACTTGTTTATTGCTAAACAAAGAGAAAGCATTTTTGAATTGTATGCAGCACATGTTTGATACAATATAATATAATTCTCTCAAAGCAACTTTTGCCTCCAGTGTCTTCTTTCCCGTTCACGCGAGCGGTCACACGAGCGACGTAGCCGTACGGGAATTTTGACACGTGTACTCGTCACCGTGACGACAAGGCAACTCTGCTGCGAGATTCGGGGGTTTAAAAATGCCTTTGCAACAACCTTAAATTGCATTTAACACCTTTTACAAATGTCTTTAAAGCATGTTTAAAGTGTAGCGAACACATTTTAAGCATCTTTTCAAAAAATATCTTTGAAACCTTTATAAAAACCTTGTTTGAAACTTTTAAAATTCTCACGTCAAACGTCTTTAAAATACCTTTTTAAACTTTCACACATCTTCAAAACATTAGAACACTTAAATTTTCCTCAATTTAACGTAACAATGTCTCAAGAAATGCCTGTAAAAGATCATTGAAAAGACTTTATAATGTCTTTAAAAGCACACCTACAGTCTATTCAAACAAATGGCTTTGAGATGTCTTTAACAATGCAAAATGTTTTGTCAAACATCATGAAAACGTGTTGGCCTCGAAAACAAAATGTCGCCAACGAACCACACAAAGAGCTCGAGCTCGTCCCGGCAAAGAGGGAACACGTGCCGGTGTTCGTCGCCGGGCGGGTCCTCGAAGGTCTCGCCGAGGCGGCCGCCGACAACCCGCTCGCCCTTCAGCCGGCGAGGTCGGAGCCACTTGTTGCCACTCGCAGACGGCGAGAAAAGCCATCTTTCGATGTACAATTATCTGTTGCATAAATAAATCCATCCATCTTCGGCTCCCACTTACATCAATGGGCCAAATTTGACACGATGCACAATTGATTGAAAATGACACCAATAATCATTTTTCCATGTGATGCCGTTCATGTCTCCTTCAGGTACTGAGAGCAAAGTGAGTACGACACACTGCAAACCCTCAACGAACATTTATTGATCCTCTTGAGTTCAGCCTCTGAGCGGACCACCTGAAGAACGGGGATGCGTTCAATACTTTCCCTGTGTCATTTCACATTATTACACACAACTTAATTTTCTGAGCTGATTGCTTCTACTTTCTTTGTATGTATGGATGACTTGGGTTGCTCCCAACATTTCAACCTTTTGGAAGTACATGTACGTGTTCAATACTTATTTCAGCCGCTGTATCTTTTCATCAACTGCGGTCCTCCGACGGCCGAGTTCGTCCGTCGGTGAGCTCCCGCGTGACGCCCGTCTTCAAACTGGACCTCGATGGCTGGGGGGAATCAAATATCTTGTTTCCATCATTAAAGAACAAGCAACTGTAGTATATTTTCATAGTAACACAATCAGAGTCCCTTTGGGAACGACAAATGTTTGGAGACCTGTGTTCCCACCAACTGTCTTTTCTTTGTACTTCTACATCAAAGAACATCCTTTAACCAGTTATATGTTGATTGGGGGTCTTGCATCCCCCTGACAGAAACCTGTCGGGGGTTTACAACCGGTCCTGGTCTTCAAAGAGGACTGTTTGGCATTATCGTAACAAAGGACCCCCGGGGGAAAGATTGACCAGACTGAGAGACGACAGCAGACGAGTAGTAGTATTTCACACACCCAAAGAGACACCAGCTGGCCGGTACGATTCCAAATATGGTCATGAGGAGCAGCATCCTTCCGGATGCAACGAGGGAGGGGGCTAATTCCACGCCCAGAGAATTAGAACCTTGATAAACTGAGATCCCGGGGTTTTTCGGGGGGCTTTTTCGTCGTTCTGACAATACAGCAGCTGCTATGACACTAAGACCTGTTCAATAAATCGAATTAGCCCAAATGCCAAGTGTCTCGAAATCTTCATTCACCCCATGCCAGACGGAAGTCGGAGTCCTCCCGGGAGACCACCGACTCGGAAGCACAGGTGCAAGAAAATTAACCACACAACAAACTACACTACAACAAACATGATTCACCTCAACAGTAGTTAGTGACACTAACCATTGGACTGCTTCGTACTTGACAGGCTCTCGTGATTCGTACTTCGTACCATTCGTCCGATAGACACAACCATTAATTCCCCCAAAATCCTGATGCGATGGTCCAATGGTCTAAAACTTTGCCTCCGGTTCAGGCGTCTCGGATTCGATCCCCACTCTGAACTCCACTAATGAACAAATATTGTGGAGAGATATAAATGGGGAACAAAGGAAGGATCGAACACGAGTCGCGACGACACCGGTGTTTGAACACCGTAAATACAACCCAAGTAAGTCACTATTTTTAACTGTTTGCTTTTTCAATGGAACACACACTTTTTATACTTTCCTGTGATATTTTTTTTCTCCAATTATTGCGTCAACACCGTCAACCTATTTAAGTCGGGCCAAATGAGAGACTCGTTCTCCTTTGCCAGATGTCCGTCACCGGCGTTTCCACAAGATCGCCCAAAACTTTGACAAGGTAACCAAGTGCTCACACTCTCTTCTTAAGCTTCGCAAAATTCGCTGCATTTTGCTCACTTTGAACATTTCGAAGTGACCAATACATGTCAAAGCAAGTCAAATTAACACCAAGTTTCTCTTTTCAGGGTGCTAACATCTTGCTAGCATGCTAGCTAAAACCTTTGAGCTTTCGGAGGCATTTAACGTCTCCTGCGAGCTTAAACTACACCAAAACGCATTTATCTGGCGTATAGGCTGATAAATGAATGCACACAGTAAGTAAACTAAACAATAACGGGGAATTTACGAGAGTTTAATTTATAATTTAGTACATGCACTAATGACGTGAATGTACTTAGAATTATTGGCACTTTTTATAATTAAAGTTTTGGCTCAAACTTTTCCAGCATTTGGACAAAAGTGCCGTATTGCAGGAGGTAAGTACACAACTTGTACAGATTCACAATTCAACTGAATGAAGTATAATTATATTAAAGTGTTTTCTTTTTTTGTTTGTTTTTTTGTGCACATCTTGAAATTGAGTCTAAAATGGCTGACTTAAATTTTTTATTTTAAATGAAACAGAATTATTCATCCGTTTCTCCTTTCTGTTCATAGGTTTGAATCTTCAACCGAATGGCCAAATTGAGTGCATTCCTGTTTCTCTACACAGCATATCTTTTATTAAACAGAATAAATCAAGTAATTGTCTTTGGGTTAATTCTCATTTCTGATTACAGGTTCAAATCTTCAACAAAATGGCTGACTTCCTGTGACTTTTGGGGCAGGCCTCTTGAGCCTTTTGTGGGTCTACTGATAAACGCCTCGCCCAATTGTCACGTTGCGAAGTCAAACTGGCTCGTGGTGCTGAATTGGGAGACGTCGAACGCTAACCGTGTTGTCGTGTCTTTCAGGCCGTCGCTGACGAGGCGTCCGGCTGCGCCCTGCTCGCCTCACTGGTGAGACAAACTTTCATACATGTAAAAAAACAAAAGTGACTCATTTCTTTAAGCACGAGCTGACCAGGCAGCCTCCAGCGACGTCATCACAGTTCAGGTGGGAACACTCACTCGATGGCAACACCAAATGTTGGGGTTAACGTTTAATGTTGTGGTGCTTTTGTATCAACCCAGGAAGAATCTGAAGGAGGGTAAGGACACCCGAGATGACTTTCCAGCAGTAACCTTTGGGTTTTGTTATAAAAGTTATTGATATAAAAACAAACTGGCTGACAGAAGTTTTTAATTTGTTCTCTTCTGCAGTTCCCCCAAAGTTGCACTCTGAGCTGCGCTGCAGTCAGATCCTTCAAGTTCTTTACCTTCTCGCTCCTGGACAGTAGCATGTTCTTGCTGCTCACGTCCACCAGGTGGTGCCGAAGAATTGTGGAGAACCTGATCATGGATCAACTGGTGAAGTTGATCTCTAAGCTTGGGACCTGTTGAAAAGACAGACTTAATGAATTTTGTTTCTTGTTCCAGGTGGTGGAAACATGGCGTCACAATCAACTTCCTGTCCAACATGTTGAGCGGTGACATTGCGCTACAAATAAACACAGCAAATTTAAGTTTGATGTGCCCTCACCTGCTTTTTCGTTTTGACTCCACATGCAGGTCGGCTTCCAGTCCAAGTGCCATCGGGGACTCGGCCACCAAGATCCTGGACTTGCTGGGCAAAGAGAAGAGTTCCACATGAATGTGCAGGTCAACGACACTGCCTTAATCTTGAACATTGACACATGCTAATAAATTTACTAAATAGGAGCTTGGCTGGTCCCTCGTTCATCTCGTGTTCAGGTCTCCCGGAGAAGTCTCTGTGCCACCAGTTCACTCTGAAGGCTTCAGTCGTTTGATACGAGGATGGTTCTTGTTGCAGTCGTCGTGGTCAAGCTAAAGGTGAAGTAGAACTCTAAGCTTGGGACCTGTTGGAAAGACAGACTTAATGACTTTTGTTTGTTGTTCCAGGTGGTGGAAACATGGCGTCATGATCAACTTCCTGTCCAGCATGTTGAGTTGAAGTAAGCTACAAAAAAATCTCAGCAAATTTAAGTTTGAAGCGCCCTCACCTGCTTTTTCTTTGACTCCACATGCAGGTCAGCTTCCAGTCAAAGTGCCATCGGGGGACTCGGCTACCAAGATCCTCCACCTGCTGGGCAAAGAGAAGAGTTCCACATGAATGTGCAGAAGGTCAACGACGCTGCCTTAATCTTGAATGTTGACACATGCTAATAAACTTACTAAACAGCAGCTTGACTGGTCCCTCGTTCACCTCTTGGTTTCAGATCTCCTGGAGAAGTCTCACGCCACCAGTCCACTCAGAAAGGCCTGAGTCGTTTGAAACGAAGACTGTTCTTGTTCAAGCAGAAGGTTCCAGTCTACCTGAGATGACTTTCCAGCGCTGTCCTTTCTTGATGCGTTTTGGCTGCAGTCACGACAGCCTCTTGTTTGGAGTCATTGGGAGCTGAGGAACAAGATGGTTGTTTTTTTTTTTTTTTTTTTTTTTTTTTTTTTTAAACACAACACAATAGCTGACGAGCATTTAAGTTTTTAACAACTTTCTCTTCTGCAGTTGCACTCGGAGATATGCTGCAGCCAGGACCCTCAAGTTCTTTACCTTCTTGGTCCTGGACACTTGCATGTTCATCTGCACGTCCACCAGGTGGCGCTGAAGGATCCCTGGAGAACCTGATCTCCTGAAGTAAATTTCAATCAAGGTTGGAACGTTTTGCAACGACCGACTTGATGAATCAAATTATTGGTTTCTTGTTGTTGTAGGTGGTGGAAACATGGTGTCATGGTCAACTTTCTGTCCAACATGTTGAGAGGTGATGTAAGCTACAAAACAAGCTCAGCAAATTTAAGTTTGAAGTGCCCTCGCCTGCTTTTTTCCTTTGACGCCACATGCAGGTCAGCTTTCAGTCCAAGTGCCATCGGGGACTCGGCCAGCAAGCTCCTCCACCTGCTGGGCAAAGAGACAAGTTCTACATGAACGTGCAGAAGGTCCTCAACGCTGCCTTCAGCTTTGTTGCCTTGCTAATACATTTATTAAACAGCAGGTCATTTAAATAATTTTTCTAACATAAGTTACTTTAAAAATAAAACTTTTTTTTTTTTTTTTTTTTTAAATAACTCGATCCAAATCAATGTCATAAAAACAAAGCATGATAGATTTCTGGGCATGTGTTTTTAAACGATATTGCTATGGACCAAGTTATTTAAAAAAATATATATATATATAGTAACATAAGTTACTTTAAAAATATTCAAACTTATATGCTTTTTTTTATTTTTTTTTTAAATAACTTGGTCTACATCAATTTCAAACGGCACATTTCTGGACATGTTTTTAAATGACATTGATGTGGCCCAAGTTATTAAAAAAAATAAATAGAGAAAGCCTCCTGTCGCCCGAAGTCAGCTGTGACCGAGTGAGGATAAGCGGGATGGAAAATTGATGGATGATAACATTATACACATTGTCATTTAAAAAAAAAAACGTGACGTTACGTCCTAAGTTGTTTATAAAAAAAAAACTTATTTTAAATCAACTTTTCAATATTTATTTTATTTTCCAACTAACTTGCTCCACATCACTGTTATTTAAAAACATGTCCAGAAGTGTTTGATAATGTTATTGCTGTCTGTGTGGTTTGGTTAAAGTTCAGAGAGAGAGAGATGGGTGGGCGCACTCACGCCCCCTTGTGGTGTCATGTGACATCACACACATCGCCTCGAGCACACTATGGCAAGCCGTTAACTTTGACAAACTAAGTTTGACTACGTGGAATGAACATTGTAGATATCAACATCGTCCTTTGGACTAGTCACAAACGACAGAGATTTCTTTCATGCAGTTTTGCCTCATCTAAACTGATTTCCAGATATCTGCAGCTTTATTTCGCCTCAGACAAATGACGTCACTTTTGCCATTAATGTGATGGGCTTCGTCATTTCAGATATTTATAATTCACCAGCCAATATCCACTCGTGAATTACAAATATCGGCCACGGAATAGTAGATCTCTGTAATGACGAACCCCGTGCACACGAATGGAAAAAGTGACGTCATGTGTCCTCGGCGAAATGACGTCGCAGATATCTGGAATTCAGTTTTGATGAGGCAAAACTGAATGAGCGAGATCTTCAACACACATCCAGTCCAGCTCTTCAATGTTAAGAAGGCTTGCCATAAGCGCACATCGTGTACTCACACATGTCCAAATGCAGGTTGGCGTCCCGTCCGCCTTTCCCAGAAGTCTGTCGGCCGTCGGCCCGAAACCTCCCCGATCCTGTCGTGCGCACAAAAGCAAAAGTAGTGAGTAACATTCTTTTGCGCACACAAAAGTTGTACTTTTTTTTCTCTTAAATATTAAAGTTGTAATATTGCATAAATAGAGTTGAACAATTGTTGTGATTAGTGGCAATATTACAAGAATTGGTATATTTTCGCTTTCAAAAATATAAGATTTATTTTGAATATATATTTATATTTAAAAAAATTTACAACTTTGACCAGAACTATTTGTTTTTTTTTATCCGCACAATTTACAACTTGAATTGGTCACACACAAACATTGACTAAAATGCTGTCAAATTCTAAGTCCACACATGAACCTTAAAACTGTACTCACACCTGTCCAAAAGTAGGCTGCCATCATTGTAGGGGGCGTGGATGGCCAAGAACCTGTCAGAAAAACCAAAACCGTGACTTTTAAAGTCTTAAAGTACTGACTTTTTAATCATTCCAAGTAGGAGTACTGCTTGTGATGAAATGAATTCATGTTTAGTTCCACTTTTTGAATTGAACTACCAGACTAAAATATGTTTTCTGACAATTTGCATTTATTGATATCATTGCATATTTATATATTTAACAAGATCTTAGATTCACGGAGAAGAGGTTTTGAAAAACGTTTCACCGTCATCTAGAGGCTCCAGTCTGCAAATGAGTAAGCATGTTCAATTTATGTGGTTTAAATAAATCAAAATATGCCTCAGGTTTATTTGTTTTGTTTTTGTTTTAACCGTTTAATGGAGGATTAATTGTGGAGGCGTTCATTTTCCAGCACACAGGACACCGACAACGCCTCCTGCTGTTCGGAAGAGCGCACTACAAGCAGGAGTCCATGAGGTCAAGGGAGGCGAGGTCACGCAGACTCTGGAAATGTGTAATATATAATATATTGTGCATATCTTGTACAATATGTGTACCGTGTTTTGTTGATAGTCACGAGAGAGGTTTAGTTTTAATGTGTCACTTCTAGACGCTACTTGACACGCAGCAAAGCAAAATGTTAGCTCTAAACAAATCCATAAATTGTTTTATACGTTTATTTAAATGTTTATATATAATAAATAACATGTATTTTACATATTGCATTACATCTGCTATATTGGTATATTTCTAATCTTATATTTATATATATTTATATAAATATATTTATATATATATATTTTAGCACTGAACAAAAATTGGAATTTCATATGTATTTTTGACATAAATATAATTAAATTAAACATCAACATGTTCAGTAAACTCACTACAACTACTCCTAAAAAAGTAATAAAAATATATATATTTAAAATGTTAACATTGAACAATCAAGATAATTTCATATAGTAAAAATATTAATACATATTTCAAACTCATGCATTCATAATGTTGCATTATTTTTCATCAACATTATTGGATAACCCAGTTTTATATCATAAAAATGCTTAAAAAAAAAAAAAAATTCACATGAATGCATATATTTAAGTAGACCTCATAGTAGTACTTGAAGCACACTTCGTCCCAAATTCAAGCATTTCAAGCACCCATAGGAGCCCTTAAGAATGCCAAACAAGCACATTACAAGCGTAGTCTCCCCCCTGGAGACTGCTGGGAGATTCCCACACTCACTCCACATGATGTCCCGCAGCCCAGTCTTCTCCATCCTTGGTCTGAGGCCACGGTCGCCACGGCCGGCCGTTCCGCACGTCAGGGCGAAGACGAGCCAGTGTGCGCACTGGGGCCCCAGCAGGTGCTGACACAGGAAGCGGCAGATTTCACAATAAGAGTGTCAGAAGAGCTCAGGGGGGAAGTAGCGTGAAGCTGCTTGTCGTTGTGCACTTTGTCCCCATGAGGAAGAACCACAGCGCCTTGCCGCTCATCTACATGACCGAGGTAGTGTTGTTTTGTTGACTCTTTAACGTGTCGTCACCGGAGTTTGTTTGGTAAAGAAAATGTCAGGATGGATGGATGCAAGTTGCGGGGTGCGTTGCGGCTCGTAGTTGCGTTCAACAAGTTACGCCACGTTTGGTGCATCGCTCACAATCGCTGGTGACCTTTGGTTGCTTGTGTCATGGTTCAAGAATGTGTAAGGAGCAAAAACAAGCAGGCAGACACACCTTTTCAATGACTGCTGGGTTTAAAAAAAAAAACACAAAAGAAGTCACGCGTGTTGACATTGTGTGTTTTCTGTATGTTAAGAATTGTGTTTGTATGCATTGGGAACACAGCAGACTATTTTCCAAGTCCTATTTAGTCATTTTAGCACTGTTTCTGCAAAGTGCTTCACTTTTTCTGTGATGTGCTTCATACCTAAGTTGCATGAAGGCACCTGGCATTCAAGCCCGGGACCACCAGACGACATTCCGAAAGTCTTGTGAATGGCTGAGCTGATATTTAGACATGTGAGCACTGTTTGTGACAAGTGCTTCACACCTGTGTCGCATGAAGGTACCTTCTTTTACGGCTCAGGACCCGTCGGACTAAGAGTTGATATTTAGTCATTTTAGCACTGTTTCTGACAAGTGCTTCAAATCTGTGTTGCATGGATTTGCCTTTAAGCTACTACACTAACCCCAGAATCATTGGACTTAAATTCCTGTGACCGCTGAACTGATATTTAGTCATGCGAGTACTGTTTGTGACAATTGCTTCACACCTGTGTTGCATGGAGACTGCTTTGAACAACTATTTCCCAGGGCTATTGCACTACAGGCCACAATTCCTCTGAATAACTGAACTAATATTTAGTCATATTAGCACTTGTTTCTGAGAAGTGCCTCACATCTGTGTTACATGGAAGAGCAGCAGCCAACTGTCCAGCACTCGTATAGAAATAAAAGCGATTATAATTGATGTGGTTCCATGCAAGGAAACAGTGAAAAAAATTTTTTTTATTGTTGTGTAAGTGCTCTGGTTTAATGGGACACTTCCTGTTTTCCTGCCTCGCCGCCCCAACAAGGACACACTCGACCTCAAATATTTTCTCCTCTTTGTGCTGCAGTGGCAATCATGCAGCAATGCTAACAATGTTACGAACCGCACTGATTAGACACGCCCACGTGTGTGTGTGAGATTAATGACCTTGATGATGATGATGATGATGATAAGGACCCTCGCTGTTCATAAAGTAAATGTGATTCTGTGGACCCCTCATCTTCATTACGCATGCCATACTCAATTTGTCACCATGGAAACCAGACAGAAGCTCCAGCCCCCACACACACACTTCCTCATTAATGAGCATTCGACACACACAAACACACTGATTCAAATTGTATGTAATTGTAAATAAGAATGAATGTATTTGCAATCTACGTAAATCAGAATAGTCAAACTGAACTCATATAAGCTGCACAATAATTTTACTTGACGTAGTTTTGCATCAGTAATGCTCATGAATGAACACTTTTACCTGACTTAGACAAAGCTAACAGGCTAAAATCTGTATCAGAAGTTTACCTCATTAGCATATTTCCCAGACAACATTAATTGGCCCGAGAGTATCTTTTCTTTTTATGATATTTAATCCATTGTCGACCTTTTAGTGGCCGCGGTGTGCCCACACGCTATCGCGGCAGCTTGTGAAAACTTCAAAACACTCATACCAAGACAAAAGGCCCTAAAGGTCGCCAGCTTCATGGGCGTGTGTGTGTTTATGATGAGCGTGTGTGCGTGGGGCAAGGTCACACTTTAAAGATGCCCACGCATGCTCTTCAAACATGAACACACAACGGAATATTACATTTTGTTGTTTTACACATGGCTCATTCCATGGAAATTCCACCCAAGAATCACCTCTTGGAGGTTCCTTCCTTCCTTCCTTCCTTCCTTCCTTCCTTCCTTCCTTCCTTCCTACCTTCCTACCTTCCTTCAAATTTGGAGGCTCCTGTTACAATTTTTTCTTCAATGAGTAGACTAAGGAACATCAAACTACGTGGTGAAGGAAGGTTGGGGAAAAAGTAGCGCATGCAGTGACGGCTGGTCAATGGAGGCCGCTAGGGTGACCCCCCCCCTTTTTTTTTACTCCAAAGGCATATGTACGAAGTGGATGTTTATGAAGGTGATGACTGGCCTTGGTGGAAGTCGTTGCATGCCATCCCGCAGGTGTTCACCACTGTGCTTGGTGGCTCCATCTGCTGCGCATCTGCCACAGTTGAGTCCAAAAAGTGGATTCAATGGCAATATAAAAGCGCAAATTGTCAGCGTGTGATATGTGGTGACAGCGTCGCATCTGCTCGGCGTGCAGCGTCGCCTTAAATTTAGCGCCAGAGACACCGCGAGGCGTTCGGTGAGTCCATTCAGGCCGCCTGCTGATTTAATTCCCCTGCTGGGAACGCACAAAAGAGGCGAACCTCCGTGAAGAAAAGCCATTATTGGGAAAACGGGCGGGGGGACTCAAAGGCGGCGGGGGGGGGGGGCAGGGAGTTAGACCAGTTTTTCCCAACCTTTATTGAAACAAGCCACATTCCATTCGAAAGCTGTCACTGCACACCACCGAACTAAAAGTATATTTCTTGAAGTGTTATCTCGTCTCAGCGCGAAACGTGTGTTACAATAGCACGTTTGGCATCTATCGACCTGTATGATGATTGTTTGGTGGTGCCACTCTTCCCGATGAGTCGCCAACCATTCCTGTTGCTCCAGCAGTTGTCCTCTCCTCTTCCTCCTCCTTTTTGCAGCATGTTTGTGTTTGTGTTTGCGCACGTAAGCGTCGTCATTGGTCATCTGCTAGTGAGCCTAATGAGGCTGAGCAGCATCAGCGTAACCACGAGACGGATGCGGGCGACACGTAGCCACCTAGCTCGCGCACATTTGTGCATGCGGAGGAGGCTTCGCCGAACAAAGCTCATGAATATATAACAGGAGTAATTTCTCTCCCTCAAGATCGATGCGGAGTGTCACTGAGCAACATGAGCAATGGTTTTATGAAAAAAAGAGGCAAAGGTTCATTTCCTCCTAAATGGGGATGTTGTGCGACTTCGCTCTCGGTGTCGCGTTTCGCTTTCTCCGTCTGTCTCCTGTCCGTCACTTCCTCCGCTCGCGCGGCGGATGGCGAGTTATCTTGAAACTGGAATCGGCCTCCGCCCAAGGCAACCAATTTGGAAAATCCACTTTGTAAACACAATCCTCCCTCTGCGTGGGAATTTAGTCATTAGCGTTCACGGAGAAATGAAGGCCGCGTTTTGCGCTGAGTGCCCTCCACACTAACTGGCCAACCCATTAACTAACTAACTCACTAACTGCTTGACAAACAGACTAGTCAACTAACCATGTGACTGACTGACTACCGACTGACCACCCAATTCACCAACGAACCCACTAAACACCCGACTAACTGACTGACTAACCGAGCAACTGGCTAACAGACTGATCACCTGACTGACCAATTGACTAAACCACTGACCAGGGACCTAACCAGAAAACCAACCAACATCCATGAACTGTAGTCCTCCCCATGTTGGAGCTTCCCGATATCCCACTTGAACATTCCGGTTCCCCTGTGAACCTCCTCCGAAACTTTCTAGGACGCTCCCAAAACGTCGCGTCCTCCCTCCGACATTTGACCGCAGAACGTCCCGCTTCTCGCCTAAACTTTTTAGCTCCTGGGGCCGGTACCAGCGCCAAAGTCTCTCTGCCCGGCGACGGGAAGTGAGGCAGGAAGTCCGCAAAGAACACAAACGGCAGCACTTGCGGAGGAGAACAATGGTGTCATGTGGGGATCTTACGTTTCTGCTCGCTCCTGACGCACATCATCATCATCATCATCATCATCATCATCGTCTCTGAGTATAATTAGGTTCAGAAGGAATAACAATTAAACGTCCCTCTTGTCTCTGTTTTACACACGTGTATCGATTAGCGTGATCGATACACGGCTGAAATGGACTGGAAGTGTGTGAGGTTATTAGTATTGATCACAGCTGGGGGACCATCAATCATCACACACACACACACACGCACGCGCACGCGCACACGCACGCGCACACATTCCCAGAGGAAACAACACGGTTTAATCAGCCTGACTTCAATAACAGCGCTCAAGGCCTCAGGCTAAGCCCCCTCGGGGGTCCGTGCTGTAAGCGCTCGCACTTGTCACGGTGATGAATATCGCGCCCGCGGTGTCCTCGTAACTTGGACTCAGTGGGCTCAAAGTTTGTATGTGAGGACGACGAACCCTTCAGGTGACAAAATGGCCAGATGAGATGAATTATTAACCAAGAGGCGGGGCCCTATGAGATCACATTACACAAAGCACACTAATTACTTTCATTATTGTTGTATTAATGATTCACGACATAATACCGACTGAAAGTAAACCATCCCTCCATTCTGTAGACAAAAAAAATTCAAGAAGGAAATGACACAATGATGGGTCAAGATAATTTTGTCCCCCCTTGTACCCAGGCGTGGGTAAAACTTTTGTGATGACTTTCAAAATGGACGGATGGGCCAGGTCATTTGTAGATGAGGTTAAAAAAAAAAAGTATAAACAATGTAAACATGTTTATTTTAGTTTTAAAATGAATGTTTACTTAACTGTGTAACTAATTCAAGTATAATGAATTAAACAATTATTTTATTAAAACATAAAAAATGTTAAATGTAATGTATATATATACAGTATCATGGTTTATTTGACTGATATTTGTTATTTTATTATTTACCAGCCATTCCGTAGGCACAATTTGAAACAGAAAAGGACACTGTAATAAGTCAAAATGTTATTTTTGTGGTTTTTCTTTTTTATACTTATACCAGTACTTATACCAAATTCAGAAAATAGTTAATCTCGAAAATATAAATGCTCGATGGGCCATACAATGCCCAGCACCGATTTGTATTGCAATGCTTTTATTGTGAAATTCGTGGCTCAGGAACAGTATGGAAGTTGTGTTTGACTGTTGGATGTGAGATTAATACATTTAAATCAGTCAGATTTAATCAAATTGTATTTATTACAAACTGCCCCCCCCCCCCCCCTCACATTTCCTCTTGTGTTTGTAAATAATTTTTTTTTTTTTTTGTGGCGGTTTTAGGCAGATTATGATCATGTTATGCCGTGTGCATTTGATATGCTCAGCCACGCCTCGCCGCCTATGACGCGACGGGCGGGGCTTGGTCCACCGAGGATTGAGGAGTTTTCGGCGGGCGACTGCCGGCTGGCAACCTTTGAGCGGCACCGGGCTGGCACGGTGAACGAATCGCAGCATCTCGGCTGGAGGAGCAGTTGTTGTGTCGTCCGGTATCTCGGAACCAGCGGGGATGTATTCGTTGCGTAGCCGCTAACGGACCACCTTGAAGCCGAGACTATGTCCCGAGCCGGTGGAGCTGCTGCGGGGAAAAGTTTACCACAAGTCGGGCTGCGGTCACCCCATCGACGCTAATAATATGGTAAACGTGTTGCTATTCTCCTCAAGTTGCCTTATAGCGACTTATATTCATTGCACATTCTAGCCAAAGGGAATATTTTGTTGAAGTCGCAATATGTTATATGTTGCTGATTTGCACGTCTATTGTGCCACGTCGGTGAACACAAACCAGGTAACTCGTCACCGACTTGGCACCAAGAAGCGGCGATTGTGTTGTTCAATGTTGGCGTGTTGTCATAAAATATAAACAAACGCTCCTGTACACAATTGCTCAGCAACACTTTTGTGCAAGCACACACATCTGTCACCATCATTTGAATATGCCACCACTTGTTCTCAGTTCCGTGCCAAACCTCAATGACAAAATGTTTTTTCTATCGAGGAGAAATATTGCACGTCAGCTGCACACAAGCAAGAATGGACATTTTGTCTTGGTGCACACCGCCGAAGTACTACACGGCAAGCTTTTTTCTTACGTGGTCTACATGTTGTTTTTCTTTGGGGGGGGGCATATTTCAAATGTAGTTTGGTGACGATGATTTGCGTTCCAGCTTGCAAATGTTACCGTTTGAACTTGCAAGTGTTTGTGGCATGCAAGGCACAGCAGAACAGGTTGGCCCACTGTTCAGGCGATGACTCAAAAGGTTTGTTTTGTGTAAAGTGGGGCTGGATGTTGTTTTTCCTTCAGGTGGATGTTGTGCATTGTTGACACACACGGCGTCGCTCATGCCGACCTGTGCTATCAAGCTCGAGTGCTCCTCTATTTAAAGGTCACGACTACTCGATCGTCCCAAAAATGGGAGATGCCAGCAGCTATGGCGGTGTTTGGCGTGAATGGCTTTCAACTGCTGACACCTTCCTGGATTAGTTCCTCCGGGGGCGTTCAGGTGATTCTTGGCTCCGTAGTGCTCGTACACTCTCACCCCAGGGCGTACTCCCCGCCCCCCCCCGATTGCAACGCTCCGTCGCACTCTGACCTCTTGATTGCATTTCGGAGGCCAGAGGTTCCCTTTGACATTTGGACACAACGTCCAATTATGGAGGCTGTGTTGGGCACGATCCACTCATCCCCTCCTCCCTAATCACTATACAGTCGAAAACCCTTCACTCGCTGATGTTTGCTATTCGTGTCAGGGGTCGCCTCGATGTCTGCAAATGTTGCCAACGAAATGGCAAACTCACGATATTGGGCACTGCATAGCGGATCGGGAGTGATCCCCAACACAGCTGGAGACTTTTAGCGCGGTCGCCCGTGTCCCAGCACGCATAACTCACTGCGTGCGTACGTACGTGCGATACCAAGCTTCCCTTCGAGGAAACGGGTTCGCTCCGATCTGTTTGTCTTGTTATCAGCACATCAATATGGATGGCCTTTTAATGGCTGTTTGTGTGTTTACATAATAGTAACAATCACTGCATTTGTGTAGTGAAAGTCTCAGGCTGTGTTTGGTCTTCCCGACTGATTTGCTTCCCGGCGCCGTGCTGCGAATTTCCATCACATTTTCCTCACAGGCGTCCCATTGATTTGACCCCCGGAACATAACGCAGCGCCACTTTTTCTCAGGAAAAAAAAAAAGGCACAAATTATTTTTAAAATGGGAACATTGTGACGTCAAATGTCATTTGCTTGTTTCGTGCAGTCATTTGAAACCACCTGACTCTACTATGCTGCCCTCTGCTGGTCTGGAGGAGGGATGCACACGAGTCAATCAATGCTAATTCATGCGGAATTTGATTGATCAACTCTATTAACTGTGTGTGTTGCAGTAGTTTGTTTCTTGTTGAAGCAATGTAAATTTGATCTAAGTAACTTTAAAATGTGTGCTCACATCAACAATAGACACAAGACTGTATATCCTATTTATCCTACTAAGGGAAAAACAGATATGCATCTATTTCATTTTTTTTTACATAGAATCCATTTTTGTGTAGGAAGTCTGCTAACTGTGTGCAAGATGCTGAACTACTGTAGATGGTCTTAAATGCAAGTGTGTGTGTGTGTGTGTGTCTGAAATGTGGGCTTCAAGCTACTTAAGAAGCGTGTAATGTTTTTGACTGACATCGCACTTTGCAGTTTTATCCATTGAGCGGCAACAAAATGGGAGGAGAGAGATTGCGACTGATGGCCTCACTGCTGGCTCTTTTCATTCATCTCTGTTGTCACGGCAACCGGCCCAATGTTTTCCAGCTTCGCAGCGGACGGCAGACACTCTCACTCTCAGACGCGTCGGTTGTCGTGCGGTGACGTCGCAGGTGCGCGGGTTTGACACCGACAGATTAGCGAGCTAATGTGGGCTAATCCCGCCGACGATAGACACACACACACACACACACACACAGCCATGTCGAATGTGTGAGTAACACGCTGTGGATTAAACCAGGCGCAAATACTCTGCCCGTTAAAGTGAGACACGCAGACGCGCACATTAGTCATACACACGCAGCTGATCCAGTGCCCGTGTAAGAAGCACGTCTTGAGTTTGATCTCAAAATGGCCTCCGTGGGATGAGGAAAATGTCACAAATGGATCAGAGAGACGAATGATAAACGCCCCCCTCGAATAAACTCCACAGTTTTTCCCTATCTGGAGCAAAAAAATAGCTCTAAGTGTAATTATGTCGCTACATCAACGCACGTAAACCACTTCCTTTACATTGATATTCCTTTTACTTTCATTTTAAAGTCCGCTAGCTTGATGCTAACACATAATAGGAAATGCCTTAGACGGGCTAACCAATAGCATCTATGTGGCGATGCTTTAAGCAACGGATATTTGAACATGAATGATGTAGCAACACATAGACAATATAACAAAACAAACGGGTATATATTCTTTATCCTCTGCGAAAAATGTCTGATATCAGTGCCGCTTATTGAGTCACTCGCGGTAGTTGTGAAAGTCGTTTGTGACTGCTTGACTGTATTGTGCACTTTGGCGTCATATTGTGGCATCCTCGAGCCAAGGAACTGAGTTGAAGTGAGTTGAAGAGCTTCAAAAGTAGTGCTTTGCTACCATCTTATGGCATCTGTAGACAAATCTTTGACTGTTGGGTACACAAAATAATTGTTAGGCAATGTTCCTATGGTGGAGGCCGGTTAGAGCGTCTGCCTCACAGTTCTGAGGACCGGGGTTCAAATCCCGACCGACGTGAGGTTCACCCTATCGGTGTTTGCTGGGCTTGTTCTTCAACACCACCGCTCATCCGAGCGAGACTGCAGAGCCTAGACTTTGTGCACCGGGAAGAGGAAAAGTGTGTGAAACCTCCTGCTTCCATTTTTTTACGACATCTTGGTTTTCGTCCAAGAATCTTTGCATTCCTTTGAGGTGAGACGCGTTGTCCTTCATAAAACATCTCCAACGCTTTGACGTCAGTTGCCTTCTTTCCACGGTCAAAAGTCCTCGCCAACGCGGCGTTTTAGACCCCGATTTTTTTGGGAAAAGGAAGGGAGGGTTGCTGGGTAATCTTTTTGAGATTAAACTGTCGGGATTACAAGAGTAGAGAGGAGGATTACAACATTTTTTTTTATTTTTTTTTTTGCATTATTTTGTTTTTAAATCCCGAGCTGCACGTCGGAGCGTGTCGAACGGGAACATAAAGTGAGGCGATTAAGCCGTTTGATTGTACGCATCTTGTACGTTGTCACTGTTGTTATATTTGCCAGCTGTGTGTTGCCAACATTTGAATGATTTTTAACTCGATAACCAGCCGCAATTGTTGCCGGATTCAAATGTATTGATTCTCCGCAGCAAAGCAGCACAACAGAACACGTGTACAGTACAAGCTGTTGTACTTCCTGTTTTGATGTCTTCTGCAGCCCAGCAAATAACTTCAATCTTATATATATATATATATATATGAATTCTTGACATGCATACTGTATTAACTTGATTGAATTTCACACTTTTGAATCTTGTTAATGATCCGAAACGCAAGTCAATTGACAAAAGACATATTTGACATGCCTGTTAAGGTTTGCAGGCCTGCCACTATTTGACCAAAGCGCGAGCTGCCCCTCGTATTTTGGCCGACACTTCTGAGAAGGCCTTTTTTAATTGGATGTGAGCACAAGGGGCCAGTGGCTGTGGACTTTGGCTCCCTTGGCTCCGGGCCCTTGCGACGTACTTCAGGTTCCTGCACTAAATGTGATTTTGTGTGTGTGTGTTTGACCCACACCCCGCAGGATGTTGCCCTCTGAAGCTCCTGGGGCCTCCGACTCAGCGTTTCACCTTAATCTGTCCTTTTCCTTTTCCCTAATGAACTTTACCAGTGTCCAACTTTGTGTGCGTGAGCGTGCTCCGAATTTCAACGTAGCCTTAATTTAGACGTCGACACTTTAATGTGCACGCTCATTTAGCCAAACCGCTTCTTCTATCCGTCCCCTTCTTTCTTTGGCCGCTTAATGAAGCGAGCCAGCTGCGTTGCTTATTCCGTCGCCGTGTTCACAACCGAACTCGTTTGGGTGAAAGTGTCATTAGCGCCAGTGGAGGGACATCAACACTCGCACACATGCACGTATTGGTTATGTACATGGCATTAAGTAGAGATTATGGGCAAATGAAGCTGTTGTAGCAGAGCGCTGGAGGTTATCTCTGTTTTTAGTCGCATAAGAGCACAGGTTGGTGTGCGTACGTGTATCACTAGCACTCACACAAATGCAGTCGTTGGCAAAAAACGCAGTGTGATGGATTAAAGCCTGCAGAGGTCCAGTGTTAAAATTCCATATTTATCCCGAGAGCAGCGAGATAAGAGGGCGAAGAGGGGTCAACTGATGCAGTGAACTGACTGGTAAATTCACTTTTGCTGATTTGAAGAGTTTTACATTGTATTTAAAGCAGCACTTTGACATTGTGAGAGAGTAATAAAGGTGTTACATTCTCGATCCATACACGATAGGTGAAAAGCCATGATAGAGGCCATGTCGAAAAAAAAAAAATTTTTATATATATATATATAGTATCCTCCCACCTGATTTAAACACTCTCAAACTCATTAAAACACGCTTCTTAAAGTATTCCTTATTCTCAGTCTCTCGTTTAACATCACTTTGAGGGAAGGAAAAGAAGACTCTCGCTAGCACCGTTTTCCAAATAAGAAGCAAAGCACGCTTGCTTGGAGCTGTTGATTTGTCACTCCCTGTTGAAGTTTACTGTAAAACTGACACAAAACAAGAGAATGAAACGTTGGATGTTTGAACACCAAAGAGCTCAACCAAACCATATAATTTCATCGACCAAATGTCTGCTCGTTTAATGCTCGCATATAACGCAAAACACCAAGGACAGGATAGCGGAGATTAGCACGGATGTTATGGTGATTTTAAACCTTCAAAATAGTGTTAGTAGTACTTCTAAAAGATCTCTGAAGGCGTGCAACTGTAAATTCCGGCTTGCCTGTATAAAACCCCCTAAAAAAAATCTGAGTGTGAACGACGAAGCGCGATACAGCGGGCGAACACCGCAGCACTTATATGTCCCCGCTGACGTCTCTGTCCAGGCGGAGCGTAGCGGCTGCGATGTCCTCAGCATTCCGGTGCCCATGCGGCGCGGCGGCTCCGAGTCCAACCTGGACGTGGTGGACGGCGTGGGACGCAACGGCGTGGGCCTGGACTTCCACAGGGGGGCGCTGGGCATCGACAGCCTGCAGCAGAAGATCCTCAAGGTCAGCGACCCAGCTGCATGACGCACATTGACAAGGATACGTGCATACAGTATTTCATCAGACACGAGGTGGACACAATAACACAATAGGAGCTTGACTTACAAACATAAATCCTAGCACTTGCTAAGCTAATGTAGCACTGAAATTAGCATAACATGCTAACTTAGTGTGAAACAGGTAGGTACAGCACAGACTTAACAATTGCCCACATGCAAAATTGCGGCGTAAACTTACTTCACGGACACACAAGATGAATTTCTTCGATAATACGCGAACTACTGCTAGCGCTTCTGGTATGTGCCATATGTGCAGCTGCACAAGGCGGCATTCCTGAAAAAAAGCTTTGTGAAATAGTTTTCTCCTGGTGTCATAAGGGACAGTAAGTCGTCAGCATTCGGACGGGGAATTTGCGCCCCCTACTGGAGACGAGATGGAAAGGAAATTCAAGCTAGGCCCACCACTGGCCTGAGCACAAAACAGAGGATATTCTGCCATTTTCTGTAAATAACGAAAGATAGGTGACACATACAATCTATGAATAGGGAATAGAAGTTGTGAATATGCGGGGGAACATTGTGTCTCACAGTATTTGTGATTGTTTCTTTTCTCTCTGTCGAGTATTTCTCAGTGTGCCTGCAGTTACTACCGAAATGACCAGAAATGCTGCACAGGTTCAAATAAGAAATGCTAACTTTCAAGCCCTCAAAAGTTAGACTGACTAAATGACAAGCATCGAATAATAGTTGAAGCTTTGTTTGTTTGGAAAGGCATCTGGGTCCTGATTCCGCCTAACGAGGACCTCCGATATTGGGTATCAGGTTTCAGAACGTTGACAGACTTGTTCCTCGGTCATGGTCGTCATGGAAACTGTCCTGCTGCTCTAGGTGACGGAGCAGATCAAGGTGGAGCAGACGGCGCGGGACCAGAATGTGGCGGAGTACCTGAAGCTGGTCAATAACGCCGACAAGCAGCAGGTGAACCAAAATTCTGGAAATCTTTGAAGTTTGCAATTTTGAATATCTTCCCTTGCAAGTGTCCTGGAATGTTCCGCCCCTTTGTACCCGTAGGTGCTGCGCATCCGTCAGGTGTTTGGGAAGAAGAACCAAAAGTCGGCGCACTCCATCGCCAGGCTCCAGAGGAAGCTGGAGCAGTACCACCGGCGCGCCAGGGACAGCGAGGCCAACGGCAAGCACGGCCACAAGGACGGCGCCCGGGACTCGGGCGGCCACAGCAAGGAGGGCAACCTGCGCGACGTCAGCGCCTCGGGGCGGCACCCCGCTCTGGACAAAGTCAAGACCATCGGGCCGGGAGTGTCGCTCTCGCCTCCGTTCTTCTTCAACAAGTCGCGCGGCTTCGCCAACCTCATCCGCAACAGGTACGGCAGCGCCGACAACATCGCACACCTCAAGAGCATGGACGCCGGGTCGGGGCTCCACGCCGAGGGCGGCGGCCGGGGCCTGAGCGGCAGCGCCACCACCGTCGCCAAGGCCGGGAAGTACCAGAGCGACGACGAGTGCTCCACCGGAACCTCGGCCTCCGTCGACTCCAACGGCAACCCGGCCGGCGGCTCGGCGGCCGGCTCGGGCGGCGGCGGCGCCAGGTCCGACGGCACCGGGCGGCTGGCGGAGGTCCTGGACGTGGTCCGCGACATCCGGGAGGCTCAGACCCAGCTGGGAGACGACATCGAGGCGCTCAACACGCAGTTTAAACGCGACTACGGATACTTCACGCAGGTGCTGCAGGAGGAGCGGTACAGGTGAGTGGAACTTTGAACGGGGCTGTTTCGAGAGGGTTCAAAGTGTAATTCTCGATTCTTCACCTCTTTTAATTCGTAGGAAAATGTTCCAGTAAGCTGTTTCTGTGCGTTTTGATGTCAGGTACGAGCGCCTGGAGGACCAGCTGAACGACCTGACGGAGCTCCACCAGCACGAGACCAGCAACCTGAAGCAGGAGCTGGCCAGCATCGAGGAGAAGGTGGCCTACCAGGCCTACGAGAGGGCGCGGGACATCCAGGTAGCCGCGACGTCACACTGCAAAGCGCTTCATCGCTTCGGTTTCTGTTCGTTTCGAATGATCTGGATGCTTGCTGCGGTGTATTGAAATCTATACAATGCTAACCTTGTTGAAATGTCGAATTAGAGCAGTCAAATTGGCGCGTGTGCGTGTTCAGGAGGTGCTGGAGTCGTGCCAGACGCGCGTGTCCAAGCTGGAGCTTCAGCAGCAGCAGCAGCAGCAGACGGTGCAGCTGGAGAACTCGGACGCCAAGGTGCTGCTGGGCAAGTGCATCAACATCATGCTGGCCTTCGCCACCGTCATCCTGGTGTGCGTGTCCACGGCGGCCAAGTTCGCCGCCCCGCTCCTGCGCAGCCGCCTGCGCCTGGCGCTCACCTGCGTGGGCGTGGCCCTGCTGGCGGTGCTGTGGAAGAACTGGGAGCATTTGCAGCGCTCCGTGGAACGGCTGCTGCTGCCGCACTGAGACCTCGCGCTCGCCGGTGAAGATCCCAAACATTTTGCGAGTACTGCGGTGCATCTGCGTGTCGCCATAGAGACACCAGATGACGAGGAGTTTACACATCGCCTTTTACACCAGCACTTGTTCCCGGCGTGTGCCGGGACGCAACGAAACTCCACAAACGGACGTCCCCAAAGAAGCCCAAGACGGAGCTGGTCACAACGCTGCCTTCAGGGTACGTGGGGAAAAGAGAAACTTCGCACACCACCTGCCATCTTTTCTTTGCGGGGAAATGGAAAGATGAATTTGTGCATCTCGGTCAGAGTTTCACAAACTCTATTGAGCCAAAGCACATATTTTTTTCTTTTTAGCATTAAGCTAATCAGACTTTGATAAACTTTAACGCTATTTGGTTGTTGGAAATGCACAGTGTGTCGTTCGCTTCGTTTTCTGTTTAGTTTGTACTCTTATCTCAATTTTCCGCGCGCAAGTCAAAGCAAACGACTGGCCGAACGACGCCTCATATCTTGAAAAACTCCTAGGTCGGGTGACTCGTATCTCAAGGCACCGCTGTACACGGAAATGATAACAAAGTCCCAATTTGGTCTCAAATTGAAGTTCATTATGCACCTTCTTCCATCAAGTGGAAACGCATTGAACTGTGCTGCCTGTCACTATGCGTCGCTGGCATAGATAGATGAACACAAGCTCCAGAAAGGTTCACTAATTTCATCCGTTTATTGTATTTTTGTCTGTTTTGTGTCGAATTACTGGGCTTTCTGTGTGTAACATTATTCGCATGGCATCGGGCAACTGCTACGATGTGATGCGATGCACTGACATGTTTTATGAACCTTGAAAATTATGATGCAGCATCCACAATTCACAAGTCATCATTTTCTCATATGCTAATGTGCACAGGAACGGCATTTAATATTTCCCAAATGGTCAATCCGTTCCTTTACACTGTCAAGAATTTTATGAAATGTTTCATGTTTTTTGGGGGTAAAACAAAACAAAGCAAAACAAAACAAAACACATGCCGGTGAACGGCCTTGAATGACATTTTGTGCTGCATTCAAGCGCAGCAGGAACAGCAGCACCAACGGTTCAAAGCGTTCCCAACTGCCGCATATTTTTAAAAATAATTGCTACCAGGTTGTTTTTTTGTGTCTTTTTTTTTGCACTCATGACTTGAAGACTCTCCAATCCCTAAAGGAGAGGCCGAGAGGATGAAGTTTGTTGTAAAATGGTGACGCCTCACCGATCCCAAGTGGCCTTCACCACTTCAGATTTGAGTGCAAACGTCCTGTCGTGTTCCGCGTGACCCGAATGCAGCGTCGTGCGCGTGTGTGGATGACGGATGGAGGCGGACTGTAGCGCTCGAACCAGATATCACTGTGAAGATGATGGGGCTGTGACCCTTTGTTTTTGTCCCTTGTAAAGGCCAAATATGAATAAATATGTGGGATTGTAATCAGGCATTTATGACTTTTAAGATTTTTTTTTTTTTTCCTAAATCTGTCTCTGTTGATATTCCACAGCATGTCTTTGTTTTTTAATGAGAAACATGTGTTTCCAAAAATGTCCTTGATGTATTTTTGGTAAAGAGCACTACAAAGCATCATTAGGAATTGAAATAAAATGACATCGCACGCCCTGTAAACGCAAACATGGTCGTCTCAGAATGGTGACGAGAGCAAATACTTTTGGTGCGTCATCCATCATTGATGTGACTGGCCTCACATGCATTATTCACACCATATTCTGCTTTTTTCTTTTCTCCCTTCTGACTGCTGCTTTTGTGCCATATTTTCGTCTTTACAAGCCCTCCACATGTGCACGACTGGCTCCCAGAGGACAGACGAAGAAACCTGCGAGTATTTAAATACGGTGTAGTCATGCACCCTAAATTAAGAATCCATGAAATAATATAATTAATCTGAACATTTTATGAAACTGGAAGGACAAATGATGATGTCAAAGTACCCGAAATATAAAAATAAACAGTAAAATATCAACATTCAGTTGTGATTTGACGTCTAATAAATATAATAATAATTATAATAGTTGAAAAAATATTTGCAACGGATGGGCAACAGCACATTTGATTTTTAAATCAGACAGATACTATCCAGGTCATTCATAGATAAGGTAGAAAACAAGTTAAAATGTGTATGTAAAAATTTTAACAGTTTATTGTAATATAAAAAGACATTTTCATTGTGTGAGTCATAGTTCATATTATAATTGTTTAATAGATATATAAATAAATTCAGCTTTGTAAGAAATTAAGGGACAACAGCAAAAATATCAGTGTGTGTGATTTTGTTATTTATAGGTATAGGTTTGGTATGTCTGTCTATGTTGCGCCACTACTGACAGCATAATTCCCAAATTACAAATTCATATATTGTCATTTAGAGCATTGATTTGCAGAAAATGAAAAATGAACAGAATTACCCAAAAAAAGCTGTTTTTTTCAGAGCTGTACATAATATATTACATGTTATTAACCCATTACTTAAATAAATAAAATAAATACATTATAAAATAAAAAATGTACATATTAAATTTTTCCTTTTACTCATATTTTATTCGATTGCTTGCATTAATCATTTTTTTAAAAATAATTAAATTATCGAATTTAAAAGATTATTAAATATATTTTAATATAAATTTTAGTGGAAAAAATAAATGCAACAAATATTACACATGTTAACGTAAATGAAGGTCAGTATGTCATCCAACCCACAGTGTGGCGCTGTTTGTTTTCTGTTGAAACCCAACCGGAAGCCGACCCAAATGAAAAAAGTTGAAGGAAAATTGATTCCTGCGATGTAGCCTGCCAACAGCTAGCCTCTCATCCAAACACGGGCGATATATATTTACGTATTATTAATACTTTTAACATTATTTTAGTTACGGCGAGGTCAAGTGACGAAAGTGCGTTTCCACTTCAGTTAGCTATGTTTTAAGCGGTCAATGTTAGCAAAGCGAGGCTAATTTGGCTAGTTTTTATAAATAATATTTTTGAATGAATTTAAATGGAAGAGCACAAGGAAAATATTCACGGAAAGGACGTCAACGTGAAGATGTCAAACGGAGACGACGATGATAAGGTTTGTAATAACCGCTACTTTTGATATGTTTAGAACAATGTTTACACAACGAAGTGTGTGCGAGTGTGTCAACGAATGTTCAAATGCAACTCAGAAGTTGCTTTTGAATATTCAAGTGTCCATTACATGTAAAAAGAATATGAAAATATGATATACAGCTCAGGAAAAAAAAAAAGTAAGAGACCACTGTAAGATGGAACAATTAAACAAAATAAGGATTGACTTTGCAGTGGTGGTCCCTCCTAACGGAATATTATTAAACAAGGGAAGGGTACAAAAGGAAGTTGGAGTCACAATAGCAAAAAAAAAAAATATTATAACAAAATATACATTTCGGACACACTTGTATGAAGTACAGTGAGCGATTAGGCAATATAAAGTGTACAATAGTGCAGTAATACTGCTCAACAACAGAATTGCTGCAACGAGGAATGCAGTAACAATGACACTACAGAGATGTTCAAAATAGCAAAGCAGGGTTTTTTTCAGGCTCAAATGGAGGCGGAGGCGGTACCATTCTACGCCCTGTAAAATGTCATCATTGAATTCCAAGTCAAATGTTTCAGACTTTAATGAAAAAAAATCATAGCACTGACATCACCATGGTGGTACCTGGCATTATGATTCTTCTTCAGTTGAAGGCCGGCAGCACCATATGTGCCAAAGAAGTAGAAGATGCCCCTCAGGCATCCAACAGCAACTTCAGCCACCCCGTGTACAAGGAGATCGCCTTGGCCAACGGTCACATCAACCGCATGTCCAAGGAGGAGCTGCGCAACAAGCTGTCTCAGCTCAAGCTGGACACCAGGTAGGAGCGACTGGCAACATGTCCACAGAAGAAGCGGGGCTCACGTCGGTGTTTTGTTGGCGCAGAGGTGTGAAGGACGTTATGAAGAAGCGACTAAAGAGCCACTACAAGAAGCAGAAGCTGACGCAGTCGGCGGCCAACGAGGGCCAGGGAGACGCTTACTACGACTACATCTGCGTGGTGGACTTTGAGGCCACGTGCGAGGAGGACAACCCTCCTGACTACCCGCACGAAATCATCGAGTTCCCCATGGTGCTCATCAACACGCACACCCTGGAGATTGTGAGAAGACTTTAGATGAAAAAAATAAAAGTTCTCCATCACTCAGTTCCTAATTACGTATTTTTATCTCCTCAGGTGGGAACTTTTCAGGAATATGTCAAACCCGAGTTGTGCCCGACGCTGTCAGACTTCTGTGTGAAGCTCACGGGAATAACGCAGGTCTGTTTTTTTTTCCTTTTGTGATCACCTCACAGTGTCGGCTGAAGTCTTAGATTGGATTTTCCAAAATGAATTATACCTCATTATTGCACATAAATCCTTAATCTGCTGTTCCAAGGTCCTAAAAATACCACATTGTCGTTCACTTAGGGAAAAAAAGCAAAATTCCATGTCAGTGTTTAATTCTCTGAATGCAGAAAAGGTAATTGTGATAGTTTGCATTTCTAAAATCACATAAAATATTTCATACTTTCCAGCCAATATTTTGTCACACCTAATGGACGCCTTTAGTAACACGGAGGAAGTGGCCTTAAAAAGGTTTTTAAAAGTCTTGAATTTTTGACTTCCTTAAATCTGCAATAATAATACTATCCCCAGAGTTCTTAAAAATTCTAAATACTGTGATATAATATTGAGTCCATATCTGCCACACATACTAAAGGTCTTAAATTGAATGGAGGTAGCCTTAAGAAGTCTTTATTCTGATTTCGTTCCGCCAACAAATACCCCGTACCCCCACCTAAGTAGTAGTTCACTAATTCAGTTTATGTGTTTAAGCCTTAATGTGTGTATTTGATCGTGTTTTTGTGCACCAGGAAATGGTGGATGCAGCCAAGCCGTTCCCGGTGGTCCTGAAACGAGTGGTGAAGTGGCTTGAGGAGAGAGAGTTGGGCACCAAATACAAATACACGTTCCTCACTGATGGGTGAGTGTCGCGTTTTCGTTCTCGCTTCACTGAAGCTTGTTGAAATCTTCTCGTGTGATGTTTGGCTTTTTCCCTTCCCGTACAGCGCGTGGGACATGAGCAAGTTCCTCAACATCCAATGCCGCATCAGCCAGATCCGATACCCGCAGTTTGCCAGGAAGTGGATCAACATCCGCAAGTCCTACGGCAACTTCTACAAGGTTTGACTTTTGCATATACAGTAAGCCCAGACCTCCGTTAGGGCCAAACTGTTACCAATATCGTAAAAATGGGTTTATTTTTATTTTATTCAGCTTTATCGAAATGTAAAAACAAATAAAAACATGGCAAAAATGACATATAAATTACGATTTTAAAAAGTTATAAAAAAACTTTTAAAATGAATATGTACACATTCTTTAAAGTATATTGTATGTTTTTAAAATAAAAAATATTTTTATTGGAATCTTTTTCAGGAAGACAAAAAATATTTTTAATCGGGGCTCAATTAAGGTAAATCTGTTAATAAGTCATTGAAGTTATTGACAATGCTGTATATATCCACAACATACAGAACAATCAAAATGCCATTTTTCTTTGTCGAGTAACAAATAAAGCTATATTAAAAAAAAAATATATATATATATATAAAGTAGAATAAAATTGGGAGAAAATAGCTGTGTATAAAGTGCATTAGTTCTGTATTGTACAACCTATTTAAATAAGTAATACACCTTCCAGGTTTTCACCTTATTCTGACAATTGTAATAACAAGTTTAGATAAATATTTCAATATATAATGATAATCATAATACTACGATGATGTACAAAGAATTGCATGTTTGTTAGCAAGCAGGGTACTTCCTGGTTCCTCACAGAGGAGTACCTAACGATGGTGCTATTTTGACTTTTGGTTGGTACAGCAAAATAAAAACAAAAAAATAATAACCTGCATCCGAAAATTGGTTTTGTAGTTTTTGTGTCATCCTGCTAATTAACAAACTAACCACGTAAAAACATTTGAAGTTTGTCTAACGGCCAGCAGAGGGAGACGTGCATGAGCAACCTCTTGCACTTGATTTGTGTCCTCAGGCAACATTTTCCTAAGAGTAAATCAAAAAGCACTTTCCCCTCCTTCCCACTCTTACAATCTGGAAGCCATCGGCGTGGCTCCTTTGGGTGCTTTCGACAGGAAGCCAGTAACTTGCTGTGTCCCTCGCCAAAAGGTGCCGCGCACGCAGACCAAGCTGAGCACCATGCTGGACAAGCTGGGCCTGGAGTACGAGGGCCGCCCCCACTCAGGTCTGGACGACTCGCGTAACATCGCCCGCGTGGCGCTGCGCATGCTGCAGGACGGCTGCCAGCTGCGCGCAAACGAGCACATGCACGCCGGCCAGTTGCTCGCCATCCCCAGCTCGGCGCTCCTGGAGGGATCCCCGCCACCTCGCTGGCCCGGCAACCGCAAGTAGGAGGACGCCGGGATGTCCGCGGTGCCGAGTTTTTGGACAATTCCTTCTCGACGCTTCCGGGGTCACAAGCAGCCCCAACACCGGCACGGGAATGAAGAGTCGGCACCTGATGCTGCTACATGCTCATAAACTGCAGTTAATTTGTTCGGAATGTGAGATGTAAACGTCTTTTTTTGTATGATCTTTTTTAACAGGAATAAACACTTGTCACAATGCACACTGCTGCTCATGTGTTTGTGGGTCAAACTTTATTTATTTATTTATTTTTATTTTTTTATTTTTTTTTAATGGACAAAAACATCCTAATCATTGATTGGAAAACTGGGACAACAAATGCTTCACTAGATTTATTTGGGAATAGAAAATATATTTTATTTTAGTTGCATAGAAAATTCGTTTTTGGTTGTGTTTCCACAAACTCATTCTTAAAGACAAGGTACTTTATTCATATTTTGTCAGTAATATTCTTGTTAATGCTGCACCTCTTGGTCCATTCAGTCATATGAAACGTATGAATACACCAATCCCAAAAAGTTAAGAATATTGGGCTTTTGGTTGGAATTTCAGGAATAATCTAAAATACAAAAAAAACCTCCCCTTCTTTACACCTTGAAACGCGTGTCCAACTGTTCACTGTTTCAGTAATTTTTGTTCTCAAACGAAACTGAACTGCAAAATTAACAATGAACTTGAAATTTCACCCGAAAGCCCTAACTTTTTGTGTTCAGGTGTAGAGACACTTTGGTTTTGTGGCACAGAGGTCCGTTTGGTATGTAGTGGTTTCCTTCGTGACTTCCACGATTCACTGTAGAAGTGCCAAAATGGCGACTAAAGCTGCCTCACTTGTCAGGTCATATGTCTGCCATCAAAGGAGCCCCCCCCCCCCCCCTCCCCTCCCCTCACAGGCAGGTGCTGTACAGCATCACCTTGTGGCTGATGTCGTCCAGGATGAGGCGGGCGGCCTCCTCCAGCTCAGCCAGCTCTGCAGCTTTAGCCTCAAGCGTTCTCTGGTTGTCCTCGTAGGAGCTCTCCAGCTCTGTGAGCACAAAATGGTGTTTTACCACATTCTAAACAAAGTAAGCGTGACAACAAACTTACCTTTTAGTCTCTGTAGCTTGACGCTGCTCTGAGCCAGCAGCTCCTTGGCCTCCTGCTGCAGCTCGTCGGCTCGTCTCCTCGCCTGCAGCACCGACTCCCCCTTGTCTTCTACTAGGTCCTCCACCTCTTCCAGTTTGTCCTTCACCTCCGTGTCAAACTCCTTCACAGGCACAGAATAAGCATCACGGATCGAGAGAAACCGATTCATGTTAAGCGGTGTGTTTGTTGGCCACCTGCTGAGCCTCGTTGGCATCCTTCTTTGCCCGTTCGCTGATCCCGTCGGCCGTCTTTGCCAGGCTGCTGATCTCCAGCCCGTACTGCCGTATTAGGCCCACCTCGCGCTCCAGCAGCAGCAACCGGCCCGTGGTGTTGCCAAGACGCTGCTCCGATGCCGCTGTCTCCGAGTCCACCTAAAATACACACGGGTATGTCACACAAACGCATGTGACCACCGCACACAGCAGAGATCATACTCACAGAACGAAGCAGGTCCAAAGTTCCCTTTGTGTTGTTCTGGGAGAGTCGGATGGCGTCAATGGCGAGGCTCTGAGCACGCTCAGTCTCGTCCAGAGCCGTCTTCACCAAATGTGACCTCTCCATCATGTCTGACGCCTCTTTGCTGGGGGACAGACAAGAGCAACTCATGCTTCATATCGGATTCAGACAACCCAGGACCTGACTCCCGTTCCTGGTTGCTGTTCTTCTTACTTGGCGGCCTCGGCCTGCCTCAACAGCTCCTCCGCAGCTTTCATTTCATCGGCGCTTTGGCTGAGGATGCTCTCCACGTTGGTCAGAGCGCTGACCTTCTCCTTGATTTCCCGGGTCAGCTCCTGCAGCTTCTCAGTCGATGTGGGCATCTCCAGGGCTAAGACCTCATTGGCCACCGCCTCGATGACGGAGGCGTTGGCCTTGTCGTCTGCCCAGTCGACGACAGACGTTAGATGTTTTGCTTTGGTTGCTGTTTGAAGCAGTGTTACTCACTTGTGAGCAGGTCTCTTATATCCTTGATGAGGCTACGCAGTTGGTCGTTGCTCTGCTCCACTCGCTCCTTGCTCTGGTTGGATTTGATCAGCACCTGCTGAGCGTTTACTTTGGCCTCCCTTGCTCGATTGCTGGCCTCCCACACCTGAAACCAAACACTTGATCTTTCCTAAATTGTTCTCAACAAAAATGCTAAGGACTGCCGACATGTCTGCTCACCATCCTGGAGAGCTTGTCCACCTCATGTATGGCTGCCAGGATTTCCTCGTCCAGCTCCTTGGCTGACTTAAAAGAAGTTTGGGAGGTAACAACGAGGCCTTTGCATCCTTCGCCGCCACACCGGGGGGCGCCGTCCTCGTCCACACAGCCCAACCCGCCGCAAGGAGAGCCGAGGCACTCGTCACCTTCAGCCGCACCGCCGCACATCTACAGAAGAGGATTGAATGACTCGTCTCTGAGAATTTGTCTACAAAAATTTCCCGTTGTGAGTTCTTCTCACCTTCTCACTGAGAGGGGACAGATCCAGTTTTTCCAGGTCATTCTTGAGCTTGTCCATCTTCTGTGTGTTCCGCTGGTGCCTGCGATCAAACTCCTTCTGGCTGACACTCAGCTTCTCCTTGGTTACCTTGCGAAGCGCCGCTGACTGCTCCACGGTGTTCCCAGGATCACTGCTGGAGGCATTGACTCGGATTTCTGCAATCATCGACTCTTCGTTTGCGTCTATGATGGTGTCCGTGGCACCTAAGAAAAATATCAGAGGAACACATCAAGGTGTTGCGATGACAATGTTCTAGTGTTCAATGAAATTGAATGGTCACCCTGTAAGTTGGCATTCTTGGTGTCATACACCTCCTGCCTGAGCTCCTGAACACGGCGCTCCAACTGGTTTGCCTGGTCCGTCAGCTCGTCCAAGTTCGCGTCGGTGGCGTTGACGTCACTCTGGAGGACGTTCAAGGTCTCCTCTGTTGTGTTAAGCTTCCCGTCCAGGTAGGGCATGACGCCACTGAGGAGGAGACTCCAATTAAAGGAGTTTGTGAATAGGATGTGTGTTTGTGGACGTACGTGATTTGGTGCATCAGGTCCTGGATCTCCTCAAGCTTGACTGCTGCCGGGTTCTTCTCCACGATCTCCTTGACCGCCTTCACGTTGGTCTCCAGGCTAGTCACTAAGTCTTTGTACGGTGCTGTCACACCGCTGGTCTGCAGCTCTGTCACCTTCGCCTCCAGCCGATGCGTTTGATTGGTTAGTTCCTCAACCACCCCATCCCACGTAGTGAAGCACTGGTGGCAAGGCTGGCAGTCGGGAAACTCCCCCTGGTAGCCCCTGGCGCATTTGTCACAACGGGGGCCGGAAACGCTCTCCACGCAGGTGCAGTGTCCGGTCGCCCGATCACACTGGTCGCTGGAAATCCCGCGAGGGTCGCAGTCACAGGCTGCAAGAAAGGAGGATACACAAATAAAGAGCACAGTCACGTAGGCGTCTCCTTAGGGAAGAGCATCGACTTCCAGCTTCTCCTGTAAATAAATGACCTCATCCTGACCTTGGGGGTCAAGCCGATCCCCCCATAGCTACTCCGCACGCCTGCAAAATAAGTCAAGAGTGAAGCAATGCGGGCTCCTTTTGTGCTTTTTTGCCCGATGTAAGGCACTTTAAGGTGAAATAGGTTTGGAACGTGCACAGGGCCAAGGGCTCCTCATAAATCACAATGTACAGACTGTTAGACTTTGAAACTGGCCGTTAGCAGCACCTCTCAGCTGTGGAAGCTGCAACTGTCTCTCACACTTAAGTGCTGACTTCTCCCACTCAACAATCTGGATGCTCAGTACCAGCCAGTGGTCCCGCCTCAGAGTTTTAACAGCTTTGACGAGCCTTTTAGTGGGAATCGTTGAGGATTCCTGAGTCCTGTGGGTGTTGCTGGGATGACGAAGAAAAAAACCTGAGATGCCTGGGAGTTCTTGAGAACATCTGGTTCTCATGAGCAGAGAACACAAGGTCATTCGGAGCCAGCAGCCAATTGAGCCTCTGTTGTCTCACGATACCACTTTCCTCCTCAAGGGGCAATAGTGAAACTTTGCAAGACTTCAAACTCCGTGTTGAAAATACGCAGAATAGATCACATTAGCTTTATGAACACCACAAGGAGGCACAATAGTTGGAAAATGAACTAACCAATTTGGACATCAAATGATATGAAAGCACTGGCCTTGAAGGTTATATTTGCCATACCATGACACTTGACTTCTGGATCCCCCCAGAAGAGCTCCCTGCATTCCCGACATGTCCTGCCACCAAATCCTGGTTGACACGAGCACCATCCCGTCACCTAGAGGCCAAGGAACACTTTTACAATGTAGAACAAAAGTGTTGTGTATTTTTGCGCCAACATGCAGACCACAATGGACCTTTGTACTGTTATTGTGTGTCCAGTGATTCTGCTGTGTATTCGCTGGACTTCCTTCCTCTGATGGCGTGAGGCCATTACAAAGAAAGATACTTGATGTCTGTTTCTGCTTGCTTGTGTTTCCATGTGGTGTGTGTTTGAGCAAAACATCAGAGTGCAAAGCAGGAGCAGCAATTCCCAACGAGCTGGACTCCGAACATGAGGACATTTCACGAGCACACGCCCCCTAGTTCTGAGTACACGGCTCACCATGCTGCTCCAGTATACTTACTGTCAGTGGGAATTCTAAGGACACTTGTGATTTTCACACTACTGACCTCATCACAGGAGGAGCCAAAGGAGTGGACCGGGTCGCAGTCGCAGTGTTGGCAGCCTGTCCCGCTCGCCATGTTCCATGTGTCCTCTGCGCAGCGCTCGCAGTTCTGGCCTACCACGTTGGGCAGGCAGGGGCATTGGCCACTGTGCTGGTCGCACTGGCACTCATCTGGTGATGAACACGCATGTGGTGCCGTGCCCGCAGGCTGGCACATGCACTCTGCAAGACAACCAGTTGAGCTAAACGATGACTTGAGGGCTGGCACCTCCACCATCCATCAATAATCACCAGATGCTTAACATTTTGGAATAAACATACACGACTCCACTCACTTCTGCAGCTTTGAGTGACAGCGTTGCCATAGTAACCAGTTTTGCAGTGCTGGCAGGCATAGCCGTCCGTGTGGTACAGGCACCTGAGACACGAGCCTGTACGAGCATCACAGGACCCGGGGTCTTGCATGTCAATGTTCTCATTGCACTGGCACACCAAGCAGCGCCCACCAGGCACCAGCGGGTTGCCGAAGTGACCTGGGCCGCACTCGTCACACCTGGCACCTGAAAGAAGGGGTGGGTGGGGGGGGTAGGGGGTAGGTGGAGAAGGTTAATTACAGAGGAGCTTGCATGTTTACACAAAAACAAATTTAATTGCCATGACATCATGTGTATGTTGTACCTTTGTAGCCAGGACTGCACACACACACCAGCTGGTTTGTCTTGTCCTCCATGTAGCAGCTGTCGGCAAACTGACGTGCACTGCGCGGGCCGTCAGGGCACAAACAGGGTCGACAGTGGCTCCCGGACCCTAACTCTGGGTCACCATGGTAACCATTCAGACATCTGTAAAGTTAAAGTCACAATAACGTTAGATTTGCTTGAAGGAATACGCAGCGTTTCATCTCTTCTCGTACCTCTCGCAGTAGTGTCCGGTGGTTAGGTCTCGGCAACCTTGACACTCTCCCGTCTCGGGGTGGCAGACTTCACTGTGGCCGTTACATTGGCATGGTTGGCAGTGAGGGAACCCCCAAAATCCCGGCAGACAGTGGGCACACTGGCGCCCCGTGGCCCCGGGGACACATGCACACTGTCCCGTCGATTCATGACAAAGTGCGCCAATTGATCCTCGAGGGTCACAGTCGCAGACTGGGGCAAGAAATTGTTTCGAACTGTTACCAAACAAGCATGAGAATCTCCCATACTTATGCCGAACACTTACGTATGCATCCCGCGGGGCTGAAGAGAAACGTGGCGGGGGCGCAGTGGTCACAGTTCCTGCCCACCACTTTGGGTCGACAGTGACACTGGCCTCCGTTAGGCTCGCACACGGCGCTGACCGAACCCTGCGGGTCACACTGGCATGCTGGGAAGCAAATCAAACATGTTTGTGTCAGTGGAAAAATTCCAGAATGAAGATGATCCTTTTGTTCCAGATGACAGGGTCCACTATTTTTTTGTTTTTTTTTAAGGATTATTTTGGGGGCTAAACGTACGCATGGCTCCTTGGTGCAGCAGTGCAGAGACGCTGAAGATGTAGTCATTGCAGATGTCTGTCATCGGACTCTTGACCACGCTCTGGCTGCTCTCCAGGCAGCGGTAGCGCTGGAACGTATCCCATGCTGCTTCGCCCTCTGTGCCGTGGAACATTTCCAGCTCCCGGATCCGGGGCATCAACACCAGCTATACAGGAGAAGAAGAACTGGAGGCATCCTAAACATGTCTCAAGGCTGAATGGCTGATGTTTTAGCAAAACTTACAGAGTCAATGAGCGTGTACGGGCTCTGTATGTCACTGTAGGACGAGTAGAGCGGCAGGCCGAGGCGGACTGTGTAGTTCTGTCCCTTCTCAAAACATACAGGTCTGGGCAGCAACATGTGTCTGCAGGAAGTGTGTGGTGAGGTGGAGGATCAAATATGGAAATTTGAGATGGACAACTTTTGTTACCTTGATCCGGGTGGCAGAGAGGCATACTGCTCGTCTCCATCACCAAAGGAACCTCCGCAGTGGGCGGAGTAGTTGGGAGGGTTGAAGACGGGACGCTGGACTTTGACGTTGACCTGCTCCCACTGCTCCGGAAGCTACCATCAAGCAGCAGTTCTTGGTTACTCTCAATGATTAAAAGCATAAGCATCAGTCAAACCAAAGTGAAGCTAACCTGCGGCTCATAGCGGATGAGAACATCATAGTCCATCGAATCTGGGATGTTGTCTATGTTGAACTCTAAATAGGCTCCCTCTGGTACATTAACAAAACCCATCCCAGTCCACGTGGGGCTGCGATCCAGAGGGTAGGGTCTGTGGACCACTGACACGCCCTGACAGACAGGCACTCTTTTTTAACATTAACATCTTTAGAAGGGGAAGACGGTGAAGTGTTTGTGTGCCTACAGGTCCGTGGTCAGCATCCTCAGCCTCATAGGTGTAGTGGTCAAGAGCGATGAAGTAGAAGCCGGACTCGAGTTGGTCACAGCGCCGGGCAAACATATGCTCCCTGCACTCGCACTGCCCAGACACGGGATCGCAGCTGTGGAACGTCACATTTAGGGAGTCTTGATTTTATTTAAGACTGTAATTTTGAGTTAGCGGACATACTTATTGTTGAGGGCCCCTCCTTGGTCACAGTCACAAGGTCTACATCCGTCCATGTCATTGGAGAGACCCCAGTGTTGCGGCTATGGTTGAATGCTTGTTCGTTAGGAAACCACAGAGTGACAGACATGCGCACACTGAGGCTGAGGCTGCCTACCAGACACTGGTCGCAGTCATGTCCGCTGACCAACCGCTTGCAGAAGCACCTTCCTGACTCGGAGTCGCACGAATTGCCTCCCGGCAGTGTTCCCAGTGGGCTGCAGGCACAAGCTGCCAAAGCAAACAACACAAAGTCAGCAAGTGTGTCACATTTTGTCGTGGTGTTGTGTAAATGTGTGATTATCACATCGGAATGGGAAAATAATGTTCAAACTTTGTCATGGAAAGTATACTCTATGGACTGGGACACACCTCTTCTTCAGTTGTCTCTATCGAAGCAAGACATTTTGGACAATTGTATGCATCCAATTTTGTGTTTGGCCCTTTTTCTACATCCTATCTCTTCACTTATCACTTCCTGTTTGGCCAGGAAGTTCCAAAACCTTTGCACATACAGTGATTTGGTGTGCCTACCCAGGCATCCGTGCGGACCCTGACCCAATCCATAGTGTCCGTGTCTGCAGTGATCGCAGCGGACCCCCTCCACGTGGGCTTTGCAGCGACACTGGCCCGAGATGAGTCCGGCGCCCACGTCGGTCCTGGCGTCACACAGCCCCCCCTGCAGGGAGCCGACCGGGTCGCAGTTACAAGCTGTGGAGAAAGTTTTGATTAGAGATGAGGTCAAGAAGCAATTGACAAGGTTACATGTGCGGCATCTCGACGTACGCTCGCAGACATTGGGGTCCCGCAGATCTCGGTTGGGATTCTGATAGAAGAAGGGTGCGCACTGCTCGCACTGGCGGCCCACCGTGTTGTGACGACAGTCGTCGCACACGCCGCCGCTGACGTTACCTGTGGTCATGTAGACGGCCATGTCGAAGTGGCATGAACCCGAGTGCTGGTTACACTCGCACCCTGGAGAGGAGACAGAGGGTGCGTCCAGGTTAGGTACGTACAAAAGTTGTTCGAGGTCGTTCAAAGTCTTACTCTTGCAAGCATTAGTGTTGCGGCCCTCGGCCGGCCTCCAGGGGTGGTCATGATGGAAGTCCTTGCATCGCTCGCAGTTCAGGCCCTCAGTATTGTGGTTGCACACACAGCGCCCGTGGACCTACACAACAAACTTAATAGAACACATTCTTGTTGATGACACCGGGTGAGCGCGTGTGCCACCCACCATTCCCTCAGCCCCTGTCGCCGCTCCATCGATGGGGGCGCATTCGGAGGCGTGGCCATAGCAGAAGCAGTTGCCGCGAACAACCATGTCGTAGAGGGCGTAGTAGTACTTCTCTGTCACCTCCTTGCGCAAGTCCAGCAAGTTGTCGCCCAGCGTGTGCAGCTTCAGGAAGTTGACCCGCAGGTTGGTGATCTTCAGCATGTCTGCAGACCGAATGACACACTGGTTGGACGCCATCTTGTTCCCACTGAGCTGCTTTACTTCCAAATAGCTGGCAGAAATGTGTTGTGTCTTCATTCTTGGTATACTATGGCTTTTTGGAGGGGGAGGTCATGGCAAGAGTGGTGAGGATCGCTGCCTGCCACCCTGGGGATCCTAGTTCAAGTTATCAGAAAAATGTGGGTAACGTCAACTTTGTCATTGCTGGAGAAGACGTAGCAACGGACCATCCACCCCAAACATCCCCCTCAGACCTACGGCTTTGATGTCCTTGAACCGGGCACCATACCCTTGTGTGCGAAGTTGCCCTCTGGTCCAGTGTGTGCCACTAACAGTGTAACGGTTCATTCGTCTGACTTCCGTGCAGGCAGCGTGGATTCAATTCTCGCTCATTGGCGGTGTGAAAGGTTTGCTGTCTCTAGATGTGCCCTCTGATTGACTAGCGACCAGTCCAGGGTGTTGTGTGCCTTTCGACCAAAGTCAGCTTGGATCGACTCCAGTTTGCCGCAACCCTGAAAAGCATAATCGCTATAGAAAATGGATGGATGGGCTTTCATCAGGCTTTTGATTGGCTAAAATTTAGTTCTGATGAGGAGCTACGTGTTTTCAAGTGGACAGAGATTTCTTTTTAAACACCATTGGTGAAGACAAATGTTGTTTTGAGTGGGGGGGAAAGTCTTGTGTACTTGGACATATCCGCCTCCACGTGAGAAATTCCTTGCGAGCATTTTCTTCCTGTCTGACCTCATTTCCCAGAATGCATTTGCTGGAATTTTCCTATCCTGGAGGGGTTGAGAGGAAGTGCCCCGCTCTTCAGTGGGGTCAGCGAGCAAGTGAGATAAAAGAATCTCAAAAACATCTTACTCTGGATCCTCAAGCTGTACGGGTCCTTGATCTCAAAGGCAGGGTCCAGCACCCGCAATATCACCTGGGAAGGTGAGGAAATGTCTCTTTGATTCCTTCGCATGACATTTACGTGTTGATTTTCTTTTCTTTTATTGAACAGACCTCTCCCTCGGTGGAGGGTTCGATGTCAGAGTAGTGCGAGTCGCAGATGATGTCGTCCACCTTGACCATGGGCCCCGGGGACACGCTGGGAAATGCCGCCCGGCAATCGTAGGCAAAGTAGCGGTACACCTGCCAAGTCTTCCCGAAGTCCATCGAACGCTCGATCACCATGGCGGCCGGCCGGAACGTCTGCAGGTATACGACAAAAACGCAACGGTTCGAGCACGTAAACGCCAAATAGGAATTTCTGGTGATGTCACACAAGGCTGCACAATTCCAGCGGGCCGCCATCACCCTGACGGAATGATACGGTTTTGCTACTTCCTCTCTTCCCACCACTCGTCCACATTCCTTCGCCACAGCTGGCCCTCGCCGCCTGTATCTCAAGAGACCCTTTCCAACATTGACTTATGCATGTCTTAAGTGTGTTAATGCGTGTTAATGTGTGTGAGAAGAGGCACCTTGAAGGTCATGATGAGGTGTGTGAAGTGGAACTCGGCCTCCAGGTCCAGCTCGATGGTCACATTCTCCACACCTGCACACGGGAAATGAACAATGACACTTCTTGTGTTGAGCGTCGACACACAGCTGGCGCACTTCCTCGAACACGCATTAACATGTTTGAAATATTTAGAACACATCTGTGCGTTCAGATCTAAACAAATGAGAATGATTAATTATCTCCGCCAAGGGGGCTATATGATGATGTCATTGCCACTTGTTCTCCAGGGGTTTTATGACAATGCAGCTATTAATTTTGATGTGATTTTTTTTAAAAACATTGCAACTGTATCCATTTCCATCATTACAAGAACATAATGAAATAGTCTGAGAAATGTATTCAAATTAGTGTGATTTAAAAAAGGTACATTTTCAGATGCCTATTGTAAATATCATAAATAAAATAGCTATATAATTTAAATCATATTATATATAATTTAGCTAATATTTTTTTATTTGTTACTATTATTAATAAAATAATAGTTACGGAAAGAAATGTATTAAACTTATTTTATTTAAACAGTAAGTTATTATAGTATTTTCATGAGTAATATGAAAATAACACCCAAAAAAGTTGTACACTTGTGCAGAAAAAGTTCCATTTTTATGGGGATCAAATTATGAAAACAAGAAAATAATGAGAAACAGTGCCGTTGTTACCAGAATAATGTGAAAAAAAGTCACAACATTCCGGGAATAATTTGTCCAGAAAAAAACCAAAACATAACAGGGAGAACTTTGTTGTGGTTTTCGAGGGACTCAAAGCATATAATCATAGTGTAAATTATTATGAATAAATATATTAACACATTATTAATAAAGTAGAAAGAAATATTAGGAAGACAAATGCAAAAAGAAGGTTTTGCGCTACAGTAGACACACACACACACACACACACGCACACACTGCAGTAGTGCGAGTAATCTTGGACAGGTTTCTGCGAGGGAATTAGGAAATCCCAAACTCGACTGCGATGCATCTGCGGCTTCCCAAACATCTGCTGCGCTGGCTGCCGATCTTGCCTTAGACTCATTCCCACTACCACCCCCCCCCCCCCACACACACACACACATATACTTAAACATGCAGTAGTCATCCTGCATCTGTTCCCATACTTTAGCAGACCATTAATATGCCCATTCCTGGTGAATAAACGAAAAGATTATATAGATTTATCAGCCGTCTGGTTTCCACAGCATTCAGTGTGATTGCTGCTGCACTAGCTGATGGAAATCTTCCATATTGTCAAAGGGGACTCGTGTCTCATTACCACAACTCCCGATGTGCACTTTGAAGGACACACACCTGTTTCTCGCCTGTGCGCCCCACCTTTAAGTCATCACCCTCGTCTTCTCATTAGCCAGCTTCTCACGGGAACTTGGTGCCCGCCTCCGACTCACCGTTTTCTGACTGCCACCACGTCTTGAGGCGGTTGGGGGCGAAGGTGGTCACCACGTTTTCGATGGTGTGGCTAAGCGGGTTGACGTCCTCGTCGTACGGGTCCCTGGAGTCGCACAGGAAGCAGTTGCTCTCTTCCTGATGGTGAAAAAAATGCAGTTAGGAAACATTCCTTGCAAAAACAAACGTGCTAGATGGCGCTATGCAGTGTTTTCTAACCTTTATTGGGGCAACATAACATAGTTTATCCTAGAAAGATTTCAATGTGCACTGCCAGACAAAAATGTCACAAGATGTACCGGTAATCAAGCCCTGATGGACTAGTGAAAATCCGTGACTAATTAACACCTCGTGAAATTGCATTTGGATGGTGACAAAGCACTACTTTTGCCTGAATGACACTCCTCAATTCACTTCAACATACTGCAGTTCATTGGCACCGGGATGCCACAAGATAACGCCGAAGTAGTGCTTTTCTTGCTTTGGCTTCAGCACCAAAACATTGACGAGATAATAACAAAAGATAGGTTCTAAAAAGAATCCACTTTACTTTGCATCGAAACGAAGATACATTATTTGTAGTGAATGAATAATTAAGTGACATTGGACTCTTGTCAGGGTACCCTAATGTCGTGTCTGGGGGAAACTAGACGATCACGACCTCGTACACGTGTGGCGGCCATATTGGGAAGGACCAAGTGTCTGACATCACGTCTGCATCTGGTACGTGTTCTGGAATGATTTCCAAACACAGCCGTAACATATCGCGGACACTGAACATAAACCGAGTAAACTAACGATGTTTACTCCATCCCGTCAGTCTGTTCTGTGTCGGTGCTCGAATATCTACGCATGAAGCCTCACTTCTGTGTTTAGAGTTGTGTTGAAAAGTGAGACGAGTTACAGAATAACCCCTTCTTCCTCTCATGTATTACACATACTTGAAGACTGTGCTCATCCCGGTGCACAAAGTGTGTGTCTGTGTGTGAGACTCAATAAGGACGCCATTCACTCCACGCAAAAAGCCGCCACGGGGCACTTTGACGCACACAGGCCGGCGTTTGTAGCGCCGCATAGGACTTTTTATTGTAGAGAGGGGAATGTCTGCGCTCCCACTCGTCGTGTCAGCTAGCAGACACGGAGCGTGTGCACCCACGCAGGCATTGTGAGCCAACCCAAACTTACTCATAAAAATCATGAATTGTCCTAACAGGGATAGAGAACGAAGAAGACATGAATTGACCACAATGATCATGCGCTAAAAAGGCCTTAATGATGAATAAAATGGTTTTAAATATTGACCCCAAACATCGCAATATATCACCGCAACATCTCCAGGAAGTGTTAAAAAGATAAGTCAAACTCCTCCAAGAATTCTCTTCATAGTTTCATGCGGCTGCAATGTCCTGACACAGTAACAAACAGTCAAGATGATGCATTTCGGGAGCGTTTCTCCATTTACTTCCTTGTGTGCTCACCTCCAGGTGTCCCACGATGCAGAAGGTGTCGCTTCCGCGCAGGCCGCAGGTGGACGAGGCGTTCAGCTTGTGGGCGCGTCCGATCAGCAGGTCGCCCGTGGCCGGGTAGCAGCTGCCCTCCGTGCAAACGTCCGCCGGCTCGGGCGCCTGCGTCCAGCCGGGATGCCAGAGCACCGCTAAGAGCAGGAAGAAGGACCACATCATCATCATCCCTCTACCGTGAACGTTCTGTCCAAAAAGTAGCTGTAAGGGTGCGTTTACAGCTCACTAAGAATTAAACTTAAGCTCCCCAACATCCCGGCTGCTGTCAAGATGAGAACAGTGAGTAATTGCTCCCATCTGGCTTCCATTAAGAGCCATGTTGTTGTTTCCTTTTTTGGCAGCGATCAACAAAACATGACATTCCCCTCACAGAGCTGACACTACTCGGGTTTTCCCCATAAAACTCACCAAAAGTCGTCCAAATGTGGATGAGGAGCGGCATGTCGGAGCTCTGACAACCTGTTCACAGTGTTGGTGCCTCTGTGTGTGTTTTTCTCTTCGGTAGTTTGTGTGTGTATGTGTGTGAAGAAAGTCCGAGGCGTGGGAGTTTTTCTCGGAGGAGTCCGCATCCCACCATCGACAGCTCCTCCCAGCTGTCAGTGGCGCGCCCCCTGCTGGTCAAAATGTACTGATATTGAAAAAAACACCCGTATTGCTCAATTGCAACAAACTTTTTTTACATGGACAGTGAAAAACAACGTACAAATTCAGTTCAGAATATTTTCATTCATAGTAAAAGAGAATGGGTAGCTTGATGTCCCATAGTTTGTCTATATGTGCCCACAATTGGCTGGCAACCAGTATGTGCCCAGCCTCTCGCCAAAATTAAATTCCGTTACAGCCACGACCGTAACAAGGACAAGCGCTGTAAAAAAGTATGTATGTTTTATTTTAATTCATAAATTATCTATTTTAAAAAAATATATATTCCCTTGCTGTTGCTACAAGCATTGTTTGGAAGCATATCTGCAATTTAAACATTGTTTTACATTTTGTTATTTTTTTCCTTTCATTTCATTTAGAATAATATATAATACATATTAAAATATCTTGATTAACATTGTATTATGGTTTTTGCAAGCATCTTTTGTGTGTATAAATAACGAATACAAATATTTTATTTGTTTTTAACATAAATCTACCATTAACTATAACCGCTAAATACATTTTTAAATAATATTTTTGAATTATTATTATGTTGTTGACTTATTTTGCCAAAGCGGAACCTTCGTTCTAGGTTTCCAGCCCAGGGGGACTTTTATCGCCGACGGACCCGGAAGAGTCGTGAGGTTACCGCTCGGTAAGTTTAGAACTTGCATTCCTCTGTTTTTACACGCCAGCGTTTCACACAAGTTTGTATCCGATAGAGAGAAATCATCTGCTTTTCTGTTAAAATTGAACGACGCGGTCAAAAACGTACATTTGTGTCTGGTATTTATCAGTTTATTCAATGGCGCGAGACTTCGGGTTTTACTTAAATTGTCCATGTGATGGGACTGATAGCCCAATGGGTAATGCATCACCTAAATGTGACCCTTTTTGTTGGGGAAAAAAAACAACCTCAAAAGCTATGTTACACATTTTTCTTTGCAGAGTGACACCGTATACGTTGAAAAAGTGAAACATCGACATGTTGAGAAGAGCTTCAGCACAGGTGGGATAGCACTCTGAAGATGTAGCCAAAATATTCATTTGACGTGTGCAATATGAAGAAATGCACTGTATAGCAATGAACATGGCCATACTTTGGATATACAGTGTCCATATTGTATTTATATTGTAAGTAATTACAAAAGCAAATTAATAGACGTGTCTGTGGAAGTTATTACAGAATTAGGAGTACATATATATAAATCTGTTCAACAAATGTCATCAATTGCTTTTGTAATACAAGTTTCAAATTGAAAAGACAATTGTATTGATGGACTGAATCTCCTGTACTCTTGCAGGTGTTCCGGCAGCTGGTTAGAAACAGCACCACCGACTCCAGCCTCATCCTAGAGAGATGTAAGTGGACGTTAGCCATTCATTTCTTTCTTTGCACATTCAATCCACACTACCAGATAAGCAGATGCCGCAGTTTCTTGTCTCGCTTGCAGCAATTAACCGCGTCCAGCTTCTGGGCCGAGTGGGCCAGGAGCCCGTGATGAGACAAGTGGAGGGCCGCAACCCCGTCACCATCTTCTCCTTGGCCACCAACGAAATGTGGAGGTCCGGGGAGGGCGAGGCGAGCCCGTCGGGTAACCAGTGCCAACGGCAGGAAAATACTAAATAATCACAAATCTGTATAATTGTAATATGCCCTCCAAGCTGTGCCCTGTGCTTGCTGCGAGTCTAATTTCTTACCTCTAGAGGGCGCCGTTACTCAAATGTTACTTTTCGCAAGACTTGACTGCAGAAAAACACAGTAAAGCAACTTCTGTAGTCAAACATCCTCACTTGGCTCCTTGTGTTTAATATTTACATGACATGTAAGACATAAAATCCTTTAAAAAAAAGGTCTTGCATCAAGAATGTATGCCTTCATTCTCCTTAAAAGTAACCTAAATAGTTAAGTGTTTTGAGGCTATAAATGTGTGTGTATGTGTGTTAGTTTTAACTAATATTGACTGCCACACTCAAGCTACACTCACTATAAAAATGTTCCCTACTGAGATGCCGCATGAAAAATAGGATGTCAAAAAGTTAGCAAATATTTTGAGAATGTTATGTACACAAAGGGAGGTGGCTTTAAAAAAAGTATTTAATGTAGATCTGGTAGAGTAAGCCTATATTATTCAAATCTGGATTATTTACTGTAAAATATGAATTATGTTTTCATCCTGTTTTCCTTTGGTGCTCCAGGTGACATCAGCCAAAAGACAACATGGCACCGCGTGTCCGTCTTCAAACCCGGTTTGAGGGACGTAGCCTACCAGTATATCAAGAAAGGGTATGAACTATTGGTTGCTAGTGACAACCAATCAAACGTTCTTCCATTCTATTTACCCCCAAGTTGCATCTCACAGGGCTCGGATTCTTGTTGAGGGCAAACTGGATTACGGTGAGTATGTGGACAAGAACCAAGTGAGACGCCAGGCCACGACCATCATCGCAGGTTTGCAAAACAACAGAAGTCAAACACTTTACCACACAGCTAAAAAGTTGCCCTCTGTTTTCTCAGACAACATCATCTTCCTGAGCGACAATGTTCGTGACAGAACCTGAAGGCCTGGCCTTTCAACACACTTCTTCCTTTTTCTACTTTCTTGAGTTTATACCGAAAAGGATGCGGACGCCACGGTGACGGATTGTTTTCATGTGACATAATATGAAGCCACGCAAAAGGCTTGTTGGACTGTGGCGCATCCTACTGGTGAGGAAAGTCATCTCGTCAGTTCTCCAAGAGACTCATACAGCTCTTGTATTGTTTTTGGAGTGTAGTTTTGTGCAAAACATCACAAGGATGCCCCCCCCCCCCCCCCCCCCCCGCCAAGTAAATGGTTAATCGTTAGAAATCGTTTCCTTGTTAAATGCAATGTAAAACAACAATTCATCCATCTTGCTTTGTTAAAAGTGGTGTGCTTTAGGGTTAAAGCCAAGCCTCAGTGACGCATTTGAATCACACATTTGCATTGTTTCATCTCTTAGTCATTTCCAAGTTTTCACTCTCAGGTGTGCAGCTGTTGTGTGCTTTGCTTTTCCTGTCTGCTGCTTTCACTGTTTGCTATGAAAGACATTTGGACAAAGTCAACATCATCTGAGTTTGCCTTTCTCCCACAGTGTCTCCCATATTCACTACCCAAGAACTAAAGTAGACAAGTGTAAAACAAAGAATTAAAACGTGAATCCACTATTTGTTTCGTTTTTGAGTGCTTTACATTAAAAATCGTCAATTTCAAAGATTGTTTTGAAACTTTGGCTAGCAGAGGCGGGCTATCGTGTCTGGGCTTCTTGGCCTAAAGTGATTGGCTGCGGAGGAAGTCGCTCCTCATTGGCTAGTGATGTTTTACAGGTTGAACGAACGGTGACCCGATTGGACGACAGCTGCGCATGCGGTGTGTGAGTATCGCTAACGGAAATCTGCAAAGTTAAAACGCCAAGGTTTAACTGTCGTATCAAATCTTACGTGTTATTTGTTGTTGTTGTTGGTAGTATTTCATTTTAATCCAGGTTTAGTTTTATCGTAAAGCACCGCGTTCAACCGACCGCGAATGATTCGTGGTTCTGAAGTCGAGAGCACGACGAAAAGTGAGGACTTTACTTTGAAATTGGCCACCGGAAATGCCTAAATATTCGGCCTTGACGACTGCTGGAACTCACGAAACAGCGTTAAACTGTGATTTTCATCCAAACGTTGTTTGAATTCGGTGCAGTGACGTTGAAAGCGTAAAATTCACCCCAAATGCGTAGTTTGCCCGCCGTACACGCGATATGGTTCTACTTTGTGGCGTGTGACTCCACCCCCGCATTCCAGGTCGTCTGGTCGGTGAGGAAGAGGAGGCGAGAGTAGAGCGAGGGAAGGAAGACGAAGGAAAAGCAGCTGTGGATGTGAAGGTGAAGAGGAGATGATAAACAAACACTTGGACGTTCTTGCTTGATTAAGTCACAGACACAGTGCTGCACGTCGCGTCGACTTGCTTCCAAACAACAACAACACAAGTTGCTGCGAACTTTGAGAAGTGTTCAGAGGAGGAGGCCACCGGGACGCCGTCATGGAGATCCTGGACTCGAGTGAAGGCTTCCTGCACTGGGACCGCAACCTCAGCGAGCTGTCCGATGCCGGAGACATGGACTGCGCCCTCTACACCAACGTGAGTTCAACGCCACTTCTGCCATTGTTGTTGCAAGAAAGTTGTCAATGTGTGTGCCCTGCTCTCCCTTCACAAGTTGAGCCTTGAGGTCCAGGATGCACCCCCACCCCGCCTCCCTTTGAGGAAAATGTTTATACATATCAAGAAGAAGCCCAAACAGCATTTTAAATATGTTATCGATAGAAGATACACTGATGCGCTGCATTAGGTGGGTAATACAAAGGAATGTTCCTTTGCGGTGATAATATTGCTCAGTTTGAGTGGCATTCATTAACAATGTTTTAAGCATCGTACTGACAACTGTTTCCAATATTTTTGATAACTTACAGTGCATACTACAACAATAAATGTTCAAAGATTGCCACTAAAATTGAGCATACTTACATTTGTGAAGACAGTAATGAGAGTTGACATTGTGGATGTCTTTCTAACTAAAATATGTTGAAAAAAAGTGCAATACTTTTAAAATATAGACGCCTTCAGCATAGTGGTGATTAAAAGTAGGTATAAAGTGGCATACGTCTGAATTTCCATTCAAGACTGCGTGTCGTGCATGTGCAAAAAGTATCTTGAGGATTTTCCAAAATGGCCTTTTGCCTTTCTGCTATTACGTAACTTGCGAGTGTGCTCCGAGGAGACATTTTGGATCGTCTGCGGCAAAGACGGGAATGCAGCCTGCAGAACCCACATACGCGCACACTGTTCACTTGGGGCACTTTGACAGGTCCTGACTCGTGTGGTAAAGTATAACTGGAGGTCCTTTTAAAGCGATCCCCAGGCTACGGGGCCGCAAACTCCGGTTCCAGCTCAACTTTCCTTGGACAAATTAGACATTTCTACTTAATACGTGTAGACACATTGGTGGCTTTGTGTACATTTTGGGGTGCCTTTTTTTTTCTTACCGGGCACATTTAAATTCATGTATGGAGGGCCATATACTGGAATTGATGGAGAGAGAGAAAATAACACAACCATCCACAAGCCACAGGTTGAGGACCCGTGCACGACAACATAGCTTGTGTGTGTGTGTGTGAATGTAAAATAGACTGTACTGTTCAGAAACAGACTGGCTCGCTTGTTCCCCTCGGCTGACCTCCGACACCTCCTCCGCCTCTCTCAAGCAATATTGCCCCCGCCTTCCTGTTCATCTCTGTCGCTCTCTCGGCATGCCTTTGTGTGTGTTGACACCCGATTCCCCGCAAAACAATGCGGAGCCGGCGGCGTGTGCGTCATCCATCTGACGTCTGACAGTGACACCCGTCGTCATTCTCAATCGGGTTCCTCTGGTTGTTAGTAATGACTAGTAACTACTTGGCCCTCGTCGTTAACCCTGCGGTGTCACCATGGAGCCTGAAGCAAAAACTAGCATGGAAAATATTCACAATGGATTTACAGGGTTGGCCAAAAGTCGGTGTGTACTTTTTAAATTCATAGTTTTTTAGAAGGAACATGAATCATGGAAAATAATTTGGGTTAAGGAAGGTATAGTCTCAAGCAGAATTGGACAGGTGCTGAATTAAGGCAGAAAAGTGGTTTTAAGCGAAACAAGGAAGGAGGTCAGGAAGGGAGGAAATAATCCCTGGGTAAAAGAGAGTCTGAGGAAGGAGTCGGAAAGAGGCCGAAAAGGAAGGCAGAAATGTCGTTTTCTGCAAAGATAGGATTCAAGAATAAAAAGAAATGAAAAGGAATAGCTGCCAGCAAAGAAAACTGCTCATGGAATCGAAGGAATTGAGTCTACGCCCACTTTCGTCCCTCCCTGTAGTGTCACTTTTTGAACACATTACAACCACTTGTTGACTTTCCAAAATATGCAGTTTTCCCCATCGTTGGACTTCATGTTCACGTAGTTAACGTTTTTGTAGGAGCGTAGCGCAGGTGACGAGACCAGGCTGAGCTTAGCTGCCCTATCTATGTTTTGCGTGCGTCGTAACACGTCGCACAACGCTTCGATTAACACACTCATGATGTTTCTTTTGCGGGTGGAGGAACTGCACCGGCAGCATACAGAAATATTCCAAACGCACTCCATCAAAACAGAGCATTGTCATCCTTTTCTGACCTTTAATGGGGGTCAATGCTAAGCTAAGATGCTAATTCCTGCATGTACAGTATGTAGTAATGTGCACTCGGTGCACGACAGGAGTGAGGATGAGGAAGGCTTGCCGTGCACATGCTGCGGGCCTTTCCAAGAATGTGTCCTCTTGCGTAACCTTCGGCGTACCTCAGATGGACTGCAATGTATTGCTCTGCTTTTAGCAATATTAGCACACACGCGGGCACGCAGCGCTACTGGCGTGTGTGTGTGTGAGCAAACACGCAGTGGCAGAGTAAGCAAATGTTGGAGTGAGGTGCCTGTTCTCCGGCAGGGCAGGGCATCCTGCTCGCCTTTGGCCTCCAGCCCTCAGGCAAAGCAATGCAAGTCAAGTGCTGACCAGTCAGTACAAACACACACGCATTCATCAAGAAATAATGCAAACAAGCGCTCCGTTTCATGTGAAACAATTACTCCACAAAGAAGCCATTCAGCAAGTAGGCGGTAATATTAGTCATTCTTTGCAGAGGTAAAGAATATATGTCCGTGTTATATTCAGTCTTGGGGAGTAACAAATGAGATTACGTAATTGCTAAATGTATGGAATTGAATCCATTACATTACTGGGAGAAAATGCGTAATTAAATGCGTCGCTTTCGGAAACGTCCACATTTGTAATTTTAGTTCGATTTGAAAAATAGCTGCAAAAGCTCCACTTTTTTTATTTATTTGTATTTTTTGGGGGCATATCGCTTCCTCCTAAATCTGACGCTTCGATTGGGTCTCTCTGGTCATGTGCCATTCTGCGGTAGTCTCAAGTGTGACAATTTTTTCCAAGTATGACCTCAAAGTGCCACTTTGTGCCACTGTTGTGTTGCAACAAAGATTTGGTTAATTCCCCCCAAAATGATCTATTGTTTTCATCCACTCTTTTAGATGAGACATCCAAGGCTCCTGTTGATGCATTCATTCGAAATTAAGTAATCAAAATGTAATCAAATATAATTTGTTAAATTTCTCCAGGAAAGTAATTCAAACCATTGTAAGCAGCTACATTTGCAAAGTCATCTTCCCAACGGGATATATTAAACGTCTGCACGTGTTACACCACTGTTTGTGTTCCAATATGTGTTGCTTTATAACTGCTGCTGGTTGCCAATTGAGTCGAGTTGAGTTCACTGACGACAGACAAAAAAAATCGTCTGAGCAGCTGTTCAAGCCGCCGTGAAAACTTTATGGAAATTTTGGGGTTGTCTACTTGTGGCGTTTTGGTACCCTCACACTGTGGTTGGTACCCCCAAAAGTGGTCCAGATTTGTTTTTTTGAGCAGAACTTTTGCGCTGGATGGAAACGGGCCCCGAGCCACTTGGCCGCTCGGCCTTCACATGGCGTCCATGTGGAAGTTTGCTGGATTCTCAGTCTGATGCAACCGCCTCCTCCATCCCCCCCTCGTTCTCCCGACTGTGACAGTGGGCGGTGGCTTTCAGCGAGGGGAACACCAAGGTGGTAATCATCCCGTTTTTAGGGCATTATTACGGGTGCGGGATGTCCGCAGGAACCTTGCTTCTTCTGAGTGAACGCTAAATTTAAATGTGGGTTTTGGTCTGTTTGTGGTTACACCCCCCCACCCAAAAAAAAAAAAAAGAATCCACACAAAATTTAAAGCTACAGACTGCAATTGAACCCCTTCGTGTTATGGTTGGGCGCTAGGGCCTTTAAATAAAATCTCGAAAAATCAGATTTCTGCGTTGATTGATGTAGTTGTTGTGTAATCGTGTAGCATCAAGTTGCGTTATTACGAGTGTCATTCCGCATTTAGCTGAGACTTCAAAACCTGCTCATTAAAATCCCCCAGGTGCCCAGATGGTGCCCACATGGTGGTCGTGTCCTTTTATAGGCGTCACGCCGCCCGCTTCCGGTTTGCGTGTATGTACCCTTAAGGCTAGTTGGACCCCCACTTTTCCTTTTAGGGTTCCCCCACCATCAGGGTCCAACGCACCAGGGAACGCCAGTAAACCAAACGTCTTGTGCTGCGTTAGCGTCTTTTTAGTCCGTCCTCCGTTTGCTAGGCAGACTTGGCTGCCGAGGATTAAGATCGGCGACGAGTCCGGACGAGTTTGCCGATGTGTTTCGTCTTCGGCGCAGGTGTTGGCTGACCTACATTTTACCCAGCATGCCTCACGAGGTGATGAGGTTAAAGACAAGTGGAAAGCATTTGAAGTAACCCGATTTAAAAATAAATAAATAAATAAATAAATAAATAAATAAATAAATAAAATAAATAAAAAACATAAATAAAAAAATGTGTGTGTGTGAGAGTGTGTGTGAGGGATCCCCACTGCTAACACACACACACAGACAGGTGACTCACTGAGTGGAAGAAGTATGTCATGACTGACGGGTTGCCGTGACAATCCCAAAAAAAGCTGAGTGTGTTCTGCATGACCCACTAACACACACACGTTAGCTCAACCTCATCATCCATTTTCTATTCTACTTATCCTATTCGGGGTCGCGAGCACAACAAATACCAACATTATTTAATCAACAACAATAATGACAATCACTTATCATGATTAAGTGTCCCCACTATAGTTTTATTTTTTTTAGTACTTAGCATGCCAATTCTGAAGGTTTTTTTCCTCTGTGATGAAGTCATCCACTAACGTCTGGAGGTTGTTAGGATTTGAGTGGGGGGTTGCCTTCACCAGTGTGTGTGTGTGTGTGTGTGTGTGTAAGAGACAGAGCGAGGCCTCGGGATGGAGGGGATGGTTGGAAGAATTAAAAATCCAGACGTGTTTTCCATTTGTCATCTGCTGCATTCCGACCTTTTTTCCTCTCCGTGTGAGACCTTACCCCATCTCAGACAGACGCACACAAACTTCTATGCACGCTGGGGGACGTGACAGTGGCCCAGATAAGGAGTGATTCACACTTGTGACCTCGCGAACGCGTCCAGTGATGCCACAGCGGGCTCTGAGGTGCGGATGGGCGAATACGTTCATTAGTGAACGGACATTAAGACGAGTCAGCTATAAGTGGACACGCACGTCCTCCCTCGCGTCAAGATTATATTTCATGAGCTTCCTGGCTGTATTATCACCACGCTAACCATGACGCTATCTATAGCAGTGTGACTTTATCAAGTTTAGTTATGACTGAGTGATGTTTATCACCACCTTCTCTCACACAAGCACGTGCGAGTAAAAGCAGCAAAAAGTAGTCAAAAGTGTGCTAGCAGGTGACCGAGCAAGCTGATAATAATGCTGGGTTGTCATCTACAGTTTCTTTCTAGGTAGCCATCTTGATGTAACTATTCAATGAGCTAATAATGACAGTATATGTTTTGCTGCCTAACTTGATTGAGCTGATGATAATGCTAGGTAGCTGTTTTTATTTCCAAGTAGCCATCTTGATTGCTAACTAACAAACTAATCATTTTGCTTGGTCATTATCTTTTTTCCCAAATAGTCATCTTGCTGGTATCTAAATAGTATTAATCTCATGTTGCGATTTATCTTCTTTAAGTAGTAATTTTGCAGGTTAACTATGTAAATGTATGATATTAATGCTAGGCAGCAATCTACCTTTGGTACTAACTACCAAGTGCCCTAATAATAATGCCAATTAGTGCTATATTTTTCGAAGTAGCTGTATTGATGTTCAAATATCTAAATAGCTAATAATAATGCTAGCTAGTGCTCAATCTTTGCAGGTAGCTATCTCGCTCTCGAACTTAAGCAAGCCAATAAAAATGAAAACTAGTTAGCGAATCTATAGTTCTCAGTAACTGTATTGCTGGCTAACTGTCAAGCTAGTGAAAAATATTGCTTGGTCGCTAACGCTCTTTCGAGGTGGCCATCTTGGTGGCTAGGAAGCTATACTGCTGACTAGTGACTTGAATGAGCTAGTAGTAATAAGAGCAATCTAACCAGAGTTTCTACTAGTGAGCTTTCTTGTTAGCAAGCCACGGTGTGTTTTGCTGGTGTTTGCCGTTAGCTGACGGAATCCATCCACATGTGCTCAAACAAGCAAACATCTGTTTAAACAGCTTGTACGCCATGTTACCAGGCACTTTAGCTAATGCTAACGATGCTAACACCTGTGTGGAAAGCCGACAGCTGTCAAATAAAGGAGGAGTGAGATAGTGAAACCACAAACAAACACGCTGACTCGGGGGGGTTTTATCTTGACATGAACTCGTGTGGCGTGTTTGTCCTGTGTGCATGTCATGACGGATAGGTCACAGTCCTCGGGGTAAAGTGCACACTTGCGGTCATACGAAGAACTTTGATTGAAATGAGCAATTTACTTCATGCATGAAGACAAAATGATATAACATCTCTTGAGAGCAGTAACAGAGAAGAATAAAAGCATAGGATATACATTGATAAATACAAATTAATTTGCGATATCTTGAAAGAATGATGCTGTCTTATTAAATACATTTAATGTACCGGTATACATAAGGACTGAATAATAAATCAAATGTTTGAGGGGAACACCCAGTCCTTTGCAAAATTATATGTAAATGTCAAAGTCTTTCTATTGATTTGGAGGGCTTTTTTTTTGTATTTTTAAATTTTTATTTTGCAGGCCTGCTTCACATGTTGCATCACCAAACTGTTCTGCTTTTTCCACCCTCCCCGGCCTCCAAAGTGGCGTCTGGACATTGAAACGTTTACACACACACTCAACCATAAACGCACACGCTAGTTTGCGGGGGACCTGATTGAAGACTTGAGGGCAGCATTCCTTCCCAGCCTTACCCCGAGGACCCTCAATTGTCTCTGCATGCATGGACCCTCGCAGCTGGTGGGGGCTTTTATTGCATTATTATACAGCTAACTCTCCTTTCCGCTAGCTGTATTGCTTCCTAACTAACGAGCGAGCTCATAATAATCCAAGATAACTTCATTTTCTTCCACTTGATTGTTGTATTTGAACGTCAAGCCGTGAGCCTGAGGTGTGTTTGACTTTTGTTTAGTTTAAACAAGGTATGTCATATTGCTTTCGTGTCCTCTCAGGTTGAATAGTTTCTTGTGGAAATGAAAAAGCTCCTTTGTTGGCACGCCTTTGGAATATACTTGATAGATTCCTTCCTTCAACCGTGGGGAGGGGGTCGGTAGGGGGGTGTCGGGTTCCAGTCGACCCTAAACGCCACGCCTGTGTGAGTCGCCAGAACAAAGGGAGTCCTGTTTGTGTGTGTGGTGGGCCACGGCCCGCTCCGCTGCCCTACGTTGCGCACACATGCAGGAAAATGACAGGGAGTGTGCGTGTGTAGTTTGCGGTTCTGTTTTTAAGCTTTCTAATTGTGGGACCGCTCCCATTTCCCGTTCTTATTCAAAGACATTATTTTTACCTTCTTAAAACCACAAAGTTGCACACCATTCACTTCTCTTGCAGAGCTAAATGTCTGAAGGCTGACGACAATTAAGGCTGAGGATGTAGGTTGCCATGGCGACACGAGTTACTGCTCGATAGAGAGGGGCTAACAAAAGTGATGTAAATGTTTGTTTCTTGCTCTCTCACACTCACTCTGGGTGAGTGTGTAAACATTTGTTTCCCACTTTAAATAAGTCAGTGGGCCATATATGTCAGCACACTAAGAACAACACACACGTGCACAAAAGAAAGTGATCACAGCGCACCCCCTAGTGGCCATGTTAGTTTAATCCATTTGAGTAAATGCTAATATTTTCGTTTGCTGTGCAGCACTTTTCGGAGCTCCTGGACGACCTCTCGCACGACCTCTCGCACGACGCTCTGCTGGGCCAGCTACTGAGCGACCCCTTCCTGTCGGGGGTTCGAGGCGGCGCCGGACGGCTGGATGGCGACGACGAGGAAGGGGAAGAGGGCGGCGACCTGTGCATGTCGTCGTCGCCGCCGCCGCACATCGCCGCCGAGCACAGCTACTCGCTGTGCGGAGACAGCAGGCCGCAGTCGCCGCTTTCGCACCTGACCGGGGAGCGCGGCAGCGACGCAGGTGAGTAAACTCATTGTGGGGATGTCCACAAAAGTCGAATTCACTTCTGAATAATTGATTGGTTTAGGGAAGTGTCCCAATACTTTTGTGTGTACAATACACACGTCATGTCATCTCCTATCAATGGTTTTGCTGCAGAATCCGAAGGAGACTCGTCCGAGTGGCCCATGGAGCAGGACGAGCCCATGGAGGGTCTCCTGTGCGACGCCCCGTCCCTCATGCCCGCCCTCGCCCCGGGGTCCGCCTCGGGGCCCCAAGCCCCCGAGGACCCCGTCGTCGCCGCCGGCCCGGCTCAGACCCCCGTCGGCGGCCGCAACCAAGACAAAAGCATCAAGGTCAAGGAGGAGAAGGTCTTCCCGCAGATTAAACTGGAGCCTCATGAAGTGGATCAGTTTCTCAATCTGTCCCCCAAAGGTTAGAATTTAGATCCGACACACTACGAGTGCAGTTCGTTCCGTGACCACGTTTGTAACTTAAAACATTCATATCTCAAATCACTTTGAAATGAATAAAAATGCCGCTAATGAATTCCGCCCCTCCAAAAGAAACAACAATAATGTTTGTAATGGGTTTTACAATAAGAAAGATAACATATTGTACCTTCTTAAAAACATACAGATACGACATAATTAAATAGAATATAAAGAATTAGGTTTTGCTTCTATTCGGTGGACATTGTGCTTCACAGAGGCTAAATAACGTCTGTGGTTATTGTTATATTATCTGTCTATATGTGGTACGTGTTGCTCCGCCATTTGTGTTCATATATCCGTTGCTTAAAGCGTTATAACACCACAACACCAATGCTATCCGTTAGCCCGTCAATTGCATTTTGCATTGTTTGTTAGCATCAAGCTAAACGGGCTTCTGGCACCGCCGGTCCTTCCTCCCGCCAGGACTTTATTCGAAAGTTCTCCGCCTCAAACTGCTTTTCCTGCGTCGTCAGGTCTGGAGGCTCTGCAGATGCCCCCCACGCCGCCCAGCTCGCACGGCAGCGATTCGGAGGGCAGCCAGAGCCCCGTGCGCGCCCCTCTGGGCCTGTCCCGCCCCACCTCGCCCTCCAGCACTGCTCCGGCCCAGCCCGGTCTGAAGGCGTCCACCCGCGGGAGCTCGACCGCCACCTCCTCCTCGCTGTCCAACTCGCCTCTGCTCACCGCCCCCCACGTGAGGAACAGACAGCGGAGCGAGTGTACCTCATAAAGTGATTGGTAATCATTTGGCGGCGCGTGTGTCTGTTTGTGTTTAGAAACTTCAGGGCTCGGGACCACTGATGCTGACGGAGGAAGAGCGGCCGCACGCTGGTGGCTGAAGGGTACCCGGTTCCCACCAAGCTGCCGCTCACCAAGGCCGAGGAGAAGGCGCTCAAGAAGATCCGCAGGAAGATCAAAAATAAGGTGCGGCACATGGAAACATATGGTTTTCATATCACGTGAAGTTAATTGCCTTTCAAGTGAAAATATGATTATTATTTGTCCCCTGTCAGATTTCTGCTCAGGAGAGTCGCAGGAAAAAGAAAGAGTACATGGACACGTTGGAGAAGAAGTGAGTAAAACATCCACCATTTTCTGTAGTGCTTAGGTGTTTAGTTGACCCTAGGTAAATAAATTAACAAATCAAACAAAATAAATTGTCTTACATATAGTTAGCACCTTAAATTTTTTTTTTTTTTTTTTAAATGACTGACCTGCAGTACTACCCCTTTCCACAGAGTGGAGACATGCTCCAACGAAAACAACGACCTCCGCAGGAAAGTGGACACACTGGAGTGCGCCAACAAGTAAGAGCACGCTGCACACATGCAGAATAAAGTATTTATTCTGTTTATACATTATCCATAAATAAATTAAAAAACATTACGTAATGTTTTGCTGGATAGAACCCCTCTAGATGGCGCTGCCTTCCAGGGCCATCAAACTAGTTACGATTCAAAACAGCACAAAAAAGTGTTTCATATCACATTACGTCCGCTTTTTAAAAAAATTTTTTTTTATTAGATTTGAATGCAGAAGAGATAAATATTGGAATATTGGTTTGAGGCGTGTTTCTAATCCAATCATTTTCAATCAACCGAAATGTTCAGGTCCCTGCTGCAGCAGCTGCAGGCGCTGCAGGCCTTGCTGTCCGGCAAAGTGTCCAAGTCTTGCCGGGTGGCGGGCACGCAGACGTCATCCTGCCTAATGGTACGAGCGCGCACGCGTGCGTGCGTGTCATTGTATTGATCCGTTATTGACTCGCCAACCTCGGGCTGTTAAGCGGCTCAGCGCTCATCGGTGCGTGTGCGCCTCTTCCTCTTCTTCATTCGTCTTCCTCTCAGGTGGTGGTGTTGTGTTTCGCTCTCTTTTTGGGAAGTTTCTACCCCGCCGGCCTCACCTCCGGCTCCGGCGTGGCCGACGGCGGCCTGGCCTCCAAGCAGCCACCGGTCAAAGAGTCGTACGCCTCCACAGGTATTGAACGCGCGTTGCTATGGTTACGCTTTGTACAGTGTTACGCCTCTCGTTTGTGCCCTGCTATTTTTTAAGCGACCATTTTTACAGTACTCGGTGGTTACTAGTGCCCCAACTTAAGAGTTTGGAGGACTGCCGCAGTAATTTCTCGACATTTTATATTTGTTTATATTTTGTGTGCCTTCAAATAGTCAAGTCCAGAAGTTTGTTGTCCACCTTCGAGGACGAGCCGCCGCACCCACGGGGCCTGGGTGGCGAGTACCCCGACCAATGGGAGGACGCGGCTTCCGCCGTCGTCATGGCGGCGTGGCGGCGTTCGGGCGAGCAGCAGAAAACATGGGCGGGGGTGGACGAGACCGGCCGCGCGGAGACGCGTCCGCCGTTCAGGAATAGAAGCAACAAAACCAGTACGTCAGACAACATGCGCAGGTAAAACACGACCTCCGCCAAGGCCAAGCTGCTTCAAAAGCATCTGAGACTTTTGCATGAGCGCCTCCAAAACATGTTTATGTGTAAGTGCCACAGCAGCAAAAAGCCAAATCAATAAAACTGGCGTCGCACGTGTGTGTGCAGGCCTCTGGAGCAGAGGGCGAAAAGCATCGCGTTGGAGCGGAGCGTCAACGAGACCTCCTGAGGTTCCCGTGCCCACACACCCCGAAAATTTCCCAGCTTCAGTGTTCCCACTGCTGAGTTGGCTCTTTTCAGAAAGCTCATGTTAGAAGTAAATCTGCACTGAACAGTTGTGTGAGAGTTGTTTTGGTTCATCAGCAGCAGCATCATCTTCCTGCAAATTCCCTCTAATGGTGAGTAATGTAGCGTCTGTGGACAAAAAGAGAAGAGGACATCAGCTATAATATATTTATAGATTTTCTTTTGTTTCCCTCCAAAGATTATTGCTCTTTTTTTAATGTTTGATGTTTTTATTCCATTCCAGTTTCTTACATGTACATACTTTTTGATACATGTCTTTTTTTTCTCCATTATTTGTTACTCTTTTATATATTGTTTCCTAATGTGCCTTATAGCAATTCCTGCACTGATTTGACAGAGAATATTTGTAAATGTTGACAAAGTCCAACAAACCCAGAAAAGGGATGCAGGCTGTCTATAGTAAGCATTTGTCAGTTTAGCAAGATTAGGACAGATTTATTACCCGTAAAAGAATTTGGTACCTTGTAGCCTCGCGCTACGTTAAGTTAAGGTGACGACAAGGCGGTTGGGTGTATCTTCTTCCTCAAACCGAGACAAGAAAGCACGAGAGAAACGTTCGTGTCGTCCATTGAAAACTCAATTTCATTGTCATTGTCGCCTTTTTTTCTTCTTTTGGCTTTGCACACTTTCACACAATCTTTCAGCATTTGCCAAACCAAAACAAAAAAAAAAAAACTATTTTAATATCTATTTTTGGAAATAAGACTTGTTAATAAGTGACAAATGCCTCATCCTCGCCGTTTGGTCTTGGCAAACCACCGGTTTTACGAACGTATTACAACCTAAAAGATGTCAAATATTGATGTCGAGACAGAGAGATTGACAGGAAAACAAACTTGTCGTGACTGAAACGTGCAGCCAGTGGAGAACGGTCTCCCTCGTGTTTATTTACTTTTTTTGCTTGCATAATAAAGTATTTTCCTTAGTAAAAGCATCAACCTGTGTCTTGTGATGCCTGTTTTTGTCTACAGTGACAGTATGAAATGTTTCCACACGAAATATTTCATACTGTCAATTATGTCCTGTTTTTGAATAAAGAGATGAAAAATTTCAAACTTTTCAAATCTGATTCATTGAAGAAGACGACAGATTATTTGAGTGTTAAAATAATGTTTAGTTGCAGGCCGCCCGAGTCCAAACATTTCTCTCCTAATTCCTCAGTTACAGAACGGCCATGAAAACCAAAGAAGCGCCTCATAATGCCGAGCGTGAATCCCAAAAGTCCCGGATTGCTACATCACTGACGCGCTGGAGTCCTTGAACGCACCATACGTGTGCTCATTTCGAGTGTGTGTGTGTGTGTGTCACCCCCTGCCCTACTTTCCGAGCGATGATGCTGCAGAAAGGAGGAGAGGGAATATCCCACAATGCCACGCCACTTGTGCCCTGCGTGCATGCACGCGTGGATGCATGGATGGATGCAGAGGTTTGTGCAGTTGTGTTCTCCTTTCTGCAACTCGTGTTGAAGCAATTTTAAAAGCCCTCACAATTCCAACAGCGTGAACCGATACACTTCCTGCAAGTGCCCTTTCGCAGTAAAGCCTATGTAATAACCCCCCCCCCCCACCTCATTTGCAGATCAGTTGTGCCCAGACTTTTACTTCCAAGTGCTACATACTGAAGAATTCAAGGGCTATTTTATTTTTCACCTTTACTTTGTGGCGAAATATGTGATATGCAAGGAACTACAGTATGTTGAAGTGAATTGAGGAATTCCATTTCGACATAAGTAGCTTTTTGCCCTCATCTTATGGCATCTGGGTACTAAGGAACTATGTTGAAGTGAGTTGAGGAGCTGTATTTAGACAAAAGTATTGCTTTACTACTGCCGTATTGTGGCATCTTGTTGCCTAGGAACTATGTTGAAGTGAGTTGAAGGATTTTATTTCGACAAAAGTAGTTGTTTGCCATCATCTCGTGGCCTGTTGGTGGCAGGAAACAATGTTGGAGTGAGTTGAGCATTTTCATTTGGACAGAAATGGTGTTTTCCGAAACCTTTGAAGAGCCCAAGCACTATTGGAAGAATGAAAATTGCTTGATGGATTTGTATTGGATTTAAAGAAATAAAAGATGATGTAAACATGTAAAAACAACAACAAAACAGTCTGTAATTAGTTGGGTTAAAAAGCGCGTTTAATCAATGAAAGCGTTCCCAGCGAGTACGTCATCGTATTTTGAAGGAGGGCACAGTCAGTTTCCGGTAGAGTGACGTCACGCGCCAGCCTCACGGCACCGTAGAGCAGCTCGCCAGCGGCAGCCAGGCAGCTCGGGCTCCAGAAGAGGAGCGTCGCTGAGCGGCCACACGCTGGACCACATCCCCGCGGAGCCTCCGCCTTTTCCTCCCGGAAGCCTCGTCCGCAGTCCGCCGGCGTCCACGGGTGAGCCCTGGCGGCGGCGGCGGCGGGGGGTCCGGCGAGAGGACCGCCCGGCATGGACCCCCGAGCGACGGAGGCTCCGGCGGCCAGCCCGAGCGGGCGGCTCGCCTCGCTCGGGGCCGACGGCGGCGAGTCGGAATCCGGCGCCGGCTCGGAGGAGACCTCGGCGGGATGCCTCAGCGACGCGTTCAGCAGCCTGCCCGACATCGAGCAGGAGAGCCTGGAGGACAAGCTGAGGGGGCTCGCGTTCCGGAAGCAGACGTCCTATCGGTCAGTGGACGGCCGGGGCATATTTCACAATAGTTCGCAGTAATGTCCCCGAACGCGACCATACTGAGACGACGCTAATGTGAGATGTTTGTGGCGGCAGTGGGAGAGCGTGTCATCATTGTGCCCGTTGCTGGCACTTCCTTTATATATCGCCTTTAAAAAAGTGCTTTGACACGCCAGCGAAAACAAAACGCCAATCATTCTTTATTGTTCCATACACATATTTTACATTAGATAGTTCTCACGCAAAACCATAGTGTGCTGGCACTGTTCAATTGTCCCGCCTGTCACTATACGTCGTCGGCATAGATAGACGAACAACGGAACATTGTTTATAGCGTTGGGTCAAGATATCGATTCATTGATGACTTGCAAGATTGTCATCCCCAATTCGATATCGATTCGGCACGCGCAGTTCTGTCGTCATTCATAAAACAGCTGGATTTTGTGTGTGAGCGTGTGTGTTTAATCACACAAGAAGCATTGCAAGCGTTGACAGGGACGATGCCTTGTGCACACACACACACACACACACACACACACACACTATTGTGTGTGAGAACGCCAGCCGCAGCCTGACACCCTGGTGTGACTGGCAGCTGCTGTTGATAGTGAAAAGCGCACACACGCACTAATCAGTCGCTGTTGTCAGGAATGTGTGGAAGGTCTCAATCGATCACGTCCAATCAATCATTTTGCACCCAATCGTGTCACAAAAGTCGCTTTATTCTGACAGCCCACTCCGTCTATGATGTCATAAATGAGAAATGGTAATCATCTTACGCTAAGCTCAATTACAGAGAGCGCAATGGATAAAACATACGGTGGCGTTCCATGTTGTTCGTGTGCAAAATTGCATAAAAGTCCATTGGAAGGCCATTTGTGTTCATGGTGTTCTGTCACGACATCTCATTCATTTTGTCTCCCTTCTCTTGCAAACGTCGTTCGTAAGGACGGTGGGGTGGGAAAAATAATCTTCAAGACGAGTTTGTCTCGGAAGGACCACTCGAAATGGCCAAATTGACTGCAAAATGGCGGCGTCTTTTCAAGCACGGTTTTTGGACACTCATTTGTGGGTGTACCGAATTTCAAGCCGCTAAGAGGAACAGGCTCGAGGGGCAGAATTTCCAAACGCAGTTCCATCTCTGGAAATGAGCCTAAAATGGCTGCTTCGAAGCAGACTTGCTGTCTTTTCAAGCGTGGCTCCTTGAGACTTTTTTTTGTGGGTCTACTCGTGATAGACGTGTTTCCCAAAATTCATAGTGCTCAATGAAAGCGGCTGCAGGGCCTGAATTTTCAACCAATTCCGGGGTGTACAAAGGAAGCAATTCATTGTAAAAGTAAGATACGCTCCGCTCGTTTCCGCACATAAAGTGCCGATATTTCCTCGGGCGCGAATGACGGGGGCCTTCAGATTTCCCAGCAAGCTTTTCTGTGTGTTTTGCTCGCCGCCGAGGCGGCCACGCGTAGGGGATGGCGTTAGCTGATCATCGGCGGGTCGTTTGGAGCGTACCGCTGCTGCCAATGACCAAATGTGGACATGCGAAGGAGGCTGAGAAAGGATGCAGTGTGTGGAAGGAGAGCCTTTCTTGTGCCAATGTGTGTTTGTGGCGGCGCGTGTTGCGTGTCTGCCAGACATTCGTCACGCTCGTGTGTGCTTCCGGAATATTGTCCCTTCTTTCATCTATTCATGGACATGACGGCCCACCCCGGCCTCCACAAAGATGAGGTCTTTCTTTCTGTGTGTGTGTGTGTGTGATAGCAAATTAGTCAGCAAGACTCTCGGTGTGTAAGACGTTCGTCCAATTAGCTGCTCAGTCAGCAAGTGCGCTTCCTGTCTCCGTTACGGGCAGTTCAATGCACAGCGGCATCGTAAATGGCCTCGGGAGGAGCGTATGTCTGCGTGCCGTTCTGAAGAAATGGCATCTTCGTGTCAGGCTGCTTTTCATTTGGACCTCCAGAAGCGAGTCGTTCCGTTCCGTCGCTGCCTTTTTGCGGCGCACGAGCCCGCAGCAGCAGGACGGGATGCTGTAAAATTAGCACGAACGACACGCGCGCGTCAAAACGCTCACTCGCCTCTTATTCCTTGACTGACCGTTAACGCGTGAAGATGGCGACCGCAGAAAAGGGCTGCCGATCTTTAACACTGAAATGTGTACATTTTCAATCGATACATTGATACTAAATGGCTAAACGTATTGTTAAAGGAGCCTTTATCTTCAAGCCAAATGTCCTTTGTCATCGAGCATGCACGCCTGATCACAGTCGTCGTGACAACCAGCTGGGGTCGAAGCGGCGGGGGGATGGGGATGGCACAGCGGCCTCGAGGGAAGATTTCCCGACAGCTCGGTGACGTCACGCGGCCAACGCCGTCACGTATCACCGCGCGGCGCGACAACCCCTGGGAAACGACACTGGAAGTTTATTTGATTTTTGAGTTCAAATCTTTTACCAAAGTATGTTTTATATTGTATTTGTATTTCATTTTACTGTTTGTTGTTGTATATTATTAGAATTTGTTTGTACATTTTGAAGCAGCTTTGTCGTCGTCACGCCTGCCGTCAATTGTCTCTAAAGTGTAAGATGGCGGCGACGCGTCATCGTCCCTTCGCAGTTTAAGTGACTCTCGCAAATGAGATCAATAACGAGCGAGCTCTCTGAAATCTCCCTTAATGTCCCACGCGGGCCGCCGCTTGGTTCGGAAGTGCGCTTAAATTCAGTTTAACGAAGACACTTGGGATTTTTCTGATTTTTTTTTTTATTATAACTAAGCGTCGTTATGTTGGTAGTCGTTTGAATATATGTGAGACACAGGAGAAGAAGTCGGCAGCGTTTGGTAGAGCAAGCGTGTGCGTGTGTCCATGTTGTGGCTTATTTTGCCCATAATTCACTGAGCTGGCGTGAAGGGAGATTGGCTGATGGCTGGGTGGGGGGGATGTGCGCTTTATTAGTCGTCTGGCCGTAAGAGGCTTTTCCCACTTTGGAAAGGAAGCTAAAAAAAGAAAGAGAGGAAAAAAGAGGACAGAACAAAAAAACTAGAAGTTCCTGCGGTGCCGTCATTGGTCAATTATTTCTCCATCGTGTGTCACATCCACGGGAAATCCTGCAACACCTGAACGCATCGCAACTAGCCTTGCGCAGTAGAAATAAACACCATCGCAATAGTGAGAGTGACCTTTCTCTGTCCACCAATCGGCACACTGCAGGGTGTCTAGCACCGCTCCCTGAGGTACACCCTACCACCTGGGTTCCCTCGCGTCCTTCCAAGCAAGCCCATCTGCCCATCTAATGAACCTGCTGAGGTGACGCCAACTCTATCACCGAGGCGCCTTCTCACTTTGTCTCGCTGGAAAATGGCTTCTTACACGCACGCTTGCGCGCGCACATGCTAACTCCGGACGAAGGTTGGAAATTCTTCTTTTTATTCCGCCTGAGCGTTGAAAGCTGCTGATGATTGCTTATGTCACCGCTACGCAACCCATAGACATTCCAATGACTAGTTTCCTATTTGCCATTTTATTTCAGCTTCGACTCAGCGATACATAGACAAATTTTTTTTTTCTCTTTGTCTTTACTGTACTGTTCATAAGGAACAATGTAAAATTCCACCACTGTCAATTGAGATCCAGACCTTTCTCTGCATCCTGCTTTCTCGGGCGTCAACCTCACAAGGAGCCTCGCCTGCTTGTCAGGACGAGAGGTTGAACCGATTCGCCGACGTGTCGACGGCTTTACTGCCGTCGGTTTATTACTTGAGCGCATCAGCGGTTGTCCGGCGCAGTTATGATGTGCAGTGAGCTAGCTTGCGATGCCTACACCCCAAAAATACATCTTACCTTCGGATATTCTGCCGGTGTGGCTGCTTTAGAGCGCCTCGTTCTTGGCCACGAGTGCACGCGCCACATGGAGAGAACGGCAGAAGAGCGAAGAAAGGGGGAGAAAAGCCCGACGTGACAGCCGGCGTGTGGACTGGGGCTTCGCGGTGGTGCGGCGGCTTTAGAGCGCCTCGTTGTCGCAACGACCCGGAGGCTTTAAACAGATATATTTTCGTCACTCAAACATGTCATCGTGTGGAGGCATAAGAAAGATGCTTGACAAAGTAGCATCCATTTTTCCTGGTTGTTGCATTGGTATTTGAGTGACAGGTGATAGGTGGGCGGGGCCTCAGCGCATTGAGCGGAAAGAACGGCAACATCCTCCTCTTCAATGCGTTCAATTCACAAGACATTAATTTTCACGTTGCGGGGACTTGACCTTTCCGATGGCGGAATAGTAAAAAATGTCAGCTCGCGCTCGTGTGCGCGCGTTCGCGCAGGTAGGATTACGGACAACCGATCATATCTCAGCACTCCCAAAGATGAATCTCACACATACACACACACACACACACACACAAATATATTAAAAACGTTAAAACGCACACACACGTTGAGAGTACACTGACATTCTGCTGTTATTGTGCTTGTAGTTTGATCTGCTTTTCATTTGAGCTCAAACACACACGTGCACACACGAGGAGGCCGTACACGACGGCGTGCGCACAACCTGGCAACGTTCAGCTGCAGGGAAACGCTATAATTAGTGAGACAGCATCTTTATCCCAGTGCGCGTGCGCGCGTGGCAGTCATTAGCAAATGATGCATTTTATTAGGCAGATGCGACTCGAGGTTAAAGAGGCAACACGCCTCCTGAGCTCCAGTTGTCGTGCGTCCACTTCTGACTATTATTATGATGATGATGATGATGATCAGGATGCTTTTGTTTGCAGGTTTTGCGTGCGTTTATCTTAATATGTCACGTGCTTCTGGTTGCGTGGTGCGTCTATTCTCAGCGGGCGAGGTCAGAGATGCGCACGCGGCGTGCCAGTGCGATGCCTCCCACGCGCACGCATGTGCGCGCGCACCCGCGTTTAGAAAGGGAGGCCGAAGGACCATCACCGATTTTCTGGGTTCGTCTCATGACTTGCGCGGATTAGGTCTCCCCTTTGTTTATATGTAAATTCAAAGGCGTTGCAAATTTATGATGTTTATTAAAATAAAAAAAAACCTAACATTGTGAATTTCAAAAGTGCTTTAAAAAAGAGAGAGAGAAAAAAAGAGAAGTCGCAGGCCATCCTGTGCTTCACAGCGGCATCGCTGAGTGGGAGTTTTTGAGAAAAAAAAAAAATCATCTTGCGTCGTCATATCTAATATGAATTTGACCCTCACTTGAGTCAGTGTGTGTAATGGAGAGAGAGAGAGAGAGAGAGAAAAGGCATAGTGGGAGGATGGAGGGATGAGAGGACAGCGAGAGTTGAAGGACGAACCAGGAAGAGGAGGAACAGGAGGCGGATGATGAAAAGGATGAGTAGGAAGAAGAAGAGGATGAGGACCAGCAGGAGGATAAGAAGTGGAGGAGTGAGGAGGACAAAGAGAAGAAGAGAGAGGAGGGACAACAGAAGGAGAGAGGAGAAGGGGGGAGAAGTGGAGGAATGAAAGGAAGAAGAGGAGGAGAGGAAGTAGGATGAGGAGAAGTAAGGGAATGAGGAGGAATGAGGGAAGTGGGAGGAGTAGAAGAGGAAGAGGAGGATGAAGAGTGGTGGTGATGTCAAGGTCTTTTGCGTCTCCTCAATGCTTCTCTTCCTCTCGTTTCACATCTTCCCTCCTTTTTTCCCACCCTCACTCCTCCTTTTTAGCTTCCCCTCCTCCTTTCATCCACTCATCCTTGCCTTGTTCCCCCCGTCCGATGTTCAACGACAATAATGTGAATAATAATTGTCGTAATGATCATCGTCCTAATTTTACGGAGTGGCGTTTGTGTGGCGCGGTTGTAATCCTCTCGCGAGCGAAGGACGCGACGTGAGCGACGTGCCGACATTAGGAATTCTCAGGCTGTCTGATGATGTCATGTCTCGGTGAGCACTGATTGGCTGCGTGCAAAAGCAGAGAGGAGACCGGATACAATGGAAACTTTTAATAATAGCGGCTTTCCTTTTTTTCCTTTTTGTTTTTTTTTTAACAACCCCAAATGCGCAGGTGCACAAAGTGCACATAAATCACAACACAACGCGTCGACATGCAAGTCAACAATAATGCATAAATAATACAAAATTAATAAGCACTACATTTGATTTAAATGTAATGCCGCATATTCACATCATATTTAAAATTATATCCACCCTACAGACATGGAGACGGTCACAGCTCCTCAGTAAGATGCAGTAATATTATTATACTAATTATAGTGTGTATTCATATTTTTCGCAAAGGATAAAGACAATATATGCCTGTGAGTCTTGTTATATTGCCTGTCTAACACTTTGTGTTCAAATATTTGTTGATTAAAGGGTTAAAACGCTGCAATATCGATGCTAGTTTTGTTAGCCCCTCAATGGTGTTTTACATTGTTGTTTAGCATTAAGCTAAGTCTATACTCGCCCACTGTAAAATATATATTTCATGTTCTACACGCCGGGCGCAGGCACATTGTCACATATCCAAAAGGTGTCCGAACGTTTTTTCTCTCTTTCCTCCGCGCAGGTTACGTCTGAATTGTGTCACTTGAAGTGTCAACGCAAAGAGTCGGAGAGAGTTGAAATTGCAGAGCGTGGCAACGCCAGAGCAAAACTTATAAATAGAGGGAGAGGAAGGTTCGAAAGGAAAGAGTCGGACTTCCTGCACGCAACCTCACGACGGGATGCGCCACGGCGACGCGAAGTAAAACACAACGAGCCGCAAAAAGAAGGAAGTTCGGCTGTTTCCACTTTTAGGGTTGCCGTGGTATCACACTACTAGTTTCTTCTATTTTCAGCTCTTTATTTATTCTGCATTATTTCTTTTTATTTAAGCTGCAAGTGTTCACACTCAAAGTATCCAACAACTATTTAATCTCCTTTGTGTGTGTGTGTGTGTGTGTTTGTGTGTGTTCATGTGTGGACTCAGTGATTTAATCAGATGCAAACTTCTGTTAAAGTAGGGTTTGGTTAAACATTTGCATTCACGTCTAAATGAAATCCCTCAAGTCACTTCCACATGGTTCTGACACCAACATTCCAAAAGATGGCAGCAAAGCACTACTTTTGCCTAAATGAAGCTCCTCAATTCACTTCCACTTTATATTTTCTTGGCACCAAGATGCCACAGATGTACTTTCATTGCTTTTACTTCTTATTTCATTGCTTTTATTTTGAAATTACCGTCACATCTATGCTAACTTCTGTTTGCCTGTCTATGGCATTTTGAATCAGTTGTTAGCATGAAGCTTCAATATTAAATTGTTTGGTTGAATAGTTAAATATTTAAATATACATTTAATTCTCTTTTGTGCTATGTGCCAATTTTACAGTAAACTTCAACTTGGAGTGACAAACTGCTTGAAGCAAGCACGCTAAAGCTCTTTTCTGGAGAATTGTGTGAGCGAGTCTTCATTTCCTTCAAGTGATGTTATACAACAGTCTCCCGCTTCTTGACAGCGAGAGAGTTTGATCTGTCGCTAAGGAATACTTTAAAAAGTGTCTTTTGATCAGTTGAAGTGTGTTTTGATCGGCTTACGTGTGTTTAAAACGTCTTGGAACACTTTGAAGCATTTAGAGGTGCTTTGTGTGGGATTTAGCCTGCCGTTCAAAGGTGTACTGTGAACTCCGTACCAGTAGGAGGCAGTGCGCTCACTACTAGACAACTGCATGAAGTGACCACACGCGACTCGAAAACTAATGCTGTTGTGAAATCATCGTCAATGCTGCGCAGGGAACCCGTTGGCAAGCCCTGACTGGCTCTTGACGGTGCTGCTGTTTTGTTTAGCAACTGAGTTCAAATTAGGTTGGCACGCATGCACGCGCACACACACACACACACACACACACACACACAGTGTGAGACAGCAAGGAATGTCGCGTTCGGGGAGGAAGTCCTGAGTCGGGGTTACTGTGACACACTGCACATGTCTACACACAATACACAAACAAATGCACAACATACTGTGCAATTCCCTCGTGTAGTTGTAGTTGTGTATTATTGTGTTTTGTTACTGCCCAAAAAATGTTGATCACCACAGTGTCTGTGTGTGTGTGTGTGTGTGTGTGTGTTGATGTCTTCCTGTTATTGTGGTTTGTTAAACGTGTGTGTGTGTTGCAGAGTAATGTAAAGATTGCAGTAGTTTCCTGTTTGTCGCCTCATGTGTCCCGTTACTTGTGTGTTATTTCCACTCAAGCGAAACTAGAACAATAATGTAGCTATATATATGATATAAATATATAAATACACCATATATCCCGGGGCTGGCTAGCTTAATATTGTTTCTTACAAAATGGATTGACTCATCGAGCGCGCCGTTTAATTATTAAAAGTTGGATCAGTTAGAATAGGCCAATGTATTAGACGCACACACACACACACACGCGCGCACGTGGTCTGTGGTCCACAATATGGCCGAATCTTGTGAAATCTGTTGCATTCATTTTTCAATTTGCATGCAGACTCCACACAGGCGGGGCCGGGATGTCAACCCGGGTCCTCAGAACTGTGAGGCAGATGTGCTAACCAGTCGGCACCTTTTTACATATTTTATTTTACAAATAGATTTGTACTTTTTTTCCCTTCATCTCCGAATGAGCCGGCCCACACGGGTGCGTTTGAAAATTCAAACGTTTGCGCAGCCTGCGGCATTTTCTTCACGTGCTGCCGCTGAAGTTTTCCCTCGCGAGCGGCGGCCGTCCTCCTCCGAGCGCATCTCGGGTGTCGCACGCGTCGTCCGTCGGGCAGCGCTCGGCTCGGATGTCCGCCGGCTCTCCGGTGTCCGGCGGTCGCCGGGTGACAGATGCGTCCGGCGAGTAAACTCCAGCGCGCGATGCTAGATGTCGGAGGAGAGCGAGGGTGAACGCGGCCTTTCGACGGCTGCCGTCTTAACTCTTACGCATCCTTTGAACATAATATGCTCCGGTTCCGGTTTTGACGACGGAGAGGAGCAACTATGATTGCTTGGTTTTTACTTTGATGACAAGCTGACCAACCATCAAGCGCTCCGCTTCACTTAAAGGTTAGGAATCGGCGGCGGCGGACTTTGCGTTTTCACTGCCGCTGTCCCTCCGCTCAACCGACGGGCTTCAGTTAATTTGCAGATTGGGATCATCAGGCACCGCCAAAACTCGCACTTCGGACGAATGAACACAATATCAGTTCAAAGGTCAAGGTGAAAAACTACACCTTTCTCTCACTAACATTCAAAGAGTGAAACGCGAATGACGAAACAATGAACACAAATACAATTAAGTGAAAGTGAGAAATGGTGACCTTTGACCTTTCATCCATTAGAACCTTTATGTGTGACATCATCACAAATAAGCTTGCATGTGTATGGTTTTTGCTGATGCGTTTTTTTTTTTTTTTTTTCCAAAATCAAAACCACCCGTGGGCCATTTCTAACCATTTTTGAGGGGGTGTCAGTTACTTGCGTTTTTCCGGACGCAAACTATCAAATCTCCTGTTCTCTGAATCCTCGTGTGGCTTTTCTGCGGGTTGTCAGCGGTTTGCTTAACAAGAGCGCGGTGCCTGCTGGAAATGGCGCCACAGTCAAGTCTGTCGAAAATGGATTTGGCTGCGCTGCGCTGGTGGTGCTGAGCCCACGCTCCTCCTCCTCGTCCTCCTCACCCTCACCCTCACCCTCATCCTCCTCGTCCTGCGTATTCACGTCGACATCACCTCCGGCGTTCAGTCGGGCTCCTCCCACTAGCGGCCGCTTTGTCATCTTTCACGGAAGCGCCGCTGAAAAAGTTCAAATCGAGCAAGCGAGCCGTGTTTTCGTTAAAGCGGACTCGCTTGAACAAAAGTGAAACACTTCACTCAGTTGAGCATCTCTTCCGCAGCCTACTAGTGCGCTCAATTGTCCACGAACTAGCACGTTCTTTGTCCTCACTATTTAGACCGTTCAACGTTTATTTCCACTACTGCCTTCCACTCCTGTATGACATTCCTGCACACTAGTAGAACAACCACATATTACTAGAGAGGCAAAACTGTGCACTACTTAACATCTGTGGGCTACTAGTACTACTCGTGAAGTGCTAAATGTTAATTAGAAGAATTTTTATTATCATTAGTGTTACTGGTGGTACACAGTTGTCGTCTAGTTTTGTTTTTGTGCTTCACTAGTAATATTAGTTGTCTGACTTATATGCCAAAATTGTCCTACTAGTGAGGCAAAGAGCGTACTAATACTGGTGCTACTAGTGCCCCTAGTGGCATTATGTAATTCTACTAGTTAACCAGTTTATGTAGTACTCATAGCACACAGTTCTCAACAAGTGCACAGTTTTGCCTCACTAGTAACATGATGTAATTCTACTAGTGCGCTGCAATTGTTCTACTAGCGTGCCCCAATTGCTCCATTAGTGCAGCCTCGTTTTTCATGTAGTGTGCCCTAATTGTTCTACTAGTGCACAAAAATGTCATACAGTAGTGGAAAAAAACATCACTTTACTAGTGTGTCCTAGTTTTTCTACTAGTGCACACCTTAGTTCTACTACAGGTTCTACTAGTGTGCTTTAGTTGTTCTATGACAAATATACAGTAGTAGTGGAAGGAATTAGTGGACTAAAAGGTCAATAGTAAGACATTCATGTGCTCAATTGTCTTGCTCGTGAGGACAAGGAGTGTTCTCGTACATGGACATTTCAGCGCACTAGTAGCATATGAAATCGACGCTGAAAAGCTTTTTCCATACATTAGCCACGTAAACTTTTGCGGCGGCGTTTCCAGAGCGGATCCTCGGCCGTCGTCTGCATAATTATTGGACGAGCACGCGAGCGTCCCGCTGCGCGGTCGCCACGGCAACGCGGACAGCCCGCCTCTGCAGGAAGGAGGATGACGAGGAGGGGGAGGATGAGGAAGAGCGCAGCGTACAGGCGAAGGAATGACTTCTGCTCATTTCTCCATTTTCCCATACAGTCGACTCTCACTGCACGGTGAAAATCGCAATCAATTCAACATGGTTCCCCGGCACCAAGATGGCAGCAAAGCGCCACGGTTATGTAAAGGAAGCTCCCAAATTCACTTCAGCATAGTTTCTTGGCACGAAGCTGTGCCAAAGTAAGAAGAAGTATTGCTTTTATTCCATGTGTGTCAAACTAGCAGTTGTTTGAAGGGTTGTTTGAATAACCGTAACACATAGGCTAACTTTTGTTAGCCTGTCTGTGGCGTTTGATATTATACGTTAGCACTAACCCGATGTTACATCACATGGTTTGGTTGAACATTTTGGTGGTCAAATATACAATGTTTAGTTCTGCGGTGTTTTGTGTCAGTTTTCATCTTCTCAAGTGACCTTATATGATTGGCTCCCAAAGCAGAGAAATGCTTTAAAAGTTGCTTTTAATAGGTTTAAATGTGTTTAAACTACAACCTGTTCAGGGTGTACCCCGCCTCCTGCCGGATGACAGCTGGGATAGGCTCCAGCACGCCCGCGAACCTAGTGAGGAGAAGCGGCTCAGAAAATGGATGGATGGATGGATGGATGGATGGTGTTTAAACTAAAAAAAAAATGTGTTGTGTGTGTGTGTGTGTTAGCACCAAGCGTCACACTTGTTATTTTTTATTTTTTACATGACCACTTTTAGGAGCCGGACTTAATGCCCGACATGTCGTCTGCTTTTAGTAGATTAGGACTCACTCAGAGTTGATGATGCCCTGCCACTCTGTGTTATTTTTTTGGTTTTTTTTTGCACACACGCGTGCGGCGAGCAGGTGAAGCGCCGCCATTTCTAGGTCACGTCACTTGTAGCCCGGACCGACTTTCACTCTCCCCTACCGGCCGTGGCGTCGTCGACACGCTCGCGCTGCACGTTCGCAAAAGCCCCGAGTCAGCCAATAGGTCACGTTGTTGACAGAGCTCGTTACTTGCCTCGCATAATAAATAAATCTCGAGATATCTGTGTGTGTGTGTTTCGGGGGGTTCCTCTGTCCGGCGTGGTTTACGTCCAGTCAGCACACGTCGTCGCATTTCTGCCATTGTCGCCCACGCGATCCTATTTTTATCGCAGGCGTCTTGTGTGTGTGTGTGTGTCATCGGGTTGCAGGTTGTGTAAACAGACTCCTCTTTGTCTGAAACTTGCGAGCTGGGTGGCACGTGAATCTCTGGATCATTTTACATCCAATCGCAAATCAAAACATGGAAAGAGGGACTGATTATTATTATTTTTTTTTTTTACTTTGACAAAACAAGCAAAAACATTGATTGTTTTTAATAATGTCATTTTTGGTTCAAAGATATGAAATTGAAGAATGGGGCTACAGGACTGAGTTTGATTTTTATATTTATTTGGTCGGGTTTGCCTGAGCTGAATTTTAGCGACGATTATTATTAAAGGTACGTTAGCTTGTTTGGACTACGATCTAGCAGCCATAAATGATAACGCGGGCAATTAGGTACTTTCCTAAATCACTTCAACACCGCTGTTATTCTTGCTTGAAGCATTTTGCAAAGATAGGCGAGGAAGCGCGTTTGTTTTGGGGAATGTGGCGGCTAACGAGTTAATGCAGCTTTACCAATTCTCTCAACCAAACTGACGGTTCATGTAAACGTAAAAATCAAACGCAGCTTTGTGGCAAAATTGCATTTTGAAAACTCTCAAAAGAAAAATCTGATCAATATGGAGTCCTGCGCTTTCTCCTCCAAAAGTCTGACTTCAAATGCAAACTGGAAGACCTTAATTGCCCTCTGTTCGAAAGTTGGACTTTGATTGGCAGAAATGAATTAGCAAAGACGAGCTAAAGAGTTGGAGTGCCGACTGCTGAGTCATCGCGGCCCGTGACAGAGCGTCCGAACGTCTCCAAGCGCCGCTGGGCCGGCGGCGTCCGCCGCGCAAGCTGTTTCCGCTGCAGCGGAAGCCGGCCCGGCGTGAAGAATTAATTCCGCAATGGTGTTCTCGCTGTGATTTCGACGTGTTGGAGAGCGTGCGGATGACTGTTGCTTTTATGCATCCCAATCAGCCAGCGGCTGGCCATGCGTTTGGTTTCTGGCGGGCCTTCAGTCGGCGGGACCGACCGCACAACCGCCACCGTCGCGTCAAAGCCCTACAAAATATCATATAACAGCACGTACTTACAAGTTTTAGCGTTAATGTTAGTTGTCGTTTTTTGATTCCTGATGGTTTTCCTAAATGTGAAGGACCCCGGGCAGATTACGTTTACATGGCAACACATAGAGGTCGGAGTCTGATTGGACTAAAGCAGTGCAGCCAAGAGAAACAAACACGACTCAACGAAGAGAATAAATCGACTGTTGCGATTCAATGATTGAGTTATTTCCTGCAACCAGTATTAGAATTTGGGTTCATCTGTGTGTCCTCCCCCCAGGAAAGCCATCTCTCGCTCGGGCCTCCAGCACCTGGGCCCGCCGCAGCCCGCCCTGCCCCCCGCCTCCAACGGGCCCAGCAAGGAGCCTCGCACCCGCATGGACTGGACGGTCAGTCAAAGAAAAAAAATCACTCTGTTGTATGAAAACGGCATCAAAGAAATGAACGACGTCACGTGGGAAAGGAGAGCCACGGTCGTCGATGCACTTTTAAGCCGTTCGTTGAACACAACAATGAGCATACAAACACAGGCAGGAGCTGCTGTAAGCCGCAGCTCACACCCAGACTCTTACTCAGCCCCAATGGGCTGCACGTCATCTGTTATTTTTACACATTATGAACCGATTTAAAGTGTTGAAAATAGCTTGAAACAAATCTGAGAAGTGTCGTAAAACACTCCACGGGTGCCGTGTGGCATTATGTCCCCTCGAGATTCAAAGTTTGGAGGGGGTTTTTTTTTGGGACGAAAACGAGTAAAAAAGTTAGGTTAGATACATTTGAGAAAGCCTGTTTTGGTGAAGCAGGAAGTGGTCAGCCACGAAGGTAAGTGCACGGATATTAATTTCCGCCGACCCTCAAGGCTCTAGGACCTTTGAGACTGACTTTGGGAAGGCGACGTAACCGCAATCGTTTGCTTTGGGCGACAGATTTGCGAGCAAACTACAAATGCTTCTGCTGAAATGTCCGTTTTCTTTTGTTGCGGGCGCTGTGGAGAAGTGTTTTTTTTTTTTTGTTATCATTATTTTTTTATTCCTGACTCATCTCCTCTTAAAGCGAAACGGATGTTTTAAAGCCCTCCGCTGCCTGGTGGTCCATTATTAACAGCACTTGAGCCACAAATCACCCCTCAACGGTGCTGAAGCACTCTGATGTTCCTTTTTCTCTTCCATTTGTAAGAGGTGTTATTCAAGGAGAATATCACAATCTTTTCAAAAGGGGCCGTTCTATTTTTTCTGTGTTTGTAACAATCAGCTGAAGTGACAGCGGCGGCGACGGCTAAACTGCTGCCGACTTGTTCGCAGCGGCTTCGCCGTCAGAAAGGCGCACGCGCGGCTATTTTTAGTCGACTGCGGCATACAGTCGGAGCGCAAAAGGATCTTCAAAGGGGGAAGAAAAAAAGGCGAACAAAGACTCCAGAAGGAACTTTTTCCACCAACCGCGATACTATTTTGGTTTCCATTGTTATTTTTGAACGGATTTCAACCACGTTTTGCAACCACAGAATACCTTATCTTAAAAATAAAAGGGTTACAACACCATGACACGGATGCTATTTGTTAGCCCGTCCATGGCGTTTTGCGTTGTTTATGTAAGCATGAAGATAAACAAACGTGTAAAAAGCTTTGTTTTCATGTTTAATTTGCCAGTAAACTGCAACTGGGAGTGGCAATAAACAGCTTGAAGCCTCATTATTGGAAGGATTGTTCAGTGTGCCGAACTGCCGCTCGCTGTGAAGTCATTCGTCACGTATGGAGTCACTCGTACCGCGTGATTGATTCTTTGGCAGGTGCAAATCGACACTCATCCGACACTCTCCTGTGGCTCTGACCGCAGAGAGGTTTCCTTCCGCCACCGCCGGCCTTTAGCGCCCTGCACGACACACACACACGCACACACACGGTGGTGTGCAATCAATGTTCTCAATAATCGCTCATTAACAAAACATCAGGGCTTGATTTTAGTGGGTCGCGCACATGCACGCACATGTCGCGTATGTCCAAACAAGTGGCGTCCCACTCGGCAGCAGCAATTATGTGCTTGACACGCTCGCGGAGTGCTCACGCGGTCAACGCTTGCAGTTTAAGTGAGGTATGATATCATCTCGCGCAGAGCTGGGTGAACGTTTGAGCTCAAGGTCTTCATTTGAGTTTTCAAACGGACAGATGGGGCAGGCCATTTGAAGATGTGATGAAAAGAAAGGCTAAATGCGTACGCAGTATGGAAACGTGCTTATTACCAATATCTGGTGTCGGCGCTACAGAGCACTGTTGGTGTTACGCAGTCTCACACCTTCCGTAACGAAGCTGTTCCTCAGCCCGGTGGTCCTGCATCGGATGCTCCGGAGCCTCCTGCCCGAGGGGAGCGGGTATAATTGTCATGATTACTGTGAAGGAATGAAATCATTGAGTGGTTATAGTTTTTACAGGGTTTTAAACTTCAACACAGGTCAGTTTAACGGGTGGGTTAATCAGTCACCTAATTGCAGGAATTAAACAGCTAAAAGAAGGCAACAAACGTGAATATCATAACCAGATTTTGAGTATTGTAAATTGTCTCTGGGCTGTAGTCAAGAAGGAAACAGGCCGTATTTACATTTGCCACTGGCTGATCTATCCTCCTGACCTCGCCCGGCAGGAGAACGCGGTCAACGGGGACCACCTGTGGATGGAGACCAGCTGCTCGGGCGAGCTGTGCTACCTGGGAGAGGACGCCTGCCTCGTCAAGGCCGCGGTGAGCGACTTGAGTTCCCCGTTTCGCGTTTTAGGCACTGGAGGAAGAACTGAGAAGAGGAGTTAGCACTGAACACACACACACACATGCACACGCACACGCACACACGCACGTGCTCGCTCCCTGAGAATGGAGCGCGCATAAAAAGAAGTGCAGCAGAAGAGAACTCGCCGTGTTTATCCCTCAATGAGATGAATGTTCCATCAGCGCTTGGAAAAGGGCGCAGCGACCTGGAATTGTTTTTCAAAAACTGGGCCCCCGAAGCCAGCATGACTTAGCAGCACTAAATTTAGTAGACATGTCTCCCATACGTAGACCCACAAAAAAGCCATGTGGGAAAACCCACAGGAAATCTGCCATGCTGCTTTGAAGCGCTCATTTGGGTCATTTCCAGGAATCCTGCAAAGATGAACTCATCCTCGAGATTTGAATTGTGCGAGGTCCATTTAGAAAAGGCTCCCTCATGAAGTTCTTTACCCAATAAGGGCCCATTTACACACTGGGTTTGCGTGTGTGTTTATCCTTGAAGAAGTCTGCGCCCAGGAGGAAGTGCGCCGCCTGCAAGATCGTCGTTCACGCGAGCTGCATGGAGCAGCTAGAAAAGGTAACGCACACACGCGGGATGTCAAAAGTCAGAACGTGACACGTTCACCGTCTGTCTGTTTGATGTGTCGTGTTTAGATCAACTTCAGGTGCAAGCCAACCTTCAGAGAGGGAGGCTCGCGGTGCCTCCGAGATGTAAGTCACCGGGTTCTTGCACATCACCGGACGTGCGTAACGCGCGCCGTCTTCTCTCCGGCAGCACAACGCGCTGAGGCATCACTGGGTGCACCGGCGGAGGCAGGAGGGGAAGTGCAAACAGTGCGGAAAGGTCGGCGCCAAAACGTGAACGCGGTCGAGTCCGAACGTGTTATCGCCATCTATTTCTGTCTGTGTTTTTTCCCCCCACAGAGCTTTCAGCAGAAGCTTTTCCACAGTAAAGAAATCGTCGCCATCAGCTGTTCGTGGTGTAAACAGGCCGTAAGTGTTTATGATATTTGTGGACGAGAAACCTAAATTCATTTTGTGCACGAAGTAATGTACAAGCGTTCGACTTCAGCATTAGACTTGAAAAAAACATGACATAAGAAGAGTTTCATTTTAGAAAAGGATGTTCTGGCCGCACTCCCAAACAACGCGGCGCTTAGCAAGGCTTCTTGAAACAAGCTCATCGGCGAGCGGTTGTTGGAGCTAACGAGCGGGCTGGCGTGTGTGTTGCGGCGGCAGTTCCACAACAAGGTGACGTGCTTCATGCTGCACCAGATCGAGGAGCCGTGCTCCCTCGGGGCTCACGCCGGCGTCATCGTGCCCCCGTCCTGGATCATCAAAGTCAGGAAACCGCAGGCACGCACGCGCATCACATGGCTCCGCCGCGCCCTCGCACATGCTTGAATTGGCGCTGACCTAACCGCCGGACTCCTCATCCGTGTGTAGAACTCGCTCAAGAACTCGGCCAGGAGGAAAAAGCGGACGTCTTTCAAGCGCAGGACGAGCAAAAAGGGGCCGGACGTAAGTGAGGAATGCACTCGAATACCGCTAACTGAAATCGAAGGCCGCTCCGGTGATCCGGTGATCCGGCGTCTTCTCAGGAGTCCAAATGGCGGCCGTTCGTGCTGAAGCCCCTCCCCTCGCCGCTCATGAAGCCCATCCTGGTCTTCGTCAACCCGAAGAGCGGCGGCAACCAGGTTGGCTTGGTTTTACGCTCATCTTTCATGCAACGCCTCACCAAATGCAGCGGACCCCCGCATACTCGCAATCCGGCGCCCGCGGATTCAACCATTTGCTGAATTGTTTCCAATTTCTTCACTTGTTAAAATGTTCCCATTGATTTGTTTTCTTTTCATTTTTTCTTTGCGTGTGGGGCAGCAATTGTGAAAACACTTATTGGCGATGTATCCCCGCTTATTTAAAGATTCTTTGGGGGGTTTTTTTTTCAATGCATTTGTAATGGGCGTCAATGAGCGGGAAATGGTCGCCGTTCGCGGGCCGCCCCCGTCCCGATCCCTCGCGAGAAGCGGGGCTCCGCTGTAATTCTTTACAAAAACAAAATCTCTGATGAGAAACGCACATTTTCAAGAGTTGCGTTTCGAATGGTTCGCCTCGGGAAGCTTTTTACATTTGCGTGAACACATCTGAAATGGTTCCGAGAAGAAAAAAAAAAAACCAAGCGAGGCGGACACATGGCCGGCACATAGGCCGCAGGGTCAGAGTTCATGCCTCGCCAGCCGAGCCCATCTGCTTCCTGTCCGCAGGGCGCCAAGCTGCTCCAGATGTTCATGTGGATCCTGAACCCGCGGCAAGTCTTTGACCTGTCGCAAGGCGGCCTTCGGGAGGCGTAAGTGTCTCTTCGCCGTGTCGCGCTCGCAAACGTGTGGCTCCTCGTCCGACGAGCGATGACGGCCAATCGACGCTGCCGCTTTTGCTCCTCTGCTTTTTCCACCTTTCCCACTCTCAGGTTGGATTTGTATCGGAAAGTGCCAAACTTGAGGATCCTGGCCTGCGGTGGAGACGGGACGGTAAAGTTTGAGTTACTTCCTTTTTTGGAACGCAAAGTCATATATCGCGGTTCATCGTTGCATCGCTTTTTACAGAGCCACGATTGCACATTCACTTTTCCGCCGTTTATCGAACAACGGGAATACAATCAAACATAAATGCGATAAGCTCTTCCAGCTCTTATGCTTGCAATTCACTGTGTATTCTTCTTTCATACCTGCAATGTGTGTGTGCGTGCGTGCGTTTGCGTGTGCGTGTAGGTGGGATGGATCCTGTCCACGCTGGACGAGCTGCAGATGAACCCCCAGCCACCGGTGGCCGTCCTTCCTCTGGGAACAGGAAATGACCTCGCCAGGACGCTCAACTGGGGCGGGGTGAGTTCCTAACCTTGAGTGACTTGACAAAAACGGAAATTTGGGTGGTGTGCTTTTTCGCACAACCCACCAGCTCATTTCATTCTTCTTCTCTTGGACTCATGCTTGTTTGTGTCATCACTTTCATTTTCGAAATGAACTGGGAAACACACCAAAAGTAGCATCTGGAGTTGAGTTTCTCCGATGAAGGAACAATTAGCGTGCCAAGCTAAAACGCCATTGATTCCAAATATACAAGTTGCAAAAATTCTTAACTTTTGGGTTCGTGTAGGTGTCCCAATGTTTTTGTCCATGCAATAATCCCTCGGCCGCATTCCAGGAAGTTGATGAGAGCCTTGTTCCTGTGCTACACGCTTGACCTTTGGGTCATACGGACAATTTTCTTCTCTCTCCGCGTGTTGTCAATGCCCTTGTCCCGCCCTCTGGCAAGCTACTAGTTGTGATGTCCTACTAGTGTGCTGAATTGAAACAATTCAGCACACTAGAACAAATAGGGTACATTAGTAGAAAAAACTACATGTTACTAGTAAGGTAAAACTGCACACTGCATGCTACTAGTACTGCTCTTGTAGCGCTAGATGTTAACCCGTAGAATGCTTCCGTGACGCTTCCGCCGGCGGAAAGCGAGAGTGCCGCGCATTCACTTGCCCGCGTCCGCCGCAGGGCTACACGGACGAACCCGTGTCCAAGGTCCTGGGTCACGTGGAGGACGGCTCGGTGGTGCAGCTGGACCGGTGGAACCTGCAGGTGGAGAAGAGCGGCGCCGAGCGGCAGCCGGAGGACGGCACGCAGAAGGTTGGAGTGAAGGACACGGAACGGCAATCGGTAGAAAAAAAAAAAAAAAAAAAGTCCGAAGTGCAGGATGCAATTTGTTTCGGGATTGCGTGGGAGCGCTGAAGACTTGACGCTGAGCTGAAATGCTGTCAAATGAATTGAATTGTAGAATGTGGGAAGATGTGGCAGAAGGAGGTAAAGAAGGAAAACGTCTGTTAATTGAGGAGTTTTAGTGTGAAAGTGCGGGATTTGGGGGAATGCGACAAATAGTTCCCAAAATGAGTTGAACGTTCTGAAGTCGGACCGGTCAGGGAATGAGAAAGACCGACTGTGAATATGTCGAATAGCTCTCGGTGCAGGAATCTTACTGTGAAATTTGGGGGAATGCGATCAATAGTTCCCAAAATGTGCGAAATGAGCTGAACATTTTGAAGTCGGTCATGTGCATGAGGAGGAGAACGGCAAAAATCGGTGGCATAATCCCCACAATAAAGCTTTTGGTGCGGAGTGTACCTAACGAACTGGCCGGTGTGCGTGACACCTGTTGTGGCGTCCTCAGCTGCCTCTTGACGTGTTCAACAACTACTTCAGCCTGGGCTTCGACGCTCACGTCACCCTGGAGTTCCACGAGTCTCGAGGTGAGCGGAAGCCGTTTTCTCTTTGTCCGCATCCCACGTGCTTCTCTTCATCCGCCGCCTCCTCCTCCTCGTCGTTCTATTTCCAACCTTCTCTCCGTCTTTTTCTCTCCCGCTGTCTTCATCTCACGTACGCTCTTTTTTTGTTTCGTGTCGTTTTCTGTTCCAGAGGCCAACCCCGAAAAGTTCAACAGTCGCTTCCGCAACAAGATGTTCTATGCAGGCGTGAGTCTGGCTTTTTGACGCACACTCCGTTTAAGCATGTATTCAATTGTCCGCGTTCTTCCCGTTACCAGTGAGGCAAAAGTGCGCGCTATTTGACAACTGCGTGCTACAAGTACGACGAGTGACAGTTAACATCGATTGCTTCGCCCGCAGTACGAGGACTCTGCGGATTTCAACTAGTGCACAGTTTTGCTGTTATGTTATGAGAATAAAGTGGTAATTGCGGAGATGTGATGATGGAATTGTAACAAATTCCTTTCCGTCTTCAATGTGTGTGTGTGTGTGTGTGTTTTATGCTCGTCCTCACGTGTGTGTGTGTGTGTGTGTGTGTGTGTGTGTGTGTGTGGCTGCAGGCCGCCTTCTCGGATTTCCTCCAGAGAAGCTCGCGGGACTTGTCCAAGCACGTCCGAGTGGTGGTGAGTGCGAACAACTCTCGCCGGACGGCGTTGGCGTTGGCCTTGCGTGCCATGACAATGAGAGCGTCTGCCTCGCAGTTGTGAGGACCCGGGATTCAATCCCCGGGCTCGCCTGTGTGGAGTTTGCACGTTCTCCCCGTGCCTGCGTGGCTTTTCTCCGGGTTCTCCGGTTTCCTCCCACATCCCAAAAACATGCGTGCTAGGTTAACTGAAGACCTCTAAGTTGCCCGCAGGTGCGAATGGTTGTTTGTTTCGATGTGCCCTGCGATTGGCTGGCGACCAGTTCAGGGTGTGCCCCGCCTCCTGCCCGAAGATAGCTGGGAGAGGCTCCAGCACGCCCGTCACCCTTGTGGGGAAAAGTGGCTCAGAGAATGGATGGATGGATGGATGGGTGGTTGTTCCTAATCATCTGTAGGTCAACATAATGCTAAACAGTTCAACATATTCCCAAAATCAAATCTTGTTTATCAGCGCAATTGCCTATCGATGCCACTAGATGAAAGGAAAGCACTAGTTTTTATGTTTCATGAGGACATGAAGCTCACCAACTCACTGATACAAAGTTCTTTGGCACCATATAGGAAATTTGCGGGCATCACTCATGTAACACATGAATACTAAAATAAAAAGACAAGCACAAAATTGCAGTAGCTTTCTGGGACTGGAACGGATTAATGGCATTTCAATTCATTTCAAGGGGGAAATCTGATTTGACGCACGACTAAATGAATTTTCGCGCTCTCGTAAGTCCAGGTACCACAGCCCACCGTTCGGTCTCTGTGTGCGTTCCAGTGCGACGGCACCGACCTGACTCCGAAGATCCAGGATCTGAAATTCCAGTGCATTGTGTTTCTAAACATTCCCAGGTGGGCGTCGCGTCCGGATCGAGACGACGCGACACTCGCGCTAACGGCGCTCTCGCTGTGGTTACGATACAGGTACTGCGCGGGCACCGTGCCCTGGGGCAACACCGGCGACCACCGCGACTTTGAGCCGCAGCGCCACGACGACGGCTGCATCGAGGTCATCGGCTTCACCGTGGCCTCGCTGGTAATTTTCCGACCCGCTTGACTAAAACGTACGAAAGCCTCGACCTGACTTTGACTTGCTAATTCACGAGACTCGGCTCGAACGACGCCACTTGTGAAGTCTTGGCTGTTGTATTTTGGATGATTTCTCTCTGTTACCGTTAATCTGTTAATCTGTTCTCTCTGTTAATATCTCTAATACGTGAAATATTGTGCGACTTGACTTTTGACTTGCTTGAAATTTAGCGGGGGACTTGATTTTTTTTGCCAAAGTAACTCGGGACTCGGCTTGAAACGCGAAGATTACGACTTGAGACTTAGTTCCCGTGTGTTCCCCCTTTGTGTCCTCCAGGCGGCGCTACAGGTGGGCGGTCACGGCGAGAGGCTGCACCAGTGCAGAGAGGTGGTCCTCACCACGTTCAAGACTGTGCCTGTTCAGGTTCGTCCGGTTTGAATTTGCTGTACATTGGAGGGTTACGTCTCGCGGTGAGCCATCTGCCTCACAGTTCTGACGTTCCCCGTTTGAATCCTATCTCGACTTTGCATGTTCTCCCTGTGCTTGCGTGAAAGTGATCAAAGTGGGCCACTTTGGGTGTCAAGTGCTTGACGCTTGTGCCTCCGCTCGCTCGTGCAGGTGGACGGCGAGCCGTGCCGGTTGGCTCCGTCCACACTGCGCATCTCGCTGCGCAACCAGGCCAACATGGTCCAGAAGAGCAAGAGACGCACCTCGGTGCCGCTACTCAACGAGTGAGTCACATGCCCGTTTCATGCACGCACGCACGCACACACACACACACACACACACACGCACACTGAGTCAGTGGCGTCCACGCCTGTCTATAATGTGTGTGTGGCGACTAACACGCCTCCAACCCTGCACTGCACTAATCTTTTTCATGTATAACGCTACGTACGTGTTTGTGTGTGTTGCGCACTGCAAAAACACAAGACGAAATATCTGACAGCAACTGTAATGACAAACAGACGCCAGTTGATGGCGCCACCGCATCGCTTTGGATTTGCAATCAGCACAGCTTTTGAGTAGAAGACAAAGATCAATGTCAGCACGCTGGAAGTTGGATAAATGTCGGCACCTGAGACCGGGCTAGAGTACGTTGCATCTGTGCGGTGCGAACGGCGTTTGTGTCGTGTTCGCGAGTTTGAACGAGTTAGAAGTTTGAGGTGTTGAGGTGCGGTAACTTCCTTTTTCATGACTCGTTTTCTCTTTTTTGAATCCCAGTCTTTGCAGCGCGCGAGTGTGAGTGTCTGTAGCAAGCAAACGCCGCCGTGACTAACCGCGCCAACGACGTCAAACTCTGCCGCAGTAACTTCTGTCCGCGTGATGCCGCTTACTGCCTGAATTTACCTCTTTTCTCCACCTCTCTGTCCTCTTCTCTCTCTCGCTGTTCTCTCCCTCCATCTTCCCGCCTCCGCAACACGTCTTATCATTTCAACCCTCCTTTCCCTCTCCTCCCTCGCCGCGCCTCCCCCGTTCTCTCTCTCTCTTTTGTGTGTGTGTGCGTGGCGCTAGTATTCAGAAGGTGTGTGCAGCTGATCTGCGCCGCCTCTCTGCTCCCCCCGACTCCTTCTCTGTGTAAGTACCTCACCCGCTGTCAACGTACTGTCGCTGCGGATGTGCGTGTGTAACTGTACGTTTGCACTAAGACGGATCAATAGGGGTTCTTTTCGTCATTGCTTTATCCGCATTTGACGATGCGTCCGCGTGCCACGCCGCGGTACCGCCATCGAGCGGTAAAAGCCGGGCATTGACATCATCAAGAGTCATGGCGTGTTCGTTGCCATCATTGAGCTGTTAATTCAAATGTATCTGTTCATTTCTCTTACGATAGTTTGTCATGATAAAAAAATAAGTCAAATAATGTTATGTATATTTCACTTTTTATCTTCTTTTTAGCTTAAATAGCTTTTATCTCTTTTATTAAATAATTGGTTAGTTATTTATAATTAAGTTAAAAAATAACATTATTTTATTCAATAATTAAAAGTAATAAAATAAATATTTTGAATTAATGTACTTAATTTAATTGACACATATATATCTATATAATATATCAATATTGTTTACCGTAATTTTTTACAAACAAGTTAATGAACATAACTACAAAATAGAATGCATTATTTTCTCATGCTTGTTTTGCTTATATCTATAAAATATAGGGTTAGGCATTGTGTTATTGACACAACTTTGAAATATGCGTTCATAAAGCCGAGCGAGCAGCGTGCTGTCGTCTTGCCTTTCTTGTTCCGAGTGCTTCTGCTGCTTTTTTTGGGTTTGTTTTTTTGCCTTAATCTCCGTCACTGCCACTGACGGCTGTTGAATTCAAATATCCATGTTATCCAGATTTGAGGACTGGCAGTGAATGAGTCTTAACACCAACTTACTCCGACCTGCCATGCGCAAAAACATTGAATAACAGGAAGCACTTGTGCTGCGACCTTTTTGTGGTGTTTTCTTCACATACTTTCGTTCACACGCGTGTGCTTTTGCGGCAGCCCCCACGCCGTCCCCGAGCGTCTGCGGCTGCGAGTCAACCGCGTCGGCCTGCGCGAGTACGACCGGCTGCAGTACGACAAAGAGCGGCTACGGGACATCGGTACGTGCGCAAGTGTGTCCGTGTAAAATATTTGTTTTCATGAATGCGTTTGTTTGTTTGTTTGCCAGGCGTCCCGGTGGGGATTGTGGTGGTGAGGGGCGACTGCGACCTGGAGACGTGCCGACTCTACATTGACAGACTGCAAGAGGCGAGACCTTCTTTGTTTTCCTGGCTCTTTTTATTGTTGGCCTTGCTTGTCAACCTTCACGCTTTTCCTCTGTGCTCCCCAGGACTTGCACCAGGCGCCCTCTCTTGGCCACAGAGTGCACTACCAGGTAGCCTTAACTGCATATTTGTCACTCGTTCGTTTATTAGTTTTGAACAGAGGTGGCGAAAGTACTCACAATGTGTACTAGAAAGTGGCCTACACACACACACGTCTGTTTTCAAACGTACGGGGTCAAAGTAATGTCATCAGGAAAATAACGACTTAAGCGCCAATACCTGGGAAATCTATTTAAGTACGGTTACAAAGTATTTGGCCTTGCACTTCCCGCCACTGGTTATTAAGGAGTGTTTTGTACCTGGAACAAGTTCAGTCACAAAGTATTTGTACTCAGTAACTTGTCACCAATGAGTTTTTTTTGTTTTTTTTTTGTGTCCAGGATGAAAGCCGGGGAATGCCCAGGACCACCTCAGCCGGCCGACTCTCTGCCAGCTGGAGCTTTTTGGATTGTGAGTTCCAAGTATCATTTTTACGCTCTTTGACATCCATGACATTCATTTTCAATGTTTGTTTCTTCTCAATGGTCCACAGCCACTTCAGCTGACCGCTTCTATCGCATCGACAAGGCACAGGTACAAAGATAAACCAGTCATTGATGATGCCAAAGTCATTCTTCTATTGGTTCATTGTACTATGAAATTATTTATTTTTTTACCTCTGTAGGAGCACCTGCACTTTGTTACGGAAATTTGCCAGGACGAGGTGTTCATCCTGGACCACGAGGGCCCCGCGGGGGGCCAGGCGTCGTCGGCCGGCATGCCCGATCTGGTGGTGGAGCCCAACGCTGGGTGCGACTTTTCTTGCTGTTCTACTGCACGAATCATTCATTTATAAGATCACAGGATTGTTGACAATTAATCCAAAATGTAATGTATGTTTCTAGTGCGCCTTTGACTCCTGAAGAACAAGGTATAGACAAACAAACTTACGCCATGCATTTATCTGATACTTGCGTGACTGTTGTGGAGCGTCCGCATTCGTCCACTGATCCAAACCATTCCACATCAACATTTCAACTATTCAGTCGATTCCACCGCATTTCATCTCCACACTTCAGCATTCACGCGCAGCTTCTACACAAATTTCACTTTGTAATTTATGTTTATTTGTTTGATTACAGCACTGTTGATGGCCGCCAGCTCGGGGGATCTCTCCATGGTACAAAAGCAACACAAAAGTGTCTCTTCTGCTCTTGCCGTGTTTGTCCAATACGAAGTTGTCGCTTGTGTTGTCTGCGTGCAGCTGTCGGAGTGCGTTCATCACGGCGTCAGCCTGCTGGTGCGAGACGCTGCGGGTTGCTCGGCCTTGCATAAAGCTTGTCAGAAAGGACACGCCGAGCTGGTCGTCTTCATCCTGCAGCAGGGTAGAGGAAAGCCTTCTCGTTTAGAGCCGGAAAAAGAATTCAGTGGCCTCAAAAGCATTTTGATTCCCCTTTGTCTCCATTCTCCGCTGTTGTTATCGTGTCTTCTCCGACAATAACCTTTTTCAGGCTCCTGATTGAGCTGGTGAACTGATGGAAACATTTTGAAGAGTGCAATATTTAAACAGTAATAATATTTCAAAAACAGTATTATGAATTTAACTTATCATGAATTAAAAACATCAAATTCAATTTTAAAAACTCAATATACGCTGTTACATTGCTCATTTTTTTATTATTTTGATTTTATTTAAAATAAATCAACTAAACATTTTTAAAAGATATAAAAAAAATTGTTTTAATTAAGTAACCAATTTAGAAGAAAAACTATTTAACTAATGCAACCAATATTCCAGGATTAATGATAATCCGTGATTAAATAATTGACCCCCCCCCATGATGTAGTGCTTACAGCGCCCCCTGCTGCTATTTTATGCTATATGTCATGCTTGTGTATACTCCAAATGTTTTTGGGTTTTTTTTCCCTCCTCAAGGATCCAAAGTGCTCCTCGACTTGCCGGACAGAGAAAAGTATGTCGAGTTGCAACATTTGCGTCACCACTTGACACTATTTGAATGTACAGTTTGACCTGATTTATCGATATGTGTGTGTGTGTGTGTGTGTGTGTGTGTGTGCGCGCGCGCGCGTGTGTGTGTGTGTAGAGGGGACACTGCCTTGCATAAAGCCGCCTTGGAGAAGCAGCACGCCGTGTGTCGGCTCCTGGTGGAGGCGGGCGCGTCACTTCAGAAAACTAACTTTCAGGTACGCACGCACACACACACACAAATTTCATTCAAATTTAACGGGGTTGTTCACAACTTTCTTCTCTTCAAGTTTACGAGCCATCTTTATTTTGCACTTGGCAGGGATTTTCACGCCCTTGTGTGTGTTGTTCACAGGGGAAGACGCCCGTGGAGCAGGCGGAGGGCGACTCGGAGCTGACCTCCTACCTGAGCAGCCAAAAAACACCTTCTGCCCCCCATGAGGACTTGGAGACGGCAGTCTGACACACGCACACACATTTACACACACACACACACACACGCGCGAGCGGCACTGATGAAGAGTTGCGTCCAAACGTCAATTGAGGCGGCTCAGCAGTGGACATTGGTTTATGGCCTGGCTATTTATTTTGTATTTATTTATTCATATTTCTATTTATTCTGGCCGTTTGTGGCGGACCCGGCGGTGGATTGTAGGATGCGTGTGAAGTGCACTTTGGAGCAGCCGCCACGTTCGTCACGATTTTTTTGCGTTTTACCGAGCTGAGTTAAGTGTTAAAAATAACGGTGTTGGAAAAAAGAAAAGAAAAAAAAACGCCAAAAAACAAACAAAGCAAGAAAAGTCAGCGTGTTGAGGTGTTTCCGCCCATCGAAGCCGTCGTGCCAAAGACATTATACACACGTCAAAACTCTCGTCACGGGAACAATCCTGCATTGAAGTCATATTCAGTCAGTATTCTTTCACCAGTTCAAAAGCTACGACAAACAGAAATGAGTGCAAGCTGAAATTGGAAATGAAAAGAGAGAGAGGCTCACAAAAGCCTTTCGCTGAGGATCCGAAACGCGAGCTGAAGTCATTTGGGAGAAACTAGAAATCGACCAACACAGAAAATCTTTCGTTGCGACTGCTGGGCTCTGTCCCATTATTTTTGATAAATGCTGTTTATTTGCATATTGGATCAGGTAATTGATGGATAAACGTGAATACAGTGCTGCCATGAGATCCGGATGACCCGATTTCAAATTGTTGGTTGTCATTCCCTGCTAAAGTCAAACTAAACATACAAGCTTTGTATTTTTTTTAAAAGAGCCCCAAAAAAACACATAACATTGCCTTAAAGTCTGCTAGCTTAATGTTAACACATTAAACGCCATAGACGGGCTAACGAACAGCGTCCCTTGAAGCAATGGATATTTGAACATAAACGGTGGAGCAACACAGGTAGACCAATAATATGACAATACGGGAATGTATTCGTTGTCCTCTGCGGAAAACGACTAATGTTACTGCAGCTGACTGAGGAGCTGTGACCGTCTCCATGTAAATCTGTATACGAAAGCATGCACTCAAGGAGCAGCCCAATGTCCATTGAATTGATGGGAAAAAGGTGGCAAAAACTGGGTCATTCTTTACGTTTTCTTTGTCATTATGTTTCTATAAAGTATATTGTAAAGGTGCTGATTTTAAAACACAATTTTTGTTTAAAACTTGTATCTGAAGGCACCACTGTATTATCATATTGGTTTTGAACATTTCAGTACTGTATTCTATTTCCACTTTCAGGATATTGATTTAAAAAACATTGTGTTCAGCAGATGAACAAATCATTCGCAAATTGTCTCTAAATTGAGTTTTTTCAAAATTTGGAGTCAAAACGTTGCATCCACAAGTCATAAAAATGACATTTAATGTCAATCCATCATATCAAAAATGAGAGAACTTGTCAGCGTCCATCCAACACTTATTGTATGCGTGCGTGTGCGTGACTCTTGAGCCATATTCAATGCAATATGAACAGTTGGCGTCTTATTGCATTTCTCTGCCAATCGTTTACATTACATTAATGTTTTTAATGTTGTACTGAGGGCGGTACAGTACTGTACGTACAGTAAGTGCCGTTTGGTTTCGAGATTGTCGTCTTCTACTTTTTGCTTTGTCCCATCCTGTTTAGTGACACATTTTGATAAACTCTATAAATATATCAGAGAGCAACGTTGCCATCATAGAGGTTCGGTTTGAGCAATTAATTGCATGCAACATCTCCACTTTTGCAACTTTTCGACTCCATTTTTCAGGTGAGCCCAAAATAGCTATTTGCAAAGTTGCGTTAAAATAGCGTACGTTTTGAACAACAAAAGCCTAGAAAGTGCCACATCGCCTAAACTTAATGTGGGGGTGCATCTGGGATTTGAAAGTAAAATATTGGGACATAAAGTAGGAATTGATGAGTTGTTTTGATCAGGATTTGAATAGAGTGACAGTGAAAATGTATTTGATTGTGTGAAGTGAATGAAGAAGTTGTACAGTTTGCTGTTTAAATTTTGCATTGCATATTTTTGCTCTGAATATCTCAGAGACATTTGATTTTCTTTCTTCTAATGATATGCACATTTCCGCGCGATGGCTGCTTGTGGGCGGGGCCTGTTCCAATCGACTCACTTCTCGATTTATTTGAAACTTTTTATTCCATTTATTCTCTGCAGCGTTGGTTCTGCATGGAATTTTCTGACGACCTCGGCATTGATGACTTTACAGTATTGGCAAACATGCATTATGATTATTATTATTATGATTATGCTTATTATTTTTGGTTCCACTATTAATTTATTGTTTGGAATGTTTTATGCCTGCTTTTCCTCCGGCGTTATTTTTGTATCGCTGCTGAAGATGAAGTGTTTTGGTTTTGGTTTTATTTGTAAGAAGAAGCTTTCTCTCTGTTCTTCTTCTTCTCTGTTGGAATGCATGTTTCCTCTTTTTCCACGGTCACGTTCATCCACACCTACTTCTGCTTCCTTGTCCGGGGAATCAAACCTTTTCACAGACTATTAACACTTTTCGTTTAAATAAAAGATACACTGATCTTTGCTCTGGTTCGTCGTCTTCTTCTTTGAGCTGCATCTTCAGTCAATCGCCCACGATCACACCGTGTGGCCCATCGTGGTATTACAAGGCGGAAATGTTGCTAGCTTTTTAGCATGTTAGCTAAGTGCTAAAGTGTAAAACAAAAACAAAAAACACATTTTTAGTTTCAGTTGATCAAGTGTTTCCATGTATGAGCCTTTGAAGCTTCAATGTTAAAGTCCTCATTCAGGAAGTGAAAGAAAGTACTACTTTGACTACTTTTGACACACCCATATGAATCACGATAGGGAATTTCCACTAAACTGTTTACTTGAAGACAAAGGTTTTTATATATACAAGGTTACTTTTTTGACAACTTTTTTTTACATGTGAAATCAAATTGTGTTACATATATGTCTTTTTCTATTAGAATTTTATAGTTACGTTTCAAGTTGAGCGAGTCACTATTGGGTAGCTATGGGATTACGTCATGACGTTATAATGACGTAGCACGCACAACCTTATGGTATGACGTATGGCTGAAAGCGGAAGTGACACCGACAGCGGGACAAGCGAGTGGAAGTTGGACTTGTTTGCCGGTTTAAAAAGTCTTCGCTGTTCTGTAAGTAATTCATTTCTGTTTTACCTTTTACTTAATGACGTTTACGTTTAAATGACTTGCCGTCCACTTGTTTTTGTCAACTTGTGAAATTTTCGAACTCGTTTCCATTTGAATGAATGTATTCTTAAAATCAGAATCATCTTTCTTTTGCCAAGTATGTTGCTTATCTACTTTTAAAACCTCGTTTCGCCCCCAATTCACCGTCTCGACGATGTAAATAATTGAAATGGTCACCAAAAAAAGTTGCCACATTCCAATTTAGTGGCTTTCCTGTTAGCTTTAATCATTTAAATACATTCTTAGTTATTTTACTGACTGTTATTTCTTCTCTTATACTCATAAAACCAACTTGGTTTTGTTTCCTTGTATTATCGGTTGTTTGGTGACGTAGGTGTTGTTGTTGTTTGTTAGTTTCGGTGAAGTCACAAGACGCAGTTATGACTTCATGCGTGCTCAACTCCATTTAGCGCCACAAGGGGGAGACAAAACTAATAATAAGCTCAAGGTGGTCATGGATGCTAGATAGTTATTCACTTATTAAACTACATTCGTAATTTCTTAACTTTATTTTTATTGTAAAAGCAATTTTTGTGTTCCTTTGTAGCAAAGCAACATGGCGAACGGACGCGTCGAAATCTACGACCCCTTCGCTAACCACAATGACCTCAGCGGGGTGACCCCAGAAGCAGACAACCTCCAACACATGCTGGAGTTCCGCCTCCTGATGGCGTACACCAAGAGGAGACGGCGGCGGGAGAAGAAGAGCCAGTTGCCCGTCGAGGAGGGCGGAACGGGCTCGGCGCAGATCGTACTGGCCGAGAGCCACAAAGAAAAAACCAAGAAGAAGAAAAAGTGGAAACGTCTACCGAGCATTTTCAGATGCATCAAACCCGAGATGGACAATAGTCACAAAGAGCCCGAGGGACAAAATGATGTCGTCAACCCCTCGGGAGATTTTGGAAGCGGTAAGAAACCGACAATCCGTATTTTGCCGAAATCAAACCGTATTTGACTTTTTAAAAATAATTTTGATTGAATTGTATGTAAAAAGTTTTTCCAGTGGGCCTGAACGAGTCGCAGGAGATGGACGAGTTGGCGAGCAGGCTGACCGAGCTCGCCGACGACATCCCCTTCGCACTGCCGGAGGTGGAGGCCGATTCTCTCGACGATGGTGAGTCGGCGAGGGCTGGAAAATGTTTCCGTCAATTTTTTGCTAAAATATTTCATTCGCTGTCAGTCGTTTTCAAAGCAGAGTTCCCCACATCGCCGGCCGTTTAAGAGCATTTGAACTCATCTTTCAAGACCCACGCAATATTGGGTTCTGTGGAAAGATAAACGGCAAACCTACCAAAGGAAACGCTCTTCTTTCAACAGAAAAAAAGGGTTTCTCGATTCTCCGTTCTTTAGTAATCAGGAGAACATCGGTTGGCTTGACCAAAAACATCGCTTTCTGACCCAAAAGTGGAAAAAACAAACTTTTTGAGACAAAACAAACGTGTCAAGCAGAACAGTGACTTTGTTGCTAATATTTGGTATAAAACATCAAAAACGAGACTGAGAAAGGGCTTCTACTGGCCTTTGTTCATCACTTTAGTTACGTCGAAGCTTGAATTTCATTGGGAATGGAAAGTGGAATGTTTACAATCCCAATCGGCACAAGTTCAAGTTCATCGTTATTGCTGATTTGTTGACGACAATGCGCGTTTTGTCTCCAGTGGACGACAACGTGGAGAAACTGATTGGTCTGCTGCTGAGGGAGTGCGGAGACCGTTTTGATGAGGAGGTGACAAAAGTGAGTCTCTGCCCGGCGTCTTATGAAGACCTGCGTTACAGTCTACTGTGTTTTCATCAGCTTTCACGTCTCGCAGGACTTGAAGGAAGCCTTAGGGTCCACGCAGCTTTTCTGGAACTACGGCTTCTTCGAGAGGTTGATGCAGACGCTGCTGATGAGGATGGGTCTCTTCAACGCCGACCCCGACGCGCCGGTCCCGCAAACGTCGCCCAAGACTCAAATCGCCGTGGCCTGCGAGGTAAAACCGACACTTTGGCCTTTTTTACAACTACAATGCTCTCAACCGGGTTTGGAATGCATCGCCCGCGATAAACGTGTTCGCCGCATGCAAACGTTTTTGTCGGGGGCCGCAGGTGACGAGCCGCCTGTCCACCGCCGACACGCTGCCCGCGAACCGCCTGCTGGGCTACGGTGCCACCTACCTGCAGAATCACTTCTCCTCCTGGGCCAAGCAGCAGGGCGGTTACGTAAGTCGCACTTGGCCGTTGAAGTGCTTTTAATCAGCCTTTTAAAAGCGATTAAATGCGGCCTTCCGTTGCAGGAGGCGGCGTTTAATGACGACGACGACGACGTTCAGTGATGGCTGAAATTTTGCCCTCAGGAGCTTCCTGATTTGGCGCAGTTAGCGCGTCACCATTTTGCTCGTACTCGATATCGAGTACAGTGTTAACTTGGATACTTTTCAGCGATTCTTGTCTTGTTTGGATGGGAACTTTGCACTGCTTAAAGTTACATCTAACATCCACAGCTCAGAAAAAGTTGAGGATTGCTTTTGGGTGAAATATCTGTGAACCCAAAATATCCCTAACTTTTTGTGAGTCGGGTATGTTTTTGGGCACACCGGTGATAGAAGGAGAAAATATAATTTATTTCTCAGCATGGTGACTTTTTCTTCAATGATTGTATTTTCAGAGGAGAGTGTGTCAGGTATGCAATATTGCTTTGCTGTTAGCTTGTCATAATACATAATAAATGTACAGGGAGGAATGAAAAAATAAAAATACACGAATTGAACATGTTTTCACATGTGAAGCTGTCCTGACTGATTTGTTTGTACTTTGATGTGACTGGTTGCTTTTATGTTTTCTATTTCAGAAGGAAGGCTGCACGTTAATTGGTTTGGAGACTTGTAAAACAGCACCCCTCTGTGGTCGACTTGAGAATTACAACTGTCGCAACAGGCAACTTGAACTTGAACTTTTAGTGAAACTGTTGACGTTTAAGGTTTATATGATGGTTACCATCAATTGGAGACTCTAAATTGCCCGTAGGTATGACTGTGAGTGCGAATGGTTGTTTGTTCCTATGTGCCCTGCGATTGGCTGGCAACCAGTTCAGGGTGTACCCCGCCTCCTGCCCGATGACAGCTGGGATAGGCTCCAGCACGCCCGCGACACTAGTGAGGGGAAGCGGCTCAGAAAATGGATGGATGGATGATGGATACCGAAGTGTCAAATCGAGTTCCGCGAATCAACGTATTTATTGATGAGATTGCCGTAAGTCATCTTGTGCGTGATATTGAGACTCTTTTCTTGAACTGAGCATTTTTCCAAGCGAGTCTAGTTCGTCCGCCCGCTCCGCTGCGGCCGCTTGCAGTGAAATGAAGAAATGAGATCCAACCCGTTCTGAGCCGCGCCGACTGCCTCAACCTGCTCGGCGACCAGGAAGCCTGGACGCCCGTGACGATGAAGGTGATCCAGCACGGGGCTCGCAAGCACGTCGCCGCGGCTGACCTCCTTCCGCTGCCCGGGCTCCACGCCGGCGCAGCCCCGCTGTCACCGAACGACTCTCCCGAGGAAACGCCGGGCGCCAGGCTGCGGTTCCCCAAGGGCAACAAGGGGGCGATGGTGAAGGTGGTCCGGCGTCACCCGTCCCCTCAGCCGCCCAGTCTGGAGAGCCTGGAGGCGGCGTGGCGCGGCAGAGCCCCGCCGAGCCCAGAGCAGAGGAGCGCCGGGGGGCCTCCTCGCAGCCGGAAGAAGGCCTTCAAACCCCCCGACGTCAGGACCATCTTCAGCCCCGGGGAGAAGGACCCCAGGGTGAAGGAGGAGTGCGGGGAGGGCCACAGCTTCGGAGCCGGCGGGGACGGCACCTGGTGTGACGTGTGCTGCAAGTACATCTTCCGCAGGGGGCTCGCCTGTGCAGGTCAGTCGGCAAAGTTGAGATACGCATCAAATTTGCATCAAATTGTACCTTTTGCCTCATTGAAACCCATCAAAACTACATTTTTTTTCCAATTCCTTCTTGCTGTCTGGAGTGATGTTGACACTCAAGGGAAATTTTAATTTTTTTTTAAAAGGCTATTAAATCGAGTGCATGAAGTCATTATAAAACTAGGCAGTTCGCCACAGGTTAGAAATCATTTAAAAGATGAATTTATTTACATAGAGTGGCTAAAAGGCGGAAGAGATGATCTTTATTCCTCTCTCTGCTCCTCTTCATTCAAAATTTGTCTTTGCGAGTAATTACCATGTCTGCCTTTTTCGTTGATGTCAAGAAATACATTCAACAAAATGTGAATAAAACCATACAATTTGGGTCAAATGGGTTTCATTCGAGAATCACCCCTTCAAAATTTTACCATTTTTAGATTTTCGGGGGGACGAGGAAGCAATTTTCTTCCAAATATTGCGATTTTTCCAAAGAGACACAACAGAGCAAATGACTGCTGCAATTTTTATTTTAAGAAGGGAAAAGAGACTACTTTTAGCAATATATAAAAATGTCTGTTTTGAAATCGTTTTCAAACCCATGCGTTGGGGAAACTGGAATTGAAACCGTTAAAAATTAATTACAAATCTTATGAATGTGTTGTACTAATTACAAATGCTACTTAAAAAGCTGATGTATTTAAATAACTTTATGCCAAGAAAGAAGCAAAATCTTTCAATGAAACTTGTTTGTGGCCAAAATGATCACGAACACGCTGTGAAAAAAGAAAGGCCTCAAGGCTTCAATCGAAAGCATTTTTTTGGTTTTGCCAAACTGAAGTACATAACCTCAACAGGAAGGAGTTTTTCTTTCCAGTCTTCTATCACCGACTTGAAAACAGATTTCGCTAATGATTGTGCGTGAGGGCGACGGTGCCGTCTGGAATGTTGTTGGCATGCGGGCCGACCGGCTCCGGTCCGGCAGGAAAGCCAGCCGGGCTAAAAATTCCTAGAAGTGGACTAAACTTTGTTTACATGCCGCTACCGTCACTTGGACTTTGCCTGAAAGCGTGTCGATTGGTTCCACACGAGAGCATCAACATCGCCGGACTTGTTCACTCATTAACAAACTAGATAATTGTGTGATATAAAAAAAAAATAAAAAGATTTATCCTTATTTTTGTGATGAGCATCTTAGGGATCATTTTGTGGCATCTTGGTGTTGAGGAACTATCTAGAAGTGAATTGAGGATCTACATTTAGACAAAAGTAGTGCTTTGCTGGCATCTTGGTGTCAATGAACTATGTTGAAGTGAGTTGAGAAGCTTAATTTAGTCAAAAATAGTGGTTTACTGCGCCTTGTGGCATCTTGGTGCCAAAAAAAACGATGTTGAAGTGAGTTGAGGAGATTCATTTAGACAAAAGTAGTACTTTATTGCCCTTTTTTTGGTTTGCTTTTTGCAGCAGGGCTCCTTGTCGAATAGCTTAAAGTTACAGCTACCTTTATTTCAGTTCTGCTCGATATGTTCAGAGGCCACCTCAAAAGTTCCTGGACCTCCAGACCTTCTTATGGTCCCCATAATTTAGACAATAATTCCCGCGGTCCAAGCACAACGGTCCTCCCAAAGGTCGTAATTCTCGGCTAAAGTTCCCTGCAGTCCACTAATACGTAAATTTCTGAGTGTGTGTGAGAAATTGTGATTGTCGCAGAATGTGTGTGTGTGTGTGTGTGTGTGTGTTTTGTGGAGCCCAAGTGTCACAATGGCTGAACAAACAAGGGGAGGCAGCTGACCCTCACAAATGGGGGTCGGCATGTGTGTTGGGTGGGAGGTGCCGCTGTCGACTGACACGCGCACACACGAGTGGCGGCATCATGGATGCTCCAAGTTTATGCGGCATAGTGGAGGTGCCACCTTCAAGGCGGCGTGATGGGCGTCGTTAAGAACTTTGGCAGAACTTTCCGGAGAATATCCGGCTTTTTCTACCGTTTTCCCACCGCCGTGCGGCGCTCGGGACGATTGGAGGTCAGCTCGCTGTGGAAGAACTCTGGTGAGTTTCCGACTGAGAGGAGTCATTCGACCGACATAGTAGACTTCCTGTGTGTTTTTGAAGACCGCTTCTTGAGTGTTTTTTGCGGGTCTACTTGCGATAGTCGTGCCCACCAAATTTCATGTTGCTAAGTGGAATTGCCTTTCGGGGCTGAATTTGCGAACACTATTCCAGTGGCCAAGGGATCCTTGGAAAGTACCCCAAAAATGGCTGCTTCAAAGAGGAATGGGCGACATCTTGTTGGTTTTCAGGTTAGGGTTCTTGAGTTTTTTGTGGGTCTACTTATTGTAGACATGCCTCCCTAATTTCATGTTGCTGAGTAAAACTTGTTTAGGGGGCAGAATTAAAAAAACAAAAAGGACTTCTGGAAAGGACACAAAAATGGCAACATGGTCGACTTTCTGCGTCTTCTTGGTCATGGCTTGTTGAGACTTTTTTGGTGGGTCTGCTGGTGATAGACATTTGTACCAAATTTTACGTTGCAAAGTGTAACTGCCTTCAGGGGCTGAATTTTCAAGAGCTCAGCTTTGGCCAGAAGTCACCAGACTTGTCATTTCTTGAATTCTGCTGCTTTTGGTCGGTCGCCGTGGCGACGACCGTACAGAAATCCCTCGCGTGGTTACGACGGGACCGTTTCACGAGACGCTGCCGCTCGCAATTAACCTCCGCCGAGGTTCCCTCTCGTCGCCCGTCCGCAAACACAAACCCGATTAGCGCCCCGGCGCTCAATGTATGACCTTTGAACTCTCTGCCGCCGACTTCAGAGGCTTTCGAAATGACAGCCGGCGGGAGGGCCGCCGCTTCCTGTCGTGATCGAGACTCGTCGGAAATCCGACAGACGGCCGGCAGTCATAACAGGAGATGTCAGCCGGCCGGGCCAGAAAGCATGACTCGGCGCTCCCCACGCAAACTGCCCACTCGGCAAAACTGGACAGCGGCGGCGCGTGCGCGTGCTTGTGTGTGTGTGTTGACACTAGTGGATGGCAGACGCATTACGTAGATAGACTGCTGGGAGCGAGCGACCTCGAGGATGTGATTGATTGGCCGAGGTGGGGAAATGGGCGGAGCCTTGTGCAGTCTGACGGATGGACGACAGGTGCAAAAAGCAGGTAGGGGTGCGGTTACCCAATACGCACACGCGACCTCATCTGCCCAAGAGCCGTCGTGTGTGTGCCGCCGCCATCTTGTAAACATATTTACCCTAGTGGTAACAGAAGGTCGTGCGTTTTTTGTATCCAAATTGTCACAGTTCGGTCAAGTGTTGTTGCCGTAGATGTACATTTATTTTGGGTAGCCGCAAGGATAACAGGGAAATCTGCCTATCAGAATCAGGATCATCTTTATTTGCCAAGTATTTAAAAAAAACTATTTGTGGTTTGCTGGTCACAAATTTGCCAATTTGTGTTTTGTTTTTTTTCCTGCGGAATCGGCTGTGATGCAAATTAAGAATTTTATACTGTGGAAGTTTTAGTCAAGCGTGTAGTCCACAACACACACACACACTCGTGCACCCAACATACAAACAAACACACTCACTCACATGCACACAACACACAGACAGACCACACACATCCCCCCCCCCCCCCCCCCCCACACACACACACACAAAACCACACACTCAATATAGGGATTTTTTTTTATCTTAGTGAATGATTCTGAGCACAGCCTTCGCACTTCTTCTCGCTGTGTGTGTGTGTGTGTGTGTGTGTGTGTGTGTGTGTGTGTCTGTCAAGCTGACGTTGCTTGTTTGTTTGCAGGCTGCAAGTACGCGTGTCACGCCGCCTGTCGAAGCCACGTGACCCTCGACTGCCACCCTGCCGCGCCGGCACCGGTGGCATCACCCGCCACTCAGGACCAGCTCAACAACAATGGCAACCACATGCTGCCAACACATGTGAGTGGACACACACGTGTGTGCGTGTTATAACTCTTAATTGATGATAGGCCGAGGATCACTTCAGGTTCAAAGTTCTTTTTTTTCATTTTTTGTAAACTAAAAATTCTAAAAAAAAGATTGCCCAATGCCACTGTGAAATATTTAGATAAACAGGATCAATTTAGACAAACTGTGCATTACTATACTTTTTGCCCTTTATTATTGTAGTACCGTATATTGCCACACGAGGGCGGTCCATTCAGTTACAGTTCATTGACTTCTGTGCTTTATATTTAGACAAAACAAATACAATTTAAATATTTCAAATAGGAAAATATTTGAAAAAATAATACTTTCAACATCGATTTTTTAAAAGGGTATAATTTTAAATTGTTTATTTTAAAACTTTAAATGGCATATGTTTTAATGAAAATATTTTTTAAAAAATGTAAAACTTTTTTGATGGAAAAAAAAGTCTTATTACAGTATTGATGCTGAATTTATGAAACTATTATTCAATTGAATTATTAATTATGAATTTGTTTCCTACAGTAGAATAGAGTATTGGGATGTGTGTGCGAATGCGTACTCTGTGTGTAAAATGTTTGACCCCCAAGATGTGGTCTCAAACGCCCCTTCATGCGTCACTCTTCAAGAATGACGCGCGTGTGTGTGTGTGTGTGTGTGTGTGTGTGTGTGTGTGCGTGCTTGCTTGCGTGTGAGTCCTGGAAGGTGTCAGAGTGTGTGTGTGAGTGTGCGCTTCTGGTTTGTGTTACCGTCTTTCAAGCGTTGCACAACACGTGAGTTCATTTTCTGACAAATACACGCTCGCATTTGTCACACAGCTCTCGCGAAAAGTCCTCCGGGTCGATGTCGAAACGTGTTCTTACGACGTCTGCGCTGCTTTGGCAATTGATTACCTGATTGACATGTTGGAGAGGTCAAAGGTGACTGAGGTGTCTGACGCGCAGCGCATCAGGAATTCTGGGAGAGTCCGTTTGAAGTCGTGCTGCTTACGCTCAACTTTTTGTAATGAGACAAAACGATGACGAGAGGGCGGCGGGTGTTTTGTATGCCAAAGGTCAAAGGTCACCTTCTCTATAGGGTCACATTGCAACGTTGACTTGGGGTGAGGGTGGAGGTCATGATGATGATTTTGGAAAGTACCGGAGAGCAATTTCAATTCAAATGTGCTTGAGTGAAACCCGCAACTTTGCCGTTCTGCGATGAAAGCTCTTCTACGTTTGCGAGCTTTGTTTCCCACTTGTAAGTCAACAGAAAGCAAGTTGGCCTTTCATGACTTGAACTCTCCTGAAAAGCCTGCTTGGGACTTTTCATTGAAGACTTTCAAAAAGGAATGAATAGCCTGTGAATAAACCTCTTGTTTATGTTTCTATTCTCTATTTAATCAGGCCCCTTTTGTGCTTGGAGTGCAGCAATTCATAAACAGAAATGACGGTAAACTGAGTGCAACCTGCAAGAACATGTCCTCGAAACAACAAATATGTCCACAATCTGACTTGCCTGCCTGGGTGCTTGCATTGTTGGTGCGTGCGTGCGTGCGTGCGTGCGCGTGCGTGCGTGCGTGTGTGTGTGTGTGTGTGTGTGTGTGTGTGTGTGTGTGTGTGTGTGTCAGACATGAATTATGGCAGACGCTGAGGAATAATCTTTGCGGATTACGCGGGTCGCGTGCGGGTCAGGACGCACAAAGCTTCCCTTGGTGCTTTTTGGCAGCCGATGTAGCCCCTTTAACTGCTTTTTGACCAGTGGTGGTTCTAGACCATTTTTTTCTTATAATATTAGGATTTTTATCTTATAAAATCAGGGCTTTATTTCTTAAGAAAAGCATTTTTTTTCTTGTACAATTATGATTTATTTTTCTTGTGAAATTCTGCCCTTTTCCTTGTAGTATTCTGACTTTTCTTGTAAATTGAGATTTTTTTTGTACAAATTTGACATTTTTCTGGTACAATTCAGATTTTATTATTAATTTATTTTTTTTGTTCTTGTAAAATTAGGACTTTTTTGTCTTCAAATAGAACATGAAATATTTTTTTTCTTGTCAGTTTCAAATGTTCTTGTACAGTTGTAATTTTGCTTGTTCGATTAAGACCCTGTAAAATTTCGACTTTTTCCAGTAAAATTCCAATTTTGTTTTTTTGTTTTAAGTTTTTTTTCCCCCTATGAACTGCAACTTCTTTCAGGGTTGACAATGTCATCATATTAGTTGTCACTGGTTTGTTCAGGACTAGCTGTGTTGTCATTGCGGGGGTGCCGGGCGGTCTCGCGGCCGAGGAACCCACCCGGCTGCCGGTTTATCCGACAATCTGTAATCTCCTGGCAGCTGGCTCGCGGCTCACTCAGACACGTGGGTCATTGCGCTCAGCCTCCGTGCCAGGATTCGGTCCTCGGATCGCCGCTTTACCCGCTGACCTGCTTCTCGGGCTGCGGTCACGGCGTCTGTGTTGCCGCGAGGCCTCGTTTGGTGCTTTAGCAAAGACGAAACCGCTTGTGTGTTGGACCCGCAGCGAATTTTTCTGCTCAATTTGGAGGAAGTTGAAAGAGAAACTGTGATCTCTATCAGGGTGGGACCCAAGACTCACTGTGTGTGTGTGTGTGTGTGTGTGTGTGTGTGTGTGTGTGTGTGTGTGTGTGTGTGTGTGTGTGTGTGTGTGTGTGTGTGTGTGTGTGTGTGTGTGTGTGCGCGCGCACGCATTTGCTATTATTCTCAAGCCTCAGTTAGCCATTTGCTGCAAATGACAACAAGATTTCAAATGCAACAAATTCGATTAGATTAGCTCAAATTTATTAGTCCCACGATGGGGAAATTTGCAAGGGGATAAGTCAAGGATAATTCAGTTTGAAAGTGCCTCCATTACAAATAAAACATGTAAGGGACAAAAAAAAAAGGCGGGGGGGGGGGGGTCCATTCAAAACAAACAAAAAAACTATTTAAAACAAAACAAAAAAACAAGCCAGAAATTAGTTAGGGACCCAAATTATTATTATAATTTTTTTTTATTGAAACACAAAAGAAAGCAAGTGAAGGTTACATCAGGAGGACAAATGGCAAAATGTACAGGCATGCCTTGAGATACAAGTTGAATTGGTTCCCTGACTGCAGTTGTAGCGCGGAACACTCTTATCTCAGGTCATCTTCCCCCATTGAAAATGAATGAACATGCCACTAATCGGCTCCAACCTCCCCAAATAAACCCAATAAAAAACATTTTAATAAGTAAGATGGCACTCTATAATGTTGTACTTTATAAAAACATATTCTAATAACAGACATAAATAGAATGTAACGATTCAATGTAATGAACGATTTAAACAGTTTGTGCATCATGATTAATTGATTGCGGCTCCTTCTGGTGTGTGTAATTTGGCCACCGGGGGCAGAATGATAAAGACAAACAGATATACAGTACATGGAGAATAAAGAATATATGCCTGAGTATTTGATATATTGTTTGTCTACATGTGTTGCTGCACCGTTTTAGTTAAAATACCTATTTCTTAAAGCGTTATGACACCGCCCAAGCAAAAAATAAATAAACTTCTCATCATTTTCATCTAAAGTTGATCTTTCTCACAAAGTTAATCATCTCGCTTTGAATTGCCGCTTTCAACATGCGTGTGCGTTGACGTTCCGGGCGGTCGTCCCAACCTCCGCACGACATTCTCATGCGCTTTGATTGCGACGCGCCACACATTTTGTCTGTCAGGATGAAATATGGAACCCAAGTGAACAACACGCACACTTTGAAGATGGGGTTCCCAACTCCTGAGGCCTTTCGGATCAAGATCTTGTCAGCGCTCGGCCGCCTGGCAGCGCACACACCACCTGATAGCGTGATGGTGGAGGGCTTTTATTTAGGTTAAAGTGAAGAAAAGGAAGGGGGAAAAAAAATTTAGGGGGCGAGAAGGAAAATCCCGAAATAAAATATAAACACACATAAAATGAAACTGACTTTTGAGCCATTTTTAGGCTTGACTTGACTCGTAATGCACATTGTTCTATAAAAAAAAGGACTTGTTTTTCATTCAGAAGTATGTCCATGTCACAATTGTCACAACCATTTTTATTTATTTTCTTGCCAATGTTGGAAAATTAGAACTATCTTGTTATACAATTCAGATGTTTGTTTTTTAATTGTTCAAATCTGAGTTTTTTTCCCTCGTGATTTTTATTTTTTTTTTCTTGTAAAATTCAGCCTTTTTTTTTTTTTTTTTTTTTTTCTCTTGGGAGTATTTTTCTTGTGAAATTCTGAAAATGCCTTTCCCGCAGTTTGAATCTTGCTGTTGGGTTGTGAAACACACCCACTGTTGGTTCTCAGCATTTAAAGCGGCAATAAAACACACGCACGCACACACCCAGCTTTCTACTCTGCTTTTAAATGTTCGACGCATGTACACACTCCCTGTAGACACACACCTTGCACGTATGTAAAGAGCGAAACGAATCCCCGGAATTGTTCCTCCCTCTGCCGTGTGTTCTTTATTGTGGTGTGAAGCTAAAGGGCAAAAGCGAGGCCTGCTTATCTGAAGTGTGTGCGTGTCTATGCGAGCTTGTTTTGGACGATGGATGGCGGCCTGGCTGCCCCTTTTGTGCCACGGTTATTTTGGGCGCTTTTAAATGAGAGCTTGTCTGTCTAAACATCTCGGGTGGCGGCGGCGGTGTGTTCAGCATGATTTAGCGCAAACGTAGATTTTGCTATGCAGCTGAACTTGCTAAACCTGTGTTTTTGTGGCTTTTTAAAAAAAATGTTTGCACCTGTGTGGGCTCTTCTCGTGTTTAAATAAATGCCTCAATTCTGCCCAGTAAGAATGACGTCTTATAAGTCTAACTATCTCATTTTGACATCATTCGAGGTCCGCAGACTGTTGTGAAATGTCCTTATGAGTAAGGAAACTTTGTTGTGCAGCAGTAGCATCCACAGCTGTGACAAACTGTTGCTGACCTTTTATTTTAGGAATGTGGGTAACCGTATTCCTCTCTGTGGTGTGCGAGTCTTTTATAAAGACCTCGCTGTGAATATGCAGCGTGACACTGAGCTCGCCGCACGGATCGGTTTCCGAGGAAGACTTTGTATCGCCTCTGGCCTTTCTGCTCATGGTTCATTTTCGTGGTTTAAGATCGCTTTTCATGTTTTTTCAATTAAGAACTCATTTGTTTGCTCAGTGATGTCATCTTAAAGACTTTATGTGCGTATATACTGTATCCGTGAGTAAGTGTGTGGTACAGACCATTTCTACTCTCTAGTTTGTTTTCGGTACATGGGCCCTGACAAAGAAAAAAATAAATATTTTTGGAGGGAGTTGGGAAAAATGTATTCCACAAAATATTTCAATAGCATATGACTGAAGAGGTTTTTTTCTTTGTTTTAAATACAAATATTTTAATCAATTAGACAGAAGCTATATATAAATTGAATAGAAATTGCGTTTACTTCCTTATTAGTGACGCAACCACCCGCTATCCGAGCGCTGATTGGTTGGTCGCCGTGTGCCAGGCGGGACATCAGTGCTTGTTACCCATTGGCTATTTTACAAAGCGCTGTCGTAGTGGGCGTGTTCTCACTGTATCTTTTCGACTGTAGCTTTCAGTTACTAACAGTCGCCGTAAACGCTCCGAGTGCTCCTCGCGTAACTAAAACGCCAACTTTCTCACGGTATGTCTACTTTCTAGTCTACAAAATGAAGCTACGGTAAATTAACGTGGGTGTAATAATGAGCAGGGGCACTTTTCTTTCAAAGATGGGGACGTTTAAATGAGTCGCGACAGCGAGGAGGAAGGCGGAAATGATTCCTGAGCAAGCAAACGTCGACCCGAGCGAGCGACTTTTTGGAAGTGAATGGCCGCTTCGCTTTTAAAAACGGGAATTAGTTTGACGCGGCCGAGTTGGAGACGAGAAGTTTGCCCCCGCCAATGACGTGGACGAGCACCATGAGCAGTGGCTACAGCAGCTTGGAGGACGACTCCGAGGAATACTTTTTCACGGCCAGGACTTCTTTCTTCAAGAAACCTTTGGGCAAAGTCACAGAGAGCAAGGTACAGCTTCAAGTGCGCCTCGTGTTCCGTGTCGTCTTCAAACTGCGACTTTCAATGGACTTTGCTCCACCTGTCGTTGCTCTTCTCCTTCTTCCTGTCAAGTATTGGAAGAAATACCGCGATGAACGTGTCGATTTCAATGACGAATGCACGAGATGACCCTCAACTTTACAAACAAGGTGTAGTTTAATTGCAATGTACTTGCAAACTATGACTAGGTCAGTCCATCTTAAATGGACGGAATATGCAATGCGGTTCGGAATGCATTTGCTGAGCCAGCAGTTTTGAGGCCTCACTGCCCCCATGAGTGTTGGACTTGAAGGTCTAGTGGCCACAAGTGTCATGTTGTTGCTATGACTTTGCACAGACTTCACCCTAATAATTCACATGAAGCAATGATAGAATCCCACTCCACACAAAAGCGTGTCGTATTCCACCATCGATCGAGCTGGCTTTGGATCTTTTTGGTTGTTAAATCCTCGAAAAGCAGGCAGCCTCCAGGTCGTGGGCTGTCATTCCCAGAATGCACTGTGTTGATTTGTTTTCACACTTTTTGGATGTCAGTGCTGTGACAGAAACGGACCCGTGTCTCTGTGTGTGAAATGTACAAACCCTTGAACACGCGGCGGCCCTCAGAGTTTCTCCCGGAGAGGTCACGGCCGGCCGCCCCCGAAAGATGTGGCCTCGCGTTCGGCGGTTCCCCCCGCGTGCCGGCGCTAATTACAGCCTCGGAGGAGGTGGGCCCCCTGGAGAACGTGTGTGGGTCGGGTGTGTGAAATGACCGTTCGTACCCTCTTGTGTTGTTTGTCAAGTTAAAGGGCATTGGCTGCTCCTACGTTGAGATTATTGCGGGGAAAACCTTCCAGAATCCCCCCGCGACCTCAGAGACTCGCGAAATAGGATGAGTTCGTTTATAGTTTTACGGCTCCCACATGCTTTAAACACATTTCAACTTATTAAAACACACTTATTTTAAAAGTATTCCTTAGTGCCTGGCGGGTCTTTCTTACACAACAAAAATGAGCATAACTGCTACTTTATACACACAGAGCATCAACGCATACAAACACAGCATTCGACAATACTCACAAGCGTAGATTCTTTTACATTTTAGAACCGTGGTACTGTACTACACTAAATTGGGGCTTGCGGTGACGCAGTCACGTTTGTGTTTGTGGAAGTCTTCCCGTGTGAACTTGTCCTTCCGCAGGTTTGAATGCGAGCGTCTCCCGGATGCAGGCAGAAGTTTGTGTGACGTTTAATCAAGCGCATCGACAGACGCACAAAAAATTTCATCAGCGCTTTCAAATGAACGTCACTCTCACAAATTTCATTTTAAGGAAGACAAAGTGATCCTGTGTGTCCTAAACTAAATAAAGCCGTCGTAAGACACAAAATGGACAAAATCTTACAAACAACACACACATTGTCAGCACCATGTATAAAGGCGCCTCTGTGCGGAAATGTCACGCTGACTGACGCCAGATGATCCTCTTGCGTTTCGTGTCGTTTGTGGGTTTTCTGATAGTAGTGATTCGTGTCGCTATGTTTTGGCCCATCTCACCCGCCGCTTGTTTGTGCCTTTTAAAGTGCTTGACGCTGATTCTGCGCGCGCGTGTGGCTGTCCTCAGGTCGCCCGTTAGTTCCTCACAAACCAAAGTCAGATGACATTTAAAGGGAAAAAATAAAACCTTCCCAGGGAGACCTGCAGCCGCTCCTTTTTCCAAACATTTCCAAGCGAGAGGAAGGGGGAAGTGAGCACAGAACGTACCCGTTCATGGATGAGTTGCAATGTTAATCATTGACATCGTCGTCGAGGAAATGGACTTTCGCATCAGATGCTCGCTCGGCCTCCAACTAACTCCGTGAACTCCTCGTGTTTTTTGTTGTTGTTGTTGTCGCTGGGATTCCTCGGAATGCGGCGCATGAAAGCGAGCCGGATCGTCTGAGATCATTTCTTATCGGCGCATCTCCTCTGCGGGCAAAGCGCTCCACGAGTTTCATCTCCAAGGGCAACGGCGGCCAGACAGCACGTCTGCGTGCCCGCAGACGTGCACGCAGACGTCTGCCCTCCCGGTTCTGCAGTATAGTTAGTTACTGTAATGCCCTCGCATGCGGGAAAGGAGAGCCACCGTCACCAATGTGCCAAAGTTGGACTTTTAAAGCCATACACCCTCAAAGTCGCAGATGCTGACCGTAGAACGTGAGGATGGCAACCCCAAGTGGACAAAAATAGTACCGACATCTCACATGCACGCAAAAGCGATTGCACACTCACACAGGAGCTGCTGTCGACCACAGCTCAAGCCCAGACGCTCGCACGTAGACTCACCGACGTCACAAGTCGACTCACCGGGCCCCGCCCGCCTCTTAAAGGCACACATTTAACACACTGACACTACAATACCTACAGTATTTTATGTACGTTTTATGTTTGCAATTTTGGGTGTTTTATAATACATTTACAATGCGTTTAATAAGTGTGTTTGCATAAGTTTAAATGTTTCAAGGAGTAAAACGATTTCCCCCCAAATGTTTTATTTGTTTTGTTGCAGATTTGAACGTATCCCTGGAAGAGGGGCTCAGTGTACATCCGTAAATAAGGGCATTATGCATGAACACGTGACACAAATCCTGCTGTGTTTGTAGTCGACATCCCGTGAGATCATCCTGAATGACCCCCAAGCCCCCGTCCCTCCCAGAACATTCTCCCACTCTAGATTTCCTTCCTCCATTTTTCGATTGTACGTCACTTCCTGTTGCTCGCATTTGTACGCTTTTGCTTTTGTTAGCACACACCCACCAATGATTTCTTTTTTTTCCTTTTTTGACAGCAGGTTATGTAAACTTTTTACAAGATTCCTCGCTGCAGGTCTCCAAATGGAATCTTTCCCTGTGCAAGATTGCAGCGCTGGTGTAGAAGAAGAAGATAAGCGTGCGTGCGAAAGAGAACGGCTTTGGGATTGAAAGCAAGTCCATCAGAATCATCTTTATTTGACATGTAAATCCAAAAGACACCATTTCATAGATTTCATTGTAGTAACTAAATGAAGTGAGTTTGGAAACCTTTCCCCGCGGCTCACCTGTAGGCACCCGAAACCGTAAAATACGCATCGGCCTCTTGTTTCTTGGGCGGCAAACGGAAGCCTGTCCCTGAAGCGACGTTTAAACATCACGATGCCGTTTTTTCGGCAGAGGCCGACCTGCGTGACAAATTACCCAGCATGCCATGTGTCGTCAGCCATCTAAGTGTGGTAGTTTTGGAGCGTCAATGATCATCAGTCAGCTTGCGTTTCGGTTGACTTGCGTGCGTGTGCGCGCGACGTTAAAGGGGTTTTCCTTACCGCCGCATGACTGACATTAGCGCCGTCGTCATTCCCAACAATCACAGGGCAGACGTTTTAATGGGGAACAACCTCTTTGTGATTTGACACGAGAAGATCAGGATGTCTGCTTTTCTACAACAGACACACAAACAGCTGCCAAGTTGCGGCCGTTCGCGGCTGATTGTGCAAAACAAGTTGCTTCATTGCCGCGTGTCATCGATGTTGTGATTGATGGCGCGCCCGCGTCACCTGACTCACTATTCTTCCCTCGTCTTCGGGCAGCGTTTCGCAACCTTTACTGAGCCAAGGCAATTTTTTTTACATTAGAAAATTCTAATGTCGCACCACCAAACAAAAATATCCTCCACAAAGTCACTACACGGGTTGATTGTGCATCTTCTGCCATCTAGTGGAAGAGCATTTAATCGTTCCGCCTGTCACTATACAGCGCTGGCGTAGATGGATGAAGATGCATTATTTGTAATGAGCCAACGCTGCACTCTCGTTTGCTGGTGCCCACGTCATGCCCCAGCCCTGGCCCCGCCTTCTAAAGCTGTACACACTCAGAGTCACGGATACTACAGTAAAATATGAGAACCTAAAGGATACCTGCCCGTTATTGTGTTTCATGCAAAATCAATTCTAGATAATCAGTAGAATCCTCAATTTGAAAAATCACATCGGTGTCTTAAAGTGACCGTCTTTCTCCTTGTGGTCTTGATGTTTAGCATTTTTGCCCACCCGTGTCGCCTTCCTGCTTCAGCTTCGGCACTTTCTCAGTTTTCACCCCCGTCCGAAGCTCGTTTTTCCGGGTGGTCCTGAAGCCTGCGGCGATTTTGTGTCAGTACGGTCGACCACGCCGCTTGTTTTTTTCTTCGTGGTCGGCAGATTTCACTTCTGCTTTCAGGCTCTTTTTTTTTTTTTTGTCTTGCGTCCTTTTTGCTAACATCGCTCAGATGGAAACATGGAAGCGACTGTGTGTGTTCACCTAATAATGGAGGAATGTGGAAAGGTGTGGTCCATCTTGACTTCCCCCTGCGGACGCAACAGGAAGTAACATAACCAGGAGGAAGATGGACATTTTTACACCAAAGTAAATAAATAACATGAAGTCAGAAGCGTGTCTTTTTTTTGTAAATGTTCCCATGAGTCGGTCAAAGCCGCAGTGTTTGGTCTTGCCGCAGCGGTGCCTAGCGTAGCTTAGCAAGCGGTGACGTCGTCTGTTTACACGCGGACGGGCAGATAAAGGCCGGAATGCTGCAGGTGCGGCGTGAGCGCAGAGATAAGCGGACGGGCGGCCTTCAGACTGAATTCAGCAATCAAGGTTAGCATTTAGGAGAAGATTCAAACGTGGCGACGAGGTTACATGACACTTTATTTATTTATTTTTTATTTTATTTTTTTTATAAATATAATAGTTCCGTAGTATCCTCCCGCATGCTTTGAAACAGGAATTTTTTTCTCTGCTTCCTTCCAGCCTACAGCGTTGAGTTTCATCGCTACTCGGCTCGTTGTGTGGAAACGCCGTCATGTTTGTTTGGGTTGTCTCACTTCCTTTTAACCCTCGCTAATCTCCTTACCTGCCCCTTCCTGCCCCAAAGCCGAGCCGGTTTCAAAGGCGCCTTTACGACTTTGTGCACGTGTTGTTGGAGACGAATGATCCATCCGAAGAAGTTGGCAAATTGTAAAAAGCTGAAATGTGGTGACGTGTGTCAATAATTAAAACACAACGCTTTGGTGTGTGCGCTCCTCCACTGCTCCTCCAGCTGCGTCTTTGCCATATAAGGATGCCCTTCCCAGAACACTCCTGCTGTGTGTGTGTGTTTTATTAGAGCAGAGCAGCTTGATGCCCTTGTAAGCGCAGACAACACACACACACAGCAGAAATAATGATGCAAGAAAGTCGCATTTAGCTAGTGTGTAACGAGTGTATGTGTGTTGCAACACAACAACGGGACACGTGACGATCACGACTGGCGCTGCAGTGCCCCCGAGGTCTGGCGCTATATGTTAGCCAGAAGCTAATGTAGCTCTGGCGACAAACACATGGAATCAAATGCATCGCACCAATAATAACTTTGATTTAGGGTTGTAGCTACTGAAGGTTTTTAGAATCGATTTTTCTACCGATTATTCTGTCGATGAAGCGGTGGTGTGCGAGTCTGTACCGACGTTAGTCCCTGTGGCAAATTGATCGCTTGGAGGCAGAGGTTTTGCCTCGACTTTATTGTAATCGAGTCATTCGATTAATCGTTTCAGCCCTTTATTTTTTTACAGCAGCTTTCAAGACACAAGGAGACTTAACAATGAACAGGTTTTGTGTGTGTGTGTGTGTGTGTGTGTCTCTGACGAGCCGATTCAACATCCAGATAACAAAAAACAGCTATAATAATAACGAACAGTAAGCCTGCTAAACAGGTCTTAAACAAAAGATCACCGTTTCAGCTCCGGTGATCGTCCGCGACTGTCGCGACACTGAAACGCAAGCCGACTCTGAACAAAAGTATTCAGACAGCGCCCAAATCTTTCAACCCGTCCTGCTGAGGGTCATCCGAGCTTTGCTGTTCTAAGCTCCCGAGCGCTCGCGTTTGTGCTGACTCATCACGATGTTCGGCTTCTGGTTCCGCTCAGGATGTGGACCAGGAGAGCAAGCTGCGCACCGAGTTCAGCTGCGAGGAAATCAGGCAGAAGATCGAGCGGTACAACACGCTGACCCGAGACCACCTCAAAATGACCCTGGTGAGCACACACACACGCGTATGAATAGTGAATGACTTTTTGTGTTTGCATGAAGTCATTTGTTTTGTAAATGCGTCTGCTCGACCGGCAAGTATCTTTGTCTTCATCTTGATCTCGACCCGTTTCACGTTCCTCCCCGCGATGTGCTGTCGCTCGCTCGCTGCGCAAGGAAGGAAGGCGTCAATCTGCCGTTGCAACGTTACAACACATTTTGGTTTCCTCCATCACTTTTCCAAAAGAACGGTACCGCTTTTTGGGGCACCGAGCCGGGTGGCGGCGTCCCACAGTGTCGCGCAGAGACCCTGCAAAGTTGACATTTATCCACCTTTGCTTTTCACACAGATCCCAGCAAAGTCCATCTGCAACAGATAGACCATATAAAAAACTCAAAAGTTTCATTCTTTTAACTCATACATGAACCATAAGCGAATCAAACAAAACAGCACTTTATAATATCGTATGTTAGAAAAACATACAATCCTAATAATGACAACCGTTTTTTGCCACAGTTATTTGCTTCAATTCAATGCGCACCTCGGCCACCTGGGGGCAGAGTACAATCGAATATATTGCACATGGAAGCGACAGTTATATGACTCGTCGTCCGTGACACTGATGCTGTTCGTTTGCCGTCTATGGCGTTTTGCGTCATTTGCTAGCATGAAGCTAAACAGTTCTAATGTGTAATTCTCTTTGTTGAATGTTTAGTAAGGCAGGTCGCTCGTATCTCAAGGCACCGCTGTATAGGCAGAACCTGTACTCGCCACACATTTGAACAGCACCACAAAATGGCCGACTCGCCGGCCGGCGAACGGGGTGCGATTGTTCACGTCGTGTCTCGTCACGTCTTCGTCTTTCTATCGTTTCATCTTGCTGCGCTATCTCTACTTCTTCCTTCCCATCTGACATCCTGTTGATCTTGTTGTGCGCGCGCACGCACGCCCCCAGCCGGGCCTCTAACGGAGTAATGAGATTAAAAGGACGCCGCCGCGGGGCCCTCTGAGGCCATCTGTCCTTGACGCGCGCACGCAAAAGTCAGCCGGATCCTCTCCTGTTTGTGTCGGGCTCAGGGTTCCAGCTACGTGTACACGGGCTTCATCAAGGTCCAGATGGACCTGAGGAGGCCAGTGACGATGCGCGGCGGCCCGAGGGCCTCGGCGGCCGCGGGCGAGGCCTTCTACCTGCCGCGGGGAGTCAGCAACACGCTGCACATCAGCTCGCAAAACACCGTCAGACAGGTGCACAAACACCACACGTGTGCGGAGATTTGGAAGCATTCGTCAAAAGTGTATATAGTCTTGGAAAAATTGTAAGTTGTTGTTTTGATGTGTTCAGGTGATTGTGGCCCTGCTGAATAAATTCACCGTAGCTGACAACCCGGCAAAGTACGCCCTGTACAAACGATTCCACCGCGAGGAGCAGGGTAAGACAGGCGGGTATTTGCGGCATGGCGTCGATTCGGGCTGCGGTTTCTCACCAGCAACGCACACACGACCTCGTGCTGGCATGGCTGACGCGTCACTAAGATCTTCAGATTTATTTCAGTTGAAAAGCTAAATTCAAGTTGGTGCTTTTAGTGGCTCGTAACGTGTTGTCTCGACTGCTTCAGAAACGCGACATTCTTCAAACAGCTGACAAATACTTGCGTGTGTTTGTGTGTGATTTTAGTGTACGTGTGCAAACTGTCGGACGGCGAGCAGCCGCTGTTTCTCCGTCTGGTGGCGGGACCCGACGACGGCGCGCTCGGCTTCGTCCTGCGGGAGCAGCAGATCGGCGAAGTCTTGGTAACGTTCTCGCTCTCCCATCTTGACTCGCCGGTGCCCTAGCGGATGTTTCTGCTTAGCGTCGCGAGAAAATGTTGTTACGAGCTTTCTCTCGGTGAAGTGAAAAAATACTGGCACAATTCAGGTGCTCTAATGCCCTGTGGGGGTAGAAAAGGAGAGCCACAAATATCGCTTTGACATCTTTAAGCCAAAGAAAAATGTTGAAGTGAGGGGAGGGAGGAGCTTCATTGAGTAGAAAAAAAAGTGCTTTGTTGCCATCAAGTGGCAATTAATTCGTAGTTGATCACGTAACAAAAGTTGCAAGTCAAGGTAGCGCTCACTGCTCGGCATCCTAACGTCTGTGGCCCCCGTTCCTAATATTTTGACGGTTGCGTCCGCAGTGGGACGCCTTCTCCGTCCCGGAGCTGCGCAACTTCCTGCGCATCCTGGACAAGGAGGAGGATGAGCAGAAGGAGGCGCTGCTGCGCCGCTACGACCTCTACCGCCACAGACTGAAGGAGGCGCTGCGGGAGGTCCGAGGAGGAGCCCCTTGAGACTTGAACGGCGCCCCCCGGAGGCCTGGAGGGGGGGGTTTTTTGTTTGAATTATTTGCTCATATAACGCAAGGCAATGAAGACGAGCCAAAAAGAAACGTATGGACTTTTTGGACTGCTCTGCCATGAACTCTCATACGACCTATTTAATTCCCTCACTACAGTCTGCGCAGATTTTTAATCTTTTAATTTATACGGGTGGCGCTTTTTATTTTTAGTTCAGCAGAGGCGGCGAAACAATCACAACGCAGAGAAGAGGAGATAAAGAAATGCAAACATGAAGAAGTTGAGCTGGGAAGATGAAGAAGTTGGACTTGAAGGACCGCTCGGGGACGTGGAGGGACCTCGGGACCACTGCGCTTTGTTTTAGTGGATTCAGGAAGTAGACGACGTGGAACAGAGGAAGTAGAATGATGCAATAGAAGAAGAATGGAGAGCGGCTGAGGTGGGCTGATAGCATTGTGCGAGCGTTAATTGGAAGCGGCAACGTGCGCCGCTGCGCACCTCTTCTTGGGTGGGATGGCGGGGAGTCGTGGTGAACGGGGAAGAGAAATTGCGCACAAATATTTGAGATTTGGGGATTTTGAGTGAAATTTCAGTTTGAGCCCAAAATGCACTTGAACCTTTACAGGTGAATTTGCATGTTAAATTTCATCGTGGAATTTGGCAAACCCATTGTGAGTAGTATGGAAGCATGCGGGAAGGAAAGGCTCGTTATGACCTAAACAATAGATGTTGCTGGGTTTCGAAGAGTACACAAAGATGTTTCTAGTCAAACAGCACCTTCTAGTGGACCAACGCCGCAACTACTCCAATTTGTGTCTATTTTTGTCTTCTTTCTTTTTATCGGGCGATATATAACCAAAGATTATTTTGTGGTGTTGCCAGAGGCAAAAAAAAAAAAAAAAAAATTAGACGCAGAATATATCGAGTAGAGGTTTATTTAAATGAGTTCTATGTCTATTAAACACTGGCTTTACGTGGAAGCGTAGAACGGACGGAAACAGAACTAAAGAGGGCATTACGGTCATTTAAAATATTTACAAAGTTGATATTGACCAAGCAAAGGAAAAAAATAGGGCATTTAGGCATTTGTTTTAAAAAGAGAGCTGGAATTTAATTTGGAGCGTTTTGGCCTTTCTGTGATTCCGTACTGAATTCCAAGCGTCTCCATGGAAACACTTATCACATGAACTTGACATCAGTTGTATCAACTTAAGACTCGTATTTAATTTTCGGGGGCACTTTAAATGACTTAAATTCAGGGACGACTGGTTGGTGATTATTTTTGTTGTTGTTGGTGGCGATCTTTTTTTTGTTTTTTTCCCCCCCAACTTCCTCCTGTTGGGAGGCCATTTTGTTTTTCTTGTTTGATGGCTTCCGAAGGCGGCCATTTTTCTGCGTATACACTGAATCAGTCATCATTTGAGCCTCATGTCCATGCATGATGTGTTACTATGGCAACATGTTATCCAAAGGCTGATATATGATCCATGGTTTTATTGTTTTGGGACTGGATATTCAGCAAGTGTGAGATGACAGTAGCAGTCGCGCCGCTGTAATCCAAATAATAATCGATATTAGTTTCTAGCTGTATTCAAAGCCTTGAAGCCATATTTAAGGAAGTTAGTCCATCAGAAAACCTCAGCAGTGCCTTTCAATCATTTAATAGAATCTGCAGATAGAAAATTGTATTTTTGTTGTAATGTTCCACTTCCGCAGGAGAAGAGAGCTATGCAGCTATTAAAGGTGACATTTAAAATAACAAATAACGCGTTTGTTTCTTTGAACGAATGTTTTTGTGTCCAAAGCTCCTCCTCCCCTTGACCTCCATTTGAACCCACTTTCTGCGGCTAGCCCCGCCCCCCTCCGAAATCGCACGTGCGACTCCAAGAAGTCGAATTAAAAGTTCGTGTGAACGCAACGAGGAAACGCCGCTCGCTCTTCAAAGTTCAAATCAATGCGTTTTGGTTTCTTATCTAAAGTGCAACTCTACTTGCAATTAGTAGTAGCTCACCAAACTGTCTCCGTTAAAGTATTTGATCATGTTTCGCAATGTTACATGCTTCTTGGGGTGGGGTTTGCCCCCACGTACAACTCTTATTGTGAAGGCTGAAGCCGGATGTGTGTCCTATACAAACATTGGTGCTTCACGTCATTAAACTTGGCTCATTTCAAGAGTGCAACACGAGGAAGACTTGCCAAGCATGTAAGTGGAATTTGTATTCTTCTCCTTTTCTCGCTCTCTACTGACGTTTTTCTCCACAAGTGTGACGTTTTCATGTGCAATTCTTCAGTTTCGACGGGTGCAAAGAGTCTTTATGTTGTGAGAGCTGTCGCAAAGTTTGTCGACAATTCATCTTCACTAACGTGGCAATTGTCCTTTTGAACGAAAAAAAAAAGATGGCACTCAATGTAGAAGTTGGACACGCTAACTAGGGATTTTTCTTATGTTTAAACATACAATGCATACATCCATTTTGTTTTAGTCCCAAGTGCCACTTTTGGCCTTCAAGTACACTATTAAAACTTACTAGTAAACTACTGTGTTCCACTAGTAACACTACAAAGGCACTACTAGCGTCCTGGACCCTACTAGTAGCACCCAAATGCCCACTGCTAGTTTTACATCACTAGTATCATGTCGTTGCACTACTAGTATGCAGAAATTCCATACAGTAGTGGAACAAATGTAACGTCTAAGCCAGTCGTTCTACTAGCATGCTGAATTAATGACATTTATAATATTCATTAAATTCATAATGCCATTATGCATTTATTCAATATCCTTAGCTTAAGGTCCATACACTAGTAGACTCTTTGCCCTCACTAGTAAGACAACTACAACCACTTAGTCGTGAGGCAAAACGGGGCACTAGGTACTAGTACAAAATTGAATTGAATAAATGTTCAAAGGTCTTTCCATCGTGTCAGCACAATTGAAAGTTTAAACTCTGTGGCGATAATTCAAATACATTTTTAATTAAGTTCGCAGTTTGCACTGTAAAAAAAAATAATGTCATTGACCTGAAAAATGTGACCTCAACCAAATCAAGTTTTTGTCAACACAAACGACACATCTGACGTGATAGATGAAATTTATTTTACTTGCACAAAAAGTTGGCCGTCAAAGCCCCGACGAGGAAAAGGACATCAGCTGAACAGATAACACTCCAAAGAAAGACATTTTAATAATCAAATAATAAAAAAAACCAAAAAAACTCAGAAGACATTTTTGTCCGCTTGAAAAGAACAAATCAGTCTTGCAGCTAATTCTTACTCATCAGTGCTGGTTTCAGCAATGTTGAAGTTTTCACAGTTTTTTGTTTCCGCTTCGCAGGCTGGTCGTCCTCAAAAGAATTCACAATAAATCAGGTCGGAGCGTTTCATTAAAGGCGACGCCAATTTATGTGGGTGCCAATAATTATTACAATTAAAAGCTCTTTTGATGTATCTTCACATAAATTTGATATCTGTGTGTAAATAGTCTATTAAAACAAACATTTTATTATTACAGGGATAGTCTTTTTTTTTTTTTTTTTTTTTTTTTAACAATAAAAGGCATATTTTGAGAATTTAGTCATTTGTTTTAAAGAATAAATGGCGCAATATTAGGAGAATAAATGTATACCTTTTGACTTTCTCCCCTAGTTAAACTGACTTCAATATCTTATTTCATTTTGAAATAGTATGACTTCATTCTTCTAAGATTACATTATTCATTTAAGTGTGATTCATCTGTTATGACCTTTGGCCGAAAAATACACTTTTGTTACTTACAAAACCTATGTAATTTTCATAACATTACAACTCGTTTTCTGCCAAATATGAATTTATTGTAACATTATTTTTTTTGAATCTAGAAAGTAAATACAAAATGCAATGTTATTCTCGCAACATTCCGACTTCTGGAAAATGGGCACCTTTTTAATTGCTACGGCATTTATGGGTGATGATTAATTGGCGTTACGATGACGAGGGTTGTCCTAAGAAAAGTTTCGCCCCGGAACCCCAAACGTTTGCCAAGTCCTCACCTAAAATATATCCCATCAATCTCCCTGAATAAAACTTGAAACATTTCAAATCAGTAGCAAAACGAGTGAAAAAAACACTCTCGGCTCCATTCACTATTTCAATTTAAACAAAGTTAAAAAAAGTGACAATTTGCCTTTTCATTCATGAACAACACAATTACTGTACTTACGTATGTGCGTTTAGGAATGCGTGTATGCATGTTTAACGTACGTTTAACGTCGTATCGGACATCACGAGCTGTCCTGTAAATATGAAATGTTGATTACTTTTGTGTCGTCGTTCTTTTCTCCGCTGACGACAAGTAAAGCAGACGTTGAAAGCACAACTAGAATCCACACCGATGCTAATTCGGCTTTTCTCTTTTAGCTGGCGAGTCCCGGTGTCGCCGTGGCAACCGTGCCTTCTCCATCCGTCGGTCCCCAAAAAGAGGCCGGAAACGAGGCGGCGAGCGCGGGAATCCTCGTCTCGTTCACTTCATCTTTTGTGGCTGCCGGCTGCGGCCGATGAACATCTGGCGCGGTTCAAATTTGAAGCTGACAACAAAACAAAAATCGGGTGAGTCACAACACGCATTAGTATTATTTTTTTTGTGAGATACTGTAAATAAGGACAATATTTATACATACAAGCAAAAAGAGATTTGATTCCAAAAGTATATTTAATATTTTTGTAAGCCACTGTAACATTATGCACCATTTGAACTTTAGCACAACGCTTATGGGGGGGGGGGGGGGGGGGGGAATGCTTAAATAATGATGTTGCACAAAATACCAAGAAAAATAGTAATTGCGTAAAAACAGCTCCTAAAGATAAAATGCAAGCGTATTGAACATAAAAGTAATAAAATATTCTTTCTCCTTTGTGAAGAATGACTAATACAACTGCAGCTTAGTGAGCTGTTACTTGTGACCGTCTCCATGTATGGCCGAGTATACCCGCGTCACAGCATTATACTGCCCCCTCGTGGCCAAGGCATGCACACCAGAAGGAACGGCATCGAAGCAGAAAATGTGACATTTTTTTCATTTCTTGGCAGCATATTTAATGTCACGACTATGTTTTTCTCAGCTACAATACAATAGATTGGTACTTACTGTTACATTTAATTTTTATGTAAAAACTATTTGTATTTAATTCAGTGATTCTTTCACACACACCACTAGAGGGAGCCTGCGTACCACACTGCGACAATCGACAGTATCTGTCTTCAATCTTTATCTCATCTTTGTTCAACGCACCGAGTGTCGTAGACGCCGGCCGTGCGGCACGTCTTCCCCGCGCAGGACTGCAGCATCATGAGCCGATGGTTCATCTTCTCCAGGACCTCCTGCTCGATGGTCTTGGCGATGTTGGTGAGCTGGAAGGGGTCCGCGGTCAGGTTGTAGACCTCCACGAACACCTGCGACCGGACGCGCGACTGTCAGGTCGTGGGAGCGCCGCAGAAGAAGAAAACGCAAAAGCAAAACGGCTACCTCGTTGTCGTCAAACTCGCAGTACTGCAAGTCGGCCGCGGGCGCCACGGTGCGCACGCAGGCGTACGTGTTGTTGTACGAGTCCTCGCACACACAATCTGGGAAGCACTCCTGAACACGGGGGAGAAGGACAAGTAAAGGTACAGATACTTGCGTTTACAAACAAGCAAACTGAAGAGTAGAAGTGCTGATTCAACTGCAGTAGTGTCTTTAGTTAAATTGAAATGAATGGAAATGCCATTAAGCCCCTTCAGCGCCCCCCCCCATTTTGTTTTTATAATAAAAACCGCACTCTACAATACTGCACAAAACATGATTATATGTGAAGAATGAAAGTGCCTCATTTTTTGCTTCAATGACCATTGTGCTTCCCCTTCTGTTGTGTGTGACTTGTCCACCTGGGGGCAGTATACTACAGGCATCTACTGCTGATATACTTGGAGATGGACGAGACGGTCACAACTCCTCAGTAACTGCAATATTAGTCGTTGATGCAAAGGATGGAGAATATTTGCCCGTCTATGGTGTTTCGCATTGTTGCCCGCTGTACTTCAGCGCATGATCTCACCGACACGCCGGGGCCCAGCAGGGGGCAGGCGGGGTCGGAAATGTTGCGTCCTTCTCCTTCGTACTCCACCAGGATGTCGCTCCTCCAGGAGCTGGCGTTCGCTTTCCCCTCCTAAAAGCAACACGAGCGGAATGACGACGCTCGTCCTCGACCTCTTGGAGAAGGAGGCGGTCCTCACCAGAACGGGCAGGAAGGACGTGCCGTCCATCTGCGTCTCGTTCACGTTGATTCCCGCCATGTCCAGCATGGTGGGGCCGAGGTCCACGTTGGCCACCAGAAACTGTCCGCAAGTGCAAATATTATGAGTGTCTAATTGCAGGTTTTTTGTTTTTTTTTCCCCAGGACGTGAGAGTGGGAGTCACCTGGCTGGTCTGCCCAGCTTTGATGTTGGGTCCTCGCACCAGGAGAGGAACGCGGATGTCGAACTCATACAGCTGCCGCTTGTCCAGCGGAAGAGAAAATTGACCTGCGGGTGAGAACGCACCAGGACGGACGCTCGGCGTCACGCCAGGTTTGCTATGACATCGTCGGCGATATAGTGGGGGTTTGTATTGAAAGAGATCACTTTTAATATGACATGACGTTTGGAGATGTAAAGTTTTTCTGTGACTAAGGCTTTGTTTAAATGTAAGTCAGACAAAAAAAAAGACAAAAGACATGGATAGTCAGACTTAAAAAAAAAAATGACAAGCTTTGTTTGTTTTGTTTTTTTTTTTTTTTTTTTAACGTCATGGTTGAAAAAAATGACATGAGGCATAGTAATGGTGGGGGGGAAGGAGTACAGTAAGGCATTTGTTTAAATGCCCTAGTGTACTATACGGCATTTTTAAAGGTTTTTTTGCAGGCATAATGTCGAGGCGTTTTTTTTTTTTTTTTTTTTTTTTATGGAACGCTGTTAAAGTAAGGCTTTTTTAAAGATGTCGAAGGCTTTTATACATTTAAAAAAATAAATAAATAAATAAAAAGTTGAGATGACATACACAGACTGAAATAAAAGATGACCTGTGTGGTATCCATTATCTGAGGTGAAGAAGATGTACGTGTTGTCCAGTTCTCCTCTGGCCTCCAAGCTGCTCACGATCTTCTCCACCAGGTCGTCCACAGACAGCAAAGTCTGCCATCTACACAAAGAACACGGCGTTCCACACAATAGCATGTCTTCCGCTGCCGGAGGAGGGCGGGCGACGCTGAAATCTCACCGCTTCTTGAAGGCGTCGTCCAGGAAGCGTACGGACGAGTTGGTCATGGGAGTCTTGGCCTGCCGGATCAGCCAGTGCTTGTCCTGCCGAGCACGCGACACCACATCGTTTACATGCATTCGCCGGTCCTCTTCCTCGACCGCGCGCTCGCGGGAACCCGCCGACCTTGCCGTGGACGTCGAAGTTGGGATCTCTGGGCGCCCCGGTGTCGTCGAAGCGGTGCTGGTACTGAGGGGCCGCCGTCCACGGTGAGTGGGGGGCCGGCGTGGACACCATCAGGAAGAAGGGCTCGTAACTGGATTTGTACTCCAGGAAGTTCACAGACATGTTGGCCTGCAAGACCGAAAAATGGCACTTAACAACTCAAAATTACTGGTCCACTCTTCATTCGGTTTCAGAAATACGTCATTTTTGACAAAATTGCTCGCAACATACAATCCCGATCACCATTTGGTTGAGAAACAATGGTATAGAATGTAATAATAAAGTTAAACCTGGCGCACATCTAAAGCTTACGAGAAAACATTTCATGATCAACTCGGTTTTTTTTTTCTTTAAAAAAAAAATGTAAAAGAAAGTTAAAGCGCAAACATTTTTGCGTTTTTTTTTTTTGTCTTTATTTTGTAAAATATTTGAATGTTAACTTTTTTTAATGTAAAATAACTTGGAAAAACAGTGTAAAATTTAAATGTGACAAGAGAACTGTTTGTATTTAAAAAAAAATAAGTTTAACCCAAAATTTCATTGCGACAAGGAATCTATCACACACAGTATTTAATTATTTTGAGCTAGAAATGTAAAAAAACAAGTGGAATGAAAATTTGTCACTTTTTTTTTTTTTATTCTAAAATATTTCAACATTACAGGATATCACACTATTTTTAAGAAATCTTTTTTTCTTTTTACAAATTCTTATTTTTTTTTTTATTAAACCGGCTAATAGCTGCTTTATCACTGAAAACACTCGAGTTGAGCGAGCGACTAGCCTGCAGTATATTCGAACGGTTGTAGCGCGTTTGACAAACACAAGGTCACACGGCCGCCTCTCGGGTTTTCTTTTTGTGCATGCGCCACCCGTGATGTACATAAAGCAATGTTGCTTTTACCAGCACGTCTGTCAGGTAATCTTTGCTGTAGTCCGCTCCGTGTTTCTGAGCCTTGCCATTAACTGACAGCGTGTAGTTGTAGTACTTGGAATTCTTCTCCTGCAGGGCAAAGCACATTTAGTACTCGTGTACAAGTACAAGTTACGAGCTCTTGGTCTTTTGAGTGACATTTCAACACGATTGCCGTGAAGTTTCGAGGCGCTAAACGAATCGAGTTATTCGACGAATCGTTCTCTCTGCTTCTTTCTTACCAGTCCGACCCAGTAGCTCCAGCCGAGAGGAACGTGCTCCACTCCGCCGGCCTCCGCGTGGCCGTACTGCGACACAAAGCGTTTCGGCGCATAACAACAACAATAACGATAATTTGAACGCGGGGGAAACGTCGGCTCTCACCTGGTTGAGGTACTTTCCGGCGAAGAAGGTCTGGTACCCGGCGAGCTTATTGAGCAGAGCGGGAAAGGTGTGAGCCTCCTGGCTCTTCTGCCAGGCCGTGCTGCTGCAGTTGCCCTCTAGCGTGTTGTTGGTCACGCGGTGGTTGTGCGGGTATTTGCCCGTCAGGATGCTGGCTCGGCTGGGGCAGCAGAGCGGGCTGGCGACAAACTGGCGAGGAGGAAGGAGAGCAGTATTTACACGAGTAACACTGCAGCCACGTCGCTGTGACGAGAGCGCTTACTGCGTTTGTGAACGAGATCCCGGCGTCGCCGATTAGTTTTTTGGTCTTGTTCAGTGGCGTCTGAGGACAGACACAAAATGTGCAAACGTTTCACTGAACGGGACACCTGGCAGCGGCGAGCGAATGAGCGACAATGTAGCGAGAGGTGCAATTAGTAGGCTGCTGTAAATCACATCTGCACGAACAACGCTGATTCGTGATGACAGAGACACCATTGGTATGCATTGACTCATTTTTATATAAGTGTGCTGCAGGTGTGAAGTTGCTTGAGCACGCTCATTTTGGTTTCAGCTTGCTGATGAAATATTTCACCTTATTTTTATAGTCTAATGATATGATGCACTGCAAATTGAATTTCATTGTTAAAAGAGTAACTTCATTGGATAAGACTAGTTAAAACCGGATACATGCTGGTTTGTTGGATGACTTGTTTTGCCATTTAGTGGAGAAATGTTACGACGACCTTGTACTTTTTCAAAAAGATATTGATTTAACGGACGTCCCCCCCCCCCCAGGAAAGAAGAGGAACTAAATGGAGTTGACCAGCGTGGCCAAGACATCATTTATGATTATAACGTGTATAGAATGACGTCTAATATGATAATATTGTATGATGCGATTTTATGACCTGCCATGATGCGTATTACAGCCGTCTAACGGATAATATGGTAGCCTAAGTGTTGAAAAGCTGTCATCTCGGATGCGTGTGTGAAGTCAGCGCATTGACTCACCATGCCCCCCATGGCGACGTCCAAGTCGTCGGTGAGGATCACAACGATGTTTGGTCTCCGGGACGTTTTGGCAAAAGCTCCAGAGTTGCTGATCCGGCCGCTCCACGCTGTGACGCAGATGAGGAGACACTTGAATAGCAACCGTGAACGCCACATTTTGCTCCTTCGAAATGTTGAGGAGAGGCCGTCAAGTCGGCACAGACTGCAGTGAAACGCAGCCCAGATGTCTAATGCGAGAGAAAATAAATACACGACATGAATGTTTACAGCGGCCCTTCACTTCCGCGTTTGCTGGTCACGCGGTGCGTGGCTACGGAAGCCGCGATGTCAGTCCTGTTTCTTTGACGATATTAATTGCGCAACCGCGTCGTCTGTTCTGTGAGTCCCTCCTCCGATGTGGGGAAAGCAATAAAAAAAAAAAAAAAAAACTGTACAACTTGAGGTGGATTGTCAAATATGAAAACAATGCCTAGCTAGCAGTGGCTAGCACTGCTGGGGAGGCGCTTTGGTGAGTAGTCAACACACACACAGCAAATACTGTATTTTGCAGAACAATTCATGAATGTAAAACCTTCACCAGGAGCACCTGAAGCAACTAAAACAAGTTCCTCCGTGATGAAGACGTGAGGGTACCTATGATGCCATGCACCCCAGTAGTGACCCATGTTGGACGATATGAAATATATTTTTCATTCATCTTGTTTCCTCCAAATAAAGTACAAGTGACAAACTTCTCTGCCTGTTTGTGACAAATGCTCGGTAATATTCGAATTATAAAGTGACTCGAGGAAATGTCTTGAAATGAGGAAGTTGAAAACAAGTCTAAACAAGAGACGACGTAATACTGCCATCCCGTTGCTCATTTGAGTAACTACATCAAGGTGAGTCGCGATATAACGCGAAAATCAATCAAAAGCTTCGTTTTACAGATATTTCACCATATGGTCTGGGTTCGACTCTTGAATCATGTGAAGACAATGATGCCCTCTTGTGGATCGTTGGAGTCACTACAAACAACTCCTGATCCATGTCATGCAATGCTGCCCTCTTGTGGATCGATGAATTAACTACTACCAACTCCTGATCCATGTTATGCAATGCTGCCCTCATGTGGCTCAGTGGAGTAACTACAACCAATTCCAAACCCACAAACTGGCAATGCTGCATTGGAGTAACTGCAACCGATTCCTGATCCATGATCAGACAATGCTGCCCTCTTGTGGCGAAGTGGAGTAACTACAACCATTTCTGAACCCACGAACAGACGATGCTGTCCTCTTGTGGCTCGTTGGAGTAACGACAACGGCCACCTGACCCATATTCAGGTAATGCTGCCCTCTTGTGGATTGTGTGAGTAACTACATCCACCTCCTAACCCACAATCAGGCAATGCTGCCATCTTGTGGCTCAGAGGAGTAACTACAACCGACTCCTGACCCGTGATCGGGTAATACTGCCCTCTTGTGGCTCGTTGGAGTAACTACAACGGCCAACTGAACCATATTCAGGTAATGCTGCCCACTTGTGGATCGTGTGAGTAACTACATCTACCTCCTAACCCACAATCAGGCAATGCTGTCATCTTGTGGCTCAGAGGAGTAACTACAACCAACTCCTGACCCGTGATCAGGTAATGCTGCCCTCTTGTGGCTCGTTGGAGTAACTACAACGGCCAACTGACCCATATTCAGGTAATGCCCTCTTGTGGATCGTGTGAGTAACTACATCCACCTCCTAACCCACAATCAGGCAATGCTGTCATCTTGTGGCTCAGAGTAACTACAACCAACTCCTGACCCGTGATCAGGTAATGCTGCCCTCTTGTGGCTCGTTGGAGTAACTACAACGGCCAACTGACCCATATTCAGGTAATGCTGCCCTCTTGTGGCTCGTTGGAGTAACTACATCCACCTCCTAACCCACAATCAGGCAATGCTGTCATCTTGTGGCTCAGAGTAACTACAACCAACTCCTGACCCGTGATCAGGTAATGCTGCCCTCTTGTGGCTCGTTGGAGTAACTACAACGGCCAACTGACCCATATTCAGGTAATGCTGCCCTCTTGTGGCTCGTTGGAGTAACTACATCCACCTCCGAACCCACAATCAGGTAATGCTGCCCTCTTGTGGCTCGTTGGAGTAACTACAACGACCAACTGACCCATATTCAGGTAATGCTGCCCTCTTGTGGCTCGTTGGAGTAACTACATCCACCTCCGAACCCACAATCAGGTAATGCTGCCCTCTTGTGGCTCGTTGGAGTAACTACAACGACCAACTGACCCATATTCAGGTAATGCTGCCCTCTTGTGGCTCGTTGGCGTAACTACATCCACCTCCTAACCCACTAAAAGGCAATGCTGACCTTCCTTCTGCTCCATTTGCAGAAATCACCACAGACTTCCGTCCGAGATAGTCCAGTGGTGTAAAACTCTGCCCGCGGTGCCGGTGACCCGGGTTCGATCCCCACACTCTCTGTCCCATTTATAATATATTGCACATACATTTACATAAATGGAGCAGAAGGAAGGACCGAACTCGAGCCGCCTGCGTCGTAGGTAGCGTAGCTGCACACTGGACAAACTCCAGCTTGACAATTTTTGGCATTGGGAACGTATTGATCCTTTGCTGTGGTCTAATACACTGTGCGGTTCTGGTGTCTTTGGTTCGATTCCCACCGTTTCTGATTTGTAAATATATAAATGGAGCAGAAGGAAGGATAGAACCCGAGCCACCAGCGTCGTAGGCAGTGTCTCTACACACTGGACTACTTGCATCCATTCCAAACATGATCTGGTACCTTATATCCTCGTCCTCGTCCGGATCCGACCCGATATGACCAAAAATGTTCCAAAAAAATAGGCTAATAATTTAAAACGCTGCCTCCGGATTCGGCGACCCTGGTTCGAGCCCGGCCTGAGCCCATCGATAATAAGTGAATTCTCATTCACGAGGGTCACTTGCTTGTCAGGACTTTGACTCGATCGCAACTGGACTGTTCTGTCGGACTTGGACGTTTCTCGACATTTCTCCAAGTATGTTGAAACACACGAGGACCATTCGGCCATCCTTGCTGAACTCTTTTCGCGACGTTTTACTTGTACTTATGGAATCTGATTTCTGGCTTAGTGAATTGCATCGAGGACTACGACTCAGGTGGCGCGGGTTCAAGCCCCATTTGTGACAATATTTCAACATTTAACTCTATTTGGCAATGAGACGCTCCACTTTCTATGCTCTTGTTTACATTTTTTGAATGTATTTTTCCTTTTTTTTTTAATGTTATTACGTCATCACCCAAAACCTATTTAAGTGGGGACTTAGAAGGCGAACGTTCTTTGTGGCAGCATGCAGTCACCGTCGTTTCCACAAGATCGACAAAACTTTGACATTGTAAGTGCTCACGCTCGCTTCTTTAGCCTCGTTTAAGTCACTGTCTTTTGGGCACTTTGAAGTGACCGAAAGACATGAAAAGTAAGTTAAATTAACACTTTGGCGTGCTAACACCTTGCTAGCGTGCTAGCTAAACCGTTTGAGCCACCGTGGGCAATTAACGTCGCTTACGAGTTGAAATGAGACCAAAACACATTTATCTGGCGTATATAGGAGGAGAAATGAATGCACGCTTTATCATTCAAGTATTGGCTCAAAGCTTTTCCGGCATCTGGACGAAACTTGTACATATTCACAATCCAACAGAATGAAAGACAGGCGTTCAAATGCTTGTGTTAATTGTCTCCTTTCTGTCCACAGGTGCAAAACTTCAACCTAAAGTGACCAACGTGTTCTTTTTTTTCTTTAATTTAAACATAATGAATCAAGTATATCTAATTGTCTCATTTCTGTCCACAAGTTCAAATCTGCAACAGAATGGCCAACTTGACCTTAAAATGGCTGACCACCTGTGACGTTTGGGACAAGGTTTAAGACTTTTATTTATTTTTTATTTTTTGAGTCTACTCCTGAAAAGCATGTCAAGAAAATGTCACGTTGAATTGGGAGAAGTCGACCGCTAATTTTGTTGTCTTTCAGGCCGTCACTGACGAGTTGTCCAGCTCTGCCCTGCTCCCACTGGTGGTAAAGCTTCATACATGAGGGGAAAAAAGCATTTGACTAATTTGCTTCAGCATGTGCAGACCAGTGATATCACAGTCCAGGTGGGAACACGCACTCTGTCAGTGTTGACCTCTTGTATCACCCCAGGAAGAACACGCTGCAGATGAAACTGAAGGAGGGTAAGGACACCTGAGATGACTTTCAAGCAGTAAGCTTTCTTGTCTTTTTCTTTTGCCGTCTGCAGTCACGACAGCCTCTTGATGGACTTCAGAAAGCCGAGATGCACATTGGTGGTATAAAAAACAAAACGGCTGACAAGAGCAATTTAACAGCTTTCTCTTCTGCAGTTCCTCCAAAGTTGCACTCTGAGATACGCTGCAGCCAGAACCCTCAAGTTCTTTACCTTCTCGCTCCTGGACACTTGCATGTTCTTGCTGCTCACGTCCACCAGATGGCGCGTAAGGATCCGTGGAGAACCTGGTCATGGATCAACTGGTGAAGTAGATCTCCAAGCTTGGCACCTGTTGGAAAGACAGACAATGAATTTTGTTTGTTGTTCCAGGTGGTGGAAACATGGAGTTACGATCAACTTCCTGTCCAACATGTTGAGGTGACATTGCGCTCCAAATAAATACAGCAAATGTAAGTTTGACGTGCCCTCACCTGCTTTTTCTTTTTGACTCCACATGCAGGTCGGAATGCCATCACAGTCCAAGTGCCATCGGGGACTCGGCCACCAAGATCCTGCACCTGCTTAATCTTGAATGTTGACATGCAAATAAACTTACTAAATAGGAGCTTGGCTGGTCCCTCGTTCATCTCTTGTTGTGTTCAGGTCTCCCGGAGAAGTCTCTGTGCCACCAGTCCACTGTGAAGGCTTCAGTTGTTCGATGCAAAGATGGTTCTTGTGCAGTTGTGTTCAAGCTAAAGGTGAAGTAGATCTCCAAGCTTGGACCTGTTGGAAAGACATTGCATCATGATCAACTTCTGTCCAACATGTTGAGAGGTGAAGTAAACTACAAATAAGCTCAGCAAATTTAAGTTTGAAGACCCCTCACCTGCTTTTACTTTTTGACTCCACATGCAGGTCGGCTTCCAGTCCAAGTGCCATCGGGGACTCTGCCACCAAAATCCTGGACCTGCTGGGCAAAGAGATGAGTTCTACATGACTGTGGAGAAGGTCAACAACGCTGCCTTCATCTTGAATGTTGACACATGCAAATAAACTTACTAAATAGCAGCTTGGCTGGTCCCTCGTTCATCTCTTGTTGTATTCAGGACTCCCGGAGAAGTCTCTGCGCCACCAGTCCATTCTGAAGGCTTCAGTCGTTTGATGGACGGTTCTTGTCCCAGTACTTGTTCAAGCAGAAGGTTCCTGTCTACCCGAGATGATTTTCCAGCAAGGTCCTTGCTTGTCTTTTGTCTGCAGTCACGACAGCCTCTTGTTTGAAGTCATTGGGAGCTGAGGAACAAGATGGTGGTATTTAAAATAAAAAACAAAAAGTTGAGCAGTTTAACAGTTAACAACTTGAGTCAGAAGAAGTTTGAAACTAAGATGATTCCTCATGTCGTCACGCTCAAACAGCTTCTGCCGAAGGTTACGGTTGAGAGTTAACCACAATAAAAAATGCAACTTGAATCTGTGTCCACTTGCATGTTCTTTGTCATTCAGGTGGTCGTGCAGATGGAGCCATCAGTCCTACAAGGTGAAACGCTGCATTCACGGTACGGAGCGGAGCTGCAGACAAATGTTTTTCTTGTTGCTTCCTCTCATCCACAAGGTGCTGAAGCCAAATTTTGGAGCAGCCTGAGAAGCGGGAGACCTTGACCCCTGGACGGTACGCCCTTTGAATTGTCTTCATTCCACAATTGGGTCTTCTTGGATCCAGTTTTTTTTTTTTTTTCTTTTTCCCCTTCTTCGGGTTGCTGAGGAACATGCAGCCGTGCGAGTGCTCTAAGGCCCAGAAAACAAGTCTCCCGTCTTCCTCGCTGGTAGGTTTCGTGTCAAAGATCATTTGCTGCACAACAGGTTGACTTTAACTTTTGACTCACGGATGTCTTGTTGTCTTAGGTCCGCACACCGGTCCACGCTCTCGTCACACAGGCCGATCACTTCACCAGGCAGCGATGAGGAGACGATTGCTGATGTCATCAGGCTTCGACTTGGTTTCCTTTGTGATTTCATTTCTGTTGCTTAACATCTACTCTGCAAAAAAAAAAAAAAAAAAGCTGATTACAACACTTAAACTCTTCTCATTCTTCAAACACACATCACAAAAAAAACTTAGTTTCTTAAACAATTAAGTTTTAATTTATTAGTTGCCTTGCTTCAACCTTTGCTGAGAATCAACACAGACGTTTTTGGAAATGAAATCGATGTGGACCAAGTTGTTTCAAAATACATGACTTTTAAAGTAACTTTCCTACAAAATACATCCTATTTATTCAATACAATAGTATCTTTGGACTCCCTTTGAGGCATTTTGAAAACTATTTTTGAAATCACCTTCCAAGTCCCGTCTTTACAGAGCAGAGAGCCGACGATGTCACCTGTGTGCAGAAGCTGCTGCGCCTCCTGACAACAGGTAAACGGGAGCCGCAGTTGAAAGAGGGAAACGGAAAAGCTACAGACACATGCTGGCAGTGCATGAAGTCAAGATCCATCCAAAAGCTCAAGTTTACCAAAATGACATCAGCTTGTTTTTGCAACATTTGAGTGCATTTGAAAGCCCAGTCGAAGTTAATCTATAATAACTTTGAAAACAATTAAAAATGTTTGAGTCAAGTCAGTTATGATATGACAAATGCTTTTCTAATAGTTTTTTTTTTAACACTGCTTATCATCTCCAAAACGGAAACGAAATATTATTCAAAGTTTTTCCCAACTCTGTCATGGAAAAACTGTGTGGCACTTGTAGCTTGTGTTGCTTTCACTCTTTTTGTCCACTTTCAAGTTCAAGTCTGCAGACTGTGCCTTTCCACTGCTCAAAAGGTTTCCAACACTGAAACACGCCAACACGTGTCAAGTCGTTCAAGTCCAATGACTAGATTGAAATGGTGCAAACTCAGAGAAGTGGTGAACTTGCGGAGGCTGACAAAACTGCCTGTCTGGCCCTTCCCCTTAACAAATACATTCTGAAAGGAAATCCATCCCCCCACCCCCCAAAAAAAAAAAAAAAACAATCTGGAAATAATTTCAATTTGGACCCCCCCTCCCAATCTCTGGAAGGAAACTAAATAATCACCCTCCCCAACCCCCCCACTCAGTACTAAATCACTCACTCTCTAATTGTATGCTCTTCTACCATAAATTTATATAAAGAGGGATAGAAATTGGATAAATCAACCACTGTAATGTTTTCTGACCATGTCAATAACAATTTATTTTCTCTGGTTACTAGTATTTATTTATTATGCTTACCATTTCTAATGGCTTCACTAAAATGAAAAGCCTCCACATTGCAAATTCAAATGTCTTTGATTTCTTCATTAATTATAATTAGGATTACATGTTTTTAAAATAAATTAACTTGAAACAAATACATTTTATTAAGTGCAACAGCAATCTAGGATCCAGTGCTGTTTGAAATCCCCACTGTTTTTTTTATTATATTTAATTTGATTTGCGCCCTGGCGACAAAGGGGGGGGGGGGGGGGGAAGGGTTCTCCTCAGTATTTTTTTTTTAATTAATTTTTTTTTAAATCAAGGTGCTCGAATTAAGGACTCGTTTCAGACCTATAGCATACATTGTGGAAATATTTGCTTGAAAATTGAGTGTGGAAAATGGTTGTAAATAACCAAGTCAATGAGACACATCCACTGACAGGAGAATGTATAGTGCACACATGTAGAAATGTTGATGTGGTACCTGTTTCAATGAAACCTCGGTGAAGGCATGTCTGTGGGTATGTGTAGGTAGGTCGAAGAGTCACAACTCTTCCATTGAGGACACCTCCTGATGTTTGTCAAAGCACACAAAACACATTTCAAGTCAACCAGTCTCTTTGTATCACTTCCACTTCACACCTGAGTTGATTGTGTGTACATGATATCAAGCAGGCTAACTAGTTTTGGAACAATATATCGTGTAGCATTAACAAAGAACACAAATGCCGTCAATAGGCTTATAGTATTTGTCATTAAAGGCACAGACAGAGCATTACGTACCACACCGTTTAAAAACATTACCTGGAGCGCAGGTTTTCTTCTTCGGATTATTTTTCATCTTCGTGTTGTTCTGCGAATGGTAGTGTACCGCAACCTACCGTGTTATAGTGTGGATCAGAGTAACCGTGCTTGGTGAATTTAAAATAATAATTATTCAAAAAAATATATGTTCGGAAAAAAAATCGAAATACGAAGTTATATTGTTAGTCTTTTTATATATATATTAAAAAAAAATAAAAAATACACCGTTTCCAAGCTTCCGTGAGATTTGGCCATATTCTCGCGACGTTATGACGCGCTTCTCCGGAAGTCGCTCGGTCAACCGTGTTTACGTTTCTTTTCCGCTGGCTGAATCTGTTCAAACTTCTTCTTCAAATCTCTTCATTTTTAAGAGTTTAAACAGGCCAAAATGGGGAAAGCTGATTTCCTGTCACCCAAGGCAATAAGCAACCGGATAAAATCCAAAGGTCTCCAGAAACTGAGATGGTATTGTCAAATGTGTCAAAAACAATGCCGAGATGAGGTAAGTTGTTCCCCCACTCGATGCGAGCTGCTGTGCAAAATGGTCGTTTTCGCTTCGTTAAAAGTCTGTTTTACTACACTTTATGTATTTATCTCGTTGACGTGCATTCAGAATGGCTTCAAGTGTCACTGCATGTCCGAGTCCCACCAGAGGCAGCTGCTGCTGGCCTCGGAGTGCCCGCACAGATTTATGGACTTTTTCTCCAAGTAAGTTCATCCATCACCACGTTTAACACCGCATATTCTTGCAGTATACTTTGCTATTGTGTAACCAAAGTCTTCCTATTACCGCTTATTTGCAATGCGGTTTGTCAAGGAACGAAATGCGTTGGCCATTTGGCATTTTCGATTGAGTGAAATATGATTTTTATTAGAATTTCAGCTCAGCGACATCATTTCCAAACATGTTTTCATTTCCTGTTGTTGTTTCCCTGCACAGTGAGTTCAAGAGTGGCTTTTTGGAGCTGCTGCGGCGACGTTTTGGTGAGTTGAGCCAACACACAATCCTAATATTGGAAATTGTTCGTAAGGTTGTTCCGATCCGATCAAGTGATCGGAAATTGGAGTTGAACAGATCATTTTTAGCTGATCGGTATTGGGTGAAAATGATCCAATTTTTACATTTTCTTAATTTTTAAATGCCACAAAGTGACAAAATAATCCTGCTACCTCTTAGAAATGGAGTTAAGCACTCTAGTTTTTCTTGGACAATGTTACATTGAGTGAAATTGATTCATTGACCGACTACATTTTATTATTTAGATGTTTTGAAGTTTTGGACAGGATATTTAAATGTAATTATTTGTTTGCGTCGTTATTTTGTGCTGCATCACTGATATGCTCGGAATTTTTTTTTATTTGTTTACTTGGTTTAAGTCACTGCTGCACTGGACTTATAGCCATATAAAAAGGTATCATTTTGGGATACTTTTATTCAAATTAATGAAAAAATAAATAAAATCAAGACAGTTCAAACAGTTTGGATGTGCTATTTTTTTCCTAATGCATTACCAAGGTATCAGATCAGGACTCTGCATCGGCAGATCCTCAAAATCAAGTGACTCTGGTGCCAAAAAGTGTGATCAGGATATCCCTAATTATTTGTTTTGTTCAGTTTTTCGCCAAAGCATGACGCTTACTGTATAAGTTCACGTCTGTGTTTGTGCAGGGACCAAGCGTGTGCACAACAACATCATTTACAACGAGTACATCAGTGACCGCGAACACATCCACATGAACGCCACGCGCTGGGAGACGCTCACCGACTTCACCAAGTGGCTGGGACGCCAAGGTTGGCGATCTGTTATTATAAATGTGTCAGATGGGAATATCGTCCACGAATGACCGTATCTCGTCAGGTCTCTGTAAGGTGGACGAGACGCCGAAAGGCTGGTACATCCAGTACATCGACCGCGACCCCGAGACCATCCGCCGCCAGGAGGAGCTGGCAAGGAGGAAGAAGCACGAGCTGGACGACGAGGAGCGTAGCGCCAAGTTCATCGAGGAGCAGGTCCGAAGAGGCCGTGGCGACAAGGAGGAGGAGGTGAGTCCCAGCAAAGCTAGCCATGATGTTGACGGGCGCTTGGGGAACATCACCACTCATCTGTCGTTTTTTTCATTCTCTAGGAAGATCCAGTTTACACCGAGCTGAAGCGAGAGAATGAAGAGGAAAAAGGTGAATTTCACAGACTGGGTGAACATTACGTCCTGATTGCACTTCACTGGATTTCCATCTGTTGCAGTTGCTTTCAACTTGGGCGCTGGTACATCACTGGCTGGTCCTTCCACATCAAGGTACTGTAGTGCAAATTGCTAATCTCGTTGTTAGTTAGTTAGTTAGTTAGATGTTTACTCTCCCCAAAAAAATACTATTTGTGGAGTGACCCCAGGACGAAAATAATTTGTAATTTGTGGTCATTTAGTTAGCTCCCCCAAGTGTTTTAAAGACGCACTGCAGTCTGCGCACGGGTGTCAAACATATGACATGTGGGCCAAATGACATAACATTTCTGTATGTTAATGTATGTTAAATGTATAAAATTGCATTTAGAAATATAACATGCATTTACAGTGATTGATTTCTTTCTTATATATTTAAAATGGTTCTCACTTTAGTTCAGCAGTCAATTTAGGTTGTGAGAATTATTATGCACACGTAGAGTTAAAATGATTCCAAGATCTCGACAATGTGATTTAATTTCAAAGTGGAGTTATATATTTTTCAGTTCCGAATATCCATGACTTAGTTTTGTGCCTAAAGTCGTCCCGATCCAATCGCAGGATTGGAAATCGTAGCCAATCACGTACTATTCATCTGATGGGTATCAGCTGAAAAGGATTTGTTATGTTCTTAATTTTTAAAGGGCAGTCAGTCACTATGCTTTCTGTAGTGGGTGTGTCTCTTCAACGCGTCACTTTTTGGAGTGTTTGTTCGGAGGGAGAAAAAAGTAGCCTTAACTCTTCATGCACATCCGCAGCTCGTTAAGTAAAAAGAGGCACGGCGTGAGATGTGGAAACATTTTGCATACAGGCCAAACAAACTCAAGCCTGATTGATAAATATACAGTGTGACCAAACAGTAACACTTTTCATAATGTACTTGTACTTCTTTGCATTAAAACAAAGGGAAAATCCCCACCGTATTGTTACTTCAAATAATTATGCTACGATTTTACTGCTTTCTTCCACTTGACTCTTTGTGGCTCCTGAACTCCAATCAGTTTCAAGTCTAATGACAACATTGTCCTCCTCGTAGCTCTCTGCTGTCCCCCAGCGCTCTGGCGAAGGCATCGTCAGCAAAGAGGAAAGAGCCGTCCTCCGCTTCCAACTCGCGGAACAAGAAGCAGAAGTCCGCCCTGGAGCAGATCATTGAGGTAGAGGCTTGCATGACTTTTAAAGTCCGACCGCGTGCGTGCGTGGGAGTCCTCGCTGACAGTGTGTTGTCGGTCAGATGGAGGAGAGGAAGAAGCAGCAGCAGCCGGTCAAGACCGACGATTGGCTGCAGCCCAACATCGTGGTCAAGGTGGTCACCAAGAGGCTTGGCGACAAGTACCACAAGAAGAAGGCCGTCGTCATGGTAACCGTACCCGTGATATGCATAAGCAAACAGCTTCACGCGCACATTTTGATGGCTGTTTGCGCCGCAGGAGGTGCGAGAGAAATTCTCGGCGGTGGTTAAGATGATCGACTCCGGGGACAAACTCAAGCTGGACCAGAACCACGTGGAGACGGTGATACCGGCTCCAGGTACGCGTCGACATTTCCACACAATGTCTTCACAGTTACAACCAGGAAATGAGTGGTATGTGTAAGAAACCTGACAATTATCCAATCTCCCCGCAGGAAAACGTGTGATGATCGTGAATGGAAACTTCCGCAACACCGAGGCTGTGCTGGAGGGCATCAACGAGAAGAACTTCTGCGCGTCGCTCACGCTCGATTCCGTAAGTGCCTTTAAGTCCATCTTGTTTTGACGTCTGTTTATGGGCCTGCGTATCTCCCCCCCACCAATGCTTGCGTGGGTTTTCCCCGGGTACTCGGTGTAGCGGGCCAATAAAAAAACGTATAGTATACAACAGTGGAGGAGATGTGACAATTTATTACAAGAAGAAAACCTTTGTTCATTTTCCATTCTCTGTCCACCAATAAACTAGCAGCACTGTGTTTCGCTCCACCCCTTTAGGTGCTGTCTTTCCCTGTACAATGTTGATAAAACAAAATTATATGTTACCCTCCAAAAATTGTTGATTGTGTTGTGTATTGTACTGTTTGTTGCTATGGTGACCAAGAAACTAAAGTATGTCATCTTTAGGGTCCACAGAAAGGAAAGCGAGTGGACGTCGCCTATGAGGACTTCTCCAAACTGGCTTGAACAAACGTTTTTTTCCCCTCCTCCTCATTTTCTAAAGAACTCTACTATGTCAGAGTTAGTTAGTATAAAATCAGACATTTTCTCATCTTGGAGCCACAACTTTTTTTTTTTTTTTGTCACACACAAGACAAACCAACCAATTGTACAGATGACAATTAGCTTTCAATAAATTCAACATGACAGATTCAACTTCATTATTCTGACTATAGAATTAAGGAACTCGCAAATATGTCATCTGTGGGGGAAAAGCCTTTTATTTTTTATTTTTGTTGTTGTTGTTGAGGACTCTATTTCAATTAGAGGAAGCTGTCGGGGTCGGGCACAATGTAGGCGCTGTAGTGGCCGTCGATGAATCCTTTGCCGCTGTTGTGCACGAACCAGCAGCTGACGTCGGTGCCGCGTCGCTTGTCCTGTCTGTAGTCCTTCTGCCAGCCCCTGGCGAGCACAGCCAGCAGATGGCACCGTCAAAAAACAAAACTTGTAACTTGGGGGTAGGGGTGAAGCGCTACCTGGTGACTTGCAGTTTGTTGCCCTTCACCTCCATGGTGGCTTCCTTCTTTAGGGGGTCGGCGCCGTCGTGGATGTCGTAAATGATTACTTCGGGCTCTTGGGAGAACTGACCTAAGGGACCACACACACACAAACATTTAACCATTTTGTATTCCCAATAACTCATATTTCTGTACATTTTCTTTGTTGTTAACCTCAGTACCTCTACAACAAACACTTGTGTTTCATGTCTTCAAATGAGTCAATGTTGAAGTCTCCAGTCTATCAAGAATGTTTTCCAATTGGCTAACAGTGGTACCTTGAAACTAATTGATTCAAATACCATTAATCTGTTCCTGCCCCCCCCACTAAAAAAAAACACCACCACATTTATTAGCACGTGGTTAGTTCTGTTAACAGCTTCTCCATGCTCTTTGCGAGTGGTTTCATTTTCTATTTGTTTGTTTGTCCCGGTCAATAAACAGCTGAAAATGCTTCAGCAACTGTCCCTTTTTTTTTTCTCGCTTCACTTGATCGGCACAGCATCAGAAGTAGGGATGGATGATATGGCCTTAAAATAAAATCCGTTTTTCTTTCACAAAAATCTGATTTCTGATTTTATTAGATTTCACCCCCCCCCCCCCCAATAAAAAGAAAAAGCAAATGACAAGGAAATTATTCAAACTTTAAACACAACCCATTTTAATAAAACATTTGAAACCTTCAACAATATCAATAAATAAAAAATATTCCTTTTGAAATAAATGTATCAATAAAACTCGAAAGTAACATGAATAATCGACTGTGATTGCCTTCCACTGGGCTCCTTTCTTATCGTATGTAAAACAATGCAAAATAATTCTAATAAATAGTCTGTTTTCTTTGTGGGAGTTTTGATGTAATTGATGTAACCCAAAAGAAAAAGATGTATCAAAAATACAACTTTTGGCTCACAACACAAAAGCAAAATATCTACCAATCGATGGCTCATAATTGGAAAAACAAAATTGGGGCAGTCGTAATCCAAGGTACCACTGCATCTCCAATGCCTCCCACTAATCTTCTGGCTCAGTCCTTTAAAAAGTCTGCAGGAAAAGCGAAATGAATTTCCTCTATGATGAAGACTTGAGAGTACCTATGAGACCGTGGACCAGTGGCGAGTACTGGTTGTCATTGGGGAGGTAGAGACCCAGGAAGTCCACATTGACCGGGTGTTTCTTCCACACGCGGTGGAGCAGAACCATCACTTTGATGCTGTGGTTGATGGTGATGGAGACCTGCGAGTCCTTCATGATGGAGATCCTCACCCTGAAAGGAAAAAATCTTGATGACATCACTCGGCGCTATCTACCGGGCGCCATCTGCTTACCCGTTTTGCCTGATGTCCGCCGTGGCGCCCCAGGTGAAAGTGTGGTTGTTCTTGCCGTCGGTGAAGGCGATGTGGTCGGTGCTGACGGCGACGCTGATGCCATCGGGCTGGTAGTAGACGGAGATGACCCCAAAGTAGGTGTTCTGCTTTCCTTTTTGCACTTTTTTGTTGCTGATTAATTGTCCATTCACCGTCACACCTGCAGGGCCGAACACAAGGTCACACTTCGGAAAGAGACGGGTTGCTTGGTGAAGCTGGTGTCGTACCTGTGCCTCTGTCAGTCACCAGGTTGAGGATGTGACCAGGTTTGGAGTCGATGTTGAAGCAGACGTCCGTGTTGCTTTGGGGCAGGTGCACGATGAAGTGAGGGTCGTTGTCCACTGGGTGAGAGAAGCTGTATGTGAGTCTGCAATGTGGAACTAGTGTGTTACAGTACTGCAGTGATTCCCAACCAGTGCTGTGAGAAACCATCAGGTGAAGTAATCCCATTTCACTCAATTGGAGTGAAACATACTGTATATGCCTTCACCTTATATAATCTTGTATTGTAGTGCGATTATAAGATAGTAGGGCTACTTTTCTATTAGACAGGGCTTTGGCACCATCTCGTGACGTCTTAGGGCACGTCAGAAAGAGCACAACAACGGCATATAAAGGAGGATGATGGGTTACCCCAACAAAATATGTGAATTGATGAATTCACAAGACGTGAACTGCAGATAGACAAGGGAACATTTGGTGGCTGTGCAGTACCTAAGTTGACCTGCTTTGGCAACGTCCACTCCTCGGGGCCTTTTTCCACCTGACTGGGTGGGGCCTCCGTGGTCATCTGGACCCATGGCGGAGGTTGATAAACGACCTTCACTGGAGGCAAAGTCCTCGCAACGCCTCCCATTGCGTTTCCTGCACCGAGACGTTATGTTTACTGGCAAATCAAAATGACTCCTGGTGGCGGCGAGGCTTCTGTCTGGCACCTGAGCAGCAGCCTTGCTTGGGGTCCTTCGGGGAGTCAGCCAGCATCCTCTCTGTGCTGTCCTCGCTCTCCACCAGAAGAGCCGTTAGTGGAGTGACAAACTGATGCTCCATGGCCAACGCCAGAATGCGCTGGGTGATCTTTCTCTTCTTGACGGCGGTTGGCGCCAAAGACCTGGCAAGTGGAAAGGACAACAAAGGACAGTGAAGGCCTTTGATCCATTCATGAGGTGGGTCTCAATGATTTTATCCGTGTAGTGTTCAGTAGTCCAACTTTGTGTAGGTGTTGGGGTTCACCTCTCACTCATCAACTGTTTGATGGTGATGTAGGCCCACAACTGCCTGGCGAAGCCCGTGAAGGAGTGCTGCTGCTTTGCCAGCTCTGTGTCCAGTTCTGAAGTGTCCACCTCTGTCTCCAGGGTGATGTCCAGCAGGGCCTGCAGGGTGAAATCAACAAGACTGAGAACCGGTAATTACCCCCATTCCCTTATGCTTTTGTGTGTGTGTGTGTGTGTGTGTGTGTGTGTGTGTGTGTGTGCCACTCACTCCCGACGCGGTGGTGAAACTGGTCAACGTGTCGCTCTCGGACGGCTTCACCTTCCCGGCCACCACCAGCTCGGAGCCGCCAAAGTATTTGTCGAACTGGTTCTGTGTGACGTCGGACACAGAGTCCTCCGGAAACTGGACGGTGACCCTCCGCAGAAGCGGATTGGATACCTGGCTGTAGAACGTCTGCAGGAAATATCAGCAAAGTGTTAACTGAAGAGATCCAAACATTTCACTTTCTTTATTTCACCCTCTTCTACCTCAATACTACTGCAAAAAAAAAAAAATATGACCTGTGTTGATCGTTACTCTTAAAGGCTCCTAGCGGTCGCGGGGCCCTAAGTATTTGCTTAGTTCATTTTTGCTTCTCGTGAACAAGACCCCAAGATATTTGAACTCCTCCACTTGGGCCAGGATCTCATCTCCGACCCGGAGAGGGCACTCCACCCTTTTCCGACTGAGGACCATGGTCTCAGATTTGGAGGTGCTGATTCTCATCCCAGCCGCTTCAGACTCATTGAGAGGCGTCAGATGAGGTGCCTCGGGCATCTGATTAGGATACCTCCCTGGTGAGGTGTTCCGGGCACATCCCACCGGGAGGAGACCCCGAGGATGCCCCAGGACACGCTGGAGAGACTACGTCTCTCGGCTGGCCTGGGAACGCCTCGGGATCCCCTCGGAAGACCTGGAGGAAGTGACTGAGGAGAGGGAAGTCTGGGCTTCCCTACTGAGGCTGCTGCCCCCGCCACCCGAGCTCGGATAAGCGGAGGAAAATGGATGGATGGATGAACTTTTGCTTCTGCATGTTTTTGTAGCATCTTAAAAGCTCAAATTTGTAATGGTCGTTTTACGAATGGTGGCATACGCGTAGCTGCTCGGCCGCATCGTGGTTAGCGAAAATGCGCTGGGCGATGCCCCGGTTGTCCATGGCGATGCGCTCCAAGAAGTCGTAATCCACGTCGAAGCCAATGCCCAAAGAGAACAGCGAGAAGTCCTCCCTCATCGCCTTCTTCACGTTTTTCTGGATGGTGCTCAGCTTGATCTCGCCTGCACAACCATCCATCATCCATATTAACCAGATGCTCAAACAATAGGATTCGATTTGCCGTTATGAGACTCACCCACTGTGGGGTCACCGTCCGACACCAGAATGATCATGGAGACCGATCTAAGGTCGATGAGGCCCTGATTGGATGCCCTCACCAGGATCTGCACTGCTTTCATCAGCGCTTCGTTGATGTTGGTGCCTGGGGGTCAAAAGTTAGTCATGATGAGCAACCTAAAATGTTCTCAGCTTCCAAATTCCTATTTGTTTAACGGTACCTCCAACCGGTTTGATGTTCTGGATGTACTTCTTGGCGTCTGCGATTTGTACGGTGGATCCGGGGACCAGGTCTTCGCTCCAGCATCGCACATTGTGGTTGAAGTCGATGATGCTGAACTGGTCGTCAATGGTGAGGTCGTCCAAGATGGCTTGCATGGCCTCCACTGTCTGCAAGAGAAAATTGGAAGTCAGTCCTGCAGAACAACTACAAATGTTAACAACGACTTACCTGCTTCATCTTGACCCCCCACATGGACCCACTGACATCGATGACAAACACAATGTTTTTGGGGAGCGGAGACATGTCGGATGGGGCGAAGAAGTGGACGAAGTGCCCGTCTGAGACCTAGCGGGACCGATTGGTCTCGATCAGTTGCGGTTTGTCAGCGTGTGAGCAGCAGTTGAGTGTTAGGTACCTGCAGCTCGCCGGCATTGCTGTCCCGCTTCACGTCATATTTGACGCTCAAGGTTCCGTCGATGGCACTTTCGGTGCAGTTTTCACACTTCCTCTGCTGCTGCAGGGTTGGCTTGAAGACCACATGGGCCTGAGGGTGTGGGGCGAAATAAACCAATTTGTAGGTTTCCAAAACAAACATTTCACATGAAGTAAGTCTTACCTTCTCCGGGGACTGCGTCACTGTGACCCGGTTGGAAAACTTCTCGCCGAGGCTGTTTGACGTTTCCAGCATGGCGATTCCCTTTGGCTCAAAGATGTAAATATCCACCTAAAGACAGACATTGGGGTGGTAAGAGGACTTTTTTGGTTGCTGCTCTGGTTCTAATGAAGTCCGCACCTGGAACTGAGGCACCAGTCTTCCAGGCTGCAGGTGCAGCAAGTGCTCGTAGAATCCTAGCCTCCTCTGCATCATCTCCTGGTAGTGCAGCTCAAACTCGATGTTGCTTCCGGGGGGGACGTGTACCTCTGTCTTAAAAGTCTCCATTTCTTGAGAGTTAGCCCTGTTGTGCGGAAACATTCCAGTATCCCTTAAGTTCTACCTTTGTCCCTTTGGACTTAAATCTATTCAGGGGTTGCTACAGTGTATTATCCTCATCTTCTGGTCTTATACTAGCAATATGCAAGTCCTCCCTCACCACATCCATAAATCTCCTCTTTTGTCTTCCTCTTTGCCTCTCGACTGGCGGCTCCATGTTTCCACTGTCTCTTGTCTGCTCATGTCCAAACCATCTCAATCTGGCCTTTCCAGCTATGGCCTCTCTACCCCTGTCTCTAAACTTTCCTTTCTGAGCCATCCCTCTAATGAACTCATTCCTAATCCTGTCCACCCTTGTTACTCCCAAAGACAATCTAAGCATCTTCAACTCTGCCACCTCTAGGTGTGTCTACAGTCTCCTTGTCATTTCTACTGTCTCCAAACCAAACAACATGGCTGCTCTCACTACCGTCGTATAAACCTTTCCTTTCACTTTAGCTGGTGCTCTTCACACTTTCCTTCACCTGTTCCATCCTTACTGTACTCCCTTTTCACCTCTCTTCTATACTGTCCATTGCTCTGAACAGTTTATCGCAAGTACTTGAACTCCTGCACCTTCTCTACCTCTATTCCTTGTAACCTTACCATTCCACCAGACTGTGTTTGCTTCAACTGACCTTCCTTCCTCGTCTCTTCCTTATGTTTTACTTTTGTGTTGAATCCGAGAGAGATCTGTTTGACTACCTGACGATGCCAGCGGCCTTCCCTTTAGCTCGGGCCTGGGCGTACAGATTCCTGGCCACCGTCTTCTCCTTCACTGAGCCTGTGAATTTGATGCCGTTGACATTCCTGCGGCACAAAATGCAACAAGTATCAACTCTGCATGCCGGCAACGCATTGCCGATCTACTGTATGCTCTCACATGGTGAAGTTGGTGATGAAGGCTCGCTTGGGGATCTGCACGTTGAAGCCGATGGTCTGGGCTTTGGAGCCTGAGTTGACCACCGAGCTGCGGACGGTGGTGTGAGCGAACCGCGATGTGATCCGGCTCTCCACCTTGTAGCTCTTGACGGTGATGTCATCTCCACGGATGGCCTTGGCGGGAACAGTGGGATTTAGATGCCAGCTTTGAAAGCTGTTCTGCCTTGAAAGAGAACTTCATGGGGTGGGTCTGGGGGGGGGGGTCGAAATCATGCTAGGACTAATGTTGAATGTTATGGTAGCCCTTCGGTCATGGATTCCCTGATACCCCCTGGTTTTACATTGACTTGAATGACGTCTGAGACCGGCATCAAAAAGCTCAAACTGAATTCCCTCGAACTATCATGGGACTGGTACAGAACCAGGTCAATAACCCATCAGTCACGGGAATGTCCCCAAACAGCAAGTTATTGATTTTGTAAGATAAGGTCGAACTCTGTCACAGTGGTGAGAGCTTAAAACAACAAGCGGAGGGTCATACCTCAAAGTCTTCCTGCTCCTCGCTGGTCAATACCGCTCTCTAAAACACACAAATTATTCATCTGGCACATTTTTTTTTTTGTTGAACTCATGCAGTTACGATGATTCATATTTTTTATTGGACAGATAGACATACTGTAGGTTATTGATGTTTCTTGATTAATGGTTCTTGAGAAACCTTTAAGACCTTCAAAGCTGTTTTGGGCGAACACCTATTCACTCGATACAATAACACAACAAATATCTGTGGAAGACTTAGCTCCTGTAAAAGGGTTACCCATACACCTTCATTGAATCCAAAGAAGAATCTCACACCTTGTGTCTGTCACCATGATCCCGAAGATCTGACTGATGAGAGAAGGTTGACGATTGGTTGTTTATGAAAACATGTTGTAAGCGATGTCACAGCATCTTGTAAATGAGGACCTCCTTCAAGCTCACTCACCACTTCGTCCTCCCATTCTCCGTCGATCACAAACTCAAAGCAGCGGCTCTGTTGGAGACCCAGGAGCACGAGGATGAGGAGGAGAAGAAGCCTTCGCTTCATGTTCTTTGCGCTCTGATCGTCCTACTTGCAAGCAGTCCTTCTCTGGTGGAGGACCATTCGCAAATGGTTAAAATCCACATAAGCGATCAATATTTGCAACCCGATGGGAAGCAAACTTTGAAGCTTGACCTGCACATTGTGCATAAGTAAATAGTGTTGTACAAGCCCAGTCAGTTTGCTTTTAAAGTTGTGGAACACTGATGTCTCGCTTGTATTCTGATTGGCTCAGTAGGTAGAGCGGGTCGTCCAGTATCCTTCAGGTGTTTTTTAGCAAACTCCATGCGGGCTTTCATGTGTCTTGCACTGAGGAGAGGCTTCCGTCGGGCCACTCTCCCATAAAGCCCCGACTGGTGGAGGGCTGCAGTGAGGGTTGACTTTCTAGAACTTTCTCCCATCTCGCGACTGCATCTCTGGAGCTCAGCCACAGTGATGTTTGGGTTCTTCTTTACCTCTCTCACCAAGGCTCTTCTCCCCCGATTTCTCAGTTTGGCTGGGCGGCCAGCTCTAGGAAGGGTTCTGATCGTCCCTGATCAATTATGGCGGCCACTTTGCTCTTAGGAACCTTAAGTGCAGCCGAATTATTTTTGTAACCTTGGCCAGATGTGTGCCTTGCCACAATTCTGTCTCTGAGCTCTTCAGGCAGTTCCTTTGACCTCAGGATTCTCATTTGCTCTGACATGCACTGTGAGCTGTAAGGTCTTATATAGATAGGGGAGTGGCTTTCCAAATCAAGACCAATCAGTATAATCAAACACAGCTGGACTCCAATGAAGGTGTAGAACCATCTCAAGGATGATCAGAAGAAATGGACAGCACCCGAGTTAAATATATGAGCACAGGGTCTGAATACTTTTTTAATACTTTAATACTTTTTTTAATCTGCAAAAATTTCAACAATTCTATTTTTTTCTGTCAATATGGGGTGCTGTGTGTACATTTATGAGGAAAACGATGAACTTAAATGATTTTAGCAAATGGCTGCAATATAACAAAGAGTGAAAAATTTAAGGGGGTCTGAAAACTTTCGTACCCACTGTAAGTGCCGATCATTTACCATTCTAAAAGTCATCCCGAGTACAACATTTGTGCGTGTACATGGAGCCCTTTTGTCCATCCAAGGGTCGCGGGCGTGCTGGAGCCTATCCCAGCAATCTTCGGGCAGGAGGCGGGGTACACCCTGAACCGGTTGCCAGCCAATCGCAGGGCACACATAAACAAACAACCATTCGCACTCACATTCACACCTATGGGCAATTTAGAGTCTTCAATCAACCTACCACGCATGTTCTTGGGATGTGGGAGGAAACCGGAGTGGCCGGAGAAAACCCACGCAGGCACGGGGAGAACATGCAAACTGGGATTTGAACCCTGATCCTCAGAACTGTGAGGCAGACGCTCTAACCAGTCGTACACCGTGCCGCCAGGCCTTTTGTCATCACGCTAATCCTAGCCCCCATTTGACCTTTTTGGTTTGCCTACCTGCCATGTGGCCCACTCATAATAATACTTATTTTGCACGTGTTAAGAATTGTCTATGTATGTTGAATCGTGCCTTGAACTGACAAGGTAAGCGAGAGACTCCTGATGTTACCATAAGATCTGTAATTTGATTACATTTTTTTTCATATGTGCTCAATATGAAGGACAATTCTTCATCGGCAAATACACCGATAAATTTGAGTGTCTGGTTTGATTTCAATGTTATTGATTACCAGTTTTGTGTCCTGCTTTGGAAAAGATTTATTATCATATCGTTGTTTTACATTCAAGGAAAGCTTGTTCACCTGAAACCATCACGAGAGTGTATTTTGGAGTTGTATTTGCATTTCTGATGAGACATCCAGAGTGAGACGTGGCAATATTTGTATCATCCGCAAATAATATGGGCAGGGAAGACTCGGACATGATGCCGAAATGATGAAATTTGACTTTGCCTGATTGGAATCCTTTCAGAATCATCTGGTGAATGTGGTTTTACGTCAAGCTATTTTCCATCCTCATAAAACATTGTCGTAAATTGTCGTTCTTGTTCTTGAGGTGGTATTTTACTCTGTAAACCTCGGATATTTTTTTTTTACCTAGTTTTTTAACTTTATCTGCATCCATCCTCTATGAACCACGAATTTGACAAAAATTGTGCTGAATGGCTGTGATGTCTATTATATCCACCAGATGACGCCAGATATCTCAAACGACGCAAATTCCGACCATCAGTGAAGGCATCAGTGAGCAACAAGGGCTGCTTATTGATCTAAGTCAGCGATTCTCAACCAGTGTGCCGGGGGCACATTAGTGTGCCCTGAGCGCTCTTCAGGTGTGCCGTGGGAAATTATAAAATTTTACGTAATTGCTCCAAAAAATATTTATTTACAAGAAATAATGTATCTGTTCATCTATTTATGCCAGTGAGGCATAGTGACAGACAGAACAAATAAATGCTCTTTTATTAGATGGCAGGAAGTACATGCAGTCATAAATGTGTTCACTTTTTTTGACATTTTTGTTTGTTGGTGCGCTGTGAGATTTTCCAATTGTAAAATATATGCCTTGGCTCCAGAAAGGCTGGAAGTCACTGCTCCAAGTAGACCCCATCCTTCTTTATCTCCCCCCTCCTCTTCTCCTTCCTCTTCCTCCTCCAGTGGGTGGGCACAGGCTGCAGGCTAAACTGTTCTCACTAACTTTGTGACACAAACAAAGTGAGAACGACGAAAACGATGCTGCTGGTGCCTTTACTGCTTTTGTGCGGCGCTCGGTGCACGCTTGGACAAGTGGACGACTTCGAACAAGGAGACTATGTTGATGCCGACTTGGATGACTTGGATTTGGACATCGTAAGTGTTTGTTAATGTTTTGTTGTTGTTGTTGTTGTTGTTGTTTTAAACCGAATTAACTTACTTGTCTCTGCAGGCACCTCGCAGAGTTCCGCGACAGGTGAAAAACACCCTCATGAAGGTAGAATCCACTCATTTTATATATAATATAATATTAATGTGGCGTCTCAAACGTAACTGATTGGTGAATAGAAATGTATTTGTTTTAAATGGCTATCACATTAAATAATTGGTCTATTAATAAATGTGGCCCTTTAGCACATCTTGGCCACCCCTGTACTAAGGCATTTAGTTGGCCCAAATGTTTTTATTTTTGTTATTTGTATGATCCTAAATGGTGACCCACATTTTTTGACCCAGTTTACATCAGTTAGAAATGTTTCTGACTCTATGCACGCACATTACATCAGAATGTAGAATTGTGCGTGACGCGCACAGGAGAAGGCGCCAAGTGCACAGATGTTCCTTCAAGAGGAGAACTGTTGTCAGCTCATGGGATTTGAATTCCTTTTGCTTCTGCTCACTTCTTTGATTTCATCAAAAAGACATCTGGGGAACGGCTCCAGGAAAGGTTCTTGAATTTTAGTAGTAGTTATTGCGCAATAACAAAGCTGACTTGTTCTGTCCGTGCAGGAGACGAGGCCTCACATCCAGGAGCTGTCTGTCAACACCACCGTCATCTCCCGCTACGCCTTCACAACGGTGCGCTGCGTCTTGCTCAACCGGCACGCCGCCGCCGGCGAGGGCGTCTTCCACTTTCCCGTGCCGGCCGGCGCGTTCGTTTCCAACTTCACCATGTAAGAAGCACGCACTAGCCATAAAAGCTTAGGATTGGGCTTCGGGTAAAATTTCAGGATGAACCTAATGTGCACTGTAACCTTTATAGGTGAGCTTATAGTCCCTGTAAAGTAAAACTACATATGTCTGGTAAATTTGACACACCACAGAGAAGAGTGTCCACACGCTGGCTGTCAAGTCTGACTTAAAAAAAAATAAATAAATCAATCAATGTTAAAAATCAGCAATTATCTTCAAACATGTATAATGTATTTAGAAACAAATCCCTAAATTCACTTTATACGGTCTTTAATTGGAACGTCCAACTGTTGAACGTTTCAGTACTGTTCGCACGACTATTATTGTTGTCATTATTATTGGTCCATTCGTGGTTCAAAAACCTGATGTGAATTTTGCCATTTAGCTCCTTGTTGGGGAAAACCCAGCAAGTTGTGCAAAAGGTACTGACACTTTTTCTGAGGAGTGCAGATGACATCAACGAATGCTGCTTGTAAGAAACATTTTGCTTTCCGGTCGCCATGGCGACATTAAAGCGTTGACAAAGACCAGGGAGCGTCTCACTCCCCTCGACATGCCGTAAACCCGCGTCAAGGCGAATTCTGGGTCTTTTGTGTGAGAAAATCCAGTTAAAGCGGCAACGCTAATCCTCTAACTTTGACCTCCAAAACCAGGATCATCGCAGGGCGGGTCTACCAGAGCCAGGTCAGGCCGAAGGAGAGGCGGAGGGTCAAGCAACCAGACGGCAAAGCTCGGTACAAAGAGTCAGGTGACACAAGGTGAGGTGTGTGTGTTGTAAGTCGTTCGTGCTCTGATCTTCGTCTGGTGGCCTCTAATTGCACCTTTCAAGTTACTTCCTCCTCATGCTCCGAGTTTGCAAACATAGAACACATTCAATGGCCATTCTGTATTTGTGTGTGCAAAAATGGGTGTGTGTGTGTTTGTTAGCAAAAAGAAACGAACTATTGTGTGCGATATGGAAGAAGTGACAGAGAAGGATGAAGAGTGGGTGTGAAGTGGAAGAACTGACATGAGCGATTCCACTTGCGTATGGATGATGACATCATCTCCTGTTCTGTTGAAGTCATAGCTTTGCCGCCTCCGTTATTCTCCGTTGGTTCTTCATCATTTGCGCGTGCGTCCGTTGACGACGTGCAGCTGAAATTGGATACTGATGCAACTTAATTTGACAGTAAATATTTTGACTTTTGTGTTTATTTAATTTCAGAAATACAAAAGAATTAGACAGAATTAGAGCACATAGGTTTAACGCCTGAGTGAAGGCTATATATCTTAATGCTAACAAACAATGCAAAACACTATAAATCAGCTAACGAATAGCATATACGCAGATGTAGACAGAAAATATAATAATACTCACAGTCATATAGTCCTTATCCTCTGTGAAGAATGACTAATATTAATGTGACTTATGCGTTATTAGGATTCCCACATAGTTTTTAATATAATAATATATATATAATATAATATTTCTATTAATTTCCCTTCGTTTCCTCCCCACCAGTTCCGCGTTGGAGGTGGAGCTATTCCGAATGGCGGCCAGCATTCCGGGAGGGAACCGGGCCGTCTTCCTGCTCACGTACGAGGAGCTGCTGCAGCGCCGGCTGGGCCGCTACGAGCACGTGACCAGCCTGCGGCCGTTGCAGCTGGTGAGCCGCCTCAGGGTGGACGTCACCATCGTGGACCACTCGGCCATCACCGCTCTGGAGGTCCTCCCTCTCCGGCGGAGCAGCGGGCCCAACCCGGCCAGAACGCCAGGTTGGTGTCTAGAATTTCGTCGAATGACCGCACTGAACGGTGAACCGCAATATAGCGGGGGAACGCTGTACTTTTTTAACACATATCTCCTGTCTTTGTACTCCAGCCAAGACCGAGCCCCCCGTCACCACGACGGTCCGAAGGGAGAAGAACGTCTGCAAGATCACCTTCAGCCCCAACATTGTCCAGCAGGCCAAGATCACCACCAACGGTATCCTGGGAGATTTTGTGATCCGCTACGACGTCCAGAGGCATATGGGCATCGGTGACGTGCAGGTTAGAATTTTTTTTTTTTTTCTAGGCTCCATTTGGGAATGGACTTACTTACTGTGTCTCATTGCCAGGTTCAAAATGGCTATTTTGTCCACTACTTCGCACCCAAAGACCTACCGGCGGTGCCCAAGAACGTCGTGTTTGTGATCGACACTAGCGCCTCCATGCTGGGCACCAAGATGAGACAGGTGGCGCTCTTACGCTTTTGTTCAACACTCACACCTAATGGCAATTCAGTTTTCAGAATGTGGGAAGAAGCCGTATCACTACTTATCATAATAAATAAATACATGTGAAATGTTTTTGTAAAAACATTTTTTTCCATGTTTTAATGTTATTATTTACAAGGAGTTGTTTTTTTATTTACAATAAATAAATTAAGCAATTTATTGTAAATTAAAAATATTTTTGAAATGTATTTTACACATACATTTGAGATGTATTTATTAGTTTTAAAAAATAATCGGTTATTTTCAATTTAATTTATTATGTAAAGTTCAGTTTAAAAATGAAAAACTAATAAATAAATTTTAATACATATTTGGTGAAAAAAACTAAATTATTGCAACAAATATTACAGGACTTAAAATTATTTTTAAAATTTATTTTACACGACATTTAACATTTATTTGATGAAGTAATTAGTTAATTTTAAATGATAAATGATTCCATTTAAAAGTGGAAAAAAAAAAATCCATTTCAACTAACCAATTTTAGAAAAAAAGTCTTAATTTATGCAACAAATACCACAGGACTCTCGATAATGTAAATGCTTGGTTTGGCCGGCCGGATTAAAGAACGGAGTGGGCCACCCGCATGTCGCCAGTGATGAGTTTTCAGAGAATTGGATCTGTTCAACTGGAACCCAAAGCCAACACCCCACCTCCTCACTCCCACACTGGAACACGAGCGTTCCAGTAAATCGCCACGAGTTGCTCCGAGTGAAAAACAGTTCGGGTTGCGATGCGGAGCGCGATGTCGAGCTGTAAGGCAGGAAGGTCAGCGTCCATCGAGTCATGGAACTTTTGAGACAAACGGTACGCTTGACCCCCTGTGATGCCCGCCCCCGGCATTCGCCGCAGAACAACGAGTGTGGTTTAATGCGCTTGCACAAAGGCGGGCTTCATGGCGGGTCAAGCATCTGTTTCTGACCGGGAGCGTATACATCCCATAGAGATGCCGGCGCCAAATTATACAAGGCGCCCACTCATGCACGTAATGTTCAGTGCAAAGAGCCATAAAATTGTAGGATTTTTGTCATCGCTTCTTCACATAATATATAGAAAAAAAGTGATTTTACAAAATCACATTTTTGTAAAATTGCAAAAAAAAAAAAAAATCCTTTTTTTGCTAGTAATATTGCAACTTTACTCTCATAAAACTGCCACTTTTTTCCTTCAGCGTTCTGATGTGTCTCCTTTGCCAGACGAAAGACGCCTTATTCACCATCCTGAGGGACCTGCGAGCCGTCGATCACTTCAACTTCGTCAGCTTCTCCAACAAGATCAGAGTGTGGCGTCCGAGTGGCCTCGTGCCCGTCACGCCGATCAACATCCGAGATGCCAAGAAGTTTATCTACACGCTCATGCCCACTGGAGGTCAGAAGATCACCCGTACTGTCCCGCCCTATTTAGCAGTTCACGTACCGCAGTCTTGCTATTTTGCAGATTTTTTTTCTACTCGTCCATCGTGGAACTTTGCGCTCCATCACAGGAGTCGTTTGTGGTTGTTGTTTTTAATCGATTTTTACAGCTTTTTACATCTCTCTAAATGTTGAAAACATATCAATATTAATTAAAATCCTGTTATAAGTCTTTATGTACCTGTATCTAAAATAATTGGTAGCTGGTAACAATGCTTTATTTACTCTCTGAGCATAACCGGCTATGGAACTCCTCACGGGCTCCCTCTAGTGGTATGTGACAGAATCACTGAATTAAATGGTTAAACTGTGCCTGTTACAGTGGATTCAACTTTTTTTTCTAAATCACTACAGTTCAGTTATATTTAACCTTTCAGTACTATACAATTGTGTTTATTCTTTTAGATTAGTTTGTTTTCAAGCATTTATTTAGTTGTGCCTTTTTTACGTGGAGTACATTTTGTTTGAATTATTACTATGTTTTTCTATACCTTCAAAGTGTGCATAATATAATGCTACAGTGGCTGACTGTAATAAAAAAAATATACCTTTTACTTGGTGTAAGTTTGAGAACCACTGCCTTGGGTATTACAGTTAAACCTCCCTTTTAGTGAAAGTGACAACCCCCAGAAAGGATCTGTAATTGCCCATACATGCCACAAGGGAGCAGCAAATGACTACTTTTGTCGAAATGAAGCTCCTCAACTCACTACAAATTGTTTCCTTGGCACCAACATGCCACCAGACCGCGCCAAAGCGAAACTAGTAGTGCGTCATCAGCGCATAACGGAGGACGGGTTGACAAAAATCTGTAAATGTGCAAATGGCGAACTCCCACAATGTAGGAGTTCACTATACTGCCATCTATAGGGATTTACAATACACAGTACTAAACAATACTGGCAGTATCTCCTATACATTTTATGATTGCATTTGTTTGTGCTCGTGGATCTTTACAATGCGTTTAGAAAGTGTGTTTAAATAAGTTTAAATGTGTTTAAAGCATGTATGATGGGTAAAATTATATATTATCTATATTGCAGCTTTTCGCCCAATTTGGCTGTCTCTGGAGCGTTTCCGTCATGTTAAACGGGGGTTGACTGTGACCTTCTCATGCATGTGACCTCTCCACAGGCACCAACATCGACGGCGCCATCCAGAGTGGCTCGGCCCTGCTCCGCGACTACCTGTCGGGTGCCCACGCCGGCGCCAACAGCGTCTCGCTCATCATCTTCCTGACGGACGGGCGGCCCACGGTCGGGGAGTCGCAGTCCCCGGCCATCCTGGGAAACACTCGCTCGGCCGTGCTGGACAAGTTCTGCGTCTTCACCATCGGCATCGGCAACGACGTGGACTACAAGCTTTTGGAGCGCATGTCTCTGGAGAACTGCGGCACGATGAGGCGGATCCGCGAGGAGGCCGACGCCAGCGCCATGCTCAAAGGGTAACGACCGAGAAACTTTAATTGACACAAAATGGACGCTCAGAGAGTCACCGCTCAGTGTTCAGAACGTCAGCATTAAGGTGAATTTCCTTTTGGCGTCTGGCGCACGTGCTCAATGACCAGTTTTTAATCCCCCCCGCTTCTGCAACTCGTCCTTCCCGTCGTTCATCACGGGGCGTCGGGACAAAGAGCACCGATGTGTCAGTGCTGACAACCGCTCTCTTTAATCGGCCCGAAACCCTCCGAGCCGCCCTCTCCTCTTTCTTTCCTTTTCCTGCTCTTTTATTCCCGACCGTCCGCTTTCGGGCCGGCCGGCGTGCGAGCTGTTTGCACAGCGGTGCGAGGAATGCGCGCGTGTTGTGTAACCGGCGTCTGAGCATGCTTGTAGATAATAGGCCTCGCGCGTCTTGAGCAAACACGGGTTTGGGTTTTACGCCGTCGTGACAGGGACAGGATGGAGGACTTAGGATTGTCTTTTATGGAGGTGAGCAAACTGTCGAGTGGGGCGACAGGTCGCCTTAAGAGGTTAGCCGAGCGGATTTGTGAGGCGGAAGAAAACAAGGATGTGCTCGCTTCCTGGACAAGAACCGAATGCTGGCAAGTTTGAATACGCTAATCCCTCGCTATATCACGGGGTCATTTATTGCGGATTCAGTGCATCCCCGACCTATTTATTTATGTATTATATTTTTTAAAGGTGAGTGTAGTGCAGTTACTCAACTTTTCATCCTGGATACAGTCAGCTTTATTGGCTAAATGTTTTAAATGTGGCAGCAATGACTCACAGAAGGGCAACTGGGCTCTTGTTCTTAGCTTCCTGAATATTTGCCACTCATACAGTTGATTAATCACCAAATTGCATAGGACATGACTGGAAATGTAAGCCATGACTACGACTCGCTAATGCACACAACTCATAACAATATTGACAGGAACAAATGCAAGGAAAGAACAACGTTTAGCACTGTAGTTTAAAATCAATTCTGACTACCCACAATGCTCTTTGCAGACTACATTGCCACGAGTGTCAGTGTGAGGAACAGTGCAAATGGTTAACCCAGGGAAGGCATGCGCTGTTGTTCACGTCACTCAAGCAGGGCATGCCCAATAGAAATGCACTTTGTCATTTATTTCACGGACTGTGTGGGGATTTTATGGAACGTAAGTCCCACGATCAACGAGGTTTTCCTATGTTTTGTTTTCACGAGGACACAAATTGGTCTCGTTGTCCTACGTCCAGGTTCTACGAGGAGATCGGCACCCCGCTGCTGTCCGACATCAGGATCAACTACACGGCAGGCTCTATGGACCACGTGACGCAGCACCTCTTCGCCAACTACTTCAACGGCTCCGAGATGGTCGTCGCCGGCAAGCTGGGCAACCTGAGCTCCGAGTCGCTCCGCGTTCAGGTCACGGCCAGCAACAACGACAGGACGGTCGTCCTGGAGAGGGACGTGTCGCTCCGGCGCCGGGAGTCTGAGACGGAGAAGCGCGTGAAGGCGGCGGGGGCGGGAGTTCCCGGATCAGGGGACGCTTTCAGTTGGCCGGCGGCGGACTTCGTGGAGCGCTTGTGGGGATTCCTGACGGTCAAGGAGGAGCTTCGGTCGCGTCTGCGCAGCCGAACCAGCAAGGAGCGGCAAGAGCACATCCAGCGGGCCACCGACCTCTCCCTGGCATACCGCTTCCTCACGCCGCTCACCGGCATGCTGGTGGACGAGCCCGAGGTCTTGGCAGACGGCATCGCGGCGCCGACGCTCTCCGTCGGCGAGCGTGCATCGGCGGCGGCCAACGTGGTGCCGGATGATGAAGACGACGGAATGTTACGCAGGGAAGTTGACAGACAGAGTTTAACTCTCAGCAACAACAGGAGAGGTGAGATTGAGTTGCCAAATTATTCTGCTAATGAAGGTATTTAGCAAGATTTTCCTCCTCTTCTTCACAGGTCGAGTTGAGAGGAGACCCACCAAGAAGTCTGTCACCATCTCCAAAACATCAGGTGACGCCACATTGTCAACACCGAGGCTCCGTAGGGGGCTTTTCAAGTGCACGGGGGCCTCAGGGGGGGAAATACAGTGTGTGCATCGGCTTTGCATGCGCAGCCTGTAATTTGCGTGCTGTTCACACAGTCTGCGGAGTGAACACGAGCTGGGAGAGAGGCAGAGGGGCTAATTTGTGAGCGTGAACGCACTCGGCGGGAAAGCTGTCGAGACGTTTTGTTAAAGTAAAAAAAAAAACAAGAAGTAGCCTAATGGCCCTGTCATTAGACTTGCTCTATCATCTTGATGGCTTCTCACAAGTCTGTGAAGATGAAGCCACACTATGATGATCAATAATCTGTCATTTAGGTAGAATGAGCTCACAATGCCTGGGGAATTATTCACTCATGACCTGTTCGCTCACCACATTGACGAGATCTTGATCGATTTCCTGTGTATAAAACGTATTGAAAGCTGCTGTTTCCCTCCGTGTGTCCAGCGGACGGCGACCCTCACTTTGTGGTGGACTTCTCTCTCAGCAAGATGGCCGTCTGCTTCAACATCAACGGCGAGCCCGGTCACGTCCTCCGCCTGGTTTCCGATCACAAATTCTCCGGTAGGACGGAACGCTGTACAAGATAAACCGTTGATTCCCAGCCACTTTGCCGTGGCACATTTCTGTCTTAATGGGCTCAAAAAAAATGTGTTCATTTACGACATGTACATGTTTATGCACTTTGTGAACATTTGTTCAGGCGTGACGGTGAACGGCAAACTCATCGGCGCTCCGCCCCCGCCGGGCAGCCACAAGCATCAGCGCACGTACTTCAGCAGCATCACCGTGGTGGTGGACCGCCCCCGCCGCGCCTACATAGAGGTGACGCCCACCAAGGTCATCCTGGACGGGCTGGACCGCCTGGTGCTGCCGTGCCACTCGACCGCCTCGGTGGAGAGCGGCGCGCTGTCGGTGGCGATCGTCGGCGGGTCCAACGTGACCGTGAGCGTCGGCGCCAACGTCACTTTCGTCGTCCTGCTGCATCGTTACAAGAACCCCGCGCCCTACCAGAGAGACCACCTGGGCTTCTACATCCAAGACAGCGAGGGGCTCTCGCCGAGCTGCCATGGCCTGCTGGGTAAGTGGCAACTATTCATATTTTATTTCACTTCATTTACGGGGTCCTTTGTTCATGTATTACAGCCAAAAGGAGAGCCTGCTCGGTGGAAGTACAGTGAACCTCCACATTTTCACGGTTCTCCTATTTGTGCTTTTGGTGCTCTTTCTGAAATGCCACGAGATGGCGCCAAATCCCTGTCTAATGGGAAGCGTTGGCGTCATGGACTGCCATCAGATTCTAACCTATAACTGACCTTCAGATACAAGGGACTTGATTTTTTTTTTTTCAAGATACAAGCCGGCGGCACGGTTGCCGACTGGTTAGAGCCTCTGCCTCACAGTTGTGAGGTCCGGGGTTCAGGGTGTTCCTGTGTGGAGTTTGCATGTTCTCTCCGTGCCCCCGTGCCTGCGTGGCTTTTCTCCGGGCACTCCGGTTTCCTCCCACATCCCAAAAACATGCATGAATTGGAGACTCTAAATTGCCCGTAGGTGTGAATGTGAGTGCGAATGGTTGTTTGTTTGTATGTGCCCTTCGATTGGCTGGCAGCCAGTTCAGGGTGTACCCCGCCTCCTGCCCGATGATTGCTGGGATAGGCTGCAGCACACCCGGCTCAGAAAATGGATGGATGGAAGATACAAGCCATCGTTTGGACAATTTTTTGACTTGACTTGGGTCTGTATAACTGTATTGTACTGCCCCCCGGTGGCCATAGTGGGCACACCATAAGGAGCAGCACAATGAATTGAATGGATGCATTAAACCATGATGCCCAGTGTTTAATCCCTTACATTCTATTTAATTATATTATTATGATATGTTTTTATAAAGTCGAATATTATAGTGCTATTTTCCTTATTAAAAAAAGCAAGTTTCATCCCATCCGACCATGTTTGCTGTGATGCTCACATATTGTATTCGTAAATTTTCATGTGTACTTTTGTTGACGTCCTTGTTTTTAAGATTGTTAAGCGCGTTGGGATGCCTCAGTGTGATTTTGCACTGAAAAAAATGTTCTTGCCATTTGGGGAGAGAATCTTGAAGTGTCCTTTCACCTCCTCACAGGCCAGTTCCTGCATGAGGAGGTGGGCGTGGTGGAAGGAGATCCAAGTGAGAATCCCTCGTCCGCGCTCCTCAAGGTGAGGGGCCGCTCGGTGCCGGTGGTCCGCAAGAGCCGGCGCATCTACGGCGGCGCCCGGAGCGTGGAGTGCTGGTTCGCAAGGAACAACGGCGGCAAACTCCTCGACGGTCGCTACGAGGACTACGTGGCGACGCACATGTTCGACACAGGTGAGGGGCAGCACGGGAGCAACTCAGCGTGAGGCCCCCCCACCCTTTCCCGCCAGACCGCCTCGGTCCAGGTACTCTTTACTTTCGGAAACGAGCTTTGGATACCCTAGCAGAAAATGCACACCGGGGTTTTTTTGGTATCCTCTAGCATTTTGGGAAAACTGCGTACACTGATTCTAAGCAAAAGTTTCCAAGTATCTTCGCTTCTTATCTATTTCTATTGGACATTTTTGTACTGTAATCATTTTACCGTTATTTGTTATGTTGTGTAAATAAAATGTTTAGAGTGGCGGTTCTCAACTGTTGTCAAAATAAATAAATAAGGACATTTCTAGGTGATATAACTATCATAATTACTGTAAATATTTTGATTTAAAAAAAAAAAAAAAAACATTCAGACCATGAATATGAAATAAAAAACAATTTTAAAAATGGAAAATGCCCACTTGTTCCACGTGTCCACATATTTTGACGCCGCCTAGCGAACTCGTTTGGAACGTTGTCGATTGAAAAGCGAGGACCCCTTGTCATTTTTTTGACTACCTGTCCGCCACCCACCAGTTGACAAATCGTTTTTTGAGTCAGCCGATACATCTGTCAGCGTGTTCCGCTGACACCTGGTTGCCGTGGCAACCGGCCCTGCTATCTCACCCCTCGAGGGAAGCGGGGCTGGGGGCCCGATGACAAGATGCACGCACTTGCTGCTCCTCCCTGTCATCAGGCGGAGGTCGGGGGGCCGCCGGTCCCGCCCGCCACAGGTGTGCTGCCAGCTAATGAGCTCCATTTACGCCTCAAGGAATTCACCAGCGCGCAGCCGTGTTCTTGCGTCGGTCGACTTTTATTTTTGGCCACAGATCAACCACATACATTCTGTAAGGAGCACCATAGTGACCAGTCCCAGAGATCAGATATAAAAGAGAAAAAAACAAAACATTCAAAAGGCTAAATCAGAAAATAAAATGACACATTTTGTCCAACTTAACAACAGTAATAACAATGCTTTGTAAAGTTCAAGTTTTAAAGGTTAATAACTGTAATATAAAAGTCAATTACACACAACGCGAATAAATACAAGATACAATAATCATAAGACGGTCATTTGGAATAAAAGTTCTAATGTTAGCTTAGCTTAATGTGTATTGAAACTAAGCTACTGTTGAGTGGCTCGCAAACAAATGCTATAAAATGTGCAACAACTACCACAGTGCTCTGTAGTTGTGTGAAGCTAAGCGAACATTCGTGTCGTGTGACAACCTCATCAATGTCTACATACAAATTTTGCCAAATATTGGACTTTTCTGGCAACATTAAGCTTGTTGATTTGTTTCTGCCAGTAAAAAAAAAAAAAAAAAAGACACTATTAAGGACTTCCATGTTTCTGACAATTAAAAAAGGAAAAAAACTAGTGAACGTAAATTAAAAAATTCTGTCATAATTAAGAAATACTTTTGTACATCACAAAAGGTGGTAACATTTGATTTCCTCTTCCACCCCTTTTTTTTTTTTTTTGACTGGCAACAACGGGCTTGCGCACGATTTCTTAACAACAACACAGCTGACATGAAATAAGTACACACACGTAATTTACTATTTAAAAAAAGAAACAAAAAAACTTGTTTGATGTTCCTTGGAAGTTGTTCGGAAGTAGCCGGAAGGCAGCGCTTGCCGGAATAATGGGACCTTCCATCAAAAGATGGATTTAAAGCAGCTCTTCTTCCCGAAAAGTCCCCAGCGTGGGAGGGGGGCGGAAGAAGAATGATTTTTTTTCCGGATTTTGAAGTGCAGATGAGTAATCCTTCATGCCTTCAAGTGCGCTCATCTTTGTCGCACCAAAAGAAGGAGAACCGACATGGTGGCGTTCCCACTTGAAAGCTGATGTGTAGACCTTTAATTGGAGCGTGTGGAGGCTTCTTTCTGTGTGTGCGCGCGCGTGTGTGGAAGCTTTAGATGCTGGCGGCTTCACACCATCACCCAGCTGGGCCTCGCTTGCGCTCCCGAGTACTGCACGGGAGGCAGAGCGCCGTCGCCCGGTTCCTCTTCGCCCTCCGACGCCTCGTCCGTGTCCGTCTCCGCCGTCAGCAGAACCTGGGAGCCCACAGAAAGTTCCTCGGTGACACACGCACGTGAGAAGGTTAAAAAAAAAAAAAACACACACACGCACACAAAATGAATGGTTTAAAAATGCGGAGAGGACTAAAATCAATCCTCAGATTACCAGTAAGTAAATATAACTTAATGTAGTGGCTGTCAGTAGCTGAGCTAATTGTCAATTCCCATTGAACAACTATTTCCGTTTAAGTCTAAAGTTTCATTTATTTTTATTGTATTTAGTTTTATGTAATTTTTAGTTATATTTCATTTGCATTTAATTTTGGATTTTTTTCCTACTGAATATCTACAGGGGAATTTTTTTATTTTAGATAGGAAATGCTCATATTTACCCATTTCAAAAAAAATAATAATAATAATAATCACACTTAACAGTGTAAATGTGTACTAATTGTGCCACTCTCGCCTGTTAAACTTTTAATGTATCCCCAGTTGGGGAATCTGTGCCATCGAAGACCACCCGTCCGTGTCCTTCTTTTGCTAGCAAAGGGTGCGAAACGTCAATGATTCTCACCCGCGACTCGTCATTGACCGCCCAAGGCGACGCGTCGGCCTTCTTGGGCGAGGCATCGCACGAGTCACCCGGGCTCTTAGTGTTCTTCAGCTTCCTCATGGTCAGGCTGTCCACCACCCAGAACATGACCGACTGGAACAAAACGGCGCAAAAGATCTCACCAAAGAGGCAGCGGGCTCGCCGATCGGCGTTGCGGCGGCGGCCTTACGTTGACGATGAAGGGCACGATGAGCATGACCAGCGCCAGCTCCAGTTGAGGGTTTGCGATGTAGCCCAACAGAACCTCTTGGAGCTGGGAAGGACACCGCATTCAATGAAAAACAATTCCCGACTTTTGTTTCAGATCAATCAGGACGCGCGCATACTTTGGACCATCCTGGCACGAGCAGCACCAGGCTGATGGCGCCTTTCTCCAGAACCATGATGAGCAGGTACGTGCCGCACTGACCCAGCCACGCCGCCGCCTGCGGGGGGTCGCCTACAACACCAAACCAACTTTACATACCTAATTCAGTCTAACTAGTACTCTAGTGCAGTGTTTCCAAACTTTTATTAAGCCAAGGAACCAAGAAAAAAGTATATATACAGTGATGCCTTGAGATAGAATAGAATTTGAATATTATATATATTTATCCATAGTGTGAATATAGCTCTGCATTCACACAATAATACAAAAGAAGAAGGTCGAGTGTATATTATTTTTGAAGTTGAAATGCCGCTCCCTACACAACAGTGACCTACAGTGGCCAAGACAAGAACTGCGTCCTTGCGGCTTGACCTCCAGTTGGTCGTGTTTTCCTATTCCAGCGCGTCTCCGAACTCACCGTACTCGCCAAACGTGAGCTGCGTCCACTGCTTGTACTCCACCACGCGCGACACCAGCGTGACGCCCAGCCAGATGACCAGCATGCCCACCGTAGCGTCCAGCAGGAAGTTCATCAGGTAGCTGGGAAACGACAACAAAAGATAAGAAATGACCTTTTTGATTTCATGGATACCAAAAATGATGGCGTGCAACTGACAGCGAGCAAGGGTCCTCTTTGGTGAGCGTGGACAGGAAGACGTTGGCGAAGTGGATGAACAGAGCGCCAATGGCCTGCTTGGACGTGTCGAAAAACCTGGAAAACATTTCACAGGCAAATTTAGTTGGACTTTTCCTTCTCGGGCTCATTTGCACGCCTTCTGCTGAGGTGACATTTTAAGACAATTCCCCCCTAAATTTACACATTTTATTCCATTTTACGAGAGTTGCTTTGCTGGAATGTTAAGAAAATTAACATTTCTTACCAGATCCTCCAAGGTCGGCGGATGCCTGCTGGCTCCCGGAACCTTTTCACTGCAAAACAAGTACATAGGTGCGTTTTTCAATCGGGGGTCTCAAACCTTTGGGGCCACGGACCTCTTCCAAGAATAACGAAGAATGTATTTTGTCGGGATAAAATGTTGGAATCTTACAAGACTCGAGTTTTAGGACTAAATTCTCGAAAAATAGGTCTTGTGTTCTTGAAAAAACAAGACTTTATTCCAGTAATAATATGCCACTGGTTTAGATTTTTTTATATTCGAAGGGCTCTTGCTGCGCTGGACTTACACTTAACACGACATCCGTGTAAATATTGCAACAAATTGAGGCCGCTAATAAGTAACCAAGTGGAGGCTGATTGATCTCGCTGGGCCTCGGGCTCCATGCGGCAATGCTCCGCTTGCTGCTGCTCGACGAAATCACCGGCAGTGCGTTGACCTTTACATATTGATGAGTGTATCATATGCGCACTCACGTGCAGCATTGACACCGCGCTGAAGCGTTTGTTTAGTAAAGGTTCCAAAAAGTGTTTTTCAGTGCGCTTGACCCCAGTGATGAGCAACACAGCAGTAGGATTCTTTCAGTGCGGTGGCCCACATTCCCTGAGTCAGCAGCTGCAGCGTCACAAGTTATTTATCAGTCAATCAGCCTTTGTTCCTGCATGATAAATACACTGCTGCCTCAAGGAAAAGCCTGGAAAAGAAGTGTTCAGTGTTGAATTGGGGGGGGGGGGGGGGGGGCTTTAACATCTGCAGCCTCCAGCGAGAGCTAATGAAAAATAACAGGAAGTCAAATGAGGAAGTCGCACTCATCATAAAATAAACACTGAAATTCTTGGCTTTTACTCGTTGAGCTGTTCAGCAAAACAACCTGGACATTTTCTGTGGCAAAAGCCCATAGCCAAAATGATCGTTTCAGTTCACCGCTAACTAACTACTGGTGCTTTTACGCATGTTTTGATTGGAGATTAAATGTTGGATTTTGCCAGAAAAATCGGCTGTATGATTACGTTAAAACAGCTCAAACATTTCTTCAAAATACACACTGGGAAAGAGATGAGTGCTCAGAGGCACAACACCTCTCTGCGGACGTGCTGGCACAAAGTCCAGCAAAAGGCTGACTTTTATTTGGCCTTGGGGGTAGTTTGAACACGCCGAATGGGACTAGAGGTCTATTAGAGGTATCCTAATAATCTACACTGCTCTATAGTCACACGAAGCGGCACTCACAAAAGACAATTAAGTTTAAATTCACTGATTTTTCAACCGGGTTTGGTGGGCAGTCTGAAGAAAAACCAAACGTAAACAAGACGCCACGTGTGCAACTTTCCTGGTAATTTGTGTTTCTATTTGCAGATAACGGATTGGAATGACACACACACACACACACATATATATATATATATATATTAAAAGGGGTATTTGTTGACACTCACACATGAGCGTGCTGAAGGCGACGATGGCCAGGAGTCCCTGGATGAGGACCCCGAAGCGGTCCGTCAGGGCGCCGTTGTCGCATCCGTGCGGGTTGGCCTTGTTGACGTCACTCATGTTGCTCACCTCCAGCTCTCCCGCATCGGACATCGGACCGCTGAATCCGTACATGTCCGTGTTGCTGTCGATGATGATGTTGATGACGATACTGACGATGACGATGGGCTGACACACAAAAGCCCTCGATCGGTGGTTCTTCTTAAATCGCCCCAGTTCTGACTTTTGCGATTAACGCGGCCCAAGGTACTTCGATTTTTTAATTCAAGGCTCAGGGGTCAAAGAGGCTTCTGATAACTCAACCAAAGCAAAAATACAAGTCGATTTTCTCGCCCAACTTCCATGTTTATGTTGAAGAAAAACAACGGTCATTTTAAACAATGGGAAGTGAAGCTTCCGGTTAGCTTGTGTCAAAATAAGAGTGACGTCGCCACACTGTGGACTAGAAAAGTCGTATCAGGCCTCCGACGAGGCTCCTTAAGCACTGCCAATCATCATTTCTGATCAACAAAGCAGCAGCAACCTCATTTTCCATTTTTATCTGCATTTCTTTGCGGAGTCTTTGCTTTTACTTTATGAGGGGAAATCCATTCAACTTCCGGTTACGGTCAGTTTTGGCACTGTTCTTCGTGGAAATTCGTTATTTTTTAATTACAACTAAAATGTGTAAATAATGGCGGGCCATGAGATATTATTCTAATGATGAATTAAATGTATGTATTTAATTTTACTAATTGTAAATATAAGTTGTAGCTGTTTCAAGTCAGTTTAGAATTAAAAAATAAATCTCGCCTCAGTTTTAACACAGTAACTTAACAAGAAGAAGAAAGTTCACATTCAAAACCGAAAAAGCCTCATTTGGGTGCAAAATAGGCACTTTAATCCGCTGTTAGGCGCACGGGAAAGCCTCTTCGGGAGCAGATTAACGACATAATACGCATGCGCCAACCATCTGTTCAACCTGCAGGTTTGCACGCACGCTCATTTGTTTTTGTTTTTGTTTTTTTGTGGGAGGGGCCCTTCGTCGTCAAAAAAAATTACCAACAAATGCATTTATTTGAACAGACATAGTTTTGTTTTACGTGGACTGTCTTTATTCATCCAGAGAGGAAATTCACTAGTTGGACTGTTTATTGTGTCACTGAAGAAACTCTAAATGAAATGTTAATATTGCTTGAAATGATGCAGTAGCAAAATAATAATAATAATAATAACAATGATAATAATTCTGTTCACATTTCTGTTTCTGTCTTCTCGTAATACATTTTTTGAAGTCGGCCTCCTTATTGGAGGCTGATGATGATGATGTGGTTTTGTGTGAAAGTCACGGGTTCCTGTGAAGGGGGTTTCCTGCCACGAACCACCAAACAAAAATAAAATCATAACATTTAAGGTGCTACAAAAAAAATTGGGACCAAATCCTTGAGGTCGTGTTGCGACCACGTGATATGAAAGCAGCAAAGAGGTGCGTTGTTGACTTTACTCTCTTTAATTCCGTTTTTTGTGCTCGCGTCATAAAGCTTTGCCCTGTCACTTGCCGCCACTAGGGGCTACTGTTGACTTTAACAAGCAAGGAGACGCCGATGAACCAATTTACTCAACTGCTGGAGTTTTTTTTTTTTTCTTCTTCTTGTTGTTGTTGTTGTTGGAAGAAGAAAACCGGACAAGAAAAGAGGAACGGGTGAACGAGGAAATGTTTTGGTGATTTCACGTTTAAGACAAATAGTCAGACACGCGAGCTTTGAGTGTATTCGCTAGCATATATTAAGTAACGTCTAATATTAGCCAATAAGATGTATTTGCAAACGTTTGTAAGATGTAATAAAGCTATATCGAGATCAAACTGCCGAATGTTGTCATTTACCGCAGATGTGAAACGCTCGTTTTTTGTTTTGTTTTGTTTTTTTTCTCAAGAGTTTTCCACGGCACGCAAAGGTCAGTGAAGGCTCTCGACGTGGGGTCGGTGTTGTGCGCATGCGCAGAAGCGAGATGCCATATTGGACCGGGGGCAGCAGCGGGAGCGGAGCGACGTGCTGAGTGTGCCGAGGCGGCGGGGGGTTCCGGGCGGAAGTAGCCTCCTCAAAAGGGGAAGAAAAAAAAAACTTGGCCAGGTAAGACAGGTGACGACTGGGCTGGGTGGGAGGGCGCACTTGACGCTTTGACTTGGCTCTTTTGTCGACCAAATGAACACTGAGTGACTTAGTTCCTCTTGTTTGGAAGCGTTTGAGCTCCCCAGAGGCGCTTTGTGGGCAAAACCAGTGTTTTCGCTAGCTTAACTTGCTTCAAGTGTCGAGTGCTAGCCGTCACTCATGAACGTCTTTCGGATGCGGTCGTTATTGTGACCCGGAAATGTCGCCGCCTTACCGCAGCCGTTTTATAAATGATGACCTAATGGCCCGCATGCTCATGAGTCACTTTTTTTTGTTTGTTTGTTTGTTTGTTTTAGTGGGGGTGATGGATAAAGAAACCAAATAAGCCAAGGCAAATTATCAAAGGCAGCGTCTAAACAAGCAACATGGCGCTGCCCTGACAAACTGCCACTTAAAAAGATCTTTTGAGCGAGGAAAAACTACAGCCGCGCCGCGCCAACTACCCACTTTGGTCTCTTTTGGTACGCACACGCGAGATTTAATGAATTAAATTCAAAGCGGGCACCGGGGGACTGCGTGCCGGTTTTTTTCCGCCGCAGTTCGCAGTGTGCAAAGTACATGAGTCGCCTGCCTGCGTGCCCGCCTGCCTCGTCCTTCCTCAGCCTCCTCTTCCTCCTGACATGACAGCACTCTTTCCTCGCAAAAGTTCCTCTTTCGCTTTGATCGCGTTTGTATGATCGCTTCAAAATGGACACACTAAAGCTTGAATTTAGACGCTCATTTCTGGTCTTTTGCCCATTTACAAGCCTCTCAAAATGCACCATTTGTTGACTTGATCTTTTCATAAATGTTTTCTTTTTTGGTAAAAAGATTGATGGGCACATTCCCTCGTGTTTTTTTTTAAAATCAGATACGACTGTATGTTTACACACCCAAAATGTCTAGAAAAAAATGCAACGTTATTTTAGTAAGATTAAAACTTTTTTACTCGAAGAAATATAACTTTATTTTTTGCATTACTTACTTTTGCCCTAAGATTATTTTTTTTCAATTATTTTCAATTCTTTGTGTTCTTTTCAGTTTTTTTAACCTTAAAGTATAATACTTTATTCACAGAAGATTACAACTTTTTTTCCCCCTTGACTTTCTCATTAAGTTACAAAAATCTTTCTGCAAAAATCCATCTTTATTCTTGTAAGATTTTGATGGTTTTCTCTGAATTGTTTTGCTCGAAAATTTTCATTCATCTCAAATATTTATCTTGAAAGAATGCGTTTGTTTCCCCCTACCCGATTACAACTTTTCCCCCCGGACTTCATTCTTTTAAATTTACAAAAATTCAACATTATTCTCTTGAGTACTGTTTAACGTGTTCTTGACATCTTGTGTTTGTTGAGATTTTCCTAAAGTAGAATATGCGCTTTATTCCCAAAGCGTCGTCGAGCACTTGAAGTGGAATCGTGAGGAAGAATCATCATCATCGTCAGCAGCAGCCGCAGCCAATGTTGGATTTGTTGAAGGTCCACTTGTGTGGGTGAGTCTAAAAGCGGCGAACTTGAAAAGGCGCTAATGCAATCAAAGTTGCGGCGGCCGGGCAGCGCTCGTTAATCTGCCAAATCCTCCATGAAAGCTTTTGGTGCCGCTTTTGGGAAAGGCGGCAGCAGGAAACGCACGTGGACCTGCCTAATTGATGGTGATAAACAGAATGATAATCATTTTAAACTTGACTTTAACCCTCTAGTTACCAATAGAAAAATGTTAGCATTTTATTTCTTTGGGGCAGTTGTAAGAAAAATCAATAGTTTAGATTTCTTTTTTTTTTCCCACATTGCCAGCCTCTTGAGCATTTGGACTTTCCTTTCAAGACCTACAGAATATCAGGTCGTGTCATGTTGGCGCCAAATCTGTCGGCGTGCGAGGCGTCTTAACTTGTCCGACTCCCAACGTGTCGGCATTTTGCTCTCCCTCATAATCGACGTGACGGGCCGAGATTCGCCGGCTGATCTTTATCTTCTTCTCAGAAGCTGTGCTGATCTCAAATCCAAACAGTTGAGCTGGCGCCTGTGGTCCTTACAAGTGATTATTTGCTTTTTTGATGGTTGATGCAGTCAGTTGTTAAAGGGTTAAAAGCTCCACGCTCAACTTGGCCAAAGTTGCATTTCAACAACAAAAGCAACATTTTTCAAGCGTCTTGTTTACTCACTTTTGGGGAGGTTTTCTTCCCTTTAAATCACTGCAGTTTCATTTCTTTCTAAGCCGCACATGTATTAGTTTTCATTCTTTCCTGTTACTTCCTGGACCTCTTTCAGGCTTTCAAAACTACGAAAATAGATCGAATGTGGAAAAAAAAACATCAGCATCCACATAAATCACCCCGCCATTTTGTCTCTTCAAACAAAAGTGAACGAGAACATTCTCGGGAGGCCCGTGGAGAAAAAGTATTAAGTGTGTAAAATATGTTTGCGCAGATGATAAATATGTCGGTCTAAACATTGGGAGGGAAACGAGCAAAGTATTTGCCCACTGACGCATTTCCTGTTGTTTTTTTTTTCTTTGCACAAATCAACTAAGAAGAGCGTCACGCTGAGTTTGAGCTCTTTTGAATATTTTGCCGACCCCATCTGATGCGCTTGTGTGTTGTTTGAGTGCAATTTGTGTGTGTGTGTGTGTGTGTGTGTGTGTGTGTGTGTCATGTGAGGCAAATTAGCTCAAGCTGGTTGTTTACGCACTGGATGTATGGAGGAGCTGCTGTCGGACGTCGGGGGAGGGGCTACACGCACATACAGACTGTAGTCTCATAATTATGTTTCATCTATTTTGTTTTTTTTATAATTACGGAGAAATGACCTATTTGTTTTGAGCCAAAAGAGTAAGGCCACCCTGGAAAGACCAAATAAATAATAAGCAGGAAAGTACTGATTATGGGAAAATATATATATATTTTTCCCAAAAACGCCTACTTTTTTGTCTTGAAAAATGTTTGTCAACTTTTTTTCTTTCACAAAATTATTTTCTTTCGTGTAATATTCTGACTTTTTTTTTAATGGAAAATCAAACCTGTTTTACGTTATTCTTGTCAGATTGCGATACGATTTTTAAAATGTATTCTTTTATTTTTAATCTGTAGACGATTCCACTTTTTATTTCTTTAAAAAAAAAACTTTTTTCTTGTAAGAGTCTGACTTTTTTTCCATAAAAGCTAAAACTTTTTCTTGAAAAATCAGTTATTCTTGTAACAACTTTTTCACACCAGATTACAAATTTTTTTCCCCCCCTCTCATAAATTTGACTTTGTTCTTATTAAATTACAACTTTTACAAAGTTTATTTTGTAATATTCAGTTGTATCTGAAATTTTTTTTACGATTCTCATAAGACTGACATTGTTCATGAAAAATACTTTATTCTCGTACATTTCTACTTTTCATCTTGAAAAAAAAATAACGCTATTCATGTACGATAACTCACTTTCTCATAAATTTGTATCGACAAATCTAGCTTTATTTTCATAAGATTCAGTCTTTTCAGATTTTAGTCTTAAAATTTCCCATCTTTTTCTCCCAAAATCCAACTTTGCTGTCATACGATGACTGTACAATCTTTTTCCAGCTTTTTCCCTTGAACAAATACAACTTTATTCTAAGAAAATTACAATGTTTTCCTCCCCGAACTCTGAAAATGGACTTATTCTGGTGGTGAATTTCTTTTCATCTTGGCTCTATTTTCCCAACAACGTAATTGTATGAATTCCACTGATGGTTATTTGTTTCGAGAAGTAATTGTGGGCCTTATTTTGTCTTTCCACCTTATTTTCCCACCGGTGTCGAAAGAAACAACGAGGCGCCTGAGCACGCTCTACCCGAAGTGCGGCTGGTGTCTTTCCAGTTCTGCCGCTTTGTCGCTTATCTGGCGGCTGCTGGCGGTCCGTGTCGGCTGCCTGTACGTCGCATCCATTGCCGGGAATGATAACAGCTATTTTTTTGCTCACTTATTTGTGGTTTAAAAAGGGTTAGCTCTGCCAAGGAGGTTGTGCCTTACCTGCTTGGGTTTTCTCCATTGTTGTTTGTCGCCAACTCCATGCCAACAGGTTTTTTTTTTTTTTGTTATGTTTCAGATGTTTATGTTTGTGCTTCTTGTTTTTTTGTTGTTGTTGTTGTTTTTAAATGACCGCCTGCAGGTGTTTCAGAGGAAGCGTGAGATGCGTTGACGAGTTGTGAGATTGCAAAGATGCAGTCACTGGCCCAGGATCAGGTGAAGGCGCCCGCCTGCCCGACCAACGGCAAGGAGGAAGCGATCAACTCGGGTGAGGAATTAAAATCAATGACTCAGCCCGTGAAGCCTGTTGTACTGAGCAACATGAAAATTGCCAGACTTGTTTCTCATCAGTAGGCCCAGCGAAAAGACACAAGAAGTCAGCTATTTTGGTTTGAATTGCCCACGTTAGGGGTCATTTCCAGGGATTCTTGCCCACTAAATTTATTATGAAAATTCAACTCCCAAAGCCATTTTGACTCCGCAATGTGTAATTTGGTAAGTATGTCAATCATGAGTTGACCCACAAAAAAGTCTTCAAGAAGCCATGCCCGAAATGACAGGAAGTCTGCCAATTTGCTTTGAAAGGCCGTTTTAGCGTCATTTTGGCCATTTTCTGATGGCACGTATCCTTGACAGATGCCTGTGACATGTGACAAAGTTGAGTTTTCATCATTGCGTGTGGGCGGATAAGTCGGCTCCGTGCGTCATTCTGCTGTTGGTTTTCTTGGTAAATCAGAACCGGAGCCCATGGAAGAGCAGGAGGTGGCGGAGTTTAACTGGCAGGAGTACATGGAGGAGATGGGAGCCACCGCCGCCCCGCACACCGCCTTCAAGCACGTGAGTCCACCCTCTTAAAAGCCGCCACCGCCATGAACGTTTCCTCCTGACTCGCAACACGACACAAAAGGAGGCACGACTTTTTTCCATTAAGTGCTTCTTACGATGTACGACGATGACTCAGGCTGGGTTTCATTGTTCGAATGGAAACGCCAGCCAGGAAGTAACGAGGCTGGGTGGGTTCCAGTCGGACAAATGATTATGCCCCGATGCGAGCGCCTGGCAAGCGGAAGCGGACCCGCAAAGATGCCATCCAGTAAAGTGCAGCGCTCATCGTTCCCGCTCGCACGCACGCACACACAAGCAGTGTGTTACATAAGCCCAGTGCTACAAGTCGCTCGCATAGATGCAGCAGGAAGTCACATGGGCGCTCGCATTGTTTATTTCTGACTTGCTATTTACAGTGAACTCCGTTCAGGACTTGCCCGCTATAGGTGATAATCCACAATGTGAAGACCAAAAACATCAAATTGAAAGGTTTTGGATAGTTTTACTCCTCCCACATGCTTTAAACGTATTTAAGCACACTTAAAAACATTGACTCAAAAGTGGCACTGTGATGCCCCCGCGTGTGGGGAAGGAGCGCCACATCGCCGATGCACTGTTTAGTGAACGGGACGAACCGTCAACCACGCAAATGTAAAATGAAAACACTCGCAAGGAGCAATTCCAATTCCAGCGCCTGATGTCACTCACTGGGCCACTCCCCTTGAAGGCACACGTCCGTCACATGAATGCTACAGTATGCACAGTAATTACACTCATCATTGACTTTTGTTTAACCAGTTTCTCATTTACAATGGCAAAATGAACCCGTTTTGCTTTACATTCTTATTTGTCTGCAATACAGTGCTATTACTTTAATTACATGTTACAGAAAATGTGTTTATTTCACAGTTTTCAATTGATTTCAATGGGAAAAACGTATGCGCAGGTAGTACCGAGCTTAGCTGCGTTTCCAAATCAAACTTTCCTGTGCTGCGTGTTTCCATTCCTGTCGGTTAACCGCCGTGCGCCCGCCAGGTGGAGGTGAGCCTGCAGAGCAGCTTCCAGCCGGGCATGAAGCTGGAGGTTGCCACCAAGGGCGCGCCCGACACGTACTGGGTGGCCTCCATCGTGGCCACGTGCGGCCAGCTGCTGCTGCTGCGCTTCAGCGGCTACGGCGACGACCGCAGGGCCGACTTCTGGTGCGACGTCATGACGGCCGAGCTGCACCCGGTGGGCTGGTGCGCCCAAAACCGCAAGACCCTCATGCCCCCCCAAGGTGCGTTGCATATACACAGACAGAAAGAACGGAAGACTGTTTCCCAACCTTTGTTGAGCCAAAAACGCAAAATCTCACGCCGCGCCACTAAACAAAAGCTGCTGTTTCGTGAACGGCAACAGGTGGATACACACGTTAATCGCACCTTCTGCCATCTAGTGGAAAAGCGTTTAATTGTTCTCTCTTGTCACTATACATCATTGGCATAGATAGATACACGAGCAAAAAGGAATCGCAATTTTCCGACTAATTTTGGATCCCGTGGCGGACGGCGGTTGGGAATCACTGACGTAAAACCTGAGCGTCCGCAGGCTTTCCGTCACATCTGAAAAATGAAGCTGCTCCAACTTCTTGCTTCATTGGTTTCCCCTCTCTTTGTCTCTCAGATAAGCTGAGAAAAGGTAAGCTGCTGCACGAGCCTCCTCCTCCTCCTCCTCCTCCCCCTGCGCCTCCCCCGTAGGAAGTGACCCCTCGGCTCTCTTGCTGCTTGCACGCCGAGTGATAAGTGACACGCACAAAACGAGCGCACCTTGCGTTGGCGTCGCGCTGCGATAACCGCCGACTGCAAGCGGCAGATAAACGGCCCCGCCGTCGAGCGCTGACTCGGCACAAACGTCACACTTGTCCAACTTTGATGCTTTTCTTCGTTTTGCTTTTAAATCAGCAGTTTTTGTGCCAGTTTCACGTAAAATTATTTTGACTGACTGCCATGGAAACAAAAAAAAAAAAGATGAATTTCCTCATGTATGTGCCGGCTGCCACATATTTTGCAGATGCAACCTATATTTTAAATAGTAATTAATTGTCCCAAATGGGCCGGTACCGGACCGCTGTTTTAAATCATCCTTCGCCACATAATTTTTCCCGTTTAAAAATACGAGAACTGTATTGTGGCTGCCGATGCTCGAGACTCTGCTTTCACACGCACGCAACAAGAAAGCGTTAATTGCACAACGGCGACATTCCCCGCATGCTCGCGCTGTGTTTTGGCTGCGTTGGCCGCCTCGAGGTCAGCACGGCGAGCGTGTTCGCGCCATAGGGAATCTCAGTCCCGTCACGACCCACTCCCACAAATGGAAAAATCCCGTGACTCAGCAAAAATCCAACTGCCGTCCTGTTTAGAATCCCTCAAGAATGACCTCCTTCCCATCCCGTGTTGCCGCCATCGGCTGTTGTTCATGTTCAATACATCACACATTGTCCTATAATAACTTTGCAGTCATGTGTGTGCGCATATTTTAATACCACTATGCAAACGTATTTTATAATCCATCCTGCTGCTTCAGGACGGACAGGAAGTGTGACGTTTGATGCGCAGGAACCCATCGCTAAAATGTTCAAATGTCCATACGGGTTCATCCTGCATTCGTCGGCTTGTGGAAGTAGCGACTCCAGCGGGAATCGGGCGCAATTTGCTGGCATTAACGCGGCGCCTTGTCTGCTTGTCATTTTGAACGGCAACATTGATTATCCAAAGTGAAGAAATAAAATATGCTAATGTCGTACATATATTCAAATTAAATTTGCATTTTAACAGCGGCGTATTTGTGGAGACTTCGAGGTTTGGTGCAGTCTGTGCATGGGGGGAGGGGAGGTTGTGTGTGTGCGCGCGTGCATGTGTGTGTGTGTGTGTGTGTGGGGGGGGGTTGAAGATCCCCTCCCTCAAGGTTAATTACCCACTTGATGTTATGTGAAAGTGGAGCATGTGTGTGTGCGTGCGTGCGCTGCCTGTAGGATGGAAAGACGGAGAAATGGATAATTGTTTGTACACGTCGGGTGGGAATGGAGGAGGACGGAGGTGGGGTGGCGGGGTGGGGTGGGGGCCATGTAAAAATAGTTGATCTATTTGTGCACACAGGAGTGCTTGTGTGCAAGCGAACGTCCAGCACAGTAGCAACAAGAAAAGAGCCCCAGAGGGAAATGGACTTATTTGCTCTTTCTCTGCTGTGTTTACGATTAACTATGTAGCTGCCGTTTTCGAGCAAATATAAACCTGATATATTAATATGAGGTCAACAATAATGAATCAAATTGATCAACACTGTCATTTATTCAGTACTTTGTGGAAAATAACACTGGGTTCCACACGATTTAGTCTTTCATTAAACAATCGATGAAAGAGCACACAAGTCGAAACTCTTTGCATGCTGAAAATAGTAGTTTAGCATTGTTGATCTTGTTTCATTTTCTTCTACGTTTTTTTTCTTGTTTTTTTTTGGTTTTTTTGGTTGTTTTTTTCCCCCCTTTTGTGTGTAATTTCAGCTATCAAGGAGAAACACGGCGACTGGACAGAGTTTCTGGTTGGCGCCCTGACCGGCTCCAGGACGGCGCCCGCTAACCTGCTGGAGGGGGTGAGTGTGTGCATTTGGGAGTGTTTGTGTGCGTGCACTCGCTTGTTGGCTTTTCCACAGGTCGGGAAATCTTTCTGCGATGGCATCCGAGTCTAGAGAGCAAATGGAAAAGCAAAGTTTTCCTTCGCATGTTTTCTGAGTACGATTTTCACGTGAATCGTCTTTATAAAATGAGCATTTTTAATGGCACAAAACAAACACAACAAGAAGTTGAGAGTAAAGGTTCATTTCGTATCTTTTATTGACTTTACAAGTGTTTGTGTGTCAAAGTGAAAGTTCCACATAAGCCCCCCGGTAGAGAAGGGTTTTCTTTTTATTTTTTTTAACAAGAGCCAATTTTCCATTTGCATAATTCTAGTGCCAATTAAACATGACTAAATGATATAGGAATTAAAAAGTTGCCTATAAAAAAAAAGCTGCAATGTTACGAGAATAAAGTCGTTTTTTTTTTCCAGAAAAAAAATCCTGAGTTTTCAGAAGAACAAAAGTGAATTTTCCGGGATAAAAAGTGATAATCTCACAAGAATTTTGTTGTATTTTTCAAGATAAAATGGTAATATTATGACATTAAAGTTTAGCAAGGGAAGAAAGTTGTTCTTTTAAAAATAGAACTTTATTCTTGTAACCCCTTTTTATTCTGGGAAAAAAAATATCTGAAAAAATAAGACTATACTCTCAAACAAATATGCCTTTTCTAAAAACAAAAACACTTAATTCCTGTAATAAATGTTTTGTACACCCCCCCCCCCCCACCACCACCAAAAATGATGCGTCACAATCTTATCCCACGGCAGTAGGCATGACTCTTATGTGTGTTTGAGAACCACCGTCTTTGTCTCCATAGCCACTACGAGGGAAGAACACGGTGGACTTGATCGTCCAAGGGTCGGTACTGGAGCTGCGGGATGCGTCGCTCCCTTTCCTGTACTGGCCGGCACGCGTCGTCCACAACGTGGGCGGCCGGCTGCGTCTCCGCCTCGCCGGCCTCTCTGATGAGCGCCCGGCTCGGGACGTGTGGCTCTTCTACCTGGACGTGAGGCTGCGGCCCTTCGGGTGGGCGCAGGAGAACCACCTGGCCTTGGAGCCGCCCACAGGTGACCGTCTGTCACCCGACCCCCGACCTCCTTTGAAAATCAGTCTATCGTACTTCATAAAACCATGACTTGATTCAATAGACAGTAAGGAGTAAACAGTTTTTGCTGCATTTTGTGCTTCAATGGACATTGCGCTGCTCATTCTGGTGCATGCACCTCAGTAAGCCGCAGTGTTATCACCGCTAGTCGTTCTTTGCAGAGGATAAAGAATATGTGCCCGTGAGTATTGTCATATTATCAGTCGAAAGTTTTTGGATTATTTGTAACACAGCGTCGATGGCGTTTTGCAAAGCAATGATGATGTTAGAAAACAGATGTCTAATGTGCTCCAATAGCTGCTGATTTTAATGGACCTCAAAATGCATCAGCGGTTTGACTCTGAACTAAAAGCTTTTCCAATGAGTTTGACTAGAACAAAGTCATTTAACATGCTAAGCTCCACTTATTTTTGTCCCTTTTGAAATCCTCACAGAATTCCGGACCCTGAAGAGCGCGGCCGACTGGCAGGAAGCTCTGGAGGACGCCCGGCGGGACGGGCGGACGAGTGCCGTGCCGCTCGAGGTGTTCAAGGTTTGCCGCCGTTTCGCACTTTGTAAATGATTGTAAGTTCACAGAAAAGATTCGTCTCAAGTGCTGGTTCAATGGAGCCCCCTGAAAGCAGCTGAAACTATGTTTTTGTGTGCACCTGTCTTGCTTCCTTAACACCTTAAACATGACTTGCGTTGATTGCGAACACTCTATGGCGCACTAGTCACATTTGGACTCTTTGTATCAGGACCACGCCGACCTGCCTGCGCACACCTTCAAGGTGGACATGAAGCTTGAGATGGTTTCTCTGTGGGAGCGCCTGCAAATCTGCCCCGTTACTGTCACAGAGGTGAGACTCGTTGTCGCCGTCGAGGAGGTCACAAGCATCTTTGCTAAATGTGTTTTTCAGTGGCGTGCTTTTGGTACCTGGCACTTCAGTGGGGACTTCAATGTGTCCAGATCACTAGCGCCAATCTGAGGACAGAAAAATGCTGATTTCATCGAGGGGGAAAGAAATGGAAATGTGATGTGTTAAATAGTCCCAATTGCTAATGTAGTTGAAGTTGCATTGGCCTGCAGCACAGGTTCTGAAGGCATGGGCAGATTAGATTGACATGGCAACGTAGAGGCCAAAAATCTGATTGGACTAAAAAAAAAAAATAACAACTTGTAGGTACTGGGAGCAGTGGAGTCAAGAGACGCACTACCAAATGAACAGAATACACTTATACATAACACGATTTTCTGGAAAAAATATTACAATTAAGCCTGAAACTGTAGTTTAGCGTTTGTGATTTCTTTCCAGGTTTTCAATGAGAACTACTTCCAAGTCACAGCGGACGACCTGACAGCCGACACCGAGCCGCGTTCGGTGTTGTGCCATGCCAACTCTCCGGGCATCGTGCCCATCCAGTGGTGCTTGAAGAACGGCGCCGGTCTTGAGAGGCCGCGCGGCTATCGGGGTCAGGACTTCGACTGGGCCGACTACCTCAAGCAGGCCGGCACGGAAGCCGCCCCCGACGCCTGCTTCTCCGACGTAAGGCGGGCTTGCCGTCATCTAGTTTTTGACTTTCATTTAGACAAAGACAACGCTTTGCTGCTATTTTGTAACATCTCTAGGCAATTATAAACTTTTTTAGGGTGGGCATGCAGGATTTTCACTATCTGTCCCTATGAGTCAATTGCGAGGCTGTAGTGACTTTTTTGTTTTGTTTGTTTTTTTAATTAATTATTTTTAGTTTTTTTTTTTTTTTTTTTTTTTTCAGTCAACTTTTATTCCTGCAATGCCCTCGCATGTGCGAAAGGAGAGCCACAGTCGCTTGTGCGCTGTTCGCACGCAGCAGCTGCTGTTAACCACAGCTCACGACCAGACACTTCCAAGCAGACTCGTCGCTGGCACGCGCCACCCCACCAGGCCCCGCCTCCTCAAGGCACATATCTTAACGCCATATACTACATACGTACAGTATTTTCAATACATTTTATGTGTGATAAATTGAAATGTGTTACAAATGTGGGGTAGAGGTAAAACTACATATTTAAAAAATGTGTATTGTCTCTGTCGTGGATTTTTCTCTATCGTTGGTGGGTCTTGGATGTATAAATAACATGATGTCCACTTCCTGTGTGCGCAGACGTGGCAGACGCGGGCATTCGCCAAGGACACATGGCTGGAGACGGTGCACCCCGAGCGACCGGCGGAGATTTGCATGGCCCAGATTACTCAAATCCGAGGACGCCTGTTGTGGCTGCGACTGGAAGGTTACATTTTATTTTTATTTTTTAAATGAAGCGAATGTGTTGGACGGCGCCCCCTTTTGGCGCTGAGTAAACCTCATCTGCTTACAGGTGTGGCCAAGCAGTTTTGTGAGACCATCGTGGACGTGGAGTCCATGGACATCTTTCCTGTGGGCTGGTGCGAGGCCAACGCTTACCCTCTGAACCCGCCGCTCAAACCCGCCTGTATGTACACACACACACACACACACACACAGACTCCATAACGTCACCCATCAAAGCTGTCCACAATTTTTCCTTGAATTGTGTTCATTACTAGTCACAAAAATGAAAATCACCAAATGCAGGGGCAAGTACGTTGCACTTTCCCAAAAGAAAAATGTATTTAAGATGTTTAATTTCAAAAGATGAAGAGTTCAAGCAGATAGCATTTTGTTGGCTTACTGTCCTGGATGTCACCCGAACTTAAACTGAACCTTGCAACCAAGGAACGTAGCGGACCGTGATTTTTGGCGTACCGTAACGCTCCTAGTGTTGCATTAATGCGGTTTCACCGTTAGAACTACGACATGGCTGCCACTGAAAACACGCTTGACCACCCTGAGCTAAAGCGCAAGAAATGAAATTCTTGTTTCCTCCGCAGGTGGCAAACAGCGGAAGATTGCAGTGGTCCAGCCGGAGAAACAGTAAGAATTAGACTCTCCTAGCAGCCACAGATTTTTCCAAGATAATACGCATTTTGTTTGGAATTCCGATGCGGTTTACGTGGGTGTTGCCGGGAACAACTTGGATTGCGTTTTTTTCCCCACAGATTGCGCCATCCCACCCGGTGGAGCCGCCTCCCGCCAATCATTGCCAGCCTGCCCCCAACGACGCGGGTAACGAGTGAATGAATGCTGACGTGTTTGACTAATTTTACAATGACGAGCTTCATATTGCCATCTGAGGCAGAGAACAATTGAGTGTGGCGTGCAACGTGCAGAGGAAGTGCTTGCGTGTCTTTTTGTGTTTGGTGGTGCTGTAGTGGGAGCCAGACACCCACGCAACGCACACAGCCGCCTCTCTGCAACCTCGATTACAGTAGTACTGTCAAGAATGAATTGAAATTCTATTATGCATGCCCCGAAAACTCCACCACTTCTTCTTTTCAAAGTATTTCTAATAAAGACAAATTGCACTGGGTTTCATGTCTTTGTTGATGTTCTCCCCACGCGGCAGCCAATGGACGCTACTGCTGCTCCAAGGTGTTTGTCAACCACCGCTGCTTCTCAGGACCGTACCTCAACAAGGGACGCATCGCCGAGCTGCCGCAGGCGGTCGGGCCTGGAAAATGCACTCTGGTTCTCAAAGAGGTGCGTACGACAATTACCGTTCCCATCCTCACAACGTGACGTGTCTCCGCAGCAGTGTGCGAAGATACAAAATTTACATGAGAACATTCTCACGGCACACCACCAGTACGCTGAAATAATGACGATGTTTTCCATTTTACTCGCACTCGTACCTACTCAGTTTTGTCGTGTCACGCGCAGCTCCTCACCATGCTCATCAACGCCGCCTACAAGCCCGGGCGCGTCCTCAAGGAGCTGCAGGAGCTGGAGGATCCCAGCTGGGACTGCCAGGAGGAGACCTTGAAAGCCAAGTGAGGAAAACGCAAGCGCCCGCGCTGTCGTCGTCAGGTTCTTCCCGCTCAACTTGGTTTCCCCCAGATATAAAGGGAAAACGTACCGCTCCAGCATCAGAATCGTCCGCCTGGCCGAGCTCATCCCGGACTTCTGCCGCAAAGTGTGCATCAAGCTGCAGTGCTGCCCCAACCTCGTCAGCCCCACGCTCGTACCCGAAAAGTGCCCGGAGAGCTGCTTTGTTCAGACCAAAACCAAATATAGTGAGTGGTGCCGCTGAAAATACTTTACTGGACTAAAGTAGAAGACATTTTTTTAATATACAAAATAGGTCTATAACTTTTATAAAAATAATCCATAATTAAACAGAATGTAAAGAATTAAAAGGTGTTTTGCTTCAATTCACTGGACCTCTGGCGTGTGCGCCTTGGTCACCTGGGGGCAGTATAGTACAAACATGGAGACACACACAAAGAAGGGTTTCACCTCTAACTCAGCTGCAGGAATACAGGTCTTTTTTTTTTTTTTTTTGCAAAGGGAAAACTTTGTACTTTATCTCAAGGCATGACCGTTACACAAGTATCTGTAGTCCCTTTGCCACCTGTGTGGTTCGCTGTTTCTAGTTGTAAATGTCTGCCGCGTGTCTGCAGCTTACTACTACGGGAAGAAGAGGAAGCTGTCCAAGCCGCCTGGAGGCGAGGACGCAACAGCAGGCGGAGAGCCGCTCAAACCGAAGCGCAAGAAGAGGAAGAGCATCTTTGTGCAGAAGAAGCGGCGTTCGTCAGCGGTGGACTACACTCCCGCAGGCTCAGCTCAGGTTTGACCTCCGCTGCCACCGAATGGGGAAAAATAAAGGAATTGTTCACTCTACTTCCTGTCCGGTGTCAGGAAAGCGAGGGAGAGGTAGAAGACGCCGCGTCGCGGTCGGGCAGCGAGGGCACCAGCTCGGAACCCCGCGACGACCTGACCGACGCGTCCTCTGTGGAGACGATCGGCCAGCCGGCCGCGCCGCACCACGCCGCTCTGCAGGGCCGAGTCCGCGGGCGACAATAACGCCGCTGGCGGCCAGGAGGCGCCGGAGGGCCGGCGGAGATCTACGCGTCAGATCCTCAGCAAGTTTCAAGCACCCAAAGAAGAAGACACGCAGGTGAGACAGTGCTGCTTGTTGTTGTTTTTCCTAAGTCAAATATTAACAGTGAACGCCCACCTCGTGTCAGAGGCTTTAGAGCCGGAGGCGGCCACTTAGAATTTAAAATGTGGGCAAAACCCTGCTCAGTGAATAAAGGTGATCATGTAACATGCAGGAGGAGGAGGAGGAGCCCCTGGTTCTGGACAAAAACCCACTGGAGTGGAGTGTACAGGAAGTGGTCCGGTTCATCAACTCCACCGACTGCGCGTCGCTCGCTCACATCTTCCAGGAGCAGGTGAGCAAAAGTGGCGAATGGCGCCAACATCTCGCGCCCGGTGGAACCTCACGCCATTCCCTTTGGTGCCGCAGGACATCGACGGCCAGGCCATGCTGCTGCTGACGCTGCCCACCGTGCAGGAGTGCATGGACCTGAAGCTCGGGCCCGCCATCAAGCTGTGCCACCACATCGAGCGCGTCAAGGTGGCTTTCTACAGACAGTACGCCAACTGAGCCCAGACCATTTTGCCCTTTCGGGAACTCTTTCCAAAGCTGTGAGAGAAGCATGGAAGACATGCTAGTGAAGCACAAAATATGTGGAAGCTGAGTGCTGAAAATGCAACTCCAGCAGACTGTTTTTTGTTTATAAAATACATTTTCATTTAGCGCGAGAGGAGCACTTGGATGTTTAATTTAAACACAACAGCTCAATAATTAATATATTTGGACTATTTATTGCCATGCTCACTTTGAGGTGCAACTGCTTTATTTGCTTTTACCCCAAAAGCTCTTGAAATTTATTCCACAAACTTTGCACATAAAAAGTGTTGCTCCTCTCGCTCTCTGTGTGAACTCCAACCAACCGACTGCAGTTTCTTTTTTGTTCATCTATGCAAATGTCTTGTTTGCTGATATTTTGATAAAGCAAGAAAATAAATTTCTATTCATTTGTAGCACTTGGTCCTATGGTTTGTTCTGTTGCCGTGACAACACACTAAAGTAAACCTTTTTTTTTTTTTTTTTTAAAGCCATCATGGGATGTCATGTAAGAAGCATTTTGTTGCTCATCAGGCAACACTTTTGACATGACTTCACATCACGAGGCCTTTAAAAACAGAAGTCCTCACTCATTTGAAATGAAGTGGAAGTTTCTGAATAATTATAACTACATTAATATTGAACATAATCGCACGGGTGTGTTTAGTCAGCTTGTCACAAAAGCTGATTTCGTAGGTCGTCATTAGCGTTAATTAGTGTCCGGTTTGACAGATGTCCACGAACACCAGATGGCAGAAGTGAAACTAAATTGCGTTTAAGGTAAGCTCCAGTATGTGTTGTAGTTGTGTAGCATGTTTCAATGCTAGTTGACATTCATTCGACAAAACATGATTATGTTTATAATAGGCTTTTATATTACAATGGCTATGTCTTGCATAGGAGTATTATTAATAAAATAACGTTGAAATAACGCGTTTTATGGCTTTGTCGTTAACTTGGCTACGTAGCATGTATTAGCTAGCTAGCTTCCCTATTAGCAATTTCAATCCCTTTAATTTCTATTTTTCGTTGGGGGCTTATCTTTTAATTTTTATTTTTCGTTGGGGGAGTCAAAAGATAGTGAAGAAATGTTCTGCTGGAATATAAACGTCGCATTTAAATTGCCCCATGTTAGCTTTTTCTCCCCCACATTAGTCTCAGCACATTAAACAATGCATATTTCAATCAAATTTGTACAATCAACAAATCAGACTTTCTGAGTTTAAAAAAAAAAAAAAAAGCAATAAATTTATACTACAAATGCTGCTGCTACCCACAAACGCAATCAGTCAAGAGTACACTTGCAATAATGTATGGAATAATAATAATGCCCTTGTATGTAATATTCATGTCTTCCAGTGGGAATCATCATCTTTATCATCATCATCATCATGTGTGTGAGCATGACAGGAGGAAGGTGGAAGTAAGAACAACACTAAATGTAGAATGTGTGCTTTAGTGTTCGAAACTAGTCTTGCCCACAGAAAAACAGCAATATTCAAGTAAAAATCATTTTTTGGGTTTTGTTTTTTTGCAAAAACATTCCTCCTTGTAACGAGAGAGCCTTGAATGTTTCATGTTTGAAAGTGTTGCAATTTTGTCTTTCCGTTTGTCACATTTTCCATCTCGGTTCAATTGAGTTGCCAGCGCCTGCTGAGGGAGAGAAGACTGCCTGTGTGCAACTTTTTCCACCCACAATATTAGGTACACCTGCTCATGATGTCCACTATCAAAAACACAGTGAGAAAAAGCACATATATGACCAACTCTTTATGCTTCTTTGTCCATTAGTCATGTGGACGGCCCGTGGGAGTCGCTTCCGTCTGCTGCCGCGACTCCGTTTCCATACAAGCAAGCAGAGAGGAGCAAAGCCTGAAATTTGTGCCTTCATCTCTCTTTCAAAAGGTAATGCCTTCACTGATGCTATCAGTGGGGAGGGATGGCAATGAAATGCCACTTTGAAAAAGAGACTGCATGTTTAGAAGCGGGCTGTCGTGGCCAATTGAACACACAGTCTGCCAACATTGCATCATTTCACTCCCAAAAAGCACGTTAGCGCTCACCTGTTTTCAAATGTCGGGTAAACACATTTTCCTCATAGGATTAATGAGAAGAAGACAGTCGAATCCAGGCGGAAACTGTTGCATCGCGTAAAGCTTTGAACTGTACAAGGCAATGTTTTTTACGAAACCACCAAATTCACTTTTTACCTTAAGAAGTCAAACACTATTAAGCATGCTAAAATACTCCGTTTTACGTCAAAGACGTGCCTCCCACGTCTCATTTTTCTAACATTACCAACTGTCATGCAAGTGTAAAAATAAGTCATACCCACTGCTGCTCTGGTTTTATTTGCGCCAAAACTAAACCGCATGTCACTTTAGCCTTAAAGTATGTTTCTATTCTGTTTATTTTTTTTGTTGTTCTTATTTTTTCAATTAAGTTTCAATCTGGCGTGTGCCACTGTAACACCTGAATTTCCCCTCTTTAAAGGGTTATCTTAATACTCAAAATCCAAGCCAATAAAACAGTGGACGGGGTAACTTTGATCACAAAAGACTACCAAACACACACCAACTTGAAAATATTTTGCGAAATCTCAATGTCATATTGATATTAGGCATGTCACGGTCATATTTTTTGCACACGAGTCCGAGCCACTCGCTTGAGTATCTGGCGATAGCGAGTCCCGATACGATACCTCGGCAATGCGTTGAGGAAAAAAAAGAGCGTGAATCCAAATTGTCTTAATTTTGTTTAATTGGAATAAAATGGAATGCTATTGAAAAGCCTTTTAAACAGCGGCTGCAGTGTTGCACTCAAATGCCTGACATTTAACGCAAGGCCGTGGAATTTTCACGCTCTATTTGTGCGCGTACGTGCGCCCTCGCAGCGTGTTGCCACAATCGCGGGTTGTACCCACTTTCATTCCAAACTTGCACCTTTTTAATGTAAATCAGATCAGTTTATAATGATGATGATGATAATCCATGTGCTGCTGTGCATGTAGTGCAAGTGTAGCTGGGAGGGGGGGGGGGGGGGGGGGGCGGGCTGCAGTGTCGTCGCATCTGGTTGGCTGCTGGGCTGGTTTCCATGGTAACGTGTTTAAAAAAAAAAAAAAATCAGCAGCTCAGTACAAAAGATTTTCCAATGGGTAAGCCCCCACTTCTCTGAACAGGAAGTTGCACTTTATCTGCAGTTAAACGACACATACTGACTCAAATGTGATGTATATAAATATTATTATATTACAGTCACAGAGAGAAGTAAAAAAAAAAATAACCATAAGGGGAAGGGACTTTTAGCTTGCGGAAAGGAAGTTGACAGGCGCAACTGCATTTCCTGCCAAGATTTTTTTATCGTTACATTTTAATCCCTGTTGGCGTTTACTCAAGATCATTAATATTTTTTTCGTTATTTGGCTGCCTTTCAAGCAGAAAATCTTAATCTGCTTTAACAATGAACTCTCATGTGCTTCCTTGTAGTGCAAAAGGCATTATGTGGCGCCCTCTTGTGGACAAAACTATTTGGGCGTCTAATTTAGTCAAAGGGGGGGAAAATGAGCCTTAGATTAAAAAGTATTTGTATCGGTCCGTTGTGGTAAAGGAGGCGCTAAGCCGAAAGGCGAAGCTCTCACTTTACCGGTCGATCTACGTTCCTAACCTCACCTATGATCACGAGCTGTTGAGAGGAGCCGGATGAGGTGGCTGGGGCATCTGATTCGGACGCCTCCCTGGTGAGGTGTTCCGGGCACGTGCAAACCCGGAGACGACCCGGGACACGCCGCAAAGACGACGTCCTTCGGGTGGCCCGGGAACGCCTCGGGATCCCCTCGGAAGAGCCGGACGAAGTGGCTGGGGAGAGGGAAGTCTAGGCGTCCCCGCTAAAGCTACTGCCCCCCTGCGACCCGACCTCGCATAAACAGAAGAAAATGGATGGATAATCATTTCTGAAAACTAACACTTAACGTGTAAATATAAAGAAATAACACAGTACAATACAATACAGCATGTTGTGTTTAAGACCACTCCGATTTTGTAGGACCAAATTGTAAGGTTGAAAATTGGATGTAACACAACACTCAACATTGTCATGCAAAGGTCAAATTTCCATCCCGTCTCATGTGGTTTGTACGTTTGTGCATGTGTACGTACATAATCCCAGGTCCCTGAACACATCACCGGCACAAGCGCGTCGCGCGTGTGAGTTGGTGCGCTCAAAAGTCACTCAGCTTGCAGTCAGGCTCGGCACAAACCCTCATCGTCTTCTCTAGGTTAGTTTCTCATGTTATTTTGCTCATTCTTCCTAACAACAGTCGGCTTCATCTGAATTTTAGATCTTTATTTTCTATGATGCGCTGATCTCATTCATTACTTTGAAATTGTGTTGGCGTATTTACAGATTAATGCATATATTGAGGTTGATAAGTGGTCACGCTGGTGCACTGTTTCAAGACTCGAGACCATTTAAGTGAATATAATGTCAACATTTTTTAGATAAAAGACTTCAATTAGCTTTTTCAATGGTGTCGCTGGCTCGTGTTGCGTCTTTGAGCTGCGGGGGACGCTTGAAGCGTGTGGAGCAGTCAGATGCTTCGCCACACACGTTGACCCCACCCAGCCCCCTCGGCAACCACCTTGCCTCTCCGCTTCAAAAAGCCGGGGTAAAGGTCTCCGGCAGTTGGCACGCTGACACTTGACCTTCACATGTGGAGCACCCATGGGTGGGCGGGCCGTAAACATCGCGAGTAAATAATATCAATGTGGATTTAATGTCATTGCGCAGCTTGGAACGTTTGGATTCCGAAAAAGCCATTTGGCGCCTGCTTTAATATTTTCAAAAAGAGACCAAAGAGCCGCGTTTAAGCATAAATTTGCAGTCTCTTAAATGTGTCGAGTCGGCGTGTCACAGGAGAGGAAGTGAGATGAGTCGAGACGCGACAGGAAGTTGCACTGCAAAGTTTAGCGTTCAACGTCAAGGGAAGTCGATCGCGCTGCCAAGGCGGCCGCTTCCCGTTGAATTGCTAATTAGCCCGCTCAGCTTCCCGTTGTGCTGTTTGCTTGGATTCAATATCAATAGTGATTATGGCCAAATGCTTACACCTCAGTGTGTCACTTCCCTTTTCGACATGACCGACCACCAAATTTGTATCCTCCCTGACTATCGCGTAGATGATGTGAAGACCTGTGAGTAATTGACAGTAATTTAACAAACTCCTTGGAGAGGGCGAGCCCAAATCTGCCGCACCTTTCACACTGCCCACAGCCACCGGGTGACGGTGTAAACTGGGACGTTTTCTTCCCCGTCTCCCTTCCTGAAGGCGTCCCAATTCTTACGTCCGTGCGTATGAATTTTCCTTGCGTGCGTTTCAGATTTCAGCTCTATTAATAGTGCTGCACACACGCGGGCCTCGAATATCACGAGTGTAATCTGTGGAAGTCGGCGCTGCCTTTTGGGTCATTCGATCACGAAGCGACGACATTGTTTTCTGCTGTCATGGAAACCATGAAATGTGGAAAATATGACGCAAAATTCACTGCCAGTAGAACAGGGAAAGTTGACTTGGCAAGATTTCTTCAAACAAGTAAACGCAGCTAATTTCTCATTTTTATGTCAAATTCTCAATAACACGACGATTTTAAGATATTTAGGAAGAAAATACTTCAAGTGAACTGGTCTTGCACAAAAACTGCCTGGTAAGAAGTTACAACTTGGCAAACAGGATATTTTGCCTTTTTTTAAATATCATTAACCTAATAGTCATTTTTGAAGGTTTCCAGAAAACATGAACAAAAAAAAAACCTTCTGCACATTCATAAAGGAATAAACACATTTTTCACAAGCACATTGGTGTTTTTTAAATTGGTACGGTCGGTTAATTGAAGATTCTAAATCGCCCGTGGGTGTGAATGTGAGTGCAAACGGTTGTTTCTGTGTGCCCTGCGATTGGCTGACCAGTTCAGGGTGGCCCCGCCTCTCGCCCGCAGATAGCTGGGATGGGCTCCAGGACATCCGCGACACGCGTGAGGAGAAGCAGTACGGAAAATGGATGGATAAGTGCAGTGGGCAGCGTAGTCACAGTTTGCCATTCACAAATGTAGGGATAGGGATCCTCCGCAAATACAAGATACCGGTAAGACTTTATTTTTTTCCAGTTTTTGTAGTTGTGTAAAAATATCTTGGCAGAGGAAGAGCAAACACATTTGGCCTTGATTTGCGCTCGATGATGGATTTGACTTTTCGTGGCAGTTCTGCTGTGTTTGACTTCAGAGGAGATGATGTCCGCTGATGTCATATCTCCTCTCTGCTCCTCCTCCGCCGCCACAGCCCGTCTCCCTCGCAGGAACGAGGACAGCTCGCCGTCCGTCGAGGAAAGCCGACGCCTCTCCCGGAGATCGGGCCGCGGGCTTGCCGCCATGTCGCCCTTCCTGCGCATCGGCTTCTCCAGCTTTGAGATGGAGCCGGGCCTGGAGTACCACGAGGAGGTGCTCAACCCTTACTGCGCCGTCTACATGAAGGAAGCCGTCGACACAGGTGGGGCGCGGCTAAATAGGACTTCGCCTCATGAGTTACTCGGATTAAGGTGTCGTAAAATATATTACTAACGTGCTTGCTGCTGGTGGGTCATGTAAAAAGGAGGACTACTTTTTGACTTTAGAAAGCCTAAAGATGCTCAAAAACATTGAAATCGCCACAATCCAAATATGGTGATCATAACTTGTACCAAATTAGTTTGCACAAGTAGTAATATTCCTCATTGGTCCATTTTTTTTCTTCTTCCCAGAGGGTCAAGTTAAAAGCTGCTTCTAATTAGCTTTGATAAAAGAGAAAAAAAGATGAAACCAGAGAAAGATGGCTCGTTGCACGCGTTGGCTCTCGGCTGTGGAAGTATTTGCATCGTGGTGCAAAGTTGAGGCGGCTTCTGTTGCCATGCGATAGATTGCAATGCTGCCTGAACGTCACGCTGTTTATGAAGACTACTTTATTTGTACCTGCTGGCCATTTTAAAGCAGTGGTGGGCAAAGTCTGGCTTTTTTTTGTTTTGCTTTGACTTGACCGCTAAATGTAACAATACTCCCGAGCATTTCTCCACCGTGAAGAACGACCGCTATCACTGCGGCTTACTGAGCTCTCGTGACAGTCTCCGTGTAAAGCTATCCATATTTGTCTCATAGGCGCGCACAACAGAAGGAGCAGCACAATGTCCATTGAATTGAGGCAAAAAAATGGGGCAAAAACTGTTTAATTCTTGACATTCTATTTGTCATCACTGTATGTTTTTATAAAATACAACATTATAGTGTGCTTGCTTCATTTATCTTACTAAATAACTCGCTAGTTGAAACAATTTTAGACTTGCATTTCCTTAATTGGCCAATTAATTATGATTCACTTCGATATAACATCATAAACATCTGTCATTTTTAAAAATCAAATGTATATTGAGCGCAAACGTTTGCTCTGCCTTATGTTAAACCACAGTAACTTGCACTGCTCATTTAAAAAAAAAAAAAAATATTGCAGTTATTGTTTGCGTTATAATCTTTGTAAAGGGTCTTTTTGTATTAAATCTCGGGTGTACCTACGTTTGTGCAACAATGCAGTAAACTTGCCTGCAACCCCAAAAAAAAAATAATTATAATTTTTTGAGACCTTTTCTGAGAAAAACACAGGAAGTGACACCAAGCCACCCTAGAGCGGCGTCACCTGCTCTCAAAAGTCCCGCCGGACGCGTTTGCAGTTTGCATTCTGGCGCAGATGGCAGACAGACGATGAGCCGACTATGTAGACCACCAGCAGCTTAGCTGGCTTTATTGTGCTGGCATGTGGGCGTTATGCAAGTGGATATGCGCCACGTTATTATAACACGGAGGACCAAAAAAAATCAAATCCAGCAGATGTCAATAAGTGCCGATAATCACGCGGATCTCGCGGGCACAAGGTCAATGCTTTAGATGCCATCCTGGAAAACCACAAGCGTGAAATCCTCTTGGTTTGTTTGTCAAATAGAAACTATTGATGGCAAAATATGAATTTGGGGTCCCTCTTTTTGTCAATATTGTTACTGTCATCTGGTTTATGATTTTTGCTTTAAAAAATTTAACGAGAATGTGTACAAATAATGTCGTGTAAGAACAACAAAGTCACACAGATCTATAAAAATAGAAAAAAAATGTGTTCTTCAATTCAATGGACTTTGTGCCGTTTCTTCCAGTCTGTATGTCTTGGCCACCAGGGAGCAGTAAAAAACAGACACGCAGCTGTACATGAAGAAGACGGTCACAACGGCTCATAAGCCGCAGTAACGGTCGTTTGCAGAGGATAAAGAATATATGCCTTCATATTGATATATTTTCCATCTAGTGTTGTGTTCAAATATTCGTTGCTTTAAGGGTTATAACGCAGCTACATCAATGCTAGTTTCGTTAGCCCGTCTATGGCGGTTTGGATTGTGTGTTAGCATTAAGCTGTAAATTGAGGTACCACTGTGAGTGTCTCAGTTGCCCTCTCCCCTTGCAGAAAAGGGGCAGGTGTACAAGCAGAAGAAGCCCACCATGTACCCCCCCTGGAGCACCACCTTCGACGCGCACGTGCACCACAGGCGCGTCATGCACGTGATGGTGAAGGACCGCACGGCCGAGCTCAAGTCGGAGGCCACCGTGGAGCTGGACTCGCTGGCCACGCGCTGCAGGAAGGAGAACGGCAAGCTGGAGATGTGGGTGCGTGCGTAAAGCCGCCGTACACTTTTCCCTTTTAGGAGCGACATCGCCGCCATCTGTTAGCGCTCAGCTTTGCTCATAGCTGACTTGAAGCGCAGCTGCAACTGCTCACTTGACGTGAAAACATCCCAACCGATGCACCTTGAATGGAAAAGAGAACATCGAGATTCGGGGACAACAAGAGCTGAAATTTCAAATGTCATTGATTGATTCACTCGGCCCTGTCCCGATACCTTTGTCAATATAGTGCGGGTGTATACATATTTTTTATTTACAATAAATCATTCAATCATATAATTAGATAAATGAATACACGTATTTTAACTAACCAATTGTAGGAAAAAATGGGTAAATGCAGGACTCTTGATAAAAATTTGGTAGGACACAAGAACATATTTTGTTACTTTTTACAAAAAATACGGATTCTCTAGCAGTTTGCCTCCAAAATGATCGCTCGTTCTTGTTGTCTTCTGCCTCAGTTGGACTTGAAGCCGCAGGGCCGCCTGCGCATGGAGGCCAAATATTACTTGGAGATGAGCGGTGAGTCATTTTAATATGCAAACTTCCAAATTATATTTACAAAGTCATGAATGAGAGACTCCACTCGTTTGAATAAATCCAGCTTAACGGCATATTCTCAATTTAAGAACAAAATGTATTGCTTGTACTTTTCCTGACATTAACACCACGCCGAGTCTTGGAAGTGACAGGAAGAAGGCCCCTTGTTGTTTTTTTTTAAATGCATATATAAATAGACCCGTGTCGTCGCGGCGCAGAACAAGTGCCGTGGGCGCCACTTCCTGTCCTTTATGTTCCCGGCAGATTGAAACGTAAATGTTATGCTGTTGTTTCAGACGCGACGGGGCAGGCTGACGGCGATTCCGAGCGCGAGGGTCTGTTTGCGCTCCATCATCGGCGCGGCGCCATCAAACAGGCCAAAATTCACCTGGTCAAGTGTCACGAGTTCAGCGCCACCTTCTTCCCGCAGCCGACGTTCTGCTCCGTCTGCAGAGAGTTTGTCTGGTGCGCCGCTCGCATCTCTGCACTCATTCAGCCTGTTTTTTTTCCTTTTGCTTTGAACCAATATATTTTGATCTGGTGTGCTCTGCGGCAGGGGTCTTAACAAGCAAGGTTACCAGTGCAGACGTGAGTGTCGCACCCCTTTCACACACGGTTCCATCGCGTCATCTGTCTCACCGCTCCCTCTTTTGTGCGTCCCGCAGAATGCAACGCGGCCATACACAAGAAATGCGTCGACAAGGTCATCGCCAAATGCACGGGCTCGGCCATCAACAGCAAGGAAACCATGGTAACGAACGCATCCGATGAGCTGGTCCCATCTTGGGGTCGTGGGAGACGATGACACTCCACGTGTGTTATGTCTTGGGTTGCAGCTGTCAATGACTTTTAGAATCGCGTATTCTACCGAGTATGTCATTAATTTATCAAGTTATCGGTAACGCGTGATTTTGCGTAATTAGACAACAAAAAGTGCACTTGTGTGACTTTTTTGCCATTACAGCGTCAGTTGTGACCGTAGCAACTGGTGTACGAATGTTTATTGAAAGGGCATCTGCGGCGCTAACTAGCGGCGGTAGCTAACGTGGATGCGTTGTGTTGCAGATCCACAAGGAGCGCTTCAAGATCGACATGCCGCACAGGTTCAAAGTGCACAACTACAAGAGCCCCACCTTCTGCGAACACTGCGGGACACTCCTGTGGGGGCTGGCCAAGCAGGGGCTCAAATGTGAGGGTGAGAGGGGACACGTTTACACGTCGGCGTCAGCGCAGAAATGTCTGCTTTGCGTCACATGCTCAACGGTTTGCTTTGCGGGACTAGAATGTGGCATGAACGTCCACCACAAGTGTCAGAAGAAAGTGGCCAACCTGTGCGGAGTCAACCAGAAGCTGATGGCCGAAGCGCTGGCCATCATCGAGCGCAAACAGCAGGTCGGGAGTGGGCGGGGAAAGCCTTTCTGTAACTCTTCCGGTCTCTCCGTGCTCATGTCCCAGCATGTCGCCCGTCATCCTTTAGGCCAGGAGCACCAGAGAAAGTGACATTGTCGGTCGGGAAGGTCCCGTAGGCGTCGACCAGCCGGGACTGATCTGGGCGAGCGCGCCGGAAACTAGTTCGCCAGCTTCCGCGACTCCTGCAAGTAACGGCACCCTCGTTCATACGCTTGTTGTCCTGCGGGGGGCGCTCGTAACCCCCAAGTGTGCTTCCCGCAGAGGTGCAGGGCGTGCCCTGGGAGGGACCGGCAGTGGCCGACAAGCCACCGCTCAAGGAGGAGGAACATCTTTACGATTTTCCTGCGCAGGATCAGCCCAAGTTTTCCATCGACGACTTCGTCCTACACAAGCTGCTGGGGAAGGGGAGCTTTGGCAAGGTCGGGACACTCGCCAAAGACAAAAAACTCTTTCACACGGCCTTACTACTTAGTACTGTTTTTTTCAGGTGTTTTTAGCCGAGCTGAAAAAGAGCGCTCGGTTTTTTGCCATCAAGGCTCTGAAGAAGGACGTGGTTCTGATGGACGATGACTTGGAGTCCACCATGGTGGAGAGGAGGGTCCTCTCTTTAGCCTGGGAAAACCCCTTCCTCACGCACCTGCACTGCACCTTCCAGACCAAGGTAACCCTCCTCAGCCTCCATCTTTGATCTCCTGCCAGGCAAAATCAAGCTCGATCCGCGCTTCCTCCTCCTCCAGGAGAACCTGTTCTTTGTGATGGAGTACCTGAACGGAGGCGACCTCATGTTCCACATCCAGAACTGCCACAAGTTCGACCTGCACAGATCCACGTAGGCGCTCGTGTCCCGGGTTGTCTCGCGGGGACCGCCCCTCACACTTCCTCTCTTCCTGCAGCTTCTACGCGGCCGAGATCGTCTGCGGCCTTCAGTTCCTGCACTCCAGAGGAATCATCTACAGGTGGGAACAGATACTGTCGATAGATTGATACTTCGTTCATCCCGTGAGGGGTATTGAGACTCACTGCAGCAATATTCACACACATACCAATAATACAGTACAAAGAGCACCATTGGGGAGGGATTATTTGTGTTTTAAATGTCATCTACACAAGTGAAAACAGAAGATGAAGATGTTGCGGAATGGAAGATAATGAATACAGTTTAATTGTACGACAGTAATATGAGTAAAGTAGCACATCGACTATTGTTGACGGTCGTTGCCAACTGTGGTCCTCTGAAGCCCTTTGAGACTCTTTGGGATGAACTCATTCACTGCCATTAACGGCTGTTGAATTCAAATATTTAAGGGCTACACAGATAAACTTGAGTTGATTGGAAATTTCGAATGTCCCTGTTCGTTGTTGCAAGTCTGAAACCTGCATTGATGAAGGATTTATGGTGAGTTTGACTTGCCTTGTAGAACTACTCTGGCCTATACAATGCTACCAGTTGTAATGCTAACACGTAGCAAGGTAGCAACCAGAGTCCACCTTTTCTTTCCTGTCGTGTCCGTGCAGGGATCTGAAGCTGGACAACGTGCTGCTGGACTCTGAGGGCCACATCAAGATCGCAGACTTCGGCATGTGCAAGGAGAAGATGTCGGAGGCCAGGACGTCCACTTTCTGCGGGACGCCGGACTACATCGCTCCCGAGGTGATCACACGTGCGGCTCACCGTGTGCAATCGCGTACAGTAAGCTGTACCTCGATTTGCAAGCGCCGCAACTTAAGTCCCCCAAGTGCCTGACGACGATATTCCACTTGATTTTGTATTTTTATTTTTTATGAACACCCTCTCTGTTCAGATCCTGCTGGGCCAGAAGTACAACAGCTCGGTGGACTGGTGGTCGTTCGGCGTCCTGCTGTACGAGATGCTCATCGGTCAGTCTCCCTTCCACGGCCGAGATGAGGAGGAGCTTTTTCAGTCCATACGCACCGACGACCCCGCGTACCCCCGCTGGCTGACCCGAGACACCAAGGACATCCTGATCAAGGTCAGGCTCGGACACGGGGTTGTCCTCGCTGCGTCCGCTCTCACCGCTCCGCCTTTCCTGCAGCTGTTTGTCCGAGAGCCCGAGGAGCGGCTGGGAGCGAAGGGAAACATCAGGCTCCACGGCTTCTTCGCCGCCACCGACTGGAAGGCCCTGGAAGAGCGGAAGGTGGTGCCTCCCTTCAAGCCGACCTTGGTAAGTTCCAGGTTGTATCAGTTAGTGGACTGCGTGATATCGATGCTAGTGACGGGCAGAACACTTACATGCTCTTCCACTAGATGGCGCAATTAACCTGCCTGTTGCCATTCATACAACAGAATAATATATAAACATTCAACTGAACAGGCCCCGATTTCACAGAGAAATTTGAGTAAATTGAGATGATTTTTATTTCACTGTACAGCGGTGCCTTGACTTAACTAAAGAGAAAATCTTAAATCATCTGACACACAATATATACCAGTGACTGAATATTATTGCTATTGTTGGACTTTCATATTATATCATATATAAACAACGTGAACCTTCTTTTTTTGTGTGAAGTGAATTGAGTTCGCTGCCACCATCCGGAACTCTTACATTTTTGCTTGCAAGTCAAAGCAAAAAATAAAATAAAATCGTGAAGGCACCACTGTACATAGCTTTTGTGGCATTTTTTTCGAATGTAAAATAAGTGCGTTGGCTCAATAAAAGTTGGGAAACACTGCGTTAACATCATTTGGACGTGACGTGTCTGTGCTCCTAGACGTCCCCCAGCGACTGCGGCAACTTCGACAAAGAGTTCATCAACGAGAAGCCGCGCCTGTCGTGCGCCGACCGCGTGCTCATGAACAGCGTCGACCAGACTGCGTTCCGGAACTTCTCCTTGGTCAATCCCCACGTGGCGGCTCGCTGAGCTTCGCCGGCGACCGGTCCGACTTTAAAGCAAAAAAAAAAAAAAACAGCAGCCTTGTCTCTGCGGCCACGCAAGACAAAAACTGACAGGTTTTCATTCTAGTTAAATGTCACTTAAATAATAATCATAATAAAAGCATCTTCTAATGAATGTAATTAAGTGTAGCAACTATTCAGACCTCTTGTATAATGTTTGTTTTTATCAGGGTGCTTGTTGTGGAACATGTTGGACTATCAATAATCAATCCTCTTGTTGTAATGTAACGTCAGTTTTGATTTCTTAGCGTACCTCAGAAGTGCCGATGGCACTCATCGTTTTGACTTGCGGGTAATAAAACACATGATGTCGATGATGTGTTTGAGACAATTTTCCTCAGCCTCGACATTTTTTGAGTTTGTGGAAAAATGGCGTGCAGACGCTGACGCCATTTTGCGAGAAAGGGTGAGTGAGCAGAAGTTGTTGAAACTTAAAAGGGGCAAAAAACAGTCTGATTTTGTATCGCTAATCTGATTACTGTGCCATTTTTTTTTTCCCAGTGAATTTGGTCATCTTGTCGAAGTGCGGCTGCCGCCAGCAACTTGACGTAAGTAGGACAACTGTTTTTCATGCTTTGTTTCGGTGTGCAATAATAAAGTAGCTAGAGAAAGACCTTTTCAGTCAGATAGATTTGATCCAAGTTCTATTCATTTCTTAAGGCATAGTAACTTAGAATGACCTCAGTCAAAAGTATTCGCTTTAAAGTGGAACAGAAATTTAAAACACATTTGACTTGTCACAAAAAGTTTGCTTTTGTGCACTCGAGTTGTAATGCAGTTTGTTTACTTTTTTAACGATTTCTTTTAAGATGGTCATGGCAGTCAAGTGGCTCATCAAACAGTACTGGAAGACAGAATGCTGAAGTTTGACAAAAGCGGTTATACTTTTATTGCGCATTCTGCAATTTGGCGGTGGACGTGTATTCAAATCTGAAGGCCATTGCTGCCAATCATTTTCAGCGTTCTGTCTTCCAGTTGTTTGATGAGCCTTTTGTTGCATGTTGGCTAAATTACCTCCCATAAGAGATTTAAAAAAGAAAAATTAATACCTGCTTTGGTACCCCGCTGTATAACATCCAAGTGCCTGGTGAGTTATGTAGTATCGTATTTTCTTGGTACCAAAAACACTTGATTTTTGTGTTTGTAATAGCCCTAAACCTGTTGAAGTTTAATTTTTCAAACGCGACCCCCAAAATCTTTTCCTCCATAAATCAGACATCGTAAAATGTGAATACAAACTTCCATGCTGGAGTTCTTGGTTTATTTGTGTTTACATTCCGTGTTGAACAGTCGTGATGCAAGCATACAATTTTGGTTGCAAGTGCGTCTCAAAAAAACTTTCGGTTATTTTATCTTCTCGGCATAGAAAGAAGTGGGTCGGAGTCACGTTTCAGTTCTGATCACCGGTTCGGTCCGCTGGAACCTGCACAGGCGAAGGAAAATCTCTCGTTTCCTCTCTCTCGGGATGAACTTTTCTTAGCCGAGCGATTTCTCGGAGGTAACGCTGTGTGGCTGACTGCTGGGGAAAAAGTTCTCAGCACTTCCTGGAGGTGCCGGCGGCACCGCTACACTTGCGGCTCAGCTGGGGGAAGCAGACAGCGGGCGTCCCGGAGGTGGGGCCGTATAGGCCCAGGTTTCGGGCCGCCGCCGATTTCCTGGGCAGCTTGACGGACGGGAACGGCGAGAAGACTTGCGGCTTCGCCGCGGAGGCGGGAATGAAAGGGCGAGACGAGGACCCGACGGAGGAGAGCGAGAGTGTGGACGGGGACGATGCTTTGTAGAAGCCTCGAACGGGTGCGGAGCAAGCGGCGCGACGAGCGGAGCTCGACGGCGGCGTGGAAGGCGGCGTCGGGGAGGACGACGGTTCGACGGACGTTAACGTAGAAACCGGAGAAGGTGACGGACTCTGAGTTGAAGGCGGAGAATATGGGACGCGGGAGTGAGGCGGCGTGACGGCGGGGAAATGGCCATCGCCGCCTTCGGAACTTGACGAGTCCTTCTGCGCGACTGAAGATGGATGAGGGACAGGCTGGGTATCCGAAGTCTGCTTTGGAGGATTGTCCTCCAGGTCCACGGTGCCCAGTCGCACCTCCACCTCGTCCGCCTCCGCGGGAGCATTCTGTGGGGCGCCCTCACGCACCGGATCCGCACACTCGGAAGAGGCGCTCTCCTCGGCGGCGCCGTCACTAACTCGGTCTTCCGTTTTCCCGTTCTCCTCGTCCATCTCCTCGGAATCTCCAAAGCCCAGCTGAGCCCGGGCCCAGGCGACGTTCCTCCGATGGGCTCGCACGTGAGCCCGCCAGGGAGACCCCGCGCCGCCGTCGGAGGGCCGCGAGCCGCGCCGCCGCCCGCCCGGGGAGCCCCGGGCGGGGGACGACGCGGCGGGCGTGCCGCCGGAAGGCCGGGAAGCTCCGCGGGGTTTCCGACCCAGAAGCAGGTGGTTGATGACTGTGCCGGAAGGGTTGAGTTGGGACGCGAGGACGCGGGTGGCGGGACACTTGTCTGGAGGAACAAAAGACCAAGATTAAGAAAGTGGCAATAGAACGCTAATTCTTCTTGCACTACTCAAAGTTCTGGATTTTGGGCTTTCGGGTGACATTTCACAGGTGTTTGATGGACCAGTACATCATCTGGTTCAATTAGAATTGCTTTTTAAACAGTCCACTTCCTGTTTGAAGAGTGTCAACAGCAAATTGCAACAAAGTTAGACTGACTGGAAGAGTCACAGAATGGCATAGAAATTGCTCTGCAGCTCCTCATTAGAAAACTGCAAGTTGTGCAAAAACTACTAAAACTTTGTGTATTCAAATGAAGTTCCCTTGTGAAGTGTATTTTAGGCCTCATTGTGAAATATTTGAGTCGTGTAAATAAAATGTCCAGTCGCAGGGGACAAGGCTGATCAGAGTGCTGACTTGAATTTGCAGGATGCTCATATTGATTAGCAATTGGAGAAAAAACATGTTGGTGATCATCAAAATTAGAGCAGATGGAGAAAAGGGAACTTGCAGCCACAATCGTAGTAATTACACTGCGAAAACTCCAATCTACGATTTAATAAGTCGCATGAAGGCAAAATATGTTTGTTCTTTATCTGGCAGTTTTTGTGAAGAGCATTTCACTTGCGTCAAACATTTTTGCTACTTAATGAACTGGTGTGACTAAAAATAGCAGAATTCTATCGGTGTACTTGTGAAAGACATCGGTGGAGGTTTTTGAGGCGAGCGACGTTCGCTTGTTTGAAGAACTCCGTCAAAATTTCAATTTTTCCTTGTTTTTGCAACGTAATCCGCTTCGATTAGGACCAGAACCGCAAGTTTACCGTTAACACCGTCACTTCGACGGCGGCCGTGTTTGTTCTGCAAAATTCGGGACGTGTGCTCACGCCGGCTCCTACGAGGCGGCGTCAAATCCCCTCTTTTGCCCCGTGCCCACCTGTGTGAATGCAGAGCTGCGCGGCCTGCTGCTGCTGCCGCCTCTTGGTGCGAGCGTACTGCTTCTTGAGCGCGTGGATGTCGGTGCTCATGCGTTCCGTCATCATGCTGTTGATGGCCGCCTGGTGTTCCGCCCTGGCCCCTCCCCCCACCGCTCCCGGACTCAGCTCGGCGATGTCGCCCCGCTCGGCTCGCTGGTCTGGCGGCAAACGGCGTTCCGTTGTTAGTCGTGTGCATGTTTTGGGACAAACAAAAGTGAGGTGTGCGCGTAAAACGGGTCTGACCCTTGAGGTGCTTGTGGTACCGCTGCATCTCTGGCGCCAGCAGACCCCCCAGCGGCCCCAAACAGCCGAGCGCCGACACGGCCGCATCGTCGTCGTCGTCCGCTTCCGCCGCCTCGTCGTCGCTCTCCCAGCCGCTGCCGACGACAAGACGCAAAAGCCGTCACGACAACACCCGCGTTTGACGTGCCGGAGCGCTTGGCCCCTCCCACCTTCCGTTGGGCTTGACAGAGGTCGGGAAGGGCGTAATGTTGTAGGTGTACTTCTCCCTCAGCTCGGCCAGCTGAGGGAACGGGAAGGTCGCCATGCCGTAAACCTCCTGGAAGACGTTTTCGCCTCGTTGTCAAGACGGCCTCCGGGTTGGCTAATCGAGCTCCATTGTTACCTGTATGAGGTCAGGAGGATCGACGAGGTTGCGGTCCAGCATCTCCCGAGTCAGGCGACCCATCGTGCTGTAGAAGTCATCGGCCGTCTGGCAATACAAAATCCTCCTGAACGGAATTTGGAATTTATGTTGGCGCGGGCAAAGAGCGACGCCGACGAAATGTGGCACTCACTCTCCCAGTCGCTCCCAGATGGCGAGGGCGACGCGGAACAGCACCTCGGAGCCCTCGAAGAACACAGAGTCCCAAATCTTGAGCACGGTGGGCGCCGGCAAGCAGGTGGCGAACATGGTAAGGAACCACTGCATGGTGAACACGTTGGTCAGCGGCGGCTCGTAGCTGCCTGACGGAGACGACGAGCGAATTTCACTCCCGAGTGAAGGCACCGCCGCGGAAGGCGCCGTGCGACCGTGTCATACCTCCCGCCTCCTTATTGGCCGCCTTCTGGAGGCGGTGCAGGTGTTGGGACAGCCTGGGAAGCTTGACGCGCAGAAGGTCTCGGAAGACCGCCATGTCCACTGACCGAGACGAGGCGCAGGTCACACGTGAGTGTACGCTGACGGAGGGTTGTAACGTTGAGTGTGTGTACCTGACAATGCGCGGAGGTTGTTTGCAAAGTAGCTCTCAGGCAGCACTTTGTCAATCAGGTAGATCATGACCTGCAGATGACATCATCATGGTCACGGGCGCGTGGCGAGACGGATGACCTCATGAGGTCAACGTCACCTTGAGCGCGTCGCTCTCGTCTCCCTGGGTAACCGCCAGGATGAGCGCGGCCAGCACGTTGAAGCCTTGGCAGTAGCCCACCGCCTTGTTCCAGCGGGCGTACGCCAGCAGAACCCGCTTCAGGACCACCCTGTCCTGCTCCCCCTCCTGGCCGCCGTAAGAGCTGCAGCCCGTCCTGTGCAGGTCCTGGAAGGTGGGTGACACGTGCCGTACATCACAACAATGTAAAATGTTCAGGTATCTTCACTATTTTTCGGACCGCTCTTTGCTTTGACTCACTCTCACTTTGTCAAAATAGGCTTTGGCGATTACGAGTACGATCTGCAATTGTGGTTACCTTGACGATCTGGATGCCCAGCGAGTCGTCATCTGGGTTGCTGCGCTCGTTGAAGGCGAAGCGGAGCGTCTTGTCCCAGTCGATGGAGATGCTGTGGAGGTACTGGTCGGCCAGCGTCAGCCACACCTGCGCGCGCGCACACGCACGCACACAACGCTGAGTTGTTTGCGTCAAGTCGGCAGGATGCTTGCGCGTGACTCACCCGCTTCCGCCATTCTTTGGGGATTCCGGTCGGAAGTCTGGCCACGGCTTTAAGGGCGTCGTACCACTGCGGCGCACAAATGTAAACACCATTTACACTAAATTCATATTTGCGAAATATATACATGAAAAAAGGACTGTGCAGTTTGCCGAGTTATTTTGCATGTCTCGACTGCATTCGACTCACTTTTTGCATGCAATATGAGCTGGAAATCATTGGGTAGAATTCATTGATTTATCAGTAAAGTAAACAAATTGAAATTTGACGTTTTTTTTCATCTTTTGCAAAGTGACTTCGGCAAATGGATGTTTATAAAAAGTCGACCTGCTGAAATCCGTTCTTCCCAACAGAAGGTTCGATGGTGAACTTTAGCCTCGTGTCCACTCCTGTCAACACAAACACAAGCACACTAAAATAAGCATTGAGAGATTTTGTGGGAAAAGAATGCATTTTCGCTTCTAGCAAAGTAGCCACATTGTATGGAGATTTGTGTTCGAGTGACGTAGCAGCGCATGCGCAGAAAACCCGGAAGTGTCGCCAAAATAAAACTATTAAAATCCGTCCCGAGTCACGAAAGATTCTGAGACTTTTAATAGCGGGGGGTGGGGGAAATCAAGTGCAGAGATGAAAATGTTAGAGTTAAAAGGGAGTTCCGGTCCAACGATCATTTTGTCAAATTGAACTGTCACCGTCATTATGAAATGTCAAAGTCGGACAACCTGCTCGACTGATGTCGTCAGTTCGCTCCTCTGCGTTATCCGCCATTTCCCCGTTTTATTCCGAAAGCCGACTTGCTTGCTCGGAGCTTTGGCAGAGGATTAACTCAAGCGCAAGCCACGCCCGCTTCGGGTGTCAATCACGCGCAGATGAACGCCACTCGAACATCTCATTTGGCAACAATTTCACCAAGAGTGATGAACGCGTCCCCTCCCGACTAATCACTATCGGGCGTTTTTTTTTTTTTTTTTTAATGGTGTGCTATACAGGTGCACGGTGACGTCATTGCAGCGTTCACAGAATGGCCGCCGCCGTCGTCGTCGTCACCTGGTTCCAGCGTGCACAGCAGCCTGGGCGCGCTCCTCGAGATGCCGTTGCGTTTCCTCAGCACGCTGCTGATGATGTTGCCGACCCCGCCCGACGCCTGCTGCCGCTGCCGCTGCCGGCCGCCCGCCCGGGGCCTCCTGCCGGCCAGCGACGAGGCACCGCCCAGGCGCTCCTGCCGCATGCTGAGCCCCGAGCGAGTCCGACGTGCAGTCAGCTCATGACGAGGTCACGAGCAAATCCGTCAAAATAGGAGGACGATAATAAAATTGTAAAAAGTGCTCTGCTGCGGGTGATGCTCAACACGTCTTCCTCTTCTTCGTCGTCCTGTTTTTGCACGTCATCGGGAGGAGGTGCGAGGATGCAGGAAGCAGCACCGGCAGGGGATGCACGCACCAGCAGGGGGCGCTCGTTCCCATGTGTTGGTTTTATTTACCTCGGCCAAGCAGGCTGATTTCAAAATTGAAATTGGGGTGTGCGCGCATCGAGAAAATTCTAACGTCAACATTCAGAAACGGACTTTAAGCAAGCTTCATTTGTATTGGCAAGTTCAGACATTGAAATAAGTCATTTGTTGACTATAAAATGCCATTTCAACGGATGTGAATAGTAGTTCCTTGGACATTTAAGACTCTTAAGCGCCATTTGCCAGCTCAGCATGAATCATTTTGTACTTGGCATCCCACGAGTGATTGTCAAGTGGGCCCTTTGAACGCTGACTTATCGAAATTTATTGCTCCATCTCGACTCGCTGGCCAAATTAAACAATCACTGATTCGTTGATCGGGATTACTGCACGACTGCTAGTTTATTTTGCTGAATGACGTTCTGCGCTTTTGCCCTAAATGTACTGTATATTTTGTTGCAGTTTCGAGTTTGTTGTGGTCTTTGTGCGTTTTAACACGCGAGCGTTTCTTACGTCGTTTCAGCGAGACGGCTTGCAGGCAGGCGGTGACGATGTCGTAGTAGTTCTGCAGTTTGCGTACCAGTCGATCTCGCCGCCTCAGCTGGCGAATCAACTTCGCCGACCGGACGCCGGTGCGGTACTTGACCTCCTGGATGATGGCGCGCAGCTCCTCAGGTTCTTGAAGGAAAAGGGGAAGAAGAAGAAAAGGAGATACTTCAACATTGTTCCCACTAGCTTTGTTATAATGACCCTTTTTCATAACAGCAAATATATTCATTTTTCTATCGGTGCAACTTGTACCACATTTCAGCCTCCAGACCAGCAGAAGGCGGCAGAGAGGATAAACAATCAGTTGCCATATGATGTTAAGAGTATGCGGCGGATGGAGGCGCTCAGGAAGTCGGAAGCTGGGTGTTGACGTTCCGCATTGTTGAACTTGGCACACGCGCAAACAATGTCAACTGTCAACGTGATAATTTATGTTTGGGATTTCAGGACAGTTTGGCTCCTGACAAATGAAAAGAGAAAATCCGATGGAGATCTGCTGCTGTGCCTGTTGTTGCCCATTTTGTGCGCACGCCCAAACCCTCGCAACAATTTAACTGGATTTCTGCGGTCGTCTTATGATAAAATTGCATAATTTTATCACCACGTTGCACACAAAATCCACTCGAAGGAATCTTCTAGCACAGATCCACGAATTGGCTCATACTCGAGTTTGTGTTACATGGCAGCGCGTGTGCGCATGCACGCTCCCTTCACCTTAATTATTTCCTCAGTGACTAACGAGTGAATCAGAATGAGACGTGCACTGCATGATCACGTTTCCAAAGGAAATTGCAATAATCCAGTAAAATGTGTGCACAACAGACTGAAACAAACTTTAATAGCGCATACGTACTAATACAAATTGCAATAGTTTTAGATCTTTTACTGATGTACAATACCTGAGTTGAGAAAAGAAAAAAAAGTGCATTCAAAACGACTCGATGACAGAAACACTTCAATGAAGGTACAGTGGCCTCGAGGGGGCCTCGCCCATCGTAGCCATGTTGTCGCTCACCTTTGCGGGCCAAATAGTTGACCTGGTGCCTCCTGGTGTGTTTCTCCTGCAGCTCCTGCAGGAATCCGGAGCCGGCGTTGCAGCGGCCCTGGAAGGCATCCGGGCCGGACGCCTCGGTGGAGCTGTCCCAGCTGTCCACGTTCCTCTTGCCGCTGTACGTGTCGTACAGCTCCACCAGCAGGCAGTCCACGATGGACGTCCTCGGGGTGGCCGCGTCGGGGTCGCTGTCATTGGCCGGAGGGGGGGCGGCCGGACCGGGCCATCGCCGGAAGCCGGAGAAGTCGTCCGAGCTGAGCAAATCGTCGCATATGTCAACTTGTAAAAGTTGCTTGCCGTTGAATTGCACCTCAGACGCCATCGGTGAGCCCGCAGGAAGTTTCTCGAACTACTTTGTGCGCGCAGAATTTGACTTTGGCTCAAGTTGTGGCTCCGGAGGAAGAAGATCGTGCATCGCTCCGGTCCTGATCCGCGCGAGCTCGCAACCGCTTTTCACGCTTCCTTCCTCGATCTTTGACGGTTGGCCGGCCCACTTTTGGCCCAACGAACTCCGCCGAGGTTCGCCCGGCACGACAGGTGCGACGGCTTTGCGGGGCCAATCAGAGGCCAGCTCCCAAAAACACCAACGCGACCAACCGGGATTCCTTCCTGCATCCACGTCATCGCCGTCTCTGCCTTGAAATGGCGTAGAAACGACACGTAATGCAAACTATTTGCTCGGTTATTAAATAAAGACGTCAAGAATTCCACACACGACCTTTTGTCTTTTTGTTTTAATCGTACGTTGTTCGTGATAGAAGTGGTGTCGAAGAGCGAACTCGTCCAACTGTCGGGCTTCACCACACTCAAGTTTCCCTGCGAAGCTCACAGGGTAACACAAACCGCACTGAGCAGTTCAAACAAAAGAGAAATATTGTCGCGAGGGCTGACTGGGCTCCTGCGACATTCCGCAGTTAAAAAAACAAAAACAAAAGACAAAAAAACATCACGTGACTAAGTAAAGAGAAGTGGAGGAGCGAACTCACAACGCGTAACCAGTAAGAGCGTCATCTTGGCTGCTACAAATAAAGTTCAAGTGGAAAAAAAACCAGACTGCCTGTTGGTGACAGATGCTCATTATTTAGTATACTAATTGTAAAGTGAGCCGAGGAAATGTCTTGAAATGAGGACACTGACAGAAAAAAAGTCGAAACACAATAGACGACGTAATACAGCCTTCTTGAATTTGAGTTTTGTTCAGCTTTGCCAGTTTGAGTAACTACATCAAGGTGGGTCGATAAAACGCCGTGCAATCAATAGCTCCGTCTTAGATATTGAAGCATATGGTCTGGGTTTCTTCTCCCGAGCCATGTTCAAGGCAATGCTGCCCTCTTGTGGCTCGTTGGAGTCAATACATCACCCACTTAACCCACGATCCGGCAATGCTACCCTCTTGTGGCTCAGTGGAGTAACTACAACCAACTCTTGACCCACGATCAGGCAATGCTGCCCTCTTGTGGCTCATTGGCGTGAATACATCAGAATCAGAATCAGAATCATCTTTATTTGCCAAGTATGTCCAAAACACACAAGGAATTTGTCTCCGGTAGTTGGAGCCGCTCTAGTACAACAGACAGTCAATTTACAGAACACTTTGGAGACATAAAGACATTGACAAAAAACAACAACAAACAACAATTGTGCAAAAAGATGCAGAGTCCTCAGTTCGAATGGCTATCGCAATAGTCCGGTGCAATGACCATTGGGCAAAGGGCACTGAGACTTCAAGGAGTGTATGCGGTTTAAAGTGAATACATCAGCCACTTGACCCACAATCTGGCAATGCTGCCTTCTTGTGGATCAGTGGACTAACGAGCGTCCCGGGTTCGATCCCCACGCTGTGAACTCCACTTGAAAAGAAGGATCGAACTCGAGTCACCAGAACTGCAGTCAGTGACACAAACTATCGAGCTATTTTCACGTGACAAACTCTGGCGCTCAAAAATGCTTGAAATGGCCGAATGGTCTAAAACCGGTTTTTGTGACCCAGGTATTAGTTTCTTGTTGTTTATTATAAAATTATTATTTTTTATTTATCCGCTAATAAACATACCGGTTCTTTAGCGCTGCCTCGCAAGAAAAAATAAAATAAAAAAAATCAAACGTGTCATTTGACAAAGTCATGGAGGGCACTACTTCCAAAAAACCCCTAGAGGAAGCAAAGTATTAAAGCCAAGTAGTTTATACCTTTATAGTGAGTAAAGAAGAAGAAGCTAAACAGGAAGTGAGCCATGGCGCTCGAACCAGAAAAAAAAACAAAACAAAACAAAAACGTTGGATTACAGTATTAAGATAACAAATAAATGCCAAACCCAAAGTAGGTGAAGTGATTTTGGAAAATCACACTTCTACATTTATGTAAAAAAGTTTTATTTTTTTCTTCAAATTCCTATCTGTCGATAACATGCTTTTAAACATATATTTAAATGTTAAATACAAGGTAAAAATGTGATACATATATATATATATATATATATATGAATGAGTTTGTACTTTAGTAGAGGTGGGTCTTTGAAGTTTGTAAAGAATAAGAAATTCCATTCAACTTCTTTCTCTGCTTGATAGATGTAATTTCGTCACCCCCTTTTTGTGTATCTGTTATCTACTGGAAAGCTTACTGTACTTCTCTTAATGGAAAGATGTAGTGATACATGTTTTGAAATGTCTTGTATTGTTCTTTCAATAACAAACAAAACTACCACCGTAAAAAAAAATTATGAAAAAAAACAAACGGTCAAATGTTTCCTTCTAGTGTTCAAACATGTTACTGCAAGCCATTCGTCCTATTGGCCCAGAAGTTAATTAATTGAGTGACAAAATCAAGGAGAAAGAAAGAAACACTCACACTCCTGAAAAATAACTTAAAAACTGTTTGCCTGAGTTTTTAAGTTATTTTTCGTTTAAAATCAAGTAAAAACAGTAGGTATTCCTGCTCGAGAGGGTTCGAATCCACTGATCATGGTTGCTTTGTGATTGTAATCATCAAATGATAATAATAATAATAATAATAATGGAAACAAATTAGAAGAAGATGCAAATGCGAATGCGAGTTCTCGTGCACGCGCCTGCCCTCAACCACGCGACAGCTGCTGACAAGATGGCGACCCTCGCAGGAGAAATGAAGGCACAGCATTGAGTGGCGTCAAGTACAAGAGAAGCTCCGTATGTGTCATTTTGCACTTGATTCCGACACGGTCGCCTATTAACCCGGATCCGGTCCGAACGAGCGCCGGTGATGTTGGCTCCGTAGCCCAAATATGTTCAGATTTTGAAGCAGCAGCTAGCCCGGCTGAAGTTAGCCTAGCATGCTCGCGTGTAGTCGGAATTGACATCAAAATGTGACAAAAGTGTGGAAATGGTGTGTGCATCAACATTCTCCTTGTTTTGGACACATTTTGACTGTGGAATCATTTCAGTCAGTTTTGCATTTTGTTCGGGTGTTTGTTTACAGCTGTCTAAATTGCACGCAAGCTGCTTTATTTAGCCTGACTTTTGTTGTTGTTGTTGTTGTTATTATTATTATTATTATGTCCTTGCTGCGTGACAGGCTGCATTTTGATGTCGGAGAAAGTGTCAGCTTTAATCTTAGCAAGGTGCGAACTTGGTGGTTGTACTGCAGGCCAACTTAGTTGCGGTTCTTTTACAACTTGTTGCCACTCGTCAGGCGACGTCATTTCCCAACGACGGGATGCATTTATTGTGCGCGACGACGACGATTTTCAGAGTCTGAAGTCCGATTCTGGAGTCTGTCCCAGAATGCACCCTGGACTGGTCGGCAGCCAAGCACACAAGTAGACAAACAAGCGTTCGCACTCACATTTTTGACACGTACGGACAATTTTCAATTTAGTCTCAAATGTTGTGGTGGGCGAGCAGGATTATTTGGAGAAAAGCCGCCCATGCACAGGAAGAACACACAAACACCACGCAAGAAGGCCTGAGCTGAGGTTTGAACCCTGAACTGTGAGGCAGGTGTGCTATCCGCGAGCTGGAGTTACGGCATAAAGGCGCTCCCGTTGAGCCAAGTGAAAAAGTCGTTGGACGATGAGGTGCCTGAGGCGTGCGGACAAGGATAAAATGATTTCTTTCTTTCTTTCTTTTCTTTTCTATTTCTGAGCCAAGGTGCACATTTTATTATAAAGTGTCACAGCGCTCACAGGTTCTCCTAAAACAAATGTTTCCTTCCTCCGTAGACATCAGCATGCCCCGGGAGGGTGCCCGTTCTCGTTGCCTCGGTGATATGAAGCCAGCGTGACACGGCCGGCCACGCGAGAGCTTTGAGCCAGCGAGCGCCGCAGGCGCGATGGACCGCTGCAAGCACGTGGGGCGGCTGCGCTTGGCCCCGGACCACTCCATCCTCAACCCGCAGAAGTGGCACTGCGTGGACTGCAACACCAGCGAGTCCATCTGGGCGTGCCTGGGCTGCGCTCACGTGGCGTGCGGCCGCTACATCGAGGAGCACGCCCTGCAGCACTTCAAGCAGCAGCGCCACCCGCTGGCCATGGAGGTCAACGAACTCTACGTCTTTTGCTACTTGTGCGACGACTACGTCCTGAACGACAACGCCACGGGAGACCTCAAGCTGCTCCGGAGCACCCTCAGCGCCATCCAGAGCCAACGCTACGAGGTCACCACCCGCAGCGGGCGCACCCTCCGCTCCGCCACCGACGCCCCGACGCCGTGCGGCGCCAGCGAGCTGCAGCTCCGGGACGAGGACCGCATGTTTACGGCCCTGTGGCACCGACGCCGCGCGCTCATGGGTCGCGTCTTTCGCTTGTGGTTCGGGCTGACGGAGCGCGGGCGGGCGAGGCAGGAGGAGGAGAGGCGGCGCGAGCAGGAAGAGGATCAGAAACGCGAGGCGAGGGAGCGAAGGCGTGCGCTCAAGAGGCAACTGCACGAGCAACTGGAGAACGCCCCGCAGAGGAAGAGTCGCCGCTTACGTCAGAGGACTCGGAGAACTCCGGACGGCGTCGTGAAAACCCCCCAAAAGACTAACACGTCCGCACCCCTCCTCGCCCGCCGCTCTCGAACTCCCGCCACGCCCGCTCCCAAGAGAAGCGCGCGTGTCAAAAAGACTGACTCGAAACCCAAATCCAAGAGCGGCTCTTCTTCTGGCGGCAAATCGAAACGCAAACCTTTACCCGCTCCTTCCCGCCAAACCGCCAGCCGCCGAAAGCAGGCCACCGAAGATGGCGGCTCGCCCTTCAAGCGGCGCCCGACGGTCACCCCGGGGGTGACGGGCCTGCGGAACCTGGGCAACACGTGCTACATGAACTCCATCCTTCAGGTGCTGAGCCACCTGCACGTCTTCAGGGAGTGCTTCCTGCGCCTCGACCTCACGCAGGCTCTCGAGCTGCTGGCGTCCGCCGTGCACGGCCAGCTGGCGGCCGAACCCTCGCCCCTCTCGCCCCACAGGAAGGGAATCCCGGCGGGGGCGGGGCTGAGCGGCGGCGCGTCGCGGGGCCGCAACATGGAGCTGATCCAACCCAAAGAGCCCAGCTCCAAGCACATCTCGCTGTGCCACGAGCTGCACACGCTGTTCCAGGTGATGTGGTCGGGCAAGTGGGCGCTGGTGTCGCCGTTCGCCATGCTGCACTCGGTCTGGCAGCTCATCCCGGCGTTTCGCGGATACGCCCAGCAAGACGCGCAGGAGTTCCTATGCGAGCTGTTGGACAAGGTGCAGCGGGAGCTGGAGAGCACGGGCGCGCGCGCGCCCAGCGCGGCCGACGTGCCGCACACGCAGAAACGCCTCATCAAGCAGGTCCTCAGCGTGGTCAACACCATCTTCCACGGGCAGCTCCTCAGCCAGGTACCACGCTAAATTGGAATCCAGACTCTCGTCACAAAAAGTTTGGGATATCGAAATTTCAGGATGAACCTAAAATGCAAAATTAACAACAGGTGTTTTTTTTGTTTTGTTGTTTTCTTCCCCCGTAATGGCTGCCGCTGCCATCTGGATGGTGTCGTCCAACGCTGTTTTTGGGTCTTTACGCGGCAGGTGACGTGCGTGGCTTGCGACCATCGCTCCAACACGGTGGAGCCCTTCTGGGACTTGTCGCTGGAGTTCCCCGAGCGCTACCACAGCAACAGCAGCCGCGAGTCGGCCACGCAGGCCTCCTGTCACCTCACCGAAATGTTGGCCAAGTTCACCGAGACGGAAGCGCTGGAGGGGAACATCTACGCCTGCGACCAGTGCAACTGTGAGTACCGGCACCCCCGCCGGCCCGACGCATTTACAGCTAAATGTCCGGGAACTTTTACGGCTTACTGTTTTCTTGAATTGAACTCGGTAGACTTGTATCTATGGATGTCAATAAACGCCTAAATAAAAACAAAATATCTGCGTAATGGCCAGTCAAAGGTTGAATACATTTTATTGGAGATGCACCCTGTATTTGTTGTTCATTTTGGCTTTTTTTTCCCGGTAAAAGTGGTTTATAAAAATGTTTTTTCTAATGTATTTACTGGTCCTAAATTCTGTTAATTAAAACATATTTATTAATTCATGTTTATTTTTAAATTTTTCCCATATTGGTTTTCTGCAAATAAAAACGACATTTTAATTGAAAGTTATTTTAAAAGTTTTTTTTTTTTTTTTAAATTAAAGTAAATAAGTGGTTCATTAAGTGCAATTGAAGTAATTTGTTCTTCGATCACGCTTGCAACCCAAATCAACATTTCCAATTGAAATGATTCACAATGCTGTCGTTCTTCTCCTCCTTCTCCTTCTTGTTGACTAGCTACGCGAAGGAGGTCCTTGTCCAAAGCGGTCCTCCTCACCGAAGCGCAGAAACAGCTGACGGTCCACAAACTGCCTCAGGTCCTGCGGCTCCACCTCAAGCGCTTCAGGTAGGACCACCGTGTCCGGAACCCCCCCCCCCCCCCCCCCCCGACTCTCGGACTTTCTGAGACATTTGATCAAATTGAAGCCCTCTCATCAGGACATCCAAGGGGGAAAAGAGCTAAACTGTGCATGTTTGAATCACAATACATTTTGGAAAATGCGCGGGGTCCTCAGGTGGTCCGGTCGCAACCACCGGGAGAAGATCGGCGTCCACGTGAGGTTCGACCAGCTCCTCAACATGGAGCCGTACTGCCGCGGCGGCGAACCCTCCGCCGCGCCGACCTCGCCGCGCACCAAGCTCTTCCTCTATGACCTGTCTGCGGTGGTGATGCATCATGGGAAAGGCTTCGGCTCGGGCCACTACACCGCCTACTGCTACAACTCGGCGGGAGGTGAATTTTTTAATTTATTAAGATAATAAATTGGGTATTTCCCACCATTGAGAGTAGTCCTTCACGCTTTGTGTCCGACATTTGACGTTGTTAAAAAGGAAACGAAGCAGCAGCTACAGTCTGTGTTTTGAATTGGACAAAAAGGTCTGAAATTGCGACACCGTTGAATGAAAACTCAGCAGCTAGCTCGCCGGCTACCTCGCTAATGCGGCGTGTGACTTTCCTTCCGGCAGGTTTCTGGGTTCACTGCAACGACTCCAAGATGAACGTGTGTTCCGTGGACGAGGTTTGCCGGGCGCAGGCTTACATCCTCTTCTACACGCAGCGAGTAACTCAGGACAAAGACCGGCCGCTGTAGCCCAGGACTTCTTGGTATACGGGAGTGATCACGTAGCTACTTCAATGTACGCTTGTCTTTTTTTTAATCAGAGATGCAACATGTCGCGTACGGGGAGGCTCAGTCCCGCTGACTGACTTTGCATGCAGGCAGGCAGGCCTTCACAGGACCTCAAAGTCCCACTTTTAGTCCTCACGCACGGGATTGTAGCAGGTCATTTTGTTCCATCCCTGACAGATCAGCTAAAGTGCCCTTTAAAAAAAAAAACAAAAAAATACTAAATGGAGATCTATTTTTATAGACCAACCTTTTGATCCGAGGAATGTATTTTATAATTCCTGATTCAACACCACCTGCAATTTATGACACAGCGCCTAGGGATTTTATGTATTTAATGGAGCGTACACTCCAGAGATGTTACCTCCATACCGGAGGACGCTGTAGAGGGAAAAAAACTAAAGTCAACCATGTTTCCTTGAAAGCACAGTTTAACATCAGCTCCTACTCCATTTGTGTGTAGTACTATGCAAATTGTTACCTCACTTTTTTCTCGAGAAAATTACCTCAATAAATGAGAATATTTTTCCACTTTTCTACTAAAACCTGTTGTCTGGTCACTGTTTGCACACGAAAGGACAACTCGGTCGTAGATGAGCAAATTTATTTGAATCTTTTCCTTACAAAAACATTCCAGGGAATTCAAAACGGGAACCGAGGAGGCATTCATTCCCTGCTGTTAGCGACAGAAGCCAAACGTACTGAATGTAGCTTAACCTGATCTGTTTGACGCACCGAAAGGCAGGTTACACTTTTCCGTCTTCGGCAAATATGACAAACTGAAACCTTCCTGCTCGTTGAATCAGGAGAAGAACCGATAGAAGAGTCAGAAAGCAAGTCCTCGCCGTTTCATCGGTCTGCGGATGAGTCGGTTGGTGTCGGGCGGGCGTTCAGTAGTCGTCTCCCCGGCTCACCACCTCCTTGCAGGTGGGCCTGAGCAAGATGGTGTGCTCAAACTGCGCCGTGTAGCAGCCCTTGGTGTCGCACAGCGGCGGGTAGGGGTCCATGATGCCCAGGTCGCACAGGTTCTTCAGGGCCATCAGGTACTTGCTCTCGCCCAGGCGGTCCAGCCACCGGCGGCAGAAGGCCAGCGTGCCGAAGTTCTCGTTGATCACGTTCAGGAGGTGCTTCGCCCGTGGGAGCCTGCGAGTGGAGGTAAGTCAGTTTTTTCCTTAATGTCCTTAATTCTCACTCAAAGTTTTCCATTCCTACAGTTGGGAATCTTGAATTTATTTAAATTAATACAACATAGTTTTAAAGATTTTTTTCAAAAAATATATTTTCAAATTTAATTTCATTTAAATGTCAAATACCTCTTAAAATGTCATTTTCTAATAAAATAAATGTATTGTCAATTAATAAAGACAGCTACAAAATGAAGGACGTCCACTTCGTTTCCTCGTAATTCTCACTTTAAATTATTATTATTTTTTACTAATAAAGATAAAACGTGGACCGATCGTAATGCAGGAAAACGACAACAGAAAAGGCGACCTGATGGGCACGTGGCCCACGTCAAAGTTCTTCATGTAGTGTGAGCACTCCATGTCGTCGTGGACCACGCCTTTGCCCGTGCTGCCGAACGTCTCGATGGCGTACACCTCGCCTTCCTGCCCACAAAACAAAACCCCCCCAAAAACTTTTGGACACTTATCGGAAAAATCTAAAAAAAACCTAAAAGTTTTTGCTTTGAAGCCCACCTCCATTTTAGTGGCTTCCCCTCCTTTGACGATTGGCACAGTCTTTCCGGCGTGTATCCTGTACTGGCCAATGGAATGGCCGTTGAGGTTTCGGATGGGTTTGACTGCGGACACAAGCATCCTATACGTTTAAATACACTCGAAAATATTTTTGAAACTTACGAAAGGATGGGGGGAGAGAGAGACACAAATTGTCCTTAATCTCTGGACAGAACTCAAAAGTGAGTTACCTTGATACGTTTTGCCATCCAGCTCCACCTCGTAGGACTCCATCACTTCCTGAATGGCCTCCCCGACGTCACACAGACGCACGTCGATTCCAGCGTTCTGCGGCGAGCGATAACATGAAATGTGAGCTCTGTGTATTCAAAAATAAATATTCTTTACGTGCGGCGTACTTTGATGCCGGTGTTGGTGGCGTCTTTGACGGCTTCCAGCAGCTTGTCGTACTTTGGGTTGAAGGTGACGGTGAAGGCACAGTCAATGATTCGCCCTGGAGACATCAACAAACATGTAGCGGCCGTTTTGAGGACGCCATTTGCCCGACGTACCGTTGATGTGCGTGCCAAAGTCGATTTTGCACACGTCGTCGTACTGCAGGACGGTGGGGTCTCCGGCGTTGGGAGTGTAGTGGGCGGCGCAGTGGTTGAGCGAGCAGCCGGTGGGGAACGCCAGGCCGGCGTGCAGCTTGTTCTCCTTGATTAGCTTCCGGGAGCAATCCTCGAGACGCTCGCTGACGCATCGGGGGGAGGAAGGAAGCATGTTATTGATCGAGAGAAAAGCAGACACGGTGGTTTTTTTCATGATACGAGCGAAGAAGAGTGAAAGAGTGAGCAAAGGGGAGCGCGAGTGCGGCCTCACCATATTTCGATCATGGTCATCCCGGGTTTCAGGAACCCTCTGACGTGCTGCCGGACCTGCCTGTGAGCCTCGGCCGCCTGCCTGAAGTCGTTCCACACCTCCTCGTTGGCTTTGTCCAGCACTCGCCTCTCCTCGTTGCTGCTGCGCCACGCCGCGCTGCGCCTGCCGCCACACACACAAACACAAATGTTTGCGCTTGTAGACAAATGTACACCACAGATTGTACGTTTTGTGTCAGCGTCTTTACCCATCATGTGAAGGAGGGTATTCGCACTCCTGTCCGATGGGGAACTCCCCAGCAGGATACAGCTCACAGATGGGAATAGACGGCGGATCGGTCTGACCTTTGGCTGTGAAAAACAAAAATCACAAACCCGCTTCCCGTCTTATTTTCAAGGCAGGTCCGGTGCCAACTTACATCCTTTCTTCTTCTTTTTCTTCTTCTTCTTCTTCCCTGCCGAGTTCTCGCCGTCATCTGCGAAGGCGGGAGATGAGGTGATTGGTGGATGAAAATACATGCGTTGAGGGTGTGTTTGACGCCCACCTTCCTCGCCCTCCTCTTCCTTGTCCTCCATCACCTGCTTCTCGAGCTCCTTCGTGACCTCGGCAACATCGTCTCCATCGGGACCTGCGACCAAACACAAACCAGACTAAAAACCCTTCTGCGTGGAAATCTGCTTAGTCAGCAATATGCAAGAGGAAGTGGGTGTGACAAATATTCTTTGTCTGTTTATTTGTATTGCAGCAATGTGAACTAATTAACACCTGATACTACTTTGCTCCAATCGGGAAGTCAGGCCAGCTCACGTAATAGAACACCCTATTACGAAACCGGAAAACTTGGTGGAGGGCAATGGCGGCTCAGTGAAATAAAAGTCAAGAAGTCGTTCGACGGGTGTATTCAACTTTTATTTTGTAAAATGAAGTTCGTATTTGCCCGGCTTTCATTAAGAGTCACGGGTTGTAGCAGTGGATCTTTTTCGGAGGCAGGCCTGACGTGAATTGCAAAAGTGATCCCTAACCCGCATGGCTAACAAGGAGCACCGTCAAGTCCAACTCGTTATGTCACTGCACTTCCGGATATAACTTCACAATAACACAGCTCGATGTCCAGTTAGTTTTTCCAAGTGACTAATTTTGAATGTATCCACAATATTTTCATGTATACTATTGCAACAACAGTTTCGAATGGTTTGCCGTCTGGAACCCCAACACTCCCGACAAATTCAGCACGAGATTGTCTTGTTTTGAAGGCGAATTCCGATTGTTTCCGGGTTTGTACGTTACAAATATGTCCGCCCTGTCAAGGCACCAACAGGTAGCGTTTGCTAAGCTAACCGGCTAGCAGCAGGCTTACCGGCCGCAGCTGACTTGTTCTTCTTCTTCTTTTTCTTCCTCTTCTTGGCCGCCGCCTCTTCCACCGGGTCGACATCCTCTCGATCCGCGGCTTCGCCGTTCATCTGGACCTCCTGGACCTGTTTTTGCTGCGCGAGCACCGCCGCCATGACGATGACAGCCTGCTGCTTCTAAGGTAAGCGCGGGGCATTGTGGGAGCATTGGGGAAGCGCTTGCGTTGGAGTGATGCGTTCAGGGATCTTCGTCGTTTTAGGAACTGAAGGTTGGCAGCCACTCGATGGCACTGTAGTAATTGAATACAATTGAGGCAATGTTACGTTCTGGGCTGATGGCATGCTGCTACACGTTAGTAATGTGCGACATAATTGGTTGGTGGTCCTATAATCTTCCTTTGTCTTTTGTGTATTAGCCATAAAACTGATAAACAAATACAGGGGTAATATTGTAACGGAATGGGCCGATTTAGTAGGGTTCCTACACAGAACATATTAGATAGTGAGTCCATCACGTGTTTGATCCAATAATTGCTCTGTAAATTAGTATTTACTATCTTTGTTCATCCATCTATGCCAGTGACATGTAGTGACAGGCAGAATATTTAAATTCTCTTCCACTAAATGGCAGAAGGTACAACTAACCTGTCGCTATTTAGACAACAGAATGAAGCTTTGTGTTGAACTAAAAGGGGCCCATATTTCCCACTCAGGACGTTTGTGAGTAAATTGGACAGGATCATCTTTACGTCAGCATACTGTAAATACAGGTACCCGCAGAAAACCCATGCATGCGTGCGTAGAACATGCAAACTCCACACAGGCGAGGCCAGATTCGAACTCTGGTCCTCAGAACTGTGAGGCAGATGTGCTAACCAGTTGTTCACCGTGCCACCCACAGTAATGCAATTTAATAACTTATTATGTTGATGACTTTAGCCTATGGTTAACAAACCCACATTTTACCATATCCAGAAAATTTGAATGTTGCATGTGAAACAGTCAAGATTTGAATACAGGACTTGAGGTTGGAATTGGCCTTCTGAAAAGTATTTTCTTGTGTTGAACGAATCCGTGGAATGTCTCAGTTTCACTTTTGGAATTGCAAAAGTGAAATGTCATTTATTGAGAACTATTTGGGACAGTTGTTGTTTGGTGGTGTGCGGTGAGATTCTTCAAATGTTAAATGTGCCTTGGCTCCATTATGTGGTCGTTTTTAAAGTAATTAAAGTTGCAATGTAGTCAACCTCTATACCCCTAAATGTATTCAATGTAAAGTTGACTTAAGTCCACTTCATCAGGTTTCTGTGACTCAAGGTTTCAATGAGTCAGAACAAAGCGTAGGAGATGCCCAGCTGTCGTAGGCCAAATGCAAAGCCCTTCAAAAAAAAAAAAGTGACCCACCTAACCTGTTTTGTCTGCCCCCCATCTTTGCAGCTCAGGAAACATTAGCAGGAAACAGCATTAAAAAGAACTAGATACACCTTATGCTTTTATTTAAGCATATTTTATTTCACATTTGTAAAAAGCAGAAGGGGTGTAGCCCTCACCCGCAAGGCAAGGCAGGGCAGGGCGAAGACGAGGAAAGGCCGTCTCAGCAGTGATTGTCCCTTACTCATTTTTGTTGTTTATTTCCGAGCAAGCAATCCAAGCAGTTTGAGGAAGCATCCTTGTAAATACACATGTACATTGGTGACATCACAATGAATGAGCAGGCTGCCCTCCTGAAATAAAACGCTGATGGTAAAAATAGCATCCACACTTCCTCTTCCTGTGCACGAGAAGGTCAAGCTTTGCATCACAGAACCTGACCAGAACACTCCAGGAACAAAATATTCAAACATACTACATGTTCTTTAATCCTAGAATGGCCTGATGTCATTTATTTGTGGCGTTCCACAGAGTTCTTTCCCCATCCCACTGTAGAATAGAACTGTTTCACAAGTAATCATTTAGTGTTGCAGTGAGGGGAGTCCTCACAGGCTCGAGTGGTTCTTGTACCTGAGCAATAAAGAACAGTAAAGTGAAACATCTCCACAATCTCAAGAAATCATTGCTCCTCTTCCTCCCCCTCATCCTCTTCATCTCCAAACATCTGCTCCTCCATCTTGACTAGCGAGTGCGATCGCGCCGCCACCTGCGCCGCCACGGACGAGCTGAAGCTGAGGGTCTCCGAGCCGTGGATCTCCGTCAGTCTGTCCATGATGGAGAAAGCGGGAACTCTGGGCTTGAGGCGGCAGTCCAAGCCGTTCTGTTCCTCCTCGTCACCCTCCTCGCCTTCGTACTGGTGCAACTCGGATGCTCCGCCTCCCCCTCGGGCACACACAGACGTTCCCGCCGCCTCTTCTTCCGCCTCCAAACCGCAGCTGAACTCGGAGGGGTCAGGCCTCACCCGCTCGTCCTTTCCTTCCTGCGCTGCCCGTTCGTTTCCTGCAGCAGATTCGTCGTCGCCTCTTTCTGCTGAGGCTGTGGAAGCGGCTGACGGAGCGCCGGAACAGCAAATGGAAGCAGCTGCGACGACAGGAAATACTCAACTGACACAAAAACAGCTCAAAATAATCAGTCACTCGTTGGATTTTTGAGTGCCAATCGAAAATGGAAAGAATGATAACACAGATTCAGAGCCCACACGTTCCAGACCTTGTTCGCTGAAGAGCATCTGCTTCCTCTTCATCCTCTCGCCCTCGGACGCACGGAATCCCAGCACCGCCTTGAGCTCGGACAGGACGCGGCGGGACTCCTCCCGCTCGCGACCCTGACGCTCCCGCTCCTCCGGAGTCGACATGTCGCAACACGAGTCCTTGCCTTCGCCGCCCGAGTCCGACTCCGACACGTAGGCCTCGAACTCCTGTCACATTAGAGTCCTCTTGAGTCATACTGGTCTTTTTGACACCGGTTTCCAGGCAAAGTGGCGTATTAGAGAGCAACATGTTAATTTTTGTGAGACATCATCGGTTTGGCGGGCACTGATCATTTCAAGATGTAGGTACCGAGAGTCATCGACATATGTATTAAATCTAACGATAAGGTCACTTTAGTCCACGTCATTGGATTTCTCGCCAAAGTGGGCTTGCGGCTGCATGCGTTCAGATAAGTAGTTATTGTTATTGAGTTGAAGCATCTTGACATAGCCGCTGTGACGTCACGTATTCCGATGATCGTGGTGACGTCTGGAACGACGACAACCGTCAATAATGTAGTTGCAACTTCTCTGCTGTTCTTATGCCTGTGATTTGAAGTCGGAAGATGGCAAATTCATGTCAACCTCAAATCCCCGGGACAGTGGGCCGGAAAAGGACAGCTCTCACCAGCTCTTCTGGAACAGGATCTCTGTCCAGTATCAAAGGATAGGAGGGAGGAGGATCAGGCACCTCGGACCCAGGGATCCCACACTGGTCGGGACCCTCAGCGTTACCTGCAGACATAAGGTGGACACGCATGAGTCGAGGGATCAAACTTTCCTCACGCGACTCTTTCCCACCTGGACAGTCGTTGACCCGCCTCAGCATGCGCTCCGCCTGTCCGACCGTGTCGTCCCAGCATCCGGCGCTGGCCCGCATGTGCGGCTGGAGCCGATTCAGCCTCTCGCTCAGGTCGCGGTAGCTATCCGGAGTCAGCTCGCTGGGCTCCTTGGACACCATCAGTTTCTCCAGGTCGTCCTCCAGGATAATCATCCTGAAGAAGACGTTCGGGTTAGCCATCCGGAGGCGTACGTTGAGCGTTGACATGCTTCTCACTCGCTCAGCAGGGCCTTGAGGTGCAGCTGCAGGCTTCGGATGGAAGCGTGAAGAGTGTTCAGCTCTCGGCACTTCTCTCGGACCCGAGAGCCGCGGTCGGAACCCGACGTCCTGGCCTGCGTCTCGAAGTGGCGGTGAAAGTCGTAGCTTCGCTGCACCTCCTCGAGGCAGGCGGCCAGCGCGCGGTGGAGAGGCTCGGTCACGGCGGCGATAGAGCGGTGCAGTGCGGGAAGAGGAGGCGTGGAGGAATCTTCTTTGGGAACGCCGCCTTCCTTCAGTTCCTCCTCTAGTCGGCGCGGCGACATTAGGAGGGCTAATCGGCGGAAGCACTCTGAGCTTTGCCCCACCCACAGTTGGAACAACATCTGGAGGAGGACAAAGTGTCATTTAGTCAGTTAAGAATAATAACGAAAATGTACACATGCTTACGTGTGTACGTGTTACGAGTATGCTAGCTGAAGGTGGGTTGCTTGTGTTAAGTTTACACAGGCTGGCTGAATGTGCGGCACACGAGTGATCAGGATGCAAAACGCTGGTGTTATTTGGAATGGAATTTGAGAGCAGCACAATTCGGAAGCAAAAGCGAGCTTAGTGCTCACCTTGAGGGCGGGCAGGCTGTAGTCGTCGGTCAGCTCTTGGGCCTGCTCGTCGCCCAGGTGTTCGATGCCCAGGCCCAGGCCCAGCTCCTTCAGAGGCACCGCCGAAACGTAGTTGGTCACGTTGTCCACCTCCGAGCTCAGCGGGAACGTTGGTGGGCATTAAGAAAGACAAAACTCAACCCAGAGACATCTTACAAATTCCTTCTGAATAAATCTTCATCTTCTTGGATAATCTGGGATTCATTGTTGATTGTTTCCATTTGCCTGAATGATTAGAAATGATTTAAGAATTGTGAATTACTCGCCATGTATATGACACACACACACACACACACATTTCGACCACTGCATTTAAGATACACCGTAGTACCTTGACTTATTAGTTACCTGAGCTTAGTTTTTTGCTTTGACTTGCGAGAAAATATGTTAAGATACAAGCGCTAAATGACAGCAGCGAACTTCGCCACAACATATATAGAGTTGAATTTGCCATGCGTGACGTAAGAGGATATTCCTTGAGCATGTGACAGGTGGCCCTTCGCGAGGCTCTGAAGGCCGAGCGGAGGGCCCGGTACAAGGTCTTGCGCAGTCCGATCAGCTGCCGGCCTCGGGGCGGCGCCCCCGGCCCCGCCCTGCTAAAGGTGCCGGCCGCACTCACCCTGTCGAGCAAACTTGACAAGTGAAATGTGATACAACTGTGGAGACGTCCCGAATTGGTAGGAGGAGGGCACACACATTTAAAAAAAACAAACAAACAAACAACAACACTGAGGACCAATCACAACACGGGACAAAATGAAGCGCCAAATAGTCCCTTTCACACTGCCCGTTAAAGATGGCTTTTTTTCCCTGGCTGTTCTCCTGAGAAGGAACCGAAATGGAAGTCTACGTGCAAATTTGGCGGCTTCCGAGGAGGTGGTCTGCGTGTACGGGCTGAGCCCGACGTCTGTGCTAAAGCGCTACAGAAGATTTTTTAAAACGGACGTATGCCATCCATTCTCAACAGGGTCGCAGGGCGCCGGAGCCTCGCCCGGCTGACTTCGGGCAAAAGGCGGACTTCCCCCAGAACTTAACCAAATTTATATCATTTGTATGTATTATAGAAATGTGTATTTTACTGGCATGTTGTATTACTTACAATACACCAATACCTTTCATGGCATAAATGAATAAAAACAGTTGCGTTAACCAATTTTAGGGGTAAACATCGAAAATATTACTTGATAATGTTAACGTAAAAGTGTCTATTTGGCCCACCGTCGATGTTCGCAGTAAGCCATGTTTAGTGTGCAAAGTTTCACAACCAAGACTCACTCGTCCCGCTCAGTTGTGTTGCAGCTCCGATGATTAAAAAGTCTTTAATATTATTATTATTCTCATCCGAGGAAGCGGCAGCGGTCGCTGAGTTGTATGTAAAAGGTACCTTGTCTAACTGAATGCACCGACTGTTGCAGAAATCCTGTGTGAAAGGGACTTCTGGATCATGCGGGCGGGGGGGGGGGGGGTGTATGCTGAGGGATGTTTAGCTCACAGGTTGTCTTCTTTCCTATAGAAGCATGCAGCTTCGGGCCCAGCATGCAGTGATTGGATACAAATGACGACGGTTCCGACATTTCGACGGGACGAGCAACCTTACAGGGTGAAGCCTCGGGAGATGACCTCCGTCTCCTGCACCAGGCGCAGAGCCTTGCGCGACATCCCCGTCAGCGTCTTGCTGGCGTGGATCAGCGTGCGCAGCTGCGAGGCCCGGGCGTGGACGTCCCGCTGGGCGCCGCCCCGACGCCGCAGCGCCGCCGCCCGCACGGCCGCCCACGCCAGCGTGGCCAGGCCCCAGGGGGCGGCCGCCAGCGACCACGCGCCTCCGGACGCCGAGCACAGACCCAGCAGAACCGCGGCCAGGCCCGCCAGACCGGCCAAGTCCCTAAAGCGGACGCGACGGGAGGTAAATCGACACGCGAGTGGCAGAACTGACGCATATAGTCGATTTATGGGGGATTCCCGTACCATGATGAGGGTGCGGCGAAGAGGCCGGGTCGGGGAAGGGCGCCGGCGCGATCGGGCGGCGAGGGGAGCGTCAGCAGGCTGGGGTCCAACAGCTCGATCAGCTCCACGTCCTCCTGCAGCAGCACGTCCTGATCCAGGATGCAGCGCACGGAGTACTCGCCCAGCACGCCGTCCTGCCAGAAGAGGAGCTGGGTGAAGGCGGGCGGGCGGGCGAGCGCGCCACGTTTATGCTTCTGCTGGCTTTTCAAGTTGCACCCACCAGCTGCTGCTGCTCCAGTGTGTGCGCTTTCTGGAGTGGGCTCCATCGCCACAAGGCTTCAGCCAGTGTCCGCATGACCCCAGCCTACACACGTACAAAAAGGCTCGTTTTGTTTACAAAAGTCCAAAGAAACAAGGGGAAAAAAAGACAACATTACAAGAGCAACGTCAAAATATATGAGAATATTATGGAACTGAAGTCAGAATTGTTTGGGGACAAAACGTTGGGTTATTACAAACATTAAGTAGGTTTTTTTTCATGGAAAAAGGGTGTCATATATTACAAGAAAGTTATTTTCTAGAGATATTTACAAGAACAAAAGTTGTTTTTAAAAAGGTGCTGTATTAGCAATAGTGTCACTGGTATTCTTTTGAGATGAAAAAGTCCAACATTACGACAAAAGTCTTATTTCTTCCACGAAAAACGGGTGAAATATTGATGATAAAGTTTTATTTTTGAGGCACGAAGTCATTGTGTTGTGACAAACAAAAAAGGCATAATGTTACAATCATAAAGTTGTATGTTTTCTACATAAGAAGGGCACAAATAAATACTTCTTCTAATTCCCTATTGTGGTCTTTCCCGTGCGCGATTCCGTACGGTGACACATTCTTCGGTCCGCGTCATCGGTCCCGTCCGGCCAGCCCGTGGACCGACCCGGCGACGGGCTTGTTTTGTTAGTTACGCTGATCGCCGATTGGGTAAGTCAGTAGGAGGGAGTAGAAGAGCAAAGATTTCACGATAACTGTGCACAAATGTGAGAATTTGTTCCGCTTCTATAAACGCTAAGCAGGATTTGACATCACGCTCAGCGAGACAGCCGTCGTTAACAGATGAGTCCGATAATTACGTCTTTCGCCAGGTGGCGACGTACGGCTTTTTAGGAAACATTCCCCGCTCGCTCCGGCTTTATCTGAGATCCGGGAAGCGACTCGCTGACCAAAGACTTCCTGTCTTGAGCAGCAGACGGCAAGTTTGACGCACGTGGAAAGTTCCAGAAACGTGGGGGACGTCGTGGCTCCGACACATCACATGCAATAGTTGAACCGCAAATACTGCGAGCTGGATTAGTAAATAATACGTATCAGGGTGCGCCAAGAGTAGCTATACGCATTTTAAATAGGGACTGTGAATAGTGGCAAACAATTTGAAAATAGATTTGGACGCAAAGGAAGGAAGGATGCAAAAGGAAGGAAGGCAGAAAAGGAAGGGCGCGAGGATGCATGAAGAAAAAGTGGGTTGTGAAGGAAGGCAGAGAAAGCAAAGGAAGGAAAGATAGCCATGTATGAAAGTTGGGTTGTGAAGGGAGGAGGAAATATGGGTTTAAGTGAAGGAAGGAAGGATGTAAGGACGTATGAATAAAAAGTGAGTCTGAGGGAAGCAAGGACAGAAAGGAGATCAGGAAGGAAAAAGTCAATCGAGGGACGATGGAACTCGGACGTGGAATAAAGTCGATCGAGCCACAACGATAACATTCCCATTTTGCAACAGGCCAGTGCCGACCTCCGCTTTCTGGGGTCTGTCCAGGTCGCCGTCTTCATCCCGCGCCGCCGTCGGACAGGCCTCGAAGTCCGTGCGTCCTAAGTCGTGCAGGTAGCGGAAAAGCGGCGAGTTCTGCGAAGCAAACACTGAGGTGAGAGAGCTTCCGACCTTATGTCGACCCGTTGAACGTCAAAGCCGCCTCAGTTCCGAGGACACACGCACAAATCCTCATCGGCTGCGGTCAGCGCACGCGTACAAATCCGGATTGTGTCCAAACACTACAAAAATGGATGTCATAATCCTCCTCTGCCTTCCCTGAATGATGTCTGACCCATTTGCTGTCAGCATCATTGCGTTCCATTGCTGCACACGGAACAGATGCATCATGGGAGCACATCTGTTCCATTGGCGTCACATACATGCTCTTAGGGTAATACTCACTTCCATGGTCACGCGTGTGCGTGCGTGTCTGTCTTTTTTTTTCATTTTGTTTTGTTTTTGGGGAGTTATTTTTATTTTTTTTAATTTCTTTATTTATTCACCAGAACCGACGCATTGGTCCCATCTGTCTGGTCATCCCGCCCCACTTACTGCAATCGATTACCAATTACAGTCCCAATTACAGACTTGTTTATCAGAAACACACCAGCATTAATTTTAAAAATTAAATTCCCACTCAGTGTCTGTGTGAATGTGAGCGCATCATTATATATACATATTTTTGTAATTATTTTTTTATTTTTCAATAAGCAACTACTTTATAACGTATCTACTAAGCTAGCAGTCGATTTGTAGCAGCATGACAAAGCATCGGCTAACAAGTGATACGAACCTCAAACACGACATCTTCGTCGAACTCTTGCGTCATGGCGCTCCCCCATCGACGCGCGGCTCGCTCTGCATGCCGAATTTGGGGTGCGATTGGGCGGGAGGAGTCGGCCGAGAAAGAGGGAGAGAGAGAGAGGGAGAGAGGGAGTTGGTAGTTTAGCCGGTTTACTCAACTTCGCAAAAGAACTACAATTCCCAGGAAAGAGTCTCCCTCTCGCGTTTCTTCCTTGCGAGACAACACAACGTGACCCAGCGTCCTACAGCGCCTCTGGTGACCAATTGAGGCACATGCCCAACCGTTAGAAAAACCAGGCGAGGAAAATTACGCGGAAGCAGAGAATACTACTTCAAAATAAAACATCTTACCGAAATGAACAGTGGCAAATACAACACATTTCAGGCACTCGAGTGGGAGTTGAATCACTTATCACTTTTATGGTAAAACTTGTAAACGCTGCAAACACATCACGTTGTTTACAATCGGATTTAATTCTCCATCAACAACAGGAAGTCATTTGTTCACGTTGCTTATCTCTTGTCGCGAGCGACAAAACTTGCCGAAGCCGAAAAACTTTGGGAAAATGGAAAAAGCAACAAGGATAACGTTGTTATCGGTGGATGTGCGAATGCGATAAGGAGTAAGAGCGGCGGTCGGCGGTTTGTTTTATTCCCCCGCGGTGGATTTCCGAGTGACAATGCTGCCGAGGCAGGAAAGAACGAAGACCTTGTCGCGCTTCCATTGAAAGTGAATTTGCGTTCCTCATGGAGAAAGCAGCAGCGAGGCTGGAGTCATGAGCACAGGTTTGTTTCGTGCAGGGGTTAACTGCGAACATCGACATCACACCGGACTTTGAAGTCAAACGCTCATAGAATATGCATCGTCGTGAAAAACAACTTCAAAGTTAGCGCCCGCTGTTTTTTTTAACGCCTAATTACAGCCTTTCCTGAAAAAAAAAAAAATCGCCTCCACATAAATAGTACAATAGGAGTCACTACACGTCATTTTGGGAGCTTTTCAAAGGGCCTCCACAATTGACAATAAAAGTATAATAAAAGTCTCTTTCCGTTTTAAGTGGCTCACTTGCAGCTGGTGGTGGTCAAGAGTCCTTTGTCCTTTAACATCTGTCCTGCTGTTGATGCTACAACTCCACCAGTCTATGTAAAGCTTTGTTTCAATCAATAGGAACCCTCGTTTGGATTTGACGTCATTTAAAGTAGTTTTTTTTTTTTTGTGGGTTAGTTTGCATGACCTGACGCGTCATTGCAAGAAGACTGGCCAAACCCCGTTTAGAAATCAGGCAAACTTGTGTCCTCTCGCTCGTCTCTGCTCGCGCAAAGTACACGATGAGCTTTGATGGCGTCGTCATCCCAACTGGATGAATTCGGCGTGGACCGGTTCATATTGAGGTAGAGCGTGGCGCCAGAAACCACTTGCACAGAACCTGAATTACTAAAGAGACCACCGTTTCTATAGCCCCTGCTTTCTGCTGCAATCATCACACTGTAAAACTTTACATTTGCCTCTCTTTTTAGATTTGGTGGTCTGTGTCAGAGTCCGCCACGCATATTCTGAACTTAGTTCAGCGTCCTGTTTGTGGTCATTGACCTTTTCGAAAAAAGGTCATTGCTCATAAAATCTGTCCCGCGGTTACTTTTGACAACTTTGTACCTGCGAACATTTTTTATTTATTTTTTGCACGACGCAATCAATGAGCTTGGGAGCCAGATTCTGAGTCAGTTGCTACTCCCAGCATTTCCATTCAAGTTGTGATGCGTGATGTGCTTCGCACATCACTCCCCTCTGAAGCCGAGAGCGACCGTTGAACCTCGGCTGTAACTCCAGGAAAGAATTGTAATGCTTCCATGTGAGAGTGTTTTGACTCCTTTCTTGTGTCGCGTACATGCAGGTGTGAAGAAGCCTCCATTAGCTCCCAAACCTAAACTTCCCGACGCTGCCAAACCCTCACCCCCGCCCATCGCCCCCAAACCAGGCCTGCTCACCACATCTCCCGTCTCCGCCCATCCTTCTCCCGCCACTCTCAAGAGGACAAAACCGGCCCTCGCCCCCAAGCCCCGCATCCCGAAACCCCCCGCCGCCTCGCCACCGCCCAAAGTCCATCTTCTCTTATCTCCGGAGCGGGATCTTAAGGACGACCTCTCGCTGCTCAACACCAGAAATGGGATTTTATCAGCGCAGGAATCGGACTACATTATTCCCACGTGCGCCCGCGGGCCGCGGGATTGCTGCCAGTGCCGGCGTGCGGAGAACGGCGTGCACGACGCGCACGAGCTGAAGAACGGGATTCACGAGGGAGCCCCGACCGGACCGGAGGAGTGTTTGTGCGAGGGCGCAGGGGTGAACAAAAGGCCTCGGGACAAGCCTCAGAGACAGAGACGCTCGGACAGGGCGGGCAAAGAGGGGAACCGCACCGACGCTGATTTCAAGGCGGAGTCCGTGGACGTCGGCTGTGATGTTGCAGGCAGCATCGCGGCCTCCTCTCCTTCCGCGGAACATCCCGAGCAGCTAGAACGCAGCGGCCATTTACACGGCGACTCCTCGGTCCCCGCGGCCCCGAGTAAGCCCCTCCCCGTCCCGCAGCCCCGCAAGCACAAGAAGCCGGCCCTGGTGAGGCAGGACGGCGTGGAGGGCGCGGCTCAGGATCATCAGGAGGCGGGCGACCCGCGAGAGGAGATCTCCGTTCCCCGTGAAGACGACGAGCCCGGCGCTCCCGTGCCGCCTCCCCGCCAGACCTCGCTCTCTCCTCGCCTCCACAGAACGCAGCAGGCCTCCCCAAAACTCAACAAGAACACCTCCCTCTCCCTCAGCTTGCTCTCGCAGCCTCACCCGCAGTGCGAGGAGCACCGGGGGCGGGAGGAGGAGGAGGACGGCTACGGCGATTTTAAGCGTTACCCCGTCACGCACAGTCTCCCCAAGCAGATGAAACTGGGCTGCCCGCCGCCCCCGCTGCACGCCAGGAAGGCCTTCTCGGCCGACGATCGGCCGGTGAGACCGCCGCCCCGGAAACCTCAGAGACTCAGCCTGCCCGCCCCGCCGCCTCCCTCCATTTGTCCCCCAGCGCCTCCTCACGGCCCCATGAGGGAGCTGCCCGCGCCCCCCCAGGAGAAACCTTCCTGGCGCTTCAGCCGCCCCTGCGTGACCTTCTTCAGCCGCCAGATGCCCACCAGGAGCAGCGTGCCGCCCAAAAGCCGGGCGCCCGCTCTAGGGGGCAAGCAGCGCGCGCAGTCCTTCTCCGCCGCCGACCTGGTCGCCCGCGTGGACGCCGGCAAGCGGAGCCTCTCCTTCCGGAAGCTTCTGGAGCTGCACGTGTCCGTCAAGATGCTCCCCAAGCTGCTGGCCACGAGAGGCCACTCGCTGGACTGTAGCGACGCCGAGTCCAAGCGGGGGGCGCGGCCCAACAGCTGCATCGGCAGTGGCGACGACGACGGGAGCGTGGAATACGAGAACGTCCCTCTGTACGAGGAGATCCCCGAGTACATGAACTTGCCCTTTCACAGCGGCAGGCCGGGCTGGCCGCGGGACGGCGACGACTCGGACATCTACGAGGCGCAGGACCCCTACCGAAGGTTCCGGGAGGACCGCTGCGACGGGTAGGATTTCGGCTCGTGTATCTCGTCTTCTACCGAGTCTCGGGCGTGAGCGATTCATCGAATAATTCAATGACAAAAAAAGGGTACAAGCAAAATCTGGTCGGGATCATTTCTCCTCACGGGCTAATGTTGCTGCAGTTGCATGCGGCGCCAGGTGGACAAATAAGTCGGTTGTGGAACAAATGTCATCAAACAAATAAGTAATACGAACATTCACACACGATCTGCCGATATACTACTCATGCCGAGTTCCTCAACGCGCAGACGTTAGCCAGTTGACAGCCAGTCAATACTGCGCGCGCACGTCACTCACCAGGCCAGGCCCCGCCTTCTAAAGCCAAACACACTCAAAGTCACAGATACTACTTGTCGGCTTGAAATCTACCCATGAGCTGATGAACTCCCAGGAAGCCACGATTTATTCTCAGAATCATATTTTCTGGGAAGTATGTTGAAACACACGAGTTAGTTGGAGTCACCACTTGTACTACAGGAAAAAAAATGTGGCAATCACTTGTATGAATGGCAACAGGCGGATCGACATGTTAATTGTAACTTTGACTCGACTGTCCAGTGGAGGAGCACTCAATTGTTCTGCACGTCGCTGGGAAAGTTCATTTGTACTTGATCGTTTTCTGAACGATTCTGTGAAATTGGATCATTTCCGGCCAACAGTAAAAAAACGGAACAAACTTGAAACCCGATGCTCGGTACGATCGTCGGGAATCGCGATTTCCGACATCCTGAACGCAAGCGCAAAAATCTCCGTTTTCCACCACATGGCCCCTTAAGACTGGGTGCCGCTTCATATTCGAATGCATTTCAAAAGCCTTCTGCTCACTTTCAAGGCCATCCGTAAGCTCCTCCCCCAACAGCCCACATCGCACCCTCAGTCAGATCTTCATCCGAATCTCATACTCCCCCTCATCGAGTCTCGTTTCTTCCGTTTTTAATTAGATGGTGTCCTTGTGTGGGCGCTGGACACCTATGAATAAAATACATTATTCTTATTATTATTATTATTATTATTATGACTCCAGTTTCACTGTAGCGCATTTAGAAGCAAATACAGTCGATTCCGTTTCAGTGGTTTCTTCCTTGGGCCCTCCACATACTTTGGAGGAAATGACTTGTCGTTGTTGAGTCACTCTGCTAACAAACATAACCTCCTTGACACAAGCCCAAAGCAGGCCCGCCTTAGCCCGGCGTCCCGGTCCCGGTCCAGGTCCAGGTGCTCCGAGCTCTCCGGGCGGCGACAGGTGACATCGGCACGAGTCAGCGCCACGTCAGACGGTCGCGGCGCGTTGCCGTGCCGTGCCGCAGGTCGGTCCGTGGTCTTCCTGTGGGTTATTTTCGGCGCGCCGGGCAGGAAATGTCTGAGCGTCGCACACGAAAACGTCGCACGCGGCTCCAGAAGTGGGAAACGAAATGTGCAGCAACCACCAGCCGCCTCCTCCTCCGCTGGCCTTCCTCGCTCCGTGTTTAGCCTTCTCGTAACCTCAACATGCAACTTTTTTTTTTTTTTTTTCTCTCTTGTGTGACTTTGAGAGAAAATGTGAGCTCGAAGCTTTGTTTGCATGCTGCAAAATATTTAATGGCGAGCAGAAGAGCAACACCAGGGCTTTACGACGTTATTAAAAGCCAACATCAGGAGACACCATTTCAGGAAAACAACCGAGTTTTTAGTTTGTTTGTAGTGGTAGTTAGTTGTAGGGATTGTTGTTGTTTTTCTTCTTGTTTGTTTGTCTGAATCTCCCCATGTGAGTTTGGGAGATTTAGTTACGGTCCAGCGGAACCAAGGTTGACCAATAATTCCAAAATGTGCGCTCCAGTGAGGCGTGGTGGTGGCAGCATCATGCTTTGGGGCTGTTTCTTGGTTTTTTTCTCTCTCCAGCTCGAACTGGGGCCTTAAACAAGGTCAACGGATTTCAGAACCGTTCCACATAGCAGTCCGTCTTCCCACAAAACGTCTCTTAGAAAGCAAAGAAAATGTCAGAAAAAGCCTCCCAGAGCATCAGAACTTTATTTGGGGTTCATCAGAGGCACTCTCAATGGCGTCGCGTGCGCGCTGACGTTTGAACGTGAACGGCTAACGTTATCTCGGGGCGTTTCCGCCAGGAGGAGAGCTGAGGACGCGGACGGATCAGGTAGCCGAAAACATTGGAGGCCAGCGCGTGTCTGTGCTTGCGCTCACTCACACGCCTCGCAGACACTCTGACCTGATTCTCAATCATGAACAAACACCAGAAGCGCTTCTGACAACGTGACTATTTCCGCATCCAATTGTGCTCGTCTCTCTTTGCGTCGAGCAGCGACTGGCCGAGGAGGGACGTCCACTCCGAGGAGGAGGACGAGGACGCCCGCAGTTGGAACGAGGACGACGACAGCTCGTCCTCCAGCAAGGAACACGTGGACGAGGCGGACAGACAGGTGGGCGCGTCGAGTCGCGTCGTGTCGCGTCGCATCGCGTCAGTGGAGTTACTCCAATGCGGAGGGAATCACGCCAGGTTTTACTTGAAAGCACGTGTGTGTGTGTGTGTGTGTCTGTGTATGTGTGACTTCATGGGCGAATAGTTTGCTTGTTTTTTTTTTCCCCCCCTAAAATTGGTGAATTAAAACTTTTTTATTCATCAATTTTTTTATATCATTAAATAAGGTTCATTTATTTATTATTATTATTATCATTCATTTATTTATAGTGAATTAGAGGTATTAGCAAAATAAACTTTTTTACATATACAGCCAGCATTTTTTAGAATTTTTAAAAATATATGTGTGATAAATAATACAATGGAAGATTTAATTTAATATATTAATTGCTAAATGTAGTTATTTTAAACAATACAAAAAAGAATTTGACATCTACGCATAACTGTTATTTAAAAAAATAGTCTTTGCATTGAGAATAATACAATAAAAAGATTATGAAATAAGTTTCACATATATATAATTGGAAAATGTATTTATTGTAAATATTCAATAAAAAATGTAAAATAAACAATTTTACATAAACATACAGCAATTTCATTTGAATTTATTAAATTCGGGAATTTATTGAATGTAACTGATCAAATAAGAACAATGTAAAATAAACAATTGAATGTCTTTTACAAAATATATATAATAAAGTATTTTATGTTATTATATAATTCATGGATTTGATCTATATCCGTTTTAAAAATCAAATGAGCACACAAGCTTGGCCAGCCCTAACGTACGTGTCCTATAAATAACTAATAACTAAATGAGCGCTCGTGATGCTGCCAAGTGGTTTTGTTCCCAGCGGCGCGTGAAGATAACATGTTCCCAAACGTTCCCACCGCGGCGTCCCTGATAATGGAACGCCGTCTGACTGAACCTGTGCTCGCTCTGTCGCTCTCGCAGCTGGAGGACGAGACCAAACGGAAGAAGGTGGCGCACATCGCCCAGGAGATCATGAGCTCGGAGAAAGTGTGAGTTGTTCAATTTGTCACACGATGGCATGAAAGTCCAAATTGAACGAGGGAAGAAAGTCATACTTCAAAAATACATTTTTATCCTTGTAAGGTTATGCCTTTTATTCTGTAAAGGACACCTTCCTTAAAATAAATAAATGGGCCTATATTTGTGAAGAAATACAACTTAAAAAAAACAACAACAACAAAATGTAGGGATCTCAGATGAATGTTTGTGTGTAGCCAAAAATTGGACTCAAGTAAGAATACTTTTACTTTTTGAGTATAAACATCCAATAGACAAACATTTAAAATGGAAATGTGCAAATTCATATATTGCCCATCAAAATCACTTACGATCTAAAACAATACGTCTTTACAAAAGAATATGTTTTATTATTACTGTTACTAAACAAGAAATATTGATTATTGTTTAATTTGTGTGACGCTCCGTAACTTTGCTGCCGCGCGCAGGTCATGTGACCGCCAGGCTCCGTTTGATTGGTGAAATGGGGTCATGTGACAAACCAAAACAAATGAGATTGCGCAAGCAACAACAGAGCTCAAAATAACAATGGAACAGAGTAAAAAGTAGAGTTTCTTCTTCACAAAAATACTCGAGTAAAAAGTATACAACTTTTAATAGTACTCTGACAAGTACAGTTCAGCCAAGTGCATGAGCAGCCACTTTTGCACTTTTTAAAAATCATTATTTTGAGGGAACACCCACCCTTGCTTTTTCTCTCTTTTTCTGCAGGTTTGTGGATGTCCTCAAGCTTCTCCACATCGTAAGTGTCACACGACCCTCGCTACAGAATTAGTGGAAAGTGCCATCCTGGGGGGTGCGGGGGGGTTCTGTCCAAGAAATCGGGTCAGCTTGCATTCTTTTCTGCCCGCGGACGCAGCAGCTGCTTCCTCCTGGCACCGAGCTGACCTCCACGCCGATATCCTTCTGTGTGCGCGCGTGGGCCGCGACGCCGCACGCATTCTTGTGGCACGCCATCCAGCTGGCGCGCGCGACTTGAATGTTTTTGTAGTTTCTGCCCGACATCCCTGCGTGTGCGTGCGTGCGTGGGTGTGTCAATAAAGTCCAATCATATTACATAATAAGATGATCGCGTGGTGTGCAATTCCAAGCGTCGGCCCGTGCGTTTGCTGCCTGGGCCGGCGGAATCTTGCGCGATCATGTCGCAATTATAGAAAGGCGATAGAACTACACGCACTTCAGCTGGAAAAGTTCGCGTCAATCATTTTTCATCTCATATCATGACCAAAAAAACTAAACAATCTCTTAAAATAATGAATACTCATCAGAAATTTTTTTTTTTTTTTTTTAATATATAAATTTGAGCACATTGCTACAGACTAGACCATTAGCTTGTTGGCAATAAATGAATACAATTGCATGGAACAAGTCTTGGACTTTGTTTTGTAAATCTGGTGAGAAGGGAAACGTTTCGGCGGTGTGTACGCGTCATCGCTGCTTCCTTCCCGGTGGACGCGTGTGTCGGCTCGCTGACTCAGCTGTGTGCGGGCGTGTCCAACTGAAGCCTCGTTTTCTGCCTCAGGACTTTAGGGATGCGGTCGCCAAGGCGACGCGTCAGAACGGCAAGCCGGTGGTGGACGAGCGCGTCCTCAGCCAGGTCCTGTACTACCTGCCGCAGCTCTACCAGCTCAACAAGGACCTGCTGCGGGAGCTGGAGGAGCGCGTGGCATACTGGTACGTGCACGCGCCCACTGGAATTTACACTCATCGTTCATCGTGTGACTTCACCAGTCGGCGCGTCCGCAGGAGCGAGCACCAGCGCCTGGCGGACATCTTTGTGCAGAAGGGCCCGTACCTGAAGATGTACTCCACGTACATCCGCCAGTTCGACAACAACGTGGCGCTTTTGGACGAGCAGTGCAGGAAAAACCCTCCCTTTGCAGCCGTGGTGCGCGAGTTTGAGGTAACGTGACTGAATGAGACTTGCCCGCGACAGACGACCATCACCGAAGCGTTTCCATCAGGCTCATCGAGGCGCGTGTTGTTTGGATGCAGATGAGTGCCAGGTGTGCCAGCCTTGCCCTTAAGCACTATCTGCTGAAGCCTGTCCAGCGGATTCCTCAGTACCAGCTGCTGCTCACAGGTGGTCCCTCATTCTCTAGCTCCACGGGGTTGGCAAAGTATGTGCTAAAGTATCGTTAATCCGGCCCACGCGTTGTTTAATTGATTAAGTTAAGTTGTGGGTCAAATTGAACTGTGTGAAAGCCTAAAACACGAGAAAAGGTATCTTTAAAATGTGGATGGCTTTGACTGCGAGTTTCCTTCCATCCACTTTTTCCCTTTTCCAGATTATCTGAAGAATCTGCCACGGGACTCTGAGGACTACAAGGACACAGAAGGTGAGACTAAACACACCATGAGGAAAAAAAACCCTCGAGGAATGCGTCCTTCAAATGTTTTCGTCCGTGCAGCCGCCCTCAGCATCGTGAAGGAAGTCGCCAACCACGCCAACGACATCATGAAACAAGGGGTGAGGACCCCCCCAGGCTTGACTTTTAGTCTCACTTTTTGTTCCTCCTCAACTTTTTATTTTATTTGTGTAGGATAACTTTCAGAAGCTAATGCAGATCCAGTACAGCCTGAACGGCCACCATGAGATCGTTCAGCCAGGCAGGGTAAGAGCCTCGCATCCTCCGTCTTCCTGAAGTCTGGAAGGTGGCGAGAGTTCACTTCCGGTGGGTTCCCGCAGGTGTTCCTGAAGGAGGGAACGCTCATGAAGCTGTCCAGGAAGGTCATGCAGCCGCGGATGTTCTTCTTGGTGAGCTACAATCCGATTCGTCTGTCTTTCCGCGATCTTTTCCTTCCTTTCCATCTTCGCCTCTTCTTTTCGTCCGTCCAGTTCAACGATGCGCTTATGTACACCACTCCCGTCCAGTCGGCCCAGTACAAACTCAACTGCGTGCTCTCCCTCGCTGGCATGAAGGTGAGACGCCGCGCGCGGCAAATCCTGACGTGGCGCTCGTTACGCCGTGCGTCCTCTTAACAGGTGAGCAAGCCCAGCCAGGAGGCCTACCAGAACGAGCTGAACATCGAGAGCGTGGAGCGCTCCTTCATCCTGTCTGCAAGGTTGGAACATCAAGTACACGCCCACCGCAAATGTGTACATTTGCCTACATTTTTAGTTTCAACCGTAAATACGCCACAAACTGTGATCCCAAAAGAGGCGTCAGATCATTTCATACTCGTCTTCACTTGAAGAGCTTCAAATGAAACGCCTTATAGATGATTTTAATTTGGTCAAGTTGCACCCGACGTGCGCCGTAGCCGACGTGTTCTCTGCCTCCAGTTCGGCGACAGAACGAGACGAGTGGCTGGAGGCCATCGCCGAGGCCATCGACGACCACGCCAAGAAGAAGATCAGCTTCATATCCAGTCGCAGTCAGGAGGAGGTGACGCGCCGGTGCGCCGTGCGTCCGTTTCGAAAGTTCCCCTCTTGACTGTCCGGCTTTCCGCTCAGGCCGACGGCGCGCCGGACAGCGGCGCCCCCCTCGGCTCCAAGGCCCCCATCTGGATCCCCGACCTGAGGGCCACCATGTGCATGATCTGCACCTGCGAGTTCACCCTCACCTGGCGACGCCATCACTGTCGCGCCTGCGGGAAGGTGCCCCACGCGCCCGACCCTCCCGGCCTCACCTGCGCAACGCTTCCGCCTCCGGCTCACGGCCTGTCGTCTCCTGCTCCGACAGGTGGTGTGCCAGGCCTGCTCGGCCAACAAGTACTACCTGGAGTACCTGAAGAACCAGCCGGCGCGCGTGTGTGACCACTGCTTTGCCAAACTGCAGGAGAACAGTGAGTGTTTGTGTCAACATGGCACAAAAAACAAGAGAGGATTGTGTTGTTTTTTGTTTTGTTTCCCCCCCCCCTTCACTTTTCAGCTTTGCCCATCTCGTCTCGTTCACACTTTTGTGATTGTAGCATCCCGGACTGAATGATGGCCCAACTCTTGTATTGATAGTTCTTCGTTGTACTGTAGCGCAATTCAAGTATGATGCCGAGACCACTTTATTCACACACCAAAAAAGCCATTACCGTGAAACGACTAAAAATGCTTTACCAACTTAAGCATAATATAAGCATCCTTTACCTGTAGTACAACAAAGTCACACTAATTTACACACTCACACGTGCGCACAGTAAAACTGCAAAAAACATACAATATAAACAAACAAACAAACCTTATCAGCAGGCGTCCAAATGTATTGCGATAATTAGAATGATTGCGATTCACATCTGTTTTCGTTCCTTGGCTGTCCCGAAAAGCGTCCGCCTATTCATAAAATATAATGTAACGCGCTTGCAGAGGCAAGCCTAAGAAATAACATGAAGGAAAAGCACCACTCTACTTGCAGGTGACCGCCGCGCCTCGTCGTCCGTGTCTCCCATCAAATCCGGAGCGTTCTCCTTCACCAGGAAACAAAAGAAGATTCCGGCGGCGCTGAAAGAGGCGAGTCGTGAGTGAGAGAGCGAGAGAGAGAGAGGGGTGAGTTAAGAAGCGCCGTCGCAGTCGCGTGACCCTCCCGGCTCTCTGCCCAGGTGTCGGCCAACACGGAAAACTCGTCCATGAGCGGCTACTTGAACAGGTCCAAGGGCAACAAGAAGCAGTGGAAGCGCCTGTGGTTCGTCGTCAAGAACAAAGTGTTGTACACGTACGCCGCCAGCGAGGTAACCGGCGCCGTCTTCTTTTGGGCCCCGTTTGCCGTCTACTCGATGGAATTGTCTTATTCGCGGCAGGATGTGGCGGCGCTGGAGAGCCAGCCGCTGCTCGGCTTCTTCCTGCGGGAGGAGAAGAACGGGCCGGCGCAGAAGCTGCAGTTCAAGCTCTACCACAAAAACACACTCTTTTACATCTTCAAAGCCGACGACATCCCCACCGCGCAGAGGTCAAACTGCACCTCCCGCCCACTCAACTTGACACACCATTTGACCTCCTCGTCTTCTCTTTTAGGTGGATTGAAGCCTTTCAGGAGGCCATGATCCTCGAACAGTGATGATCTTATAGAGGGACGACGACGAAGGCGTGCTGCTTCCGCGAGGAGATGGGAGAGCATTGCCCCTCTTTTTAAAAGAACCGGGAACTTTTTTTGTTTTCTTTTTTCTTCCTGCAGCTGTGGCTCCCAATGCCAAAGAATGTGTGTGGAAGTGGACAGTTTTCCACCGGGATCCCGTTTGACGCAAATGAAGGAAAACTAGTTGTGAAATTCAAGCAGGTTGATATGTAAAAACACTCACAATCACTTGGAATGAAGCAGTGTTTTACTGGCAGTAACAGGAAGTTGCTGGAATTGATCTCTCCACTTTAGAGAGGTGATTCTTTCTGTTTTAATATTCCAAGTAACGGCCATACATTGTGGGTCCAACAGCATCCTGGACAAAACTGGAAGTGAATCATTAAATGTATTTTTCGTACTCTTCAGAATGTCGAGGCGCCTTGGCAGCGGCCTGTGGGTAATATTGTGTGTATGACGGCGTGACGTCGACATTTTTATACGGAAGCCTCGAGCTGGTATTTATAAAGGATGAAGAAGCAGGCCACTATTTTGCAGTAAGGTTCTGTTGACTTTCATCATGTTTTTTAAATGTGGGAAAAAACATGCACTTGCACTGTCCATCGTGGATGCATTTTGAAAGCCTTCCAAAAACAATACCTTTTATTATACTTTTTTTTTTTTTTTTACCATCGATCAACCAATGAAAGTCCTATGACAGTATTTTTATCTGCCACCTTGACAAAATAGATTTAAGTTCATCCCTGAATCTTGTTCCATCCGCAACTTTCTGCTCAATGTTGTCATTGTAACTTTTGATTCTTCATTATCGTCCTGATATGAACTTGTCAGGGTCAAGGAAGCATGTGTTTGCTCATGATTGTACATTAACATGGACTTTTTTTAATATCAACTGTGGAGGTCGAGTCTCCTACAAAACAATCATTATAAACTGTCAGGCAACAGTTTTTAATAAAATATATAAATATAGCGTTTATGTTTATTTTTACGTCACAAGTCATACAGAAAAATGTATAAGGCGTTCCTGTTTCTATGAGGACATTGTATTACTAGAAACTATCGAAAGTTTTTGCATTAACAGTTTATACTTTATTCTAGAATATAAACTGTGTGGATGTAGACTTTCCTACAAAGCAATTAGAATAATCTGGCAGGCAAAAAATGTTCATAAAATGTCGAACTTGGTGTGTTTATTTTGACGTTACAAATGCATACGGAACAATGTTCAATTGTTCAATTTTGCTACCCGGACATTTTACTCCTAGGAACCATCGTTCCGATCAACAAATAGTTCCGTCTCAAGATGGCGGAGTACGTCAATATTGTCCGAAGGGCTTTGGGACAACTAGGAGGTCACGGCGGAGTCCGGGGGTTTCTTCTTCAGCTCTTCAGGTACGCGAGAGTAATTATATGAACGCTTGTATTTCGAGCCACTCACAGCCAAGTGCTGTTATTAACGTAGACTGTAGATATTTGCGAACGTTGCCAAGCTAAGTTAACATGTCGATAGCTAGCCCTCTCTAAACAGGAGTCGTGAAACTTGCACTGAATTTCGTTTTATTTTTGTTTGATTCCCAAAAATAGTTGAATTATTGCATGCATGACAACTTTCGACACTTGTGTGCGACAGGGTAAACGATGTGAAGACTGGAGCCCTGATTGGTGTGGACAAATATGGCAACAAATACTACGAGGACAAGAAGCACTACTTCTTTGGTAAGGACGAGAGCATTTCATATGGAAACATGCATTCTGGTCAAGTTGTTTCACGAACTGGGGTCCCTGGATCCGGTGAGGTTGAGAATCGCTGCATGCAATCTCTCGTGTCCAAACTGTATCCAGGACGTCATCGCTGGGTGATCTACACCACACAGATGAATGGAAAGAACACTTTGTGGGAGGTGGATGGCAGCATGGTGCCCGCCGAATGGTACCAATGTTACTGTTGTTTGTGGTTGCGTTTTGCAAAATGATTAAAAATCGAAATCTCAGCAACAAAGTAAAAAGCTATTAGTGTTATATATATATATATATATATTTATATTTTTCCCTTGTGATAGTGTTATTTTTTTGATATATTGTCATAGTTTTTACTTTTAAAATTACTTGGATTATTATATCTTGTAACATCCAATATTTGTAAAATTTTTAGTTTCTGTAAGAAAAACATACTTTAACAACATTCTTTTGCATTTTATAAAAAAATATAATGGTAAATAATATATACTAAAATATATACTGATCTGTTATACTTTAGAGTAAAAAAATCTGCAGGGTTTCTGACGCAAGTATGGAAAAAGTATGGAATTTGATTTCATACTTTTGAAATCTCAAATGTGTGGGAACCTGGAAAACCAGCCGTCTATAAAAACATACAGTAAAATAATTAAATAAAATGTAAAGAATGAAAGCGTTTACACTTCATGTTTTCATGCTTGGATGCCCGTTCCTTGCGGTAGGCATCGCTGGCTCCACTGCACGACGGACGACCCCCCCACCACGCACCCACCCGAGCCCAAGAAGTTCCTGGCCGAGGTGCACCGGTTCAACGTGAGTGGCACCCCGCAGCAGTACGTGCCCTACTCCACCACACGCAAGAAGATCCACGAGTGGGTGCCGCCCAAAGCCCAGTGACCCCGATGACCTCCGCCCGTGTTCTCTTCCACAGCCGCTGCTCAATAAAGTTTAATATTCACACTTGGTATGTTTTTCTTAGTGCGTGGGGCGGTGGACAAATGGGTAAGGTATCTAAGGTAACCACGTATAGTAAAGCAAGAGAGGTTCCGATCTTCTCAGTTGCCCTCACGATGCAGTGGAGGCTCCGCAACCCGCTTTGATGCGGTTGGTCACGATGCTCTCTGGTGCCTCTGTAGAACGAGCACGTGATGAAGTGGTGTTTTTGGAAGAAAAAAAAAAAACAACCATGTAAAGTAAGGAGTTTTTTGACTCCCATATATTATAGGTTATTTGATTTTATTTGATGATCATGTTCCGATGTTTTTTTTTTTAAATCACGTTACAAGTTACTCTTTACATGAGTAGTTTTTTTCATTGAGTACTTTTTTACTCAAGTAAATATTTTTACTTTGACTCGAGTCATATTATTGTAAAGTAACAGTACTCTTACTTGAGTACAATATTTGGCGACTACTCACCTCTGATGTCCACTTCCCGCCTTCCCACCCAAACAGGAAAACGACGAAGAGCATCACTGTGGCAGCATCCACCGCCTCCCCGAGGACCACCAAAACACCCCACAGACCCCATTGGAGCCCCCCTTTCGATCGCAAAGCACGCCCACCTCTCCGCAGGGCACCTTCGAACTTTTATCCACAAAGATAACGATTGATTTTGAACGGCATAACGTAATTCCAATGCGAGGAGATTTTGAGCAGAGTGACGCTCTTCGCTTCGTGTTCATCTCCGCATTACGCCGCAGGTGTGTGGGTTCCACACGCTCACTCATCTCAATTGGAAGCTCTTCAATGTCTTTTATGTGAGTATTTGAAACATTTTCAACTCTTTATGTGACGCCTATTGCACCAGATAGAAGCATACTTTCGACACATGGGCGCCCTTGAGTTTGTTTCTTGTCGCCACTGGAAGGGCTAATTTGTTTATGTGAGCTAGCTTAGCACGACCACGCGTCAAATAAAAGTCAAACAGCGACAAACAAAGTCCGACAAAAATGTCTTTCGCTATTTAATGAGTGGTCGTTTTAATACAAAAGGAGGCAACATTGGAAGGGGAAATATGCTAAAGTCGTTGAAGAAAATATGTTGACGAGGAAAAGTGAATGAATTATATCAATTTGTATTTTCATTTGAAGTTCAAGTCTCAAACATCATGTCAAATTGTGTTGAACACTGTGTATAGTCCAAATATAAGTTGAATATAGGTCGCGTTATTAAATGACAAAAAATAGCTATTAGAATACATAACCTATTATTCATAGTCCTATTCTTTAATACTTGTTGATATGGTGTATATGAACTTGAAATTATTTTCCAGATTGTGTTCAACATGATACATTTTTGTTTTTGTTCAGAGAAGGAGGGCGTAATTTAAGAGTGTATTTGAAAAACATACAACGTGAGAACCAATGTGACGTCGAGATGTTTCATTTTTGGGAGTGAAATGATGGAATTGCTGTCGTATTGAGTGAAATTACGGAGTTCAAAAGAGATTTAAAAAAGGCCGTCTTTCCTTTGCTGCACATGTTTGTTTGTTTGTTTGTTTAGTACTGGAAGGATAGGCAAAAATAAGCGATGTACTTCAGCCCCCAACTGTTTTTGCTCAAAGATGTTTGTAGAGTTGTGTGGTCTGGTTGGACAAGTTTTATGAAATATTTCTCCCCCCCTTTTTTTCTATGTTCACACAACTTGTTTTGTTGTGATTTTTTTTTTCTTCTCTTTCTTCCAAGAATGAGAAAAAATAAACTTTATTCATTCATTTGCTTGAGGATGAGCAATGTAGAACATCTTGTAAAGTTCGTCCTTACAGTGTCACTTTCCTGCAATCAATCTGAAAACAAAACCTATTTTACCAATTGGGTACCTGAAGTACACAAATGCAATGTGACAAAAAAAGCATTGATATTGACAAATCACATCAACGGTATATTTTGGTGAAGGCAGCTGTTTTATAACGTCCGGTTACGGTGGTTCTTAACTCCTTCGAACTTGACGAGCCCTCGCCGATCGGATTTCCAAAATTGAAGCGGTTCAACGACTCGAGGGGGTTATGTTGGGCGTCAAACCAAAGCAAAGACAACTTTCGGTCGCACACTGTTCATTCAAAAGAATCGCACTTTGATTGACAGCTCAGGCTCTGTCACATTTCTAAATATCATCCCGAATATGATTGGAACACACAGCAGTGCCGTTTATTGTATTTGATCGATTGATTGATTCGTGTGTGTCTGTAGAATGTATCTTAAGGTTTAAGCTTTGAGGTAGAGCGATAGCTGGACACAATCCAAACCCCATTTCAAAATATGTCGATTTAAAGATTCTTACGTTTGTAAATGATTATTGGGCCGCTGCACATGCACTGCCTCAAATAATGTATCATTTGGATGAAAGGATTTATTCGGCATGCACAATCAGCAGGTTCAACGAGTGCAAAGCTGCAATATGTCCACTTTTTCCAATTGTCCCGCTTGTTTCCATCCCCCACTTGCATCCGCCTAACACAAGTGGAGGGCGCTGTAAAAAAAAAAAAAAATGCATATAATATTATTGTAAACCTGAATATGTGAGCATCATAAGCCTATTTTCACGTTCATGTTGTCGCCATGGAAACATCATTTCTAGTTAAATAAAGACACCGGAAAACATCCGCGCGGGATTTCAAATCCGATCAACTGCCCCCCAGCTCGAAAGTGGAAACACGTGAATCATCTCCCTTGGGTGTCACAAATACTCCCACTCAGCCACTGCTCGCCATGTTTCCGCACACGCTCGCACGCATCGTGCAGACGAGAATGGGAAGTTTTCTTGAAGAACAAGAAAAAACAATGATTTGCTTTTATGGGTTTTCTCATCTGATAGGACTGTGACAGTGGTGTGTGTGCATGCATGCATGCGTGTGCGTGCGTGTGTTGTCCACTTGAACTCGGCAGCGTGAGAAAGTTGAAGCCTGAGCGACCAGTTGCCCTCTCACAGGAAGTGGAGGCCACACACACACGCGCGCGCGCGCACGTTTTGTGTCCATGTTGCAAGGCCCTCAACGGTGACCTTTGCCCCCACCCCGCTTGAAACAATCTCACTCAAAGGAGGAATTGGAGATGTGCTGGCATGTGCAGTTCCACTTTGAGCCGCTGGATGGCGACAAATCCTCCATTCGGAGAAGGCGCCAAGTGTCTTCTTTCAGCCGTTAGGGGGCGCCATTGACTAACATTGGAAATGACAAACGAGCGCTTTGCCTGTTTCACTGCCAATGTTTTCTTTGATCGAAGATCTGTTCTTCCTTTGCCATTTTTATTGTAAATACATTTAAGAATATTTGAACAAAATTTTATTTGGGTGAGATTTGGCGGGATTGAACAATATGTTACAATATTTTGATAAGATTTGTGGTAACCGAACCACATTTTTTCTTTTTGTAGTGAATAATAAAATGTTTCACACGCAGAGATAAACACACACTCAAAGTACACACACACTTTTCAAGGTTGTTTCAAAAGACATACAGGTTTAAATCTTTTTTTTTTGTTTTTCAATCTGTCAAATTTTAGGGGTGCTGGGATTGATTTTTGGGGTCGAAACGCCGATGCCAACCACATGCAAATGTTCCTCATTTGGCATTGCGATGACAACGTGAGCGCCAAATTCTCCTGTGTGCCTTTTTACACATTTGACAAGATGGATGACGAGCGTGTAAGGTTTGTTTTTTTTTTTTTTTTTTTCCCCTCCTCCCAGGATGCGCTGAATTATTTATAAAGACATCAGGCGACTTGCATAAAACATCGCAGCGAACAGTTGGACGCTGGCGGCGGGTTTGACCTGCTGGCCGTCAGGAGGGGAAAAAATGACAACGCCTCGGAAGACGGGCGGCTGCAAGAGGACGTGCTCGCTGACTATGAGAGGATGGGTAACGGATGATGGACGACTGTAATGTGCATCAAACATGTTGACGTGCAGCAAATGGAAGTCTTGCGCAACCTGAGCGGAATGAAAGAAAACGTACGAATAACAAACCGCAGTCACGTTTGAAGCATTTTTGTGCAAATGAAGGCGTATAAATCTGAAGACCAATCCGACGGCGCGCTCCCCAACCTTCAGCGCATTTCGCATGAGTGTCGCGTGCGTCCGAGTATTTCCTGCAATGTGTATTATTAGCACGTTGCGGTCGCAATGATCCAAAGTTTCAAACGCAGCTCGATTGCTCGTATTTCCATGAGCATCATTTCCACGATTTCCATTTCATTGACTCCGTTCCAATGATGGATTATTTCACGCAGGCCGCTGCATCTTCCAGCGAGCCGTGCCGCTCATGACTCATTCATCGGCGACACCTTGCTCGCGCACACACCTGTGCTGTGGGCAGCATTGCAACGAGGCGTTTGAAGAAGACAAAAGCAGTCGCTCGCGAGCACCGAGACATCGATTTGCCCGCTGCCCTTCACATTTCTGCCCAAATGCACTTTGAAAGCGGGCAGCGGCTTCAGGCTTTAGGCTGGGTCGGTGTCAATATTTGACCTTTTGAACCCTGAGGAGCGGAGGCCTCTGCACTTGTCTAATCAGTCATCCGTGGATACAGAAATGTCAAAACATTCCTCTGAAGGCCATTCGTTTTGAAACGAGATTCCTCCAGGTCAGCTTTCGGGAGTTTTGAAACGAGATTCCTCCTCACGCTAATTCCCTGACAACAAAGCCTCCATTGTGCGCCCCCCGCCCGACAATTAGCAGCAGCAGCCGAGGAACGCTTGCTTAAGTGGCTTCGACGGCCAAGTGCGCCACAAAAACAATCACAAATGCACACATTTATTGAAAGGTCAAGCAATAAATGTTTTGGATCGAAGTTCTGCAACTTTTCCAGCATTTGAAGTTTTCCTTGAATGCTATTTGATGAGTGCAAGACAGTCATCAAGTGGGAGGTTCCTGGTTGGATTTTCAAAATAAAACCGATGGCGCGATCATTAATGACAGCGTTATGGAATCTCGCAAAAGACATTTATGCATACAATTCCCAACTCATAAAAGTTGACAAAAAAACAATCATGATAATATTAACAATAATAATAATAATAATAATAATACAAGTATACGATTATATTCATGATACATATAAAAGGGGAAAAAAATAAAAAAAATAAGTGCAACTAACAATGATACTAAAAATAATAATAATGCATTGTTTCCACATTTCTGACCACATCATGAATTTAATAAGTACATTCAAACATAAAATCTAAATGAATAGACTTATGATTCATGAATGAATAGAAATGATCAGAATGATCATTTATGTCCTCACGTATGACCAGCTCATTCAACATGAAAATAAAAGTACAAATATATTTGTTAATATATTAAAAATAAGAATACAATTAAAAATCATAATAATAATACATGCCCTGAAAGCTGTGACCAAATAATAAAAGCTGGCAATAAAAAATAGAATGAAAGGTATAACACATAATAAATAAAGATAAAAATAATAGAAATCATAGTGAAAATAATAGAAATAACAATCACAAATAATAATAATAATAATAAAAGAATTTAAAAAGTATGACAAAAACATTCAAATGAAAATTAAGATGAAAAATCATAAAACAACAATTAAAATAAGTCACACACAACATAATAAAAAAATATTAAGTTAAATTCTCAAATTTTTAGTTTTTCATTCATTGATGGACCATAAAACAGTCCAAGAAAGGCAGAAGGTGTAAACTGGCAAAAGAAAGGTTGTCGTTTATTTTGAAAGAACTTCCGGGGTTCCTGACTGTTGAAGGTAACTTGAGAGACGCGCGGGGGGGCGCCTGTCGGAGGAGGAGGAGGAGGCGGCTTCTTCTCCCTCCTCCTCCTCCACAATTCCGCAATTCCGCACATCAGCGGGAGCTTCTGGCCGACCAGGCTGCGGATGAGCGCCCCTCGCCGGGCTACGCACTGGACACACGCCGGCCGGTCGTGGAGGAGCTGGACAAGCGCGGAGTAGAACTCCTCGCGGCAAAGACAACGATTGACTTTTTGTCTGGAAAAGTTGTTTCCGCACACCAGGATGTAAACACGTTCAAAGTTTCGGCACCGATGTGACATCTTTTTGGAACTATCGGATCAACTGGACGACGAGGGTAAGTCAACACTTTTAACGCCTCGTTTGCCATGTTTGTGTGTTTTTTTTTTTGCCGTTGTGACACCGCTCTCCTTCTTAAGAGGTGCGTTTCGGAGCATCGTGGAACTATTTTGCCGAGCGTCACACCGGACTCCGATTACGAAACGTTCAATTTAGAGTCCGCACGGACGCGGGCAAGCGACGGTTGATTTTGCGAAGCGAAGTTTGGGCTTTCCACGAACCGGGGAGAGATTTGGAATTATCGGCAGGCATTTAACCCTTGAAGTGCACTGATAAAACCGGCACAGTGAGCTTTTGGATGCTCTTTTGAACACGGTCGCAGCTACTTTTACCTGAAGGAGTGGCCGAATTGTCGCTGCGTGGAATTTGACTTCGCTGCCGTTTGCCTCGGATCTGTTCGTGTCTGAACTCTTAGGCGAACGCCGATAGGTTGACTTTGACTGTTGTGACGATCTGCAGCACGCCGACCTGGATGTGCAGGCGCCACGCCTGCTGTTTTACAAGGCGACCTCGATGCGAGCTTTTTTTCGAGCGAGTCTGGCACGAGGAAGGGACGAGTGGAATGCGTCTGGGACCAATCAGTAGGCGGAACATCTGGAGCCTCTCAGCTGCTCCGTGGAGCGATCCTGTTGAGCAAGTCCGTAAACAGCCGAAACAGCGAAAGCCAACACCTCGCTTCGATTGCGCCACTCGACGAGGGCAAAATGACAATAAAACAACCGTCATAAATTGGAAGTGGACTTGGGAAAACGAACACAATGCAAGGATTGGAATTGAGGTCAGATGAGTGAACGCAACTCGGACGATCGGTGCAATACATTTGAATCGCAAATAACAAATCGAGTACCCAATTTGGACCACGATCAGTCTTGTATGAAGGAATTGAAAGCGATACTTGAATAGCACAGAAAATAACTGGTAGGAATAAAAGCCACGTTGGGGTGTAACGCGCCACATCGTAGTTAAGGTTCCCCTCGGAGGGCCGTTATGACCGTGAACCCCTAAAAATGTATCATCGTCTCATATGCGCAACCAATTGGAATTCAGAAGCCAGTACAAACGATTCCGCCAGTAAAAAACCATTACGCTATTATTCCATTTATTTTCAAGGGGTCATTGCTCACAAACAAAGAAATGCTCGCAAAGTGAAGACAATTTGCAATTTTCGTGTTTTGGCAAGAAACAGGAAGTCGATGCACGTGATTCGCTTTCGCGGGCCACATGAAACGATGTAGCGGGCCGGATCTGGCCCCTGGGCCTCGGGTTTGACACCTGCCGTTGAGTAAAAGTCTTCAGTTGCTGACGTTTGCTGTACTTAAGTCTCAAGAGACGCTATATCCGTGTTTTATTAAGAGCTGTTTTCTGATGTGCAGTATTCCGTCGCGTTCCACGACTGAGCGTGACGTCGGTTCACGGCCCAGAAAATCTCCCGAAATATGAAGGTTTTCATTTCTGTCGTACAGTCTTTCTCCACCCACAGAGGGCGCTTTCACGTCTTCAATTCAAATGCAATTCTTCTTCTACAACTTTTAAGAAAAATATGACTATTCTTACAAGAGTCCAACCTTTCTTGAAAAAAGACAATATACATAAATATTACAATTTGATCTCTCAAAAAAAAGAATATCGTAACATAACGACTTTTTTATTTTGTATTATTATTTTTTAAAATAAGCTACTTTTAGGATTATGAGGGGTCTTTGAATATTTTGCTTAGGACCCAAAAATTTGATGATGGCCTGAACTAAAAGCTCTGATATGATTGTGGACATTTTATCACATAAATCTGAAAACCTTGCATGAATTAAGTTTTTTTCTTCTCGGGCGGGGGATCGTATTATTACATAATAGTCATTTTTTAGAACAAATGGCGTATCTTTCTAGCATAATAATAGGAGAATAAAGTAGCATTTTTGAAATTCACTTTTCTTCCTTCGTTAAATGACATTATTCTGACTTTATATTGAAAACTTCATTCTTGTACGCAACTTCAAGACATGACGACTTGACTTCGAAGTCACTTTTTTTCTTCGTTTCAACTTCACATGCATAACTTTTTTTTTTTTTTTTTTTTTTTTTAATTGTAGTGGCGCTTGTGTTGGTGTTTGTTCCCTCTCAGCCGGTTTGCGATGGAAAATAAGCGGAGCGCTGGCTCGGCTGAAACTGGACTCGGGCGAGCGTGAGAGGGAACATTCGAAGGTTTTGTCCGCGGGCGTCGTGCGGCTGCGACGCAACACAGGAAGTCAGGCGACCCAACGGTCACAAAGGTCGCAGGACGCTCACGCACTTTGCTTCACACGATGTCTTTGAGACGAGAAGCTTCTCCGCGCGTTGCAAATTTGACACTTTGGCCTCATTCTGTCGTCCAGTCACTAGTACGCTCTTTGTCCTCACCAGTGACAACATTTCAGCACACTAGTAGGACAATTAGGACACACTGTCTTAGTAGTAACATTTTTTGCACTGTATTACATTTATGCAAACTAGTCGAATAACTACGTTACAGTGAGCCAAAACTGTGCAATAGTTGACGTCTATGAGCTACTACTACTAGTAGTGAAGTGCTAGATGTTTACGAGTAGATTTTTTTTCTAAAGATGTCAACTAGTGCACTATTTTGCCCCACTAGTAACATGCAGTTCTTCTACTAATGCGCCCTACTTGTTTTACGAGTGTGCAGTTGGATGTCGTCACTCACTAGTAGTGTGTAATTGGATAAAGTAACAAACTAGTTGCAATCTAGTGTACGGAAAGCTATTAGAGCATTTATTCCATATTCTTTGATATCCAGTATAAGGTCCATGTACTAGTATACTCTTTTTCCTCGCAAGTAAGACAGTTTAATGCACTAGAAGAATGACTGTCGTGCTAGTAAAATGTTTTCCACTACTGTATGACATTTCTGCTCATGTGGAGGACAACTGTGTTACGAGTGAGGCAAAATGTGCACGAGTTGACATTTGTGTGCTACTAGTACAAGTAGTGATGTTAATGTGTAGACTTTTATGTCAACACCGACTGTGCTTTTGTCAGCTCGCTCGTGTGTGTTTGCTGCCACCGTGTTGGTGCAAGTCGTGTACATCAACAGAAGCCGCAAAGTAAAATCGATCGGTCGGCCAGCCCTAGCATGTTAGCATGCTAGCCATTGCTACTCGCACAAAAGGGAAGTGTACATTTTCATGGCCTTAGTGTGTGTTTGCGCATTAGTCGGGTGTGTGTTGCCACTATTTGGTTTTCCAGCAAACGTTCGAAGGTCGTGTTTGCCTGTGAGAACAGGAGCAGTTGCGTTGTGACCTTCAACCCCGTGATAGCGTGTGTGTGGTCTCAGGCAGGTGTGTCAAACTCATTTTTGTCGTGGGCCACATTGTCATGACAGTTCTCCTCAGAGGGCCATTATATAATTCAGTAAGTTATTATTTCATAGATATTATACATTTTGGTCGAGATTTTAGGAAGAATCACGGAAGCAGACGCACGATTTGCTTTCGCGGGCCGCATAAAATGATGTGGCGGGCCGGACCCGGCCCCCGGGCCTAGAGTTTGACACCAGTGGTCGCATGTGTCAGCCGTTGTGTGACGCTAGTGGCGTAAACACAGTTGAGACAACTTGTCCATTATGTTGTATACATCTGCACGTCTGGTGCGTGTTGTGGTTGTGTGTACACGTGTTTGTGTGCGCATGTGTGGTATGTTTGTGTGTCACCATTTGTGTGTTGAATTATGACACACAACTTGCAGTCTCCTGTTTGCTCTCTTCTTTCTCACATCCTTGGCATGTTTGTTATAGACTTGAACACAAACACGAACAGGGGTCAAAGGTCACTGGTGGGACTAAGTGATGATGTCATCAGTCACACAGTACGCTTTATTTAGTCAGGAACGGAAACTGCCGCGCCTACCAGAAAACACCCGACTTCCCTCTGCGCGTCTTTCACGTTTCTCTTTCGTTCCGGTTTTCTGGTTTCACTCGGGTTCTGTGTGGAATTGGATCCAAAAAAAGAACCAAAACGACAATGGGACATGTGAAGGTTGTGGGAATGTGACACCTTTGATATGGAAATGTGAGCCGGATATGCGTGTGTGTGTGTGTGTGTGTGTGAGAAATTGTGAGTGGCGCGTGGGAGTGAGTGTAAGAGACTCAGCGGTAAGCTGCATCTCATTAGCTTCGTCTGTGCCACGCAAGAAGCTGCCAATCTCTCTCACACACTCGCACAAGCACGCGCGCACACACACAGTTTTCAAGGTTACGAAGCCGGCCGGATGACCGCCAAACAAGTGCCACCTCCTTGTGTGTGTGCGTGCATGCGTATGTTGGTGAAGGTGTGTGAGACATTGTGTATTTGTGAGTGTGTGTGACATTGTATGTGTGAGATGTATGGGGAGTTTGTGTGCGTGTCATTGTGTGTGTGTGTGTGTGTGCAAAGCCACACAAATCTCCCCATTCGAGTGGTCTGGTTGTAATTCCACAATCTCATCATTCCCCCCCTCTCTCTCTGCTGTCTATCTGATGGTCGCTCGCCCACACCTGCCACCACATCATGTTGACGCTAATTACAAACATGTTTCCTGTCAGCGGAGAGGAGATTGCAATTTTTGCAGCGTTCCCCAGTTGATTGTCTTTGCAAAAATAGTGAGCTGTCAGAAAAGACCAAAAATGAAGATAGGGAGTTGCGCACGTACACACAAAAATTTGCCGCCGCATTCATGTCAGTGTTGAGACTTTTGCAAAAGTCTGGTTGTTAAACAAGGAAGGCTTGTGGCGGGATTGCGGGATTATTTCAGGCTGGCACTGGCGTCGTCATCCACGTGGGAACAAGAAAAATAAGAGAAAAGGCAAACCTGCGACAGGAAGCGGGACGCACGGCGCCGCTCGTCACTCGGAGGCGGGAGGGAAGCGACGTCGTCGTCTCCCGCCGCCGACTTGATGTCAATGTCACATCGATGTCACTAAATTTGATGAAGTACTGCCTTCGGTGAAAATGCCTTTCTTGTGTGCACCAGCACTTTCTTGTTTTCCATATTCTGGATTTTGCTTCAGCAAGTAGAAGCCGGTCACCTAGTCGCAACGCCCTATCCGCTACCGAAAGCACCATTCATGGATCTGCTCCACTGACTGACAAGTGTATGAAGTGCTGCATCCACCAGTGCAAATTTTTCTGGTCTTGACGGGTGCTTGCTTTTTTGTGTGTGTGTGTACACTGTTGGCTTCTCGTCTGCAAGGAGAAGCTGCTAGCCTTGTCGCAACGCCTGAGCTCCACTTCAGGTCGTCATGGTAGCAAAAGCCGTCCTCCTACGGTTTTAGGAGTTTTTCAAGTCACAATCTGTTGCAGGTTTACTATTAAACTAAACGTAAAACAAAGAGAACGTGTGTTTAACCAAACCACATCACGTCTTCTTACGAAAGTATGCTAACTTAATGCTAACACTTAATAGGAAACGTTATAGACGCGCTAACAAAACCTAGCATTGCTATCGTGGTCGTTATAAACCTTTCAACAACTGATATTTTGTGCAAACGGTGCAGTAACACATACAAATGATGCGTAAAACAAACTAATTGGCATAGCTTCCTCATCAAATCCACGTGCATAATACACATGTGCAAACATACGTTATACTGCCTCTGGTGGCCAAGACGTGCACCAGGAGCAGCACAATGGCCATTAAATTAAAGCTAAAAAAAACATTTTGCAAAAATGGTTTCATTCTTTATAGTCTGTTATTGTGTTATTACTGAATGTTGCTATTTTCTGGTGAATCAAACGTATTGCCAGACGAATGTCCTTTCCATGAGTTTCAGTATGGGAGGTGCACATTTAGACTTTACAGACACACCTTGTGCACAAATCTTGACTTTGCACCACTCGGCGTTTGAAATGTGCCGACACTCGGCGGCTCGGCAGTTTGTTTTGCGACGGGCCGAAGATGAATTCAGAATTGGGGGAGCGCGGCGGGAAGCTTTAATGGGGATGAGATTGGACTTTAGTTCACCTCCTGAACCTCATTATGGAAATCAACTCCTCCTGATTGCTTGCCACCAAACGTTTGTCACTCTCCGCACCTTTGTGTGCGCGTGTGTGTGTGCTGAAAGTGAAAGTGAAAGTGAAAGACGTGGCGGCTCTGTGGAAGTGCGGGATGGACCACACTTGACCACATTTAGTAAGATGTTCTCCACATTTCGAAGGGAAAACAAAAACAAAAAGCAGAACTGGAAGCAACTAACTTGACCACAGTGACATTTCCCCAGTCAGGCTTCTTCCCGTTGTCTGTCCGCCAATCAGCTGACAGATTTGTGCCTAGCTCCACCCCTGCGGGGACCGAAAGGTAAATGAGGAGTGCTGCGATCTGGGTTTATTTTGATAACCTTCATGAAAAAATGTCAAGCTGACGAACTGGAGAGAACACGAGCAGACGTTTCGTGTGCACAGATCGGAGAGGCGCGTCCAACAAGCTGAGCAAGCTTCTGTAAATAATAATCATCATCATCATAATAATAACCATATTCATAATAGTAATGTTTTTTTTTCTATATGTCGCCTACATGGGGAAAGCCCCCGCTGTCTCTTTGGAATTCCACGATGACGTCAGTTAATTGAGAACATGTTTGGAGTTTGGGCTGAGCCTCTTCCTCCGCAGTTCACAAAACGTTTGATGTGAACGGCGCCATTTTCTAGTTTTTCTTGCTGTCTGCATAAAAATGCCAAGTTGCCGCGTTTCGGTGCGTGTGACATTGCGTCCCACCTCTTCTCCCTCCATCATACACGCCGCCCTTGGTCGTGTGACCCTGCCATTCACACTTTAGGGTTGCAGGTCTGTAGCATGGCACAAGATTCCGAAAATTCCCATTTTGTTATTTATGGGATTTCCCATAAGCCTCGGCGGCAGTGAATCCCTCCCAACCGCTGCAAAGTGTCACCAAACAACACCCAATGGTGTCGGTTTCCATTGGACAACACCCGCTTGTGTGATGTGGAGTTAGGATTGGCTTCTTTTTTTTTTCTTTGTCATCAGATGGATTTTTTTTTCCTACAAGAGTTCTTCCTTACACGCACACACACACACACACACAGAGGGTACACATAAGCTCTCATTGTGTGTTAAATAAATAATTGCTCATGTAAACCGGAATCAAAAAAGTCCTGAGTCGTAAACAGCCCGTTTGTGTGTCTATGAGTGAGTGTGAATTTGTGTTTTGGAGTGTGTGTGTGTGTGTGTGTGAATGCGTGCGTGTGTGGGTGTGTACTTCATGATTCATCTGCCTAAGGGAAAAGAAAGCGGCATCAACTTTTTGCTTGCTGCCCTAATTGCTTAAAACAGCACACAATTAAGCCCACAAACGCGCGCACTTGAAGTTGCATTCAAAAGGAATTTAACATTCAAAACAACAACAAAATGTAATTTAAAGTCCTAAAGTGTCTCTTCCATACTATAACAAAAAAACATCTTTCCCTCAAGTTAAATGCTGGGCCTCCAAGTTAATGCGGAAATGCTGCTATTTTGTGAGAAGTATTGTGTTTTTTTTTTTCTTTTTTCTTATGTATATTTTGATATTCTATCAAATGTAAACATGACACTTGAAACTTTTATTCCACTAATTGAGATCAGACCCAGATCGTACTCGGCGTAAACGCAAACATGCGTCCGCTAACACGATCGTCGTTCTTCAAGCTGTCCGAAGAGGAAAAAAAAAAAAAAAAAAAAACTTTGGCCACTTAAGTTGAGCCATCTGTGTGCGTGCGTGTGCGCTCGCGTTGCGATGTCGTAGCATATGGACGCGCACCGGAATTGCGCAAGTGCACAATTGCGAGCAAGCATATGGCGCTTTGAGATACTCTGAGACGGTCGTTGTTAGAAGAGCTGCCAAGCTAACTTGCGCGCGCTGGCTGCTGTGCTCGTGGAGGGAAAAGGCAGCAGGGTGGGTGGCGATTTCGCTCACATGAAATGCTCGTTTATTCTTCGGGCATCTCGGTGCCGAGGAACTACTGTACGGTGGAGTGATCTGAGGAGTTTCATTTTGACAAAAGCAGTGCTTTCCCGCCATCAATTACATGCAGGATTTTGCTATTCGTAGCAAGGCTCCACTAACATTGGAAGAAGATGAGAATAGTTTTTTTTTTTTTTTATTTACTTGTTAGACTTTCTTACCATGTTAAAATTTAATCAGAAGTATGACTTTCTCATCGGAAAATTGCAACTTCAGTGTCATGTAATTACAACTTTTTATGCCGACAATGTCCATTTTTGTCCTTGTAAAAAGTGTGTTTTGGTGTAAAAAGTTTGAGAACCACAGCTTTAGAATTTGTTGTTGTTGTAAGAGTACTACTTTTTTTCTTGAGAAGAGCTAGTTAGTAATTTCAGTTTTTCATACTTTTGTGTCTCAGGAGGGCGAGTTGCTTCATGTCACCAGAGATCATCCAAGCCCAAAAGTGAGCAGGTGAGTGGAATTTATTTGCAATAACTCTCCCACGTGGGCCCATAAATGTTCAGCTATTCTTCCCCTGTAACTCCTTTTTTAAATTTTCTTTGGCTTTCTCTTTTCTGCCTGTCACGTCTTGCTCGGATCACTTTTCACTTTCCCGCACAGAAGGTTCCCACGAATGCCATTGGCTGTTTATTTTGGCGAACTCTGCGCTCTGTGTGTCTGTGTGTGTGTGTGTGTGTGTGTGTGTGTGTGTGTGTGTGTGTGTGTGTGTCAGGTCGAAGGGGTGAAAGGGTTAATTGAAGGCTTGGGGCCATTTTTTTCGTGCCCTCTCAGAAACTCCTCAAATATCAAGTCCTTACCAATAATCTGGACTCTCAAGATCTTGGTGTCAATGAACTATGTTGACATGAGTTGTGGAACTGCATTCAGACAAAAATATTGATTTGGCGCCATGTTGTGGCATCTATAGGCAATTAAGATGCTTTTGTTGCCCGATGTCTATTTATGGTTTTTAACAATCTCGCAACGCTTAATTTTGATGGTCAAAAAAAAATCAGTTAGAAATTCCAATTCAAACTTGATTGACTTCATAACTTAAATATATCCCGAAAGTTTGTTTTTGGATGACCAAAAATCCCATTTTTCAATATACACAAGCTCATGCCTCCAATGTGTGTCACTCAGCAACTCAGAAGTTGAAAGTGCGCTCTCAGCAAAACTGCAAAAGCGTTTGTGTGTGTGTGTGTTTTTAATGCTTGTCTCATCCCACTGACTCACTGCTGTGATCTGCGTGTGTCCCGCCGCCGGCTGCCAGCTCGCATTAAAGCGTGTCCGCACCGCCTAATGTGCATTTGTGTGCTTGTGTCATTTCCAAAATGTTCCCACAAGACGCTTCCTCCCGCGGGCCGCCGGGTCGCTTGTCAGACGCGCTGAACGCAAACGGCGAGATACGCGGTGGGGGGGGGTGGCTTACACATGGACTTCCCGTCGGGTAAATGGAAAAATTTAGCACGAATAAACATGAGACATGACACACACAAAATGTTTAAAATTATAAAATTAAAAAATTCACATTTTTAATTCTATTCTTAACTGAAAGGCCGGAAACCAACATTGAATGCCCGTGACCTTCGATCCCTCAGGCGGCACTGCATCAAAAACCGACATCAATGTGTAAAGGATATCACCGCATGCGCTCACGAACACTTCAGAAAACCAATGTCAGTAAATATAGTTCTGCGCTACATCCGTAAGTGCAACTTGAAACTCGAGTATGCAAAGGAAAAGCCACTTATCAACAACACCCAGAAACCCCGCCGGCTTCTCTGGGCCCGAGCTCATCTAAGATGGACCGATGCAAAATGGAAAAGTGTTCTGTGCTCCGACAAGTCCACATTTCAAATAGTTTTTTGGAAATTGTGGACGTCGTGTCCTCCGGGCCAAAGAGGAAAAGAACCATCCGGACTGTGACGGACGCAAAGTTCAAAAGCCAGCATCTGTGATGGTATGGGGCTGCGTTAGTGCCAATGGCATGGGTAACTAACACATCTGTGAAGGCACCATTAATGCTGAAAGGTACATACGGGTTTTGGAGAAACATATGCTGCCATCCAAGCGACGTCTTTTTCATGGACGCCCCTGCTTATTTCAGCAAGACAATGCCAAACCACATTCTGCACGTGTTACAACAGCGTGGCTTCGTAGTAAAAGAGTGTGGGTACTAGACTGGCCTGCCTGCAGTCTAGACCTGTCTCCCATTGAAAATGTGTGGCGCATTATGAAGCGTAAAATATGACAACGGAGACCCCGGACTGTTGAACAGCTGAAGCTGTACATCGAGCAAGAATGGGAAATAATTCCACTTACAAAGCTTCAAGAATTAGTGTCCTCAGTTCCCAAATGTTTATTGAATGTTGTTAAAAGAAAAGGTGATGTAACACAGTGGTGAACATGACCCTGTCCCAGCTTTTTTGGAACGTGTTGCAGCCATAAAATTCTTAGTTCATGATTATTTGCTAAAAACAATCACGTTTATCAGTTTGAACATTAGATATCTTGGCTTTGTAGTGTATTCAATTAAATATAGGTTGAACATGATTTGAAAATCATTGTATTCTGTTTTTATTTACGTTTAACACAACGTCCCAACTTCATTGGAATTGGGGTTGTGGTTCATTTTAAACAAATTATTCGAAAAAACAAAATAACACCAGGTAGCTGTAACTTCTGTCACCTAGTGGAAGAGCATTTAATTGTTTTGCCTGTCACTGTATGCTGCTGAGATAGATGGATAAACAAAGATACTTTATTTGTCATAACTAAATCATCATTTTTGGGTCATTAAGTGAAACTGGCTCATTTCCTGTGGGGAATCGCTGCACTCCGGAAGGTCGAAATGGACGAACGAAGCTGGAAAGCAAGAAAGGAAGAATGGAGGAAGTGAGCCAGTGGAAGACGGACGGCGGCGCTGCTGACGAAGGCTTTCGTGGCCTGCCAGCTGTCGTCAAGCACACGGTGTCTTTCGACAGCGTCGACAATGGTGCCAGCGCTCCCGCCGACTGTTTGGCGGCCATGGACGGACGCGTTGGGCTGTGGCTCGTTTAGTTCACCGGAACATCTGACATTTTGGTCTTTGTCGCCAGCACAGAAACAAAGTGAGCCGAGCCGGCCAATCTGTTGACATTGGGATAAATCGACATTTGTGTTTTTAAAGTTGCACTTCCAGCGCTGCAAAAAGAACCATCTAAGATTCATTGCGGGTTCGAGACGTACTTTTACCCCTCCCACATGCTTTAAAAAAAAATTAAACTGCAAACATTCTTGAACACACACAAAAAGAAATTGCAAGGATAAATGCATAGAAAATTTTAATATAGAAAAAAAAACTCTGTTGAAGCCAAAATGTTCAACCAAACTGTACAATAACGAAAAGGCTGCTGGCTTAATCGTGAAAATATAATGCAAAACGCCATAGATGGGCTAACAGGAATTAGCATCAATCTTACGGTCATTATAAACCGTCAAACATCTTCTATATATGAACTTACATAACTTACAACAAAATTAAACATTGTATATTTAACAAACAAAATGTTAAACCAAACCTGACAGTACAAAAATGTAATAATAAATAACACAGCAAAATTCAGTAGCGCCTGATTGACAGTGGGTCGTGTTAGCTTGCTTCTCCAAAGCTTATTTTGTTTGTGAAACTCGCCCTTTGTTTGCGTTCCCTTCATGACTTTCATTTGGATCTCTCGATTATGGTTGTTTTGTATAGTTAGCATGAAAACTTATCAATGGCCTTGTTTTGATCGACTTCTCAGTGTCATCTGTTCCTCATATTCATGTCTGCATTTATGCAAAAAATAAAACATAAATAAACTGGAAAAGGCAATGTTTTGAACAAACTGGCTGAGCTTGTGAGAACCTGAAGTTAAGGCCAAAACAACTGTTTGCTACCTCAAGTTAGCATTTAGTGCCAAGGAAAATATGCTCAACCTAAAAGCAGCTGCTGTCTGGTTCCTGCCAGGAAGCAGTTAGCGCACATGCTAATGCTCGTTGCGAAAAATGATCCACTGGCTCAATAATTGGTGTTTACTGGTATCAATTACGTTGATATCCTTTTGTCGCCGCTTTACTCCAAAATGGATGAAGTTCACCGTTGATAATTTCAGTTGATTGGAAATGATTTGGAAAGGCACCAATTTTTTGTTGCCGACTATAATGTGATGAAAATCGGGTCAAAGTCGACTGATCGATGACGCCATTTTTTGCAGTACAGTTAAAGTGGTCCCCAAATTTTTTTGCCACCACAGTCCGTTTTTTCCGTTTTATTTCGTGAGGTTTTGGCATTTTATGATAAAGTTTTCGTTATTCCACAGTTGTCGCCCGTGCAGACATTTTGGCAACAAAGATGTCGCTTTGCTTCCCACCGCTTCTCATTCCTCATCACACTGATATGAAAATTTTCAGACTAGCGGCGATCGGAATAGTCAAAGCTGATGCGAACCACTATGCTAACCCCCCATCAGCTAATTTTCGTAGTCTTAGACCCGCACAGACGAATGAAGACTGTCTCGCCTTGTTGGCCGGACATTTCATGTGAGTAACGGTTAGTCGACTTCAAGCTTTAAAACGTGATGCCGAGTAGTAAAGTCGACTAGTCGATTAATCGTTTCAACCCCTAGTCTATATAAGGACATTATAATGCACGTTGGAGCAAAAGCAAACATGAAGTCCAAAAAGTCTGAAGTCTGTTGAAATAACTTTTTTTTTTTTTTTTTTTTTTTAAATGAATTAACAAAAATCTCCCAAAAGTAATTTGTTGTTATAGGGCGTTGTGTGTAAAATTCTCAGGGAAATAGATTTTGGAATGAAACAAAATATGAAAAAGTGCTGAATACACTTGATGAATTTACGGTTACGTCTGCTCTCGTGTTTGATTGACAGGTGGTTAATTAGCCGCTTCAGGCTTATCGTCAAACGCTTGACCTTCCGTGCGTGATTTAATCCAGTCGAAAATCTGACAGATGGAAGCCTTGGCGTGGAGGCTCAGCGGGGATTTCAAGATAAAAGCATGCACATTGACTGAGCTTGTTTATTGACATAATATAGATTTAGGGATCAAACACTATCTTGCCGCTGGAGTCAGATAATCAAAGTGGTTTTGAAAAAGCTTCCCCGGCTCGCCTTCGCAGGCCGCGGCTTTAATCTGCTGGATCGTTTTCATCTCTTCAATCATTCCTGGTCTTCGCTCGGAATTAAATTCCTCTGGCCGGCAACTTTTTTTTTTTTTTGTCCGTCGCAACGTTTTCTCCTTTAATTGGGACGAATGTTCACCTCAAACATCTTAAATTAGACGAGTCAGAGAGGAATTCAATCTCGTATGTTTCCTGTTAGAGCGTGGTCATGCTGTTGAAGGAACAAAGAGCGATGAAAATGGCAAAGGTCAAACCTTGACCGAGGTGGAAGGCTCAAGTTTTGAACCGTCGCCTTTTAAGTTGACTTACTGTGGAGAAAATCAAGCAAGTCAAGTCCTTACCTGGTTGAAGCAAGTTTTTCGTTGTGTGTGTGTGTGTGTGTGTGTGAGAGAGATTGTAACCTATCACCAATTCGCAGCAGGACGCCGTAGTGTCGGCTTCAAAGCGCACTCGGAACAATGCCAAGTGTGTGCGTGTTTGTGTGTGTGTGTGTGTGTGTGCGCCCACCGGCAGCCTGCCATGCCTCACTGTGTTAATTATGTAAATTGGTCATTAGGAAGCCGTATGTCGCCCAGACTGAAACGCCTGAACACACACACACACACACGCACACACGCACGGGCTGGACTTGCTGCAAAATGAGGTCAGCACCAAAGGAAAACTTTGAAGAATTTTGTGAGTAAAGCGTTCGAGTGTCACGTTGGAGTTTTGCCGAGTTGGCAGAAAAAGCTCAGGACTTACAAGATGTAAGAGCAAGAAGTGATTTCTAAGAAACACACGAAATAAGGATATGGATCGGATATTTGTAGCTAAATTTCTCAACTCAAAACTTCGACTTCAACAAGGATTTCTTGGCAAAGGATTTCCTGCATTCTCGTTGTTGTTGTTGTGTCTTGAATGTGTTTCCAGTTTGGGGTTATAGCGCCACCTGTTGCCCTTGAAAGCCTTGGAGCGTGTTCCCATGTTGACATAAGTGGCTGCATGTGTTTTGAAAAACATCTTTAGTGATTTAACTCCCAGAAATGTGCGAGGAGTCCCTTGGTCAGGCGGGTGAAAGTCTTGCACAGTGTTGTTTGAGGCAACAACAGACACCCCCCCGGCCTCCCTTATCAAGGTCACGACCTTCCGAGGAGGCTCCCTCAGGAAGTTGTTGAGGCCATCTACACAGGAAGTTGGCTTCCGCTCATTCCGCACCGCTGTCCATCCCAGGCGCATTCCTAAACCATTTTGTTGAGGGCCTATGAGACTTCATTCCGAGGAGTGAAACCATACAAATGGATCATCACTAGCAGTCGAATGGTACACTAAAAATTCCAATGCACGGCTTTGGTTGTACCTTGGTTTTAGTTTCAACCTTTGATACAACTTGGTTTGAGGTTCATGTTTTATGACGTAACTTGGTTTGAGGTTCATGGTTTGCTAAGGCTTTAAGGCAAAGGTTGAAATGTAACTTGGTTGTAAGCTCATGGTTTTAGTACGTACACTAAATTGCCAAAAGTATTCACTCACCTGCCTTGACTCAGATATGAATTTGAGTGACATCCCATTCTTAATCCATAGGCTTTAATATGACGTCGGTCCACCCACTGTAGTTATAACCGATTCAAGTCTTCTGGGAAGGCTTTCCACAAGGTTTAGGAGTGTGATTATGGGAATTTGACTTTTTTTTCCCAGATTTGCTTTTGTGAGGTTACACACTGATGTTGGACGAGAAAGCCTGATTCTCAGTCTCCGCTCTAATTCATCGTAAAGTCTTCTGTAGGGTTGAGGTCAGGATTGTGCTGGCCAGTCAAGTTCACCCAGATCAAACTCTCTCGTCTGTGTCTTTTATGAACCTTGATTTGTGCACTAATGCAGCCATGTTGGAACAGGAAGGGCCCATCTCCAAACTGTTGCCACAAAGTTGAAAATGTCCAGAATATTAACCTCCAGCGAAAGCAACTCTGAATTCTTCGGCATACCAAGAGATTTTGCACAGTTTAGGGATTACCCCTTCCTGTTCCAACATGTCTCTGCACCAGTGCACAAATCAAGGTGCATAAAGACATGGATGAGAGAGTTTGGTGTGGATGAGCTTGACTGGCCTGCCCTCAACCTGATAGATTCACCTTGGGGGTTGATTTCGAGGAGACAGTGACCCAGGCCTTCTCGTCCATCAATGTGTGACCTCACAAATATGTTCCTGTAATAATGGGCAAAAATTCCCATACACTCACTCCTAACTTTGTGGAAAGCCTTCCCACAAGAGTTGAAGCTCTTATAGCTGCAAAAGGTAGACCAACATCATATTAAACCATCTGGTTTTATGTTGACGGTTTGGTATGTAACTTGGTTTTAAGTTTACGGTTCAGTTCTAACCTTGATTTTAAATTGACAGTTTGGTGCATACCCTGGTTTTAGGTTCATGGTTGGTACATAACTTGGTTTTAAGTTGACTGTTTGGTGTGCACCTCGGTTTTAGGCTTATTTGATTCGTACCTTGGTTTTAGATTCACGGTTTGGTACTTGACTTAGTTTTAAGTCAACAGTTTGGTCTGTAGTAAAGACGTAGACAATTACAGCATTAACTGCATGAACAGTGCGAATTATTATTTTATACAGTGGATCCTGGCCATCTGCAGGGGCAAGGGACCGAGCCTGAATGCGAATAGCGAAAATTTGTAAATAATTTATGCTCACATATAATTGCCATGAAAAAAAAGAGAAAAACGTGAATAAGCGAGGGATCGAATGAAAATAAAATTTTAAAAAATACTTTAGGTGGGGGATAGCTTCCTCCCAAAGAGATGAATTTGCAAATGCCAAACCGCCAATTTGGGACAGTCCACTGTATGCAATAAAAACACTGAAAATGTTAATTTGTTATAGCTTTAGCTCCATCTGAAGAGCCCGGGAGATGTAATCAAATCGCTAGCCAGAAGCCGAGCTACACTGTGTGTTTGTTTACGTACTAGGCACGCAGCCAGTTACACTTCTTGTGCCTTGCCTCGGATATTCTGTGTGAAAACCCTAAAAATCGCTCCATCGTATGACATAGTTGCCCCCTGCGTTTGGTTATTAGCGTATTTATGGGTACATTTCAACAGACGTCAAAGGGCAAAGAAATAAAATGACGCGGAGGAGTTTGAGACGTGTGGTCTAGAGTCACCCGGATACGCCCTGCTCCATCCCTCCTTGCTATCTTTCCACCCTCTTATCTTGAATTCCATCTCCAGGCTGACGAGGGCGATGGAGGGGAGGCGAGGTACGACATGGTAATTAATGGGAGGGAAAAAGGTGAGCTGGGAAGATGTGGAGAGGAAAGGTGAGCAGGCGGTGAAGACGAGGAGAGGACAGTCAATGAAATCTAAAATCCTCAGTCTCTCACACACTGACACACACCCAAGACACACACGCTCACTGACTGTGACTGCGTTTTCGGTGTTGGCCTTCTTCTCTCGTACTATCAGACCCTACAGCAGCTCCTTTATAATTAACAGGCCCCTCTCATAACTGCTCCACCTTAAGCACACACTGATCCGCTACGTACACACGCATACGCACACGCTGAGCAACTTTCTGTGCCAGACGAGAACAAAGCGCCCTCGGTGGACTTTCTCCAGTGGCTGCTGAGCGAGGACCACAATGGCCCAAAAACCTCAGATAAACTTTTCTGCTAATTTGAGTGGGTGATTTATAATCCCATTGTCCATATGAAAAGATGCAATCATGACTTTGCGCTAGCTCATCAAGTCAGCACATCAATGTTTTGTTCATGTAACTCATCAGCGAAATGTTTAAAAGTCGATATCGAAGCAGAAAAACGAGATTGGGTCTTTGCTGAGTCATGTTGTTCACATTTTTTTTGGTTTTCCTCTTGAGGCTAAAAAGGTTTTACGAGCAATTTTTTGTGGCGGGGGGTGCCATGGGATTTTTGTAATGTAAACTCTTACCTCAAAGTTTGGGAAACACTGTACTAGGGGATGTTGTTTTGGTTCTGTGTCAGCAAGGGGTGGGCTGGCGGGGGGGGTTTAAGTGTCGTTAGTGTCGGGCCGCCTGTGTCGCCTCTTTGTCTCCGTGGCTGGTTCGCCTCTTTGTGCCCAGCCAAGTAGTTACCCCGTGGTACCATTGTGTTATCTGTGCGCCACTGTGAGGTATTCATTTCACACTTCATGCCGGTTATGATTGCGCCTGTGTAGTTTTCCCATGATGCTGAATAAATGCCAGAGGCGGAAGTACGTAACGTACGGTATGTGCAAGTCACGAGTGGGTCTCACGTGTTCATTTCCAAGTTTCACGTAAGTTCCAAGTTACTGTGGGGTGGGGACATAAAAAAATCATACAAAAATGCAACATTAGCTCTCCTGAGATGGTGTACCTAATGAAGTGGCCGGTGTCTTTTGCATAATTGCAGCATGATGATGATGATGATGATGATGATGATGTGCATGTTTAACAGCCACAGGCGGCTGCTATCATTCAACTCCACTAATGGGAGCAGATTCCGTGCATATTGGCGGCTCGTTTGTTGCGTTCCACAGTCGTCCTGTTGAACATCCCTCACCTTTGTAAACTGGTTGTTTACTGTGTGTGTTTGTTGTGTATTGTGACTAGAATGAAAAAGCTTTCCCGTGGTACATCTGCGGCTCTGTCCTTTCGACCTTCACCGCTGCTGTTTTTTGTTGGTCCTCCACGAAAACTTGTTTTGTCTTTCACTGACTTTGTTTGGAGGACAAGCTGACAAGCTGTGATGATTGTGCCGTTTAATCGCGCCATGTCTCCAAATGCACCGCGGGCATTTTACAGCATTTGTAGAATGAATTGTCTCCATATCACAGAGATTAGTCCTTCTGACTCATTAGTCCCAGCGTGGAGAAGAATTACTGCGCACAACCTCTTGAAAAGCTTCAATGCATGTCTAAATCTAGGCACTCCCCGACTTCATCAACAAGTTAACAGCGCACAGCTATTGGTTGTATCTTCTTCGTAAGTCGTTACTTTGACATTTTCTATTGTCATGACATATTCACGCATTTTCTCTCCCTCTCACCCTCTCTCGTTATCACTCACCCTCTCGCAAACTGTCGCTCTCTTTCACTCTCTCTGTGTGGCGGAGTCGACCTGTATTGCAAACTCATTTTTAATGAACACCTCTAAAAGGTTTCAGTGGGCAGCAGAGTCTTGACTATATAGTAAAGGCATGAAAACGGTGATATTCCAGTCAGAATGGAAGTCGCTTTAAGAAAGAACCTTGAGGGACACCTTCATGAATAAGCTAAATCAATTTTGTGGTTCAGATGAACTTTATTGAACTGGTTTTGCCTTTGCCAAGTGTCTGTATGAAGTTGGAATGTCTGAAAGAATTCTCTTGAAATGTTTTCTTGTCTTTCAGCAGTTGTAATGGAGCGCTGTTGGCCGTGGCTGTTCCTGGTCACCGTGGGAACCACGTTCCTCTGCGCTTCGTGGGCTAAAAACCCTGAATTCCCCTCCAACACGCTCATTAATAACGTGGTCCAAGACCCCCGCACGGGGCGGCTGTACGTGGGTGCCGTCAACGCCCTCTACCAGCTGTCGTCCGACCTGGCCACGGAGGCCCGCGTGGAGACGGGGCCCCGGCGGGACAACCGGCAGTGCACGCCACCCGTCACGGATACCTGCGAGGATGCAAGTGAGACGGACAACCACAATAAACTTCTCCTGGTGCATGGCGCCAAGGACAGGCTGGTGGTGTGCGGTAGCATCTTCAGGGGCATCTGCTCGCTCAGGAACCTCAGCAACGTGGAGCACGTGATCTACTTCAGTGACAACAAGGGCGAGAAGTCGTACGTGGTGAGCACCGAGGAGAGTGTCTCGGTGGTGGGCGTCATGTCCTACTTCACCAAGGAGAGAGACAACTTCACCGTCTTCCTGGTGAGGAGCAAATCCATTCATTCATTTCCTGAGCATCCAGAAAGTATTGCTTGAATTCATATCCAGCCTCAAAATTCTCAAAAAAACAAAACAAAAAAAGTATCTCAAAGTGAAGTGTTGTGAAGCATTTCTTAATGCCTATAACTAACTAGCCACGTCCATGCTAGGTCGCTAAAGGCTATGGCAGCCACGACAGCACCAAGCTAATCTCCACCCGCATCCTGCGGGACTATGGCGAGTGGAACATCTTCGAGAACATCATTGATGCCTCGGCCGTGCAGGCCAACCCCTTTGTGCTGCGCTACCTGCACGACTTTCGCTTCGCCTTCAAGGACGGCCCCTTCGTCTACTTCCTGTTCTCGCGTACCCTCGGCTTGCAGGACACCAAAAACTTCACCTTCATCTCGCGGATGTGCGAGGACGACCAGAGCTACTACTCGTACACCGAGCTTCAGCTCAATTGCAGCGCCACAAACAACTTCAATAAAGTTCAGGTAACAACAATGAAACTCATTTAAATGTCTGCTTTAACTTTTTCATAAATTTCTGGTGCCCCTCAAGGTTCCATTCTAGAGCCAAACTGCAAATACTCAGTTTACTGTCATAAAATGATATAAATACAAGGAAACTTTTGGGTTAACTAAGTATAATTAAATGAATTGTTAATAATACAATTAAAAATGCGAATTGTCAAATTTTGAATGAACTTTTTTTACGTACACTTTCAAGTCACTTTTTCAATCTCGTATAGGAATGACCTGGTCCATTTTCAAAATTAAACGTGGCCTTTGAGCACAAAAGTTTGCCCAACCAATAACCATTTTTTTTTTTTTAATGCTGACCTACTTCCTGTTATTTGAAGGACTCTGTTGTTCGTCATTCTCCCCTTGCAGGCCGCCTACGTCACGACGCCAGGCGAGGTTTTGGCTCAGAATCTGACCAGATCGGGCCAGTATGGACCTGTCCTGGCTTCTGACAAGGTTCTCTTTGTCACCTTCACCTCTGACGAAGACCCGACCACCTCGGCCATGTGTAGGTCTTCTTTCGTGAATACCAAGTTGAAGTCGAGTCTTTCATAAGCTTTCGCCAAGCAAGTTCAAGTTGTAAAATTGTCGACTTAAGTGGAGTCGTCACCCCGTCGCCCCACCCCCCCTCCCCCCCTCTCCGTTTGCCAGGTATGTACCCTCTGCGCGCCATAAACACGAGGCTGCTGGAGATCATCGTCGCCTGCTACAGCGACGCCGGCCTCATCGACGACAAGCCGGCCGTCTACTCGCCGTACTCCACCAAGTCGGGCGGGCTGTGCAGCAGCACAAATCAGGTAAGCCTTCACAGAAATGTCCCGCCCCTTTGCAACCCTGTGAAGAGCCAATCTTCAATTGAGTTTGGTTCCTGGTTCACATTTTGTCCTCCAAGTTGACTATTTTGCACTCTGACGCCATGTCACGCCTTCTCTTTGTCCTGACCTCAGCACAACATGGTGCTGAAGTACAAGTGCGGCGCCGAGTTCCTGCCGTCGCCGCTGGCCAGCAAAGCCGACGTGGCTCTGGTGGCCGAGCCCTCCCTGGTCCGCCAGGGAGTCATGACTGCCGTGGCCGTGGCCGTGGAGATGGGGCACGCCGTTGCCTTCCTGGGCACCGCCGGTGGAGAGGTACGGCGCGCATTCGGGCGCTTACGCAGCGTATGAACATTTAATTCAGGGATTTGGAAAAAAGAAATTCCCCCACGTACCACTAGAGGGAGCCCCCTTGTAGTACACATGCCACAATTTGAGAATCACTGATGTAGTGGAGTTGTCAATATCCGTAGCTGCCACAGATAGATGAAGATGCATTATTTGTAGTCAATCATTCAGAATTTCCCAACCAATTCAGGGAAATGTGATTATTCATTGATGGAGCAAATAAAGTGGAAATCAAGTATTTGGGCTTGTTTGGTTTCCAGGTGCTCAAGTTGCATCTGTCACCCCACCCGGAGGTTTACGGCCGGGCGTCGGGCGCGGTGACGGGCGACAAAGTCAACAAGGATTTGCTGCTGGATGCTCAGCTGCAGCACTTGTACATCACCAGCGAGAAGAAGGTGCATCCATTTACCATGTGCGCGACGGCGCTTTTGATTTCGTCTTGATCGTTTGCGAAGCCGACAACCAACATTCGTCTGCGTTAGCACGCGGGAGGCGCTCATTGATTTGTTCTTGTCCTCATCTGTCACCCTCGAATTTGTCCTGTCGCTCAGGTGAAGCACGTGTAATTGATACACAGGTGAATTAGTTGGAAAGCGCTCGCAGAGGACGAGTGAGGCAACACACAAACGCAGGGCCTGGCCAATTTTCTGGGGTTTTTAAAACAAATACTAAATAGTTCTTTTCAAGATATTTTTTTTAAATTCCATGTAATTCAATTATAAAAAATGTCAGATGTATTTTTTGATTTTTACAAATATATTTTTTCTACTAAATTACAAATATATAATTAAATAACTCCATAAAAAAATTGATGAAGATTTTCACTCAATACATTTTTGGGAAAAAAAATGCTAAATGAATGCGCCGAATAAAAATCAATCAAATAATTCATCTGCATTTAGTTATAATTAATTCACTTATAATTAACTGACCAATTATTTCATTTAAAAATACACACTTTTTATTCTTATATACATTAAATCAATTATTTCATGATAGAAATCCACATGAAATTAATAAATATGCATACTTTAATTCACCAATTTTGAATTTAAAAAAAGAATTAACACAAATGTTCCCTTAATAAAAGGTATTTCATGTTTAATATGTTATTATATTTCATTTACTTCAATAAAATGAAAACAGCTCAAATAAATCACCAAATATGACAAGACTCTTGATAACGAATTCAAAAAAACGGCGCGCGTTATCCCGAGTGTCTTGGTGCAGATCACCAAGGTTCCGGTGCAGTCGTGCCACCTGAAGAAGGACTGCCCGTCCTGCATGGCCCTCAAGGATCCCTACTGTGGCTGGTGTGTGCTGGAGGGAAGGTAACGTGTTCCATTATATGGCCGTCAAGTATCTTATGTTAAGCATTTCAGTTGTGTTCACGCAAATGTCACGAAACGCATTCTCCCCCGGAAGAATGCGTGAGGGTTGAACTTGCTGCTTTGGTGGCAGGTGCGCCAGGAAGCAGGAGTGCAGCAGGTGGACGGAGGAGAACACGTGGCTGTGGTCCCCCAACCAGCAGTGCGTGGAGATCCAGGCCTTCGAGCCGCCCGACCTCAGCTGCCACAAGACGCAGCAGGTACACCGTGTTCGGCGAAAAGCAGATTTTGAAGAAAAAAAAACAAGCCTCTGACTTTGCGTCTTCCAGGTGGACATCAGCATTCCGGCGCTGCCCAGACTCAGGCAGTCGGACCGGCTGCACTGCCTGTTCGACGACTCGCCCAGCCGCGCCGTGGCGACGGGCAGCCCGGCCGTCGTCACCTGCTCCTTGCCGGACCCCGCCGAGATCCCGGCCACTCCCGAGCAGCGAGGTGAAGCCGGCGGCCCGAACGGAGTGCGCGACTTAGCCTTAGAATCAGAAGCGATCTGCTCAAGTCGTCGGAAGGCGGACAAAATGTTCCAGCCTCCCAAAATGCCTTGTATAATACAAACATGCAGCTATACGGTGGACTGGGCTGGAGTGTGAATACCCCAAAAAAAGCGGATAATTCACGTCCCATTACAATTGGTTTGAGGGGGAAACCCAAAATATTCTAGAATAAGTGGGGATGAGCCACCAATGGGTGATTCTCAAAAAAGACAAAAGAAAAGAAATTGCAAACAAATCCACGGATGAGTGAATCCACGGATGCCGAATCGCGAATATGCGGGGATCCACTGCATCCTGAGACGTTTACAGCGCCTCGGTAAGCTGCAGTCAAATCTGTCGCTCTTCGCAGCGGATAGAAATGTATCTCATCGATGTATTGCTGTACCGTTTTGCAAATATCTCTTGCTTAAAGGTTTTGGGGTTTTGCACAGTTTGCTCGGATTGAGCTAAGGGAATCTACCGGCTGGAAAAACATCAGTTAGCTGATACGATACATAAAAATGTGTGTGTGTGTGTGTGTGTGTGCGCGCGCGTGCGCACGTGTCCAGACTACGTGTCGGTGGCGGTGAAAGTTGTGGTGAACGACAGAATCGTGGTGACGTCGGGAGAATATCACTTCTACAACTGTGCCGCGACAGTCAGGAAGAATCCCAACACACCGTAAGACTCAAAACTCACAAAAATACATCCACTTCTGTGCCTTTCTGTGACCGCTCCAGTCTCTCTGTTGCCGACGGCCGGAAGAGTCACAGAAAGGCATACGAGTGGACTCGGTCGCTTCGTGTTGGAGACGAGCGAGTTGTGCATTTGAGGTTCATGCTGAATTGTGTTTTGGAAATGAACAGTCTCGTCGTGCGTTTTGTGTGCGCGTACGTCAGGTGTATTTCGTGCGTGACCAGCGAGTGGGGCTGCCAGTGGAACGCTCGCGAGCACCGATGCAGCGACGCGGACGCCGCCGTGGACGGGAGTCACGTCATCAAACCGCAACAGGTTCAACCCTTTATTTCGCCATAAACACTCACGCAAGTAATACACGCAATACGACCGACGTACTACAGTACTTGCCGTTAACGTGCGAACGCGTGGCGGAAGTTGACGGAACGTTGTGCTCGTGTCTGTCCAAGCCGGAGCACTGTCCTCAGTTCGGGTCACCGCAGCCGCTGCTGATCCCCGCGGGCTTCGAGGTTCCCATCAGCTTCCAGGGCAGAAATCTCGACATCTACTCGGTGAGGACGACATTCAGTCAGCCGCAACGAGCTTGCGCACGATTTGGGGCCGCCGCCATGCTGGGGTTTTTTTTTTTTTTCAGTTGAAACGCTTGGATATTCCATACTCATGACAATAACGGATGGGATTGAAAGTCCTTATGCAGTGAATTTCTGTAATGGGTTAAAAACTGCGCAAATGGATGCGTGGCGTTGCGTTCAGGGTCGCCGGTTCGTGATGGGCACAGAGCTGATGAAGCGGGCCGAGGAGGAGGTGACGCAGGAGCGCGGCTCCGACTTTAAGTTCCGAGGCTACAAGGTAACAAACAAACTGCTCCCGAAGTTCCTCAGCTTTGATTTGAACTTCCGTCAATTTCGCTCTGTTGACATTCATGTTTAAAAGGTACACACCCTCGATATTGACATTTCTTCCAGCGTGAAAATAATTAGCATTCTTATTACATATAGTTTTGTTTTTTTTACATGAAAAGTAAATAGTAGCGTGACAGCGCCCCCTTGTGGGTTAAACCCGCTAAAGGCGTTCCCACTCAGTTGTTTTCGTCACTTGAGTTTCTTACCCCAAATCTCAGTGATGCATTGTTTTTACGATTGTTTTGCGTGCGTGTGTGCAGTTTTCGTACGACGAGCAGCAGGAAGTGAACGTTTCCTTCCACGTCATCGAACGCGACACCGAGCGCAAGATTGACAGCACGCTCACGGGTTAGTAGTGCAGGACGGGGCCACGCGTGGACCGTATGCCATAAAATACGGAAATATCAGCAAAATCACACATGCAATTAACATTTTTGCATTGATTTTATTCAATTGTGTCTTAACTTATCATTAAATGAAGTATAAATAACGTTAATGAGAATGAATTGTTTCCTTATTGTTATGGTTCACTATGGATGGATTTATTCATTTTTGTTTTGTCTTCATTGATCTCATGAAATCATTGGTGAAATGATTTCAAAATAGTAGTTTTGATGTTTTGCATACACCTTTGACGTACATGTGGCTGTTTATTCATAATAATAATAATAATAATAATAATAATAACAGTTTAATGTACTGCTACTCATTTGTTGCAGTGGTTTTGTACAACTGCTCGGTGGGCAGAGACGACTGCAGCTTGTGCAAACACGCCGACGCCAAGTACGAGTGCGTGTGGTGCGCCACCCCGCAGGCGTGCGTCTACCGACGACTGTGCCCGGCGCCGGCGCCCGCCTCGTGCCCCCGGCCGCAAATCACCGACGTAAGTCTTGTCTTGTCTTTTTACGCGGTTTCCTTGCCGTTTGAGCATTTCTTCCACATCTTACTGGTGGCGAGCACGCCAGTCGAGGCGCAGACTAACACGTGCGGACGGTTGTGGAACTTGCGGCCGTTCAGATCGTTCCTCGCTTCGGGCCGCTGAACGGCAACATCTCGGTGACTATCAAAGGTTCCAACATGGGCGTCAAGAAGGAAGACATCAAGAGGATCAGCGTGGCCGGCGTCAAGTGTCGACACCTGCCGCACAAATACTCCGTCTCCACCAGGTGACGCAGATCGAAAAAGTCCACACACCCCTGTCAAATGCCGGCTTTTGGGGATAGAACTAAAAAAGAAAAATTCACCCTCAATCGGACCGATAAGCTGTACAACTCAATTGTTAAAAAAACAAAACAAAAGACTGAGATAATGTGGTTGCGCAAGTGCGCACACCCTCTTATAACCGGGGATGTGGCTGTGACGACATTTCTGTTCTCACATCTATCTACAGTATATGCATTTACTGTATCTTATGTGGGCTTTTTTTTGTCCGTCAGCGTGGTGTGCGAGATCGGGCCGGCGAAGCGGCCGCCCTCTGACCTCACGGTGGAGTCGAGCGACGGCGTGGTGGAGGTGGAAGTGGAAGGAGGGCGGACGGGGAGGTCTCAGGTGGTCTTCACCTATCGCGTAAGTGGAAGGATGTCGTCGTGCCAAAGTGCAACCCGTCATCCGAATTCAGGTCAAAGTGCTCGAGCGGGCTTTTGCGGCTAATTGGAGCAAAGCGCTGCTGACGAAACGTCACCGCGGGGCTGAATGCCAATTTGCGCATTTACGTTTCATTGCTTTTACGAACAAAGCAGCAGCAGCGAGCTGTCAAAAGCAAAGAATCAGAAATGCGCAACTGAAGTCATTCGCTAGATGATTTATTGTAGATAATCAAATATTTAATTTGCATGCATTATTATTAAAATAAATCCTCATTTACATCACCAAGAGTCCTGTAATATGTGCTGCTTCTATTTTTTCCCCCAACATTTTAAAAAAGAAATTTCTTTATTTTTAATTCATTTTCTTTTACGCTTCTCCTCACGCGGGTCGCCCATCCCAGCTATCTTCGGGCGGGAGGCCGGGTACACCCTGGACCGGTCGCCAGCCAATCGCAGGGCTTCATGTCTCATTATTGAAAATAATCGCATTAAAATATAAAATAAGCAGTTTGACTTAAAAATTGAACCATTTTTTAAATGTATTTTATAAACAAATTATTGTATTTCTTTTTTTATTTTTATTCATTTATGCAGTTGTAAATAAAAATGGTCAAAAATGATTTCATAAATGGCAATTGTTTAATTCATTGAATAAAAATATGAATTTTATTTTATATATTTAACATCAAGATTACTGTAAAATTTCCAGCATCGTTTTAGCTTTTTTCCCCCTGAAATTAAAATTCATTTTTATTAATTTGTCCCATTATTGTAACTAAAAAAATAGTCAAACAATTCTACATTTATTCATTGTATTAAATAAATTATTACTAGTAACATACAAATGAGAATTATTTAAATTTTTAATTTTTTTTTTATCTTGACCCATTTTATAATTCAAGACTGTTCATAAAAAAAACCAAAAAAAACAAATGGAACATTTTTGAGCTCAAGGTGGAACCATCCAGTTTCGAACAAAAGATGAAGTGACACGTGAGAACGGGAGCGGGAAGAAAAACCAAAAATTCCGTTTGGATTTTGTCCAGGACCCCAAACTGAAAACCGTGCAGCCCGGCAAAGGTCCGGCCGCCGGCGGGACCGTCATCACCATCGACGGGCAGGCACTGGACACGGCCACCAAAGATGATGTCACCGTGTCAGTGGGCGGAGTTCCGTGTCAAGTGTAAGCCACCCGCCGTGTAATGCACACAAATGTATGTACTTCAAGTTGAATCCGACTGACGTGTACTTTAGCGAAGACCCGTTTTTGTGCGCTTGTTCAGCCTTTCGTTCGGCGAGCGGATCACGTGTAAGACGGGAAAGTACACCGGACAGAAGGTTCCGTCGGACGTGCTGCCGGTGAAGGTCAACTACGGGCAGGACACCAGCAAGGAGCTGGCGGCCGCCTTCCAGTACGCCGAGAACCCCAAGATCAGCGGCTACGCCCCCAAGTCCAGCTTCGTGTGGTACGCGTGGGCCACGTCGGAAAACGCTCGACGGCGTGCGTCGCCGCTGACCTCTTTGTTGTCGTCGTTCGTGATCAGCGGCGGGCGACGGATTGCGGTGACGGGAAACGGCTTCGACCTGATCCAGAGGGCCAGCTTGAAGGTGGTGCCCGCCGTGGATGACTTCTCGCAAGACAGCACGTCCGTGGAGGTGGGCGGCCTTCGTCCGTCCATACATTTATTTCATCCACCTGCGCGCCGCCCATCTTCCGTCCATCCCCTCAAAGTGTGACACGACGTTGGTTCGTACGCGTTCGTTTCCAGTTTGTGCAGGAATCGGTGAGCAAGAACGACAGCGTGGTGGAGTTCCTGTCGCCGGCGGTGGTCTGGAGCGACAGCCGCTCGCTGCGCACCGTCCTGCTGCTGGACAACATGACGCAGGAGCTCAAGACCTTCACCTACCACCCGGACCCCACCTTCAACGAGCTCTCCAAGACCGTCATCACCGAGACCAGCGTCATCAGCGTCATCATCGTCACCGTGAGCGCCGCCTCACTCTCGCATACTCGGAATTTTTAGTCGACTACATAACAAACGATCCCTTTCGAGCACACACGTCGAGCTCCCGGCCCGCGCGGCAATTTCGTCCGGGCCGCGGGATCGCTTTGACGTCAGCGTGACGACGGCATCGGCCAAACGTGTGCACGTAATTCCATGAGCAGCATCTTCTGATTTGTTTAAACGACACAGTGTGGGGATACGACAGTCGGCCAATCGGGTGTGACCGGTGACACTCGTCTACGCGCCGGGGATCGATCCCGCGCCTCCGCTGCGTCTTGCATTAGGAGACGAGAACGCTGACCGCCGTGCTGAAGGCGCGATCGGAGAGCGACGTTTCCTAGCATACATGAGCAGAGCCTAGCTTGTCATTCAATATTATGATTCTTGTTTTCTGTGAAGTTTGAAGTAAATCTCACGAAGCGCTCGCTCTCAGTGTGACCCGGAAGACTGGGTTAAAGCTTGTTGGTTAAAGCTAACTAGCTTAGTTAGCTCGGCGGCAACCGTCGTAGTTACGAACTCAAAAATCACCGGATGATGGCAACTTCAACAAGTGCTGCCGATCATACACTAAATTACTTCGGATATTGACAATTTTTGGTGTTGTTGGCAAAGTATTTTGTGAAAATATCAATGAGTCTCTCAAGCAACAACCGCTGCCGACGTCGCCGTTAGCTTGTGCCGTAAAACTTTGCTCATCTTCCTGGGGTCCGCGTAGAAATAATATCTTAGTACATCGATGCAGTAGTTTCACATGATTCATTGATACAGCAGATACTCAAACTTCAGTCGAACAAGTCAACGACAACACAAAAGACGCCAATGAATAATTTGATATGAGAGCAAATGCAACTTCTCCCCAATGAAAAGTTAGTTAGCCATCATTTTCTTGTGTATATAAAACTCAACGATCGGGCGATGAAACATGGATATGGTTTCATAACGGCCCGCACGATGGTTCTGCCTTGTTTACGAACGGTGGCATATAAAGACAACAAAAAAACGGACTGACCGTCGTTGACGCTCTTCTCTTTGGCCGCAGGGTCGAGGCTTCGCCAAGGCCATGACGGCCGTAGAGGCGCGGGCGTTTGTCGGGGACGCTTCGTGTAACGTCACCATACTTCAGGTAAGAGCGCGCTCGGACGCCTCCTTGCAAAGAGAAATACTTCACATTTGAAGTTTACTGTAAAACTCATCACAAAATGACAATTACACCAATGTTTAACCAAACACACGAAAGTCCGCTACCTTATGGCGAACACGTAACGTGACCAGCTCACAAAATTAGCATCAATGTTGCGGTGGTTAAAAACCCGTAAATCAGGAATATTCAAAAACAATAGTCGAAGGCATATATTGTATTCCGACTGAAAAACAAATTACATTGCTGTCGATTCGTCGCAACGGTCTTCTTCTTTGTCTTTTCATCCGATGTACAAAGCTGCCCCGCGGTAGTCACGTTACTTAGCTGGACTAAAACATGTTGAATGGTCCCAAAAGCAGTCGATGAAACTTGCACGTGTGACCAGCGAGCTAAACTGCTCAATTAGCGAAGCTGTCCTTGGGCGTTTTGGAGTGGCGGGGTGAAGTTCCCCGTCGCCAGTTGCAAGCCGTGCAGGTTGCCGTCCTCTTTTTTGAAAGACGTCGTCCATAAATGCAACTTTTCGTGATGACACTCATGCGTAGTCTGTACGTCTGTCGAAATAGACGCTAAGTTGACGATGTACGTTTATACCACACTGTAGTTTCTTTCTTGTAGTCGTGACGTGTGTAATGACAAAAAAAAAGTGTATGTAATCGAAATATGTGAAGTCGCCCCCTTGTGGATATGTTCAGGATGACAAGTTGATCCTGGACGCGCCGTCGTCTCGGCCCCGAGCCGGATCCCAACGGCAACGCCGAGACGCCGCCAACGACCCGCTGAAGTTGGTGGTAAACACGCACACCCGCGCGCGCACGTTCGCCCGGTTCTGCGCGTAGCGTTTGACGCAGCGCGGTCGTCCAGGTGAAGTTCGGCCACGGCGAGTGGGCGGTGGGCTCCGTGTACTACGTGTGGAAGGACGACATCCCGCTGGCCGTCATCATCCCCGCCGTCATCGTGCCCATGCTGCTCTTCATCGCCGCGTCAGTCTACTGCTACAGGTGAGAAGCAATTATTTCATAGCCAGCTTGAGGTCCGCAAACTGATACGCTCAAAAAGGACGACCACATGTTACTAGCGGGGCAAATCTGTGCACTCGTTGACAACCGAGGTTCCGCACGTTGCGGATTGTTCTAGTAATAGTCAGGAATTGTCTTACTAGCGAGGACAGAGAGCGTACTAGTACCTGAACCGTAAGCCGGCTATCGAGGATACGGAACAAACGCTCAAAGTTGTCTCCGCGGCGGGCCGCAGGAGGAAGAGTCGGCAGGCCGAACGCGAGTACGAGAAGGTGAAGCATCAGCTGGAGAACCTGGAGGAGAGCGTCAGGGATCGATGCAAGAAGGAGTTCACGGGTCAGCTTCACACACCAAACTTGACGTGACGTTCCGCGACTTTACATTTAGCGCGTGAGCAGCACCCGTCATCCTTCGCTTCTTTGCTGAAATCTACTTTTCTGCTTTCCGTCCTTTCTTTCATCTTCCGTCGGGTTCAGACCTGATGATCGAGATGGAGGACCACACCAGCGAGCCGAGCGAGGCCCGCATCCCCTTCCTGGACTACAAGACGTACACGGAGCGCAACCTGTTCCTGCCCTCCGAGGACGGCGCCGGGGCCGCCCCGGTGGCGACGGGCCGCTTGCGCATCCCGGAGTCCCGCAGGGCCATCGTGGCTCAGGCCCTCAACCAGTTCTCCAACCTGCTCAACAGCAAGCCCTTCCTCATCAACGTGAGGACGCGCTCCCGCTCCGCTCGTGATTGGGCTCGCGAAACGAGCTTCGGAAATGAGGGTTTAGCCTCCGTTGGGGTTCTAAGTCGGGGTTAGGCGTAGGCCGAGTTATTTTCAAACCTTAACCCGGGTTTAAAACCTTCATTTCAAACCCTAACCCTTGTTTGAAACTCTTACACCACATTTAAAGCCCCGAAGCTCTGCTGTGATGTCAAAACGACGGCGGGATTGAGGTGGTTTTCTTTCGTCCGTGTCGTCGCAGTTCATCCACACGCTGGAGAGCCGGCCCGACTTCAACGCGCGCGCCCGCGGCGATTTCGCCTCCCTCCTGACGGTGGCGCTGCACGGCAACCTGGTCTACTACACCGACATCACGCGGACGCTGCTCCTGGAGCTCATGGACGAGCACGTGCACAACAAGAACCCCAAGCTCATGCTCAGGAGGTCAGCGAGCGCCCGCCGCACCCCGAGACCTCAAACGCATTCTGATTGCTTGTCATTTTATTGATTTGCCCAAACAATGCAACAAAAACCTCCAAATGTTTTGCTTGTCGGTCCTGAAGGTCGGAGACGGTGGTGGAGAGGATGCTGTGTAACTGGATGTCCGTCTGCCTCTACCAGTTCCTCAGGGTGAAGCGCGTGCACACACGCACACACACGCACTTCGTGTTAGCACCTTAGCACATACAGTAAACAACAAAAGTGAGCACAACCCTTCCATTTTTGTCAATATTGTCAATGACACTTTGCAGCTTGTATCAGTCAACACAAAGACATTGATGTCGAAACTGCGGGCAACAAAAGTGAGGAAATGTCTAAATGAATCGATACTTTATTCATCCACACGGGAAATTCAGTGTTCCGGTCGTCTCCACAATGCGAACCGGACAACGCAAGGCAAAGCAAGTATGCTGAAGTATTAACCCTGTTCAAGACATCAAAAATCTTCCATATTAAATCTGTTGTTACAGCTGCAATTGTTTATGTGCGCTGTAAAAAAAACCCGAGTGGAGATTCGATATATTTTTTGAAAGATCTTACAAATATTTTAAAACGGGACTAAAATAAGGGTAATTGATATCATTTCAAACAGGACATGGTCGAGGGAAAATTGGGCCCATTCAGCCATTTTCCCTCCCTGAAGGTCATAGGTCACGCGACTGTCGCGATGTCATAACAATCGCGCCCCAATCTGGCGGCGACATCGTAACAATCGTCAATCGTCAGACCGAAACCCTATTGAGCATCTGCGGCGCATGTGACATTCACTCGGGGGTCGACTCACTTTTGTTGCCGGCAGCTGAGACGTCGTTTCATGGTGTTCGGCGTCGGTGTTGCAGGACAGCGCCGGCGAGCCGCTGTACAAGCTCTTCAAAGCGCTGAAGCATCAGGTGGAGAAAGGACCGGTGGACGCCAAGGTGAAGAAGGCCAAATACACGCTGAACGACACGGGGCTGCTGGGAGACGACGTGGAGTATTCCGTACTGGTCGGTCCTCAAAACACACACACATTTATTTGCCACTGTCAAGCTGACACACAAAACCAAAGACAATTCGTTCTTGTATCATTAAACACCAAAAGGCTCAACCAACCCATATAATAGCAAAGGTTTGCAAAGGCTTGATGCTAACATCGTGTGAAATGCCATAGACGGGCTACCAGAAACGGGCGAGCATAGATGTTGCGGTAGTTCAAAACCTTGGTTTTATAGACCGCACCAAGTTTTAGGAAGTCACCTGTACAATTTTTTTCTATCTCTGTGGTTGTTTGATCATATTGTGGTATTGCGCAAATAAATCAATCCATTAAAAAATGATAAAAATCACATATCAGGAGCATTTTTTTGTTGTTGTTGTTGTTGTTGTTTTTTTTGCATCAGACCCTGCAGGTTTTGGTGCACGGGGAAGGCCCAGATGTGACGCCTGTTAAGGTGCTCAACTGTGACACCATTTCTCAGGTGACAGATTTAAAGATTAGACTTGATTTGATTTGATTTGTCGCTTTTGTTTCATTGATTGACTTCTTTCGATTCTTCCACCGCGCAGGTCAAAGAGAAAATCATTGATCAAGTGTACAGGAATCTCCCGTACTCGCAGAGACCAAAAGTGGAAAGCGTGGCGCTAGGTAACGGCAAACACACGTGCGCACTGATTGATTGATGGTTGTGACTGGCGATCAGTGTTTTTGATCGATGGTCGCGATCGGTGCAGAGTGGCGCCCCGGCTCCACGGGTCAGATTCTGTCCGACCTTGACCTGACTTCGCAGAAGGAAGGACGCTGGAAGAGACTCAATACTTTGGCTCATTACAACGTGAGCAGCTTTTTGATGATGTCGTGACAATCACGTGACCGGCACGTGACGACTCTCTGCGGTCCTGTAGGTCCGGGACAACGCCACGCTGGTTCTGTCCAAAGTTTTGCACGCTCAGGCCTTCCACCAGCACCAAGACAGCTGCGAAGAGCGTAAGTACACACGCTGGCACGCACGCGCGCATATGTACAGTACGTCCACGTTGCGGTAGACGATGCCATGGCGCCGTCAGGAAACGCCCTGCTGGAGGACGACAACACCTTCCATCTGGTGCGAGCGGCCGACGAGCTGGACGAGGTCAAGTCCAAGCGAGGCAGCGTGAAGGACAAGTCCATGACCAAAGCCATCACCGAGATCTACCTAACGCGCCTGCTCTCCGTCAAGGTACGCGCCGCACATCCAACGCCCAACCTCACCGTGGAATAAGAGAGGCCCGCTAGCTTCACGCTAACGGATAATGCAAAAAATTAGCATCGACGTTACGATACGATTGTCGTGTGTGTTGTCAGGGCACGCTGCAGCAGTTTGTGGACGACTTCTTCCGCAGCGTGCTGTGCTCCAGCGTCGCCGTGCCGCCCGCCGTCAAGTACTTCTTCGACTTCCTGGACGAGCAGGCGCTCCGCCACGACAACGTGGACGAGGAAACGCTGCACATCTGGAAGACCAACAGGTGGGGGCGTCTTCAGGGTTGTTGTTCATGTAAATTCATCAGCGGGGGTGGGGGGGGTGCGTGCATGCCCCCACCTCCCTATTGCGTTTTCTCTGTTGTGTGATGTGTTTGCGTTTGCGGCGGCCAGCCTGCCGCTGCGCTTTTGGGTGAACATCCTGCGCAACCCTCACTTCATCCTGGACGTGCACGTGAGCGAGGTGGTGGACGCGTCGCTGCACGTCATCGCGCAGACCTTCATGGACGCCTGCACCAAGACGGAACACAAGCTCAGCCGCGTACGGCCCGCGTCGTCACGTCGCGTCGCGTCACGTCTTGAGTCTCACGTGTTCGTTTGTTTCCTCGTAGGAGTCGCCTAGCAACAAGCTGCTCTACGCTAAGGAGATCTCCACCTACAAGAAGATGGTGGACGAGTGAGTCACACGCACGCGCACGCACGCACGCGCAAATGTTACACACTCACGCGTGTTTCCTTTGTGCAGTTACTACAAAGGAATAAGACAGATGGTTCCCGTCAGCGACCAGGACATGAACACGTACCTCGCCGAGGTGTCCCGGGTACGTGTCAGCGTGCGCGCGTGCATGTAAAAGATAGTTTGTGTGTGTGTTGACGTCATCGCGTGTGTGCGCAGCAACACACAGACGAGCTGAACACGCAGCTGGCCTTACACCAGCTGTACCAATACGCCAGCAAGTACTACAACGTGGTGAGAACTCCAGCCGCGTTCCTCCGGCCGCCGGAGACGCGCTCATTCGCTGATTGTCCATTTCTGCGATCATTCCGTGACTTTGCAGATCATCCGGTCTCTGGACGAAGACCCGGCCGCGCAGAACCGACAGCTGACGCTCCGACTGCAGCAGATCGCCGCCGCCCTGGAGAACAAAGTCACGGATCTCTGATACGCACGCCAAAACGTTCGAAAGATGGCGGACAAGCCTTTTTGAGACATTTTGGACCGATCGGAGCGCTCGGCGGGACTGTTTCATTTTGCCGACGTGGGACTTCCTGTGTGAGGGAGCCCTTCACGATAAGTCACAGAAAGATGTTCACGAACCCGCCAAAAGAAAAGCGCCACATGAAGTCACAAGATCCTGTCTGTCAGCTGGAAGACAAAACAAACATTCGTTTGACCTTTCAGACGCTGACAAAAGACTCCATCTTGATCTTTTTCCCGTGCACTATTTGCTCATTTTATAATAATCCTCTCTGTGGTACTTCTTGCTTGAAATGTGAAGCTTTCTTTGAAGGTTTTCTTTGTCGTTTCTGATATTCAGACGCATTTAGGAGCTCTTTACACACGTTTATTTTACAGCTCGTCTCAGTCCCATATGTGACATGGGGGGGGGGGGAGTAAATTGTGCACACAAAATACTCATTTGTGGCCACAAAATGTAATACCTTTTCCCCCCCCACATCATATTCTGCGGCTGTATTTTTGTGAACTGAATGTTTGTTTTGGCCGCCATGAAGTGCCTTCAGGGGGAGCTGATCTCAAATGTGTTTTGTGTACGTTGATTCTTTTCGAGGCCGTGGAAGCCTTTGAATGTAAAAAAGATGACGAAGAAGAAAGCGGTACTGACGTGTCACAATCTTCATTGTGGAAAAAATATTTTACGATATAAAGATGTACCCTACGCACAAATGTATAATTTGAAGTCCTTAATTCGGTTTAAAGTACAAACAAAATCAATTTTCATTTCTGGACATTGTGCTGAGCAAATGGAATGCACCTTCTCCAGAAACGCTGAGTTAGGCGACTTCGTCTTGTGCATTTTTCAGGTGAAAGTGCGCTTCATTTGTGTACCCAGACATCCCAAATTGTGAATGGGAATAAGATTAGTATTTCATGTACACGTTATATCGATTTCATGGCAATGAATGATTAGTCACACATTTTGTGCGCACGTATTCCTATATTGTGGCCTTAATATAGTATTTCGAACAAATTAGTATTTTTTGTGTTTCTTATACTTATTTCATTGTCTCAAATTAGTATTTTGTGTGCATGTTATACATTGTTTTTGGCCACAAATTAGTATATTGTTGCTGCAAAGTCATGTTTAGAACAAATGAGTATTTCGTGGCCACAATTTAGTATGTCGTGGCCACAAATTTGTATTTTGTGCGCACATTACATCTGTATTATGGCTCCAATTTCTATGTTTTCCCTCCATATCATATCTGAAGCCACGGCCACTTTGATCCCCGATGACTATTTCAGGGAATAAAAGTGTTGGAAAAGAAGCAAATGGAGACAAGACACGCTTCCGCGAGCACAAATCGGCAAACCACGTGACTAAATGGCCAAGATCCTAAAAATTGCCAATAAAATAAAAGATGTTTATACAGACATGAGTGTTGCCATCTTTCATGTGATTCCAGTGGAATCATCCACTTCCTGTGTAAACACTCGCTCTGGCTTTCTCTCCTCTGGGAGTCTTCAGCTTCTCCTCCTCTTCCTCTTTCAGTGCAAACGTTGAAGAGATGGGACGCGGAAGTTCATCAGCTCCTCTCAATGTCGACAACAACATAGAGGTGAGGAAAAAGCTCTCTTATATGTCATATGATCTTCATGAGGTTTTTATTGATGGTATGTCGGTACAGCCACAATGAGTGCATTTTTCTTCTGAATGTAGTTTTATGATCTAAGACTGTTAGTCTTTAGAGCGTTTCATTTTTTTATTTTACAGTAGCGTATTCCTATTAAACTTAATGCTGTTATATATATATAGTGTGTCATGTGACAAAGTGTCAACATAAGTTGTATGTAAAACAGAATCCATCCATTTTCTAGCGCTTATCCGAGGTCGGGTCGCGGGGGCAGTAGCTTCAGCAGGGACGCCCAGACTTCCCTCTACCCAGCCACTTCATTCAGCTCTTTCGGGGGGATCCCGAGGCGTTCCCGGGCCAGCCGAAGGACGTAGTCTCTCCGGCGTATCCCGGGTCGTCCCCGGGGTCTCCTCCCGGTGGGACGTCCCCTCCAAGGACTCCAAAAAGGGTGGGTACTCTGTACCGCTGTTTGGTGCATAGGCACAAACAACAGTCAGGACCCGTCCCCCCCACCCGAAGGCGAAGGAAAGCTACCCTCTCGTCCACCGGGGTGGACCCCAACGTACAGGCGCCGAGCCGGGGGGCAATAAGTATACCCGCACCGGCTCGGGCTCCTTCCCTGCCACAGAGATGACATTCCAAATCCCTAGAGCCAGTTTCTGTCGCCGGGGATCGGATCGCCAAGGTCCCCGCCTTCGGCCACCGCCAAGCTCGCACTGCACCCGACCCCTATGGCCCCTCCCACACGTGGTGAGCCCATGGGAGGGGGGACCCACGTTACCCTTTCGGGCTGTGCCTTCGAGCCCCACCTCCGGGCCTGGCTCCAGAGTGGGGCCCCAGTGGCCCACGTCCGGGCAAGGGAAAACTGAGTCCATATTTTTTTCGTCATCATAAGGGGTCTTTCAGCAGTGCTTTGTCTGGTCCCTCACCTAGGACCTGTTTGTCACGGGTGACCCAGACAACTTAGCTCCTTAGATCATTGGGACACACAAACCCCTCCACCACGATAAGGTGATGTCTTGCAGGAGGGGGGAAACAGAATTACTGTTGTATTCTCGTTATGTATTGATGATCCATTTGCTGCTGCTTCTGTCTTAATAAGCCACCAAACGTGAAAGTCTTCAATTTGATTTGTTTCATGAATTCATCAAGCTGCCAGTCATCTTTCCAAACGCTCGGACGAGGCTGCCCCAGAAGAGGAAAAGTGGAAGTGAGCCCTTTTATTATTATTACAGTATTAACATTTTTAAATCCTTCCAATATTCTAAATGTGAAGTTGCGATATTGTTTATGCTTGTGCGCATGCGCGGAAACCTCAGGGACGTGTTCGTCGCTTGCCGGTGATCGTTCCTCGCGTGCAGATTGGTTCGCTGGGAAGTGATTTATGGACGGTTCTTATTTTAGTCAACACCCGCCTTCCAATAATGCGCAAAAATTTCCGTCTTTTTTATTTCTATTGTTTTTACAAACTTTAGTCGTACGTCCACAGTGAACGTGAGCACACCCGAAGGCATCGGGGGGAGGGGTTTGATGACGAATCCGGAAAAAGCGCCCTCTGTTGGTCACAAACTTTGTATTTTGTCCTACCGCTCTCATTTGATTTGTAAACTCTAATCTGCTGAATTGATTTCACCCGGTGATGTTAAACACAGCTAATTTGTTTCATTACTCTAATTTTGCTTCGAGATTTTTTTCGTTTCTTGCGGGGTTAATTTGAAAGCATCAGTAGTGCGTGACTGCGTTTGCTGCCCTCTGTTGGCTTGGAGGACAAATGAAAGGGCCGCTGTAGTTTATGGCCTGGACTGGACTTTAGTAAAAAAAAAAAATAATAATAATCTTACAAAAGTTCCCTTTGAACAGATTACTCCCCTTCACTTAGAAAAAAAAGCAAATGACTTTATTCAACACAGCGTTTGCTTTTTTCACTATTCTGGGATTCGCTTTATTTCTCCAGATACCAAACAAGCTTTGCAAATGTATTTTTACAACATGGAATCTTTTCACTATTTCTCAGTTGACACAGGGGAGAAAAATTCTTAACGAAACAACGTGGCATTTAAAAAATATATTCAGTTTAAATAATTCCATGTTGTTTCAGATGACATTTGTGTAATTATATCATTAAGTTCCTAATAATTCTAAAATGTATGCACCACTTCAATAAATAGTAGTCCCAAGTTTTCATCAAGACGGAGGCAGAGGTTTTAGTCATTAAGTACATTTAATATTGTAACCTACTGCAACATGATGCCAATTGAACACGGAGCCTATAGGGAAAAAAGTACTTCAATGATTCAATTAAATATATTGCACATAAGTTAAATATTGAAAGTACAAAGTTGACAGTTAAAATATTAAGAATTATTAATTCTTTAGCGTACCGCACATTGAGAATGTTGAGCATATTGTGATCATTTTAACATGAAAACGTCTCGTTACAAGCTATTGTAATAAAGCACAATGTGAGCAAAAACCCTTTTATTATCAACTTCGGCGCGTTAAGAAATCTCAACAATAGAATAAGCTTTTCAATCATGTTATTCAAACAACAAAGTGTGCGTGTGCTGAAATAAATAAACATGTCCATTGTGAACTGGTGCTCACCTTTCGGCACAAGAAACCACTTTTTTTTTGGGGGGCGGGGGGCGTTAATTTTCACAATAGCGACCTCTGGTGGGGAAAGTCGCAGCGACAACTAAAACATGAATTCACTTGACTGTTGATTAATCTACTGATTGTGTGATTGCACTGGAACTTTCTGCCTGTTGGAAGGGTGGAGACGACGAGCGAGACGGGCACGCGGGACATCTCAGCTGAGGTAGGTGAGGACGACGGCCTGGATGGGCATCCGGCACACGGGGCACAGCTTGTTGTGCTTCTTCAGCTTGCGGGCGCACACGTAGCAGGACATCAGGTGTCCCGTCTTGCCGTGGACGATGCAGCCGTTCTTGGGCCGGGACTGGCAGATGAGGCACGGGTCGAGGCACGAGTCGGGCAGGCGGGCGTCGGCCGACAACGTGCGTTCCAGCTCGGGGACGACGACGGCGTCGGCGGGCTGCTCCTGGGAGTTGGCGGCGGACGATGGCAGCGAGTCGCACGTCGTCCACGACTTCTCCTGTGAGGACGAGCTGCAGGAGGACGGCGGGCGCGAGGCGGGCAGCGCATCCTGGGAGTCGGGCGCCGACGAGGCGTTGACCGTCTTGCCGTCCGGAACGTCCACGCCGTCCTCGCCGTCGGAACCTTCGGGGAACCGAGGACAAAAACTACTGAACAAAACATGGATGCTACACAGGTGGGAAAAGACCACGCTGGTCATTTTATCTCATTGGATCCAAAATGGCAGAAAAAAAAATCCAAATCCAAAAATGTAATTAGCGTCTTCCAAGAGGGAAATCTTGCAAAACATGAAGTTTAATTTGGGACATTTCGGCATGAAAAATATTCCTTTCCAATAAAGAAGCTTGTTTCCATTCCTCCCTCCTGCACTGAGTTCATTTGCAACGTACATCACATCTGCTATTGGCCGCAACGATTACTTGGACAATTTCCAGTTAATGTGTACATAAAGAACAAAGGAAGTGGGGGGAAAAAGAAGAAAAGATGCTTGCTCAACATCCTTAACGTTCATATTGTGGATTTCTCTCAGCGAGGTCGTCGAACCGACCTGGAGCGTCGGCGCACGCCGGCCGGGCGGGCAAGGAAGCGCAGCGCAGCCAATCCTGGCGCAGACTCCAGCAGCGCAGGCAGTTCCTCGGGAGAGGCGGGTTCAACTCGTCGCACCCGTCGCAGCGCCAGTAGTCCTGACGACGCAAATTAAGACGTCACGACCTCGCCTCCGAAAGCGCCGACTTCGCCGGGGGTCGGGTCACTCACGGCTTCGGTGATCTCGGTGTCTTCGTCGAACGAGTCGTCGTCTTCGTCGAATATGGTGACCTCGTACACCTCCTGCGGCCACGAAAAGAAAACTTTCAACGGGTTCATTTTGGGAAGGAAACGAACGTGCGTGCGCGTCGTCCTGCCTGATCGTCAGCGGACAGAGCGGCGTCGTCTTCGCTGTAGTCATCCGAGTCGACGGACTCCACCTCGAATTCCACGCTGAAGTTGTCGCCGTCCGAGTCGGCGGCGGCCGTCGCGTCCGACCCGGCGGACTACAAAACGTTGGGTAAATTCACACAACTGTTCAGAATTGTGCGCACACGCTGAAGCGCTGACGGCGTCTCGTACTCACGTTGCTCTCTGACGATTGGCTGCTGTGTCTGTCCCGGCCGCTTCCCAGTCCACCAATCACACACCAGGACAGGCTGTCATCAAAAGTTAGCGAGTAGCTGTCCGAGCGGCTCCTCTTGGCGCCGTCGTCCTCGGCCGCCGCGGACCCGTTGTCGTTATCGTCCCCCTGTAAGCCGTGGGAGGGACCTGAGTGGGGGGGCGGGAGGGTTGGAGTCACGTGGCGACAAGATGCGTCAAGAGCGTTTTCCGAGGGCCGCCGCCTCACCGGCGTCGTTGCTCCTGGAGCTCCTCGTACGCCGCCGTCGCCGCCGTCGTACGTCGGGGGGCGAGGAACCGCTACCCGCTGCCGCTTCCTGACGGGATCAAATAGCAAAATGTGACGCCCGCCGCTTAACGTCCAATCGTGAGCGCAAAGCTTTGGAGCTTCACGGAAATAGGAACCACTTTCACTGGTTCCCTCAGGAACACACGCCGCAGTTTTATCCGGCGAAGCGAAGGACGAGAGGCCTCGGGGCGGAAACGGCCTCAACGTATTCTCAACGCCGGGTCAAGGCGCCCGATGCCGACGCTCATCGGACGCCAAAAAGGTGTTGGTCGATATAGACGGAAGTACGAACCCCAATTTGAAATGATGTCCTGTTTTTCAAAAAAGGGATGGAAGTTTTTTTTTTTTAATCCGATTCATGGAAAAACTATTAATTTACTTCTTTACATTCTCACTCTGTTTTGATACGAAACAGTGCTAGTTTTATCAACAAATAATTGAATGTGAATGTTCATGCTTCACTTTGCCTTTTTTCTTATTGTTGTGCCATCCATTGCTATTGCTCCCTCTCAATATATTGTGGGCGGCCGGTTCCAGCGTCCGCCTCACAGTGCTGAGGACCGGGGTTCAATCCCGGCCCCGCCTGTGTGGAGTTTGCATGTGCTCCCCGTGCCTGCGTGGGTTTCCTCCCACATCCCAAAAACATGCGTGGTAGATTGAGTGAAGACTCTAAATTGCCCGTAGGTGTGAACGTGAGTGCCAATGGTTGTTTGTTTGTGCCCTGCGATTGGCTGGCAACCAGTTGAGGGTGTACCCCGCCTCCTGCCCGATGACAGCTGGGATAGGCTCCAGCACGCCCGCGACCCGAGTGAGGAGAAGCGGCTCAGAAAATGAAAGGATGGAAAGATGGATGTTTTAAAGTCTCTTTAAAGACCTTGAAAACAAATGTAAGTGCCATAAATAGCATAAAGCATCGGGTCTTTTGCGTTTTTTTGGAAAAGTGTTATTATATAGTCTTGTATATTGCAGATGTTCCTCTTTCTCTAGCGTATCGCTTGACAGTCCGTTTTTCCTCCGAACGGAAGTTGACTTGCCATCTGACCTGTGCGGGTTGCTGCGTCTGGCTGCCGCCGGCAGCTTCGCCGAAGCTCTGTGCCGATTCTGAACCACAAAAACACATTATTATTATTATTGTTGTTCATATTACGAGAGTGACAATGCTGAAATTACACAGCCCTTGTGTCAACATGTCCCACCTTGGCTCCTCACTCTCACCAAGTTCTTGGCAAGCATCGCAAACAAAATCCTGCCCCCCCCAAAAAGACAACAGGTTTCAAAGGTGAGGTTCAAAACAGTTCTTTGCCGCCGCCGCCGCCGTCTGCATCTCACCGAGGCTGCTTGACAGAGAAGGTGTCCACTCCCAGTATGCGGCCGAGCGCGTCTTGGGCGCAGTGCACGATGTGCTGCTGCTTCTTGTCGTAAAGCTGCTTGCGGATGATGTACTGGCCCAGGTAGAACATCACCTGAACACGCCACAGTTGCCCACCGGTTACTAACTCATGCCAGGCTTTTCCGTTACCTTTGTCAGGCGGCGCCGGCGACTTCGTACCTCCCTCAAGGTGAGGACGTCTTTGGTGGCTCCCGCCAGCTGGAGCAAAGTGGCTAACTCCGCCTTGGGCCGCACCTCAACACAAACCGGCAAGATAAGTTACAAATGACCCACTCACTAACGAACTTACAGGAAATGACTTCACTGTTGAGATGTCAAATGTGAGATTTGAAGTGTTAATGGTTTGAATGTGGAGGTCAATTTGAATTTTAGGAAGAAAATGTGATGAATTGTTACACGTCCTGAAGATGATGAACAGTTTCAACTTGTAATGTTTGAATGTGCTAGTAGCACTCACCACTTTGTTGTAATCAGAAGTGTTCATGTTGTTTGTCAGTTGACGTGAAGACAATCTGCACACAAACACGATGGCAATGATGTAGCGCAATGAAGAGCGATAACCGGGAAAAGGAAAGGCCGGCCGGCGAGAGCGTCCACAAAATGTCAGCGCAAGACAAAACGCTTTGAAGTGAGCTGCCAATCGCACGCTCAATATCGTTTTGATGGAAAACAGTAAACATCTAAAAAGTCAAAAAAACAACAACAAAGTTGACTTGCAACATACCAAAACTATGAAACATTCTCCTGTTTTAATCTCCAAGTGGCGCACATGCCCATGAGCGCAATTTACCTGTTGTTTATTTTGCATTTAACTTCCACAATGTCATAAAAATGCTCACCTGCGCCAACAAAACAAACAAACAAACATTCATTCATTCTCCCGACCTCCTTCGGGACAATTCAAAGCTTTGATATGATTGTGATGCGTCATCACAGAAATCTGACATCGCAGCATGAATAAAAGATTTTTGGAACAAACAAACATATTACAGGATTCAAAGATTTTTTTTTTTTTATAAATATTATTAAGAGTATAATAAGCACTTTTTAAATTCACTAGTTAAGATTAAGACTTCCTTCCCTTGTTCAACTTTGACATTAACGTCGTAATGTTACAACTTTTATTTTTAAGTTTTCTCCCCTCAAAAGCAGGCAAGGTTAGAATTCCTATTAAAGTGATGACGGCTTCCGATGAATGAAGTTTGCCTCCAGAGCATTGAAGCGCCCAAAAGGTTCCAATCTTACCGGAGTGCGCCGTCAGTGTTCCGTCCGTCAGTGTTCCGTCCATGTGTGCAAGTGGCAAAGCGTTAAAGTGCAGAGAGGAGAAAGAGTGGAGGCACCGGCGGCGGCTGCTCTTATAAAGACGCCGGGACATGTCGGGACTAGACTGACACTCGAGGGAGTCCACCGAGTCGAGTCTGTCAAGTGCATGTGTTTGGGGGGGGCAATCAGGGCCAGGCCAGCTGACTCAGCGGCGCCACTGCAACAGCTGATTACATTACACACACTCACAGACATGCCGGGACTAGTCCGACGTGACTCAACGCTGTCTCGTAACCATGCTAACCAGGGCCCAACTCGGTTACATGTGGACTGCGACATCTGACGTCGTCTTGTCTTCAACTTCCTATTCAACACACCCCCAATAGCCGAACATTTGGATTATTTCGAATACACCTATTTTGTATCCCTCCCGCCTGCTTTGCACACATTTCAATGTATTAAAACACATTCAAACTTATTATAAAACACGCTTTTGAAAGTATTCCTTAGCGCCTGTTGTAACGCTCCCCAGACGATCGTATAACATCACTTTGAGGAGACGAAAAGAAGACTCGCTCGCAGTTCGCCCAAATATGCGGCTAATCGCTCTCTTTCTTTGAAGTTTACTGTAAAACTGACACTAAACGTATATTTAATCACCAAAATGTTGATAGAACAATATAAATATGCAAGCTTAATGCTAACATGCGATGTGACGCGTCATACCCGCAAACAGATGTTGCGGGAATTCTAAACCGCCCCTGTAACACACACAATTGGCAGCAACACGTACAAACGCCATCCGACAACAGTTGCAGGCAAAACAGTTGTTTTTTTTTTTTTTTTTAAATCTCATCTTCGAACGGCTGACGAAGCACAACGGTCAGTTTTGAAACCCAAATGTGCCCCCCCCCCCCCCCCCTCCGATTTAGATGCATCTATTTCATATTTGTTCTGTAATCCTGCTGCTCTCAAAAAAATGAACTTTAATTTAGACACTTGCACAGAAAGTAAGTAGTAGTGCGTCGCACATGACGTCACTCGCGTGCGAATAAATATGCCCAGACATGTCCCGGGCGCGTGCGTGTGCGCATGCGGGTTTCGCTCCAACCAGACGTTTTTTTGTCCCATTTTGTGACGTTGAAACACCAGCACAACACACCAATGGAGGATTCAAAAGCATGTTTGTTTATCCTCTCTCTTGTGGCAGCCGGTGGAACAAGAAAATCGAAACTTCAGTTTATCTTTGAATTGAAACCAATTTTACAGCACGTTGCGTGTGTTGGTCACGCAACAATATCGCATAATTGTGTCGAAACTTAAGATTCTTTGACGTAACACCGACTTACTACACGGCGTGTGTATTGCTCACTCGAAATAAACGCCGAATGGTGAAGCTAAGACCCATAAAACAAAAACACCTCGTCTTCTGTCTGCTCAGCCAGGAAAGTCCGAGGCTCCCCGGCCTACTAGCACATGGCTAATACACGCCAAATACCGTCACTCACTCGCGTATCTAGCACGCTTTATGAGATAATAATTTTATAAAAATGTAGTGCATGTCATTATTAACATACCCGTTTCGTCCAGTAACGGTTTTAGTCCATTTTTTTTGCTTGAAACGGCACTTTATTGGAAAGTTAAAACTTCCGCTCGTAGATGCTCGTGTTTACCTCTTCGACAGTTAAAACTTCCGCTCGGAGATGCTCGTGTTTACCGCTTGTGCATGTGACAGCGCCTCTACAGGCCGAAAACTGACATTGCAGTTGTTTTGTAATGTTCCCTGCTCCACACCCACTTAAAATATGAAAAAAACAAGCATAATGTCCCTGAACCTGTGATCTATACAGGTTCCGTGAAATGTAACTAGGCATTAGAATTTTTAGACTCACAAGTAATACATTTTCTTATTTCCCAGATGGCCAGTCAGTTGAATGTCCTGGAGCGAGCTACAACAGCAGCTTGCTTTGTTTTTCTTATCTTGATTTTTCCAATGTAATAAAGAATACGTTTCTCCCCCATGACATTTGTAAGGGTCAAACAACAAGTGCAGGGAGCTCCCGGCCTCAGCAGCATCTCATCAAGTTAAATGAAAACTTAAACTGCTCCCTCAAGTTATCTACAGTAAATAGTTTTCCAAAATTTCAATGGAAATGTTAATTTGTCAATTATTTGTTTTTATTTCAAACAAAAACAAAATGTGCAGGGAGTTCTCAGGGTCTGCCACATCTCATATAAAGTTAACTGAACATTTTAATAAATAATTCCCTGAAGTTTACCTAGATTTAAATCGATCCCTTATCGGACATCAGACTTTAAAAAATAAACTAAAATAAAAAAGCGTCAAAATTCCAAATACTGGCACTGTTAACCAATTCATGACCACTCATCCTATAAAACAAAGAACAAGCGTTTTGGCTGCAGAGCCAGTCGTTCCACTTCAAACAACCAACCCATGCTGCAAAACAGATATTTTATTAGGAAAATATGGACAACCAAAACAATCCAGGGGCCCTCACGGCTGTAACTCGTAGCCGAGCGGGTCGAGTCCCTGGTCCAACAGCGACAGGGACGACTTCCTCAACTTCTGAACAAATCGTCTCAGCTCGTCTTTAGAAAACACCTGAAGAAGCACAAACCAACTGTGAGCCCGAAACAAGACGCAAAATGCCAGAAACGGCAGCAGTAAGGTCACCTTGTAGAGGCCGTGATGGTCGGCCGAGATGATGTCGGCGAGCCGCAGCGCCTCCTGGTGTCTGGAGGAGCTCTGCAGCACGCTGAGCAGTAGGAAGGTGAGGCGGGGCAGACACAGTGAGCGCAGCGCCGACATTTGGTGGCTGCGCGCCGCATCCTGCTCGGAATCCTGACAAAACAATTCAGCAAACCGTCAAATATCCTTCCCGCTCGCTCACACGTAGAGAAAGCCAGTTGGTAAGCTTTGCCCACCTGCACGTTGTCCACCATCCAGCCGCCGTCGACAAACAGCAGCACGTTGTAAATTCTTTCCTTCACGTCTTCGGTCAGGACGTCCAAGCGGCCTGACCAGGCGGACAGCGCGGCCTGACGTCACAAGCGCATTTTGAATACATCGTACCGGGAAAAAAAAATCTGTGATTTCCTCAGGTGCGCATACCTGGTACTCTTTCTCTCTCATCTCATTGGCTACTTGCTCGGTGAATTTCACTTCCGGTGCAGGCGTTGGCTTCTGGGGGGCGGAGCTACTGTGACTGAACCAGTCGGTGAAGGCTTCGTGGGCTTCCTGGAAGAACGTTTCATCTTTAATAAAAACTAAGGTCTGTGCTAAGTGTCTTTTAGCCCGCCCTTCTATTCCGTTTCGCTGTGAGTAAGGCTCTGTCAGCGAAAGTGTCACTGTCTGCCTGTATGCATTGCTGCTCCGTGTGTGTTGAAGTACAAGTTGTTTCAAAGTATAGAATTAACGAAACATCAATGCTAATTTCCAATCGTGAGTCTATGGCATTTCGCAATACAGGTTAACTGTAACATAACATACTTTGATTATTCCAGAGTTCGGTTGAACATTTCGGTGTTTATCATTTCCAATGTGTTTGATTCTCTTTTGTGTCAGTTCTACAGGAAACTTCAAGCGGGAGTGACAAACTTTGCCTCGCATCTGGAGACGTGTGGTGCGAGAGAGCGAGGACTAAAGTCATTGATGACGGCAGACACCGACCAGGTAGGCTCTGATGCACAGATGCTCTCTGATTGCGTTGTCATCCTCGGCGGGTAGAGGAGACGCCTGGCAGTAGATTTGTCGCATGGAATCCTCGGGAACTTTGGAGAAGACCGCCTTGGCCGCATCGTGTTTCTCCAGAGCTGCATCAACATTTTGAATAACACAAACTCCCACACTTAACTTGAAGTGTCTTTCAGCATCTTTAGACAGCTTTTCAGATTTGAAACATTCTCAAGTTTTTTTATATATATATATATATATTTTTAAATCTTACACAACTGACATCTTTGTTTTCAAATCCTAACAAAGTGCAGGGAACTCCCGAGCTCAGGAGCATGTCTTATAAAGTTAAATGACAACTTCAACAAATAAACCGCTTTCTACACGAAATAAAGCTTTCCAAATTTTCAATATAAATGAAACGTTAATATTTCAGTTATCCGCATCTGTTATGAAGTTCACTGAAAATGTAAATGAATACATAGTTCCCTGAAGTTTACCCAGTTTTAAATTGATCTCTTATCAGTCGTCGGTTTAAAAAAAACCCAAAAAAACCGCTGATGCTCATACATGTCAAAATGCCGATTATCGGTGCAGAATTATATTTTATATAGAGTAATGTATTTATTATTGGAAAACAACTATTTTACACGTGAATCCTTTTTTTTTTTTTTTTTTTTTTACCCAGAAATCTTCTCATGATTGCGTTGGACTGCTTCAGGGCTTCAGCCCGGTGGGCGGCGTCAAACAAAAGCCAGTCGATGACGTCGATCTTCTTCTGGTCTTCCTGTAAGAGCGCAGCACAACTTCGGTCACCCTCACAATGGAGAACACCACTTGGTGGTTTTTAGCTTCAAAAGCAACCTTTGTGGTTCCAATTTCCAGAGTCTGCCTGTGGTGCGTGAAGTCGGCGTCTTCTCGCTCTCTCACCGTCTCCACCACCAGTTTGGTGACAGCAGCCACATCCAAACCTATACAAACAAAATGACTCCAAATGTGCCCGTCACCCCGCTGGCTGTTGAAAATCCAGTTTCCGCTCTTACCGGCCTCCGTGGCGAGCTGCAAGCAGCGGGGACGCAGCTCCGACTGGCTGACTGTCTCCAGGAAGGCGGCGTATTGAGCCGTTGCCAGGTCGGGCGGCAGCTGGCTGACGTAGCTCGCCACCAGGTCCGTGCGCTGGTCGCGAATGAGCGGGGTCACGTACGCCTTCAGCACGTCCACGCACACGTCCTCCTTCAACACAGATATGTTACAAATGACACCCACCCACCCCACCCCAAAAAAAAAAAAAAAAAAAAAATGTTTTGTTTTGATGAACAAAAACAGCACTGTGTTATATAAAAACAAAAGTGAATGCAAAGAAATCAACATCACACCCTGTAGCAGTCATCTCGAGGATTCCGACTGCTTACCTTCAGGGCCAAACCCAAAGAGCGGAAGAATAGCAGCAGGTGAGTCATGAAGCGCAGTAGGTGCGAGGGGAGCGGCTTGGATGCTGTCAGCCAATCAGCAAACTCCTCCAGAAGACCTGCAAGAAACATCTTGCCACTTACACGAGGTCCTCCGAGGGCTCACGGCTGAAGAGGATGACGAAATCTTACCGTCCAGGTCTCCCAGTATGACAAATTTCTGAATGACATGATAGTGCTCTTGCGTCTCCTCCAGCACCCTCTGCACGCACACAAACGCACGCATCAATCATGTGGGTTCGGCGATGTAACCTTCATAACAACCAATCACATTCAGTTAGTGATTTACTTTAGATTCTGACGCTTGGAGCTCCTCAAACACCTTTTCCATAGTCCAGCTGAGGAGACAAGTGAAAGCATGAGGGACTTCCTTCGGTTGACAAGCTCACGACTGACTGTGTGTGTGTGTGTGTGTGTGTGTGTGTGTGTGTATCGTACTTGGCTTCCAGGTATTCCTGAGGCAGCGTTTCCACTTCCTCGTGCGCCATCCCCAACGACATCAGATGCTTTTCCACCAGCGTGTCCACCATAACTCGGAAGTACGCCCACACGCAGTCCTCCCACGACTCACACACAGCTAGCACCTAACACACACACAGTTAGCTTAGCATGTTAGCACACTGCAGCAAAGCAGAAACGTGTGATTGTCGCATCTTACAGGTTTCAGATTTCCACTCAGGCTAGCATAGATGGCTCGCTCGTATCTGTTTATCTGCTCCTGGAGAACACACACTGTGATTGTTTGCTTCATTCAAAAGTTGAAGACACTCAACTTTAGTGCACTTTTGGCAGTCCCAGTGTGTGCCCGCGTACCTCCTCGGCCATCCTCCAGGTGCAGGCCTTCCAGATGCCTCTTTGAGGATTTCCTTCAACCGGCTGCAACTCTACGCTGCCTGCAGAGAGGAGACAAACGCACTGAAGAGAGGTCAAGGACATGACCGCGCGAGGCAGCGGGTAAGTTGTTTTACGGAGGGGAAAGAGGACCAGAGTTGATGTTGGGATCATGGTAGAGCTTCCAGCCTTCCAGAGTGGCTGCTCTCCAGGCCTGACCGCAGCGCATGCACAGCCTCTGAGCCTTCACACATGCAAAAACAACAACAAAAGAGCTTTTATTATTATCAACCAGGGCTTTTAAAGCACATTTTGAAAATGAACCGATGGACCAGGTCATTCTTAGATGAGAATTTTAAATTGTTTTATTTCTAGAACACTTTAACAACCACAGCTGTAACAAAGTGCTGTTAAAATGGGGAGTGAAATAGCATATTTGACTAACAAATCATTTTTGTTTGAATTGTATTCATGTGAATCAAATAAAATATACAATGTTAAATGTATATGTACAATTATTGTACATCATAATTTACAACACACAAACAATCATTTAATAAAATGAATGAAAAACGTTACGTATATGGAAAGATTGAGTTGACTAATATTTTTGAGCCATACTTTTCCCACCCCATTTTTAACCCATCAAATCATGGGAGTGCGCTGGCCCTTTAAATACCTCCTCGGTCATGCCGGCCCGGATGAGAGTGAACAGGTTCTTCAGCAGACGGACGTCGTCTTCCCGGTCCAGGTCCACCAGGGGACGCTGCTGGCGGAGAGGAGCGTCGGGGTCCTGAAAGCAAACGTTAAACGTCACGCGCCTGGGGTCAGCGCGGGTGTCGTCATGGCAACGGGCCTCACCAGCTCAGTGACCAGAGGGACGGCGAAGACATTGGTGCTCTTGATTCTCAGCTTCAGTGAGTGCAGCGTGTTCTCCCTAACACACACACACACACAAACTTTACTGCTGCTCCGTGTGTGTTAAAAAATTTCAAAGTACCGCAATGTCGATGCCAGTTTCTGTCAGCCCGTCTGTGGCGTTTAGCATTATATGTTAGCATTGAGTTGGCGGACATTTGTTAATTTAAGGCTTGGTTGAACATTTTTCTACTACTAAGCAATACTTTGAAAATGATTTTTAATAGGTTTAATTTGTATCCTTGGTGTGTAGGTTAGGGAGGATTTGGAATGCATCCTTTACTCACAAAAACCTTAAAAGCAGACAGGCTAGAACTCACCAGCAGACATTTTTAGCGTAATACTCAATGTTGTCTGAAAAGTCTCCCATCTGATCCTTGGCGATGTTCTCCAGCCAATCGACGACCAGCTAGAGGTGAGAAGGGAGGTCTCGGTGAGCGAAGCACGAAAACGACAACACGGGCTCAAAAGTGTCCGTTACCTGACTTTGACGTACGATGGCGTCGTGCTGGAAAAGCTGCTTCACCACCACCTTCTCACTTTCATTGGGAATCTGCACACATAATTAATCCATATGAATATGAAATAAATTCCCCTGAACTCCCAGTTAATTACCATGGAAGGTTTCCAGTTTGGAATACTTCCAAAATTCCCATGGAAATTGTCCACCCATTGGCAAGCCTAACATCAAGAGAGTGTGTTGCCATGACAACGTGTTTAATGTCAGCAGTCAGTCACTCACAGCAGCGTCGACCATCATGTCGTCTTCCAGGGCCAACTGGACGCGATCCCTGCAGAAAGACAGACGGGGAGGAGCCGGTCAGATCGAGTCAGATGCGAGGCGCCGTCAACGGGAAGCGGGCGCCCGTCCACCTGTAGAGGGAGGAGACGAGTCTCCAGGAGTGGCTCTCCTGCTGCAGGAGCCAGCGCACTCCTGCCGTCTTACTGCTCTGACCCGCTCGTAGCACCAGCGGCTGGAGGGCTTCCACCTGCAACACCGAAAGCAAGATGTGGAATATGGCCCATTTGTGCAAGTCATAAATCAGTCTCACATTTGATCCCTTCAAGTAAGTCCCGAGTGGCAAAAATTGCCACTAAAGTTCAAACAAGTCGTACTAAGTTGCATGGTCACAACCAGACACGGGTAGTAAAGCGCTACATTTTCTCAATTACATTTACTTGAGTAATCTTTTGGAGAAATTGTACTTGTCAGAGTAGTTTTAATCCAACATACTCTTTAGTGTTACTTGAGTAGTTTTGTTGAGAAGAAACAGTATTTTTACTCCGTTGCATTGAGGTACATTCTACTAACTACTTTTATTTTTATGAAACTATTATTGTTTGTGTGATGTTTGTTTATCAGAGAGACTTCCGCCACGGGTGCCATTACGTGACTCAGTTTCACCAATCCAACGGAACTACTTGTGACGTTTGACTCAATTTGACCAAGCCAAGAAAAGTCAAGTCACGTTACTCGCATCCCCGCTTAGCTACCTTGTCCTGGCAGAGGGTCTGGTAATCCTCCAGAAGCTCGAAGACGGCAGAGGAGGAATGTTTCAAAAAGGAGGCGAGGAACTCTGGGAAAAGACTGGTGGCCGCTGCAAAGACCAGAACCAAAGCATCAGACGGAAACCGCACCGTGACAGGAGACTGAGTGCGTTGGTTTCACTCACCAGCCTCTCCGGGGTCATCGTCCCCTAGCAGGGCTGAGCTGAGGTGGGGGATGTCCTCGGTGAAGAAGCTGCTGTTCTCCAACATGGGGGACGGGTATATGCTGTTAGTCCATTCGCTGTCATCCAAATTCTACACACAGCAACAAGGTTCTGGGTCATATTCAGCAATTTGTCAGTCAACTCATCTGCTTAATAATATTCAGAGGTGATCAATTTTGTTTTCTCACCAGACTGCCGAGTGCGTTTCTCGGTGTGTGCGCGGAGTGTGGGGTTCGGCCCGCGGGACTGAAAATGGCAGAAAGGTCTGGAACCCTGGGAGTTACTGCAGGGAGAGGATTTGAAATTAAACCGGAAATGAGGCTTGAATTCATCTGAATAGAGATCTCACATTTGGGGTTTCAAAGGGGTGGAACATTTCCAATCAGTTTCCAGAAAAAAGGAAGTTTGGCTGAAGAATTTGGTAAATAAGCATAAATATAAAAATACCCATTATATGAACTCATGGAAAGTTTCCAACATTAGCAATTCCCGTTGGTTTTGCCCTACCAGCTTGTCTGAAGAGTGAAGCAGGCGTGTTCCTCGACAGGGAGCGGGCCGGCGTTACCGTGGCAATGACGCGACTGCCGCTGCCAGGTGAGTGGACTGAGATCAGCGGCGCTCAGGAAAACAACAACACAGCGTGACATGAAAGCCAAATGGAGTCAGGCATCATCAATGTCACACACAGTTTTTCAGGATACAAGCCACCTTTCGACTCCCTCGACGTGCAGCATCTGACACCACGTCATCTCGGACCACAGGAGACAGCAGCTCACTTTGATCCCTAAATAGCAAGTATGCAAACAGAAAAACAGTCAGAACCATTTTGAGAGGAAATCACTCTCGCCCACAAATATATTAAAATAGTTCTCAGAGACGGACAATGTACAGGGTGTCCCTAAAGTCTGGAAACGTAGGAAATTGACGGCAATCATCTACCATTTCATTTATTTATTCATTTATCATTGTTGGAAGTACTATTGATGTTTTTTGTTGATATTCTATGAACTGAATAATATGTTATTAGAAACGTCATTTCTAGACAGGGGACAACCTGTAAATTACTATGCACAGGTAACTAGCCTATTGCGACCTTATTTACATTGTTTGAGTTGAATCATTCTGAACTTTGATGCCCAAAAGCTGTATAGAAGTTGGCCACTGCTGTAAACACAATATTAGCCTGTTAGCATCTCCGATCAATGTGAACGGGGGGCGTTAGCACCTGCTAACAAATTCAAATAACTGGTCGACTCTTCAAAAGCCTTTAGAATAACACAACGATGTTTTCTCAACACAGTTAACGAAATCTTAAAAGAAGTAACAACTGTGTGAAGTTTAAAAAGTGAAAATATTCGTACCAGTCCATTTTAGCAAGTTGTCACTTCCCGCTTCACGAGGTTCAACTAGCTTCTTTCTTCTTCGTGGGAAGATTAAAGTAGCACACGCGACTGTCGAAAGCACTAATGTGTTATAACGTGTATAACTTCAGATAAAATACAGTCCATGTTTCATGTATTCACTATAAACGTTCTACAACCCTAAAATAAATAGAGACGCCTTAGGAGGCTCGTTTTACTCGTATTGGTTTAATCTTTCGAGTTGAGGACATTTGACTGCCGTGTGTGCTCAAGCCCCTTGGTGTCGCTGTGGTTGAAACGCAGATGCATGAGGAATTTTTATCTCATTTTCAGTTATATAAATCTAGTTTATTTACTGTTTGAATTTTTAAATACACGCCACACTTCAGACCATTCGGTAGCGGTTGTGTACGTAAACGTGATTTGCCAACCGCCATTAAACACCAAGAGAAGAAGAAGAACCCGGAAATGGGATACAGAGCAGGCTTTCTTCCAGAGCTTGAAATCCGGACCCTGAGCGCTGAATTCAGCGGGCTCGGGGATCGAGCTACGCGGCGTCAAAAGTTCCAGAAAATCATATGCGGCGTGGAGCTGGCTCGGGGCTTTCAGGTTTGAGAATCACGGGAAAAGACCTGGAACTTTCACCACGTTTGGCCCGATCGTCAATCCGATCCGGGGATACTCAGTGGGACAGCAGCCCCCAGAAGATGAAGACCCCAGGTATTTAAAAAAAAAAAAAAAAAAAAAAAAAAAAAATCTGGCTGCGTGGCAGAATTGCTTCTTCCTTGTCCTCTTGTCAACAGATCAACATTTGAATTCTAGGTCACTCTGATAAACACTTGAGGCCACTTCCTTGCCTCCCAATGCAAAATCCTCCATTATTTGCATTTTTATCTGAGATGTAAATTGGTCATGAACAGGGAGGCACATTAGAAAAAGCAATTTTACGGGGTGCTCAAGATGTATTTGGAATCACTACGGCTACATTTCCGTTTGTCTAAGGACGAATAGAATTGTCACAAGTGGATATTTCTGTGTTTTGTGCATGGAATATTTGGAAATTCATGAGGGGGGAGACAATTCACTTCAATTCTGGACCTACTAGAAGAAAAAACAACAATCAAAACTATTCTCTTTTTCATTCCCAGCTTTTTTTTTTAAACTGACACAAGGCTTTCAAATGTATTTGTTGAGTCTTTAGTAGCCGGCACGTAGCACCACCGGTTAGCACATCTGCCTCACAGTTCTGGGGACCGGGGTTCAAATCCCAGCCCGCCTGTGTGGAGTTTTCATGTTCTCCCCGTGCGTGGTAGGTTAATTGAAATTGCCCGTAGGTGTGTATGTGAGTGCGAATGGTTGTTTGTTTCTATGTGCCCTGCGATTGGCTGGCGACCGGTTCAGGGTGTGCCCCGCCTCCTGCCCGATGACAGCTGGGATAGGCTCCAGCACGCCCGCGACCCTCGTGAGGAGAAGCGGCTCAGAAAATGGATGGATGGATGGAATCTTTCGTACATTTTTGGGGATACTGGCTGCCACTGACTCCACTTTCCTTTATTTTGTCTTTCTGTTGTCCTCTGCTGACTTGACCTCTTTCACACATGCGCCTCCACTACACTACAGTGACACAAATCCTGTGAGTGCAAATTTGAATCTTGTTCTGTTTGTTTTTTTTTTTTGCACCCACCGGATCGCCCTGTGCAGTTTGAACGTGTTGTTGAGAAAACCTCAATCGCATCATGGCCGCCGGGAAGCTGCTCAACCTCTCTGCCTCGCGGCGCCTCGCGGCCGGCCTGCTGGCCAACCTGCTCTCCTCCATCTGCATCGTGTTCATCAACAAGTGGATCTACGTGCACTACGGCTTCCCCAACATGGCCCTTACCCTGGTCCACTTTGCGGTCACCTGGCTGGGGTTGTACGTGTGCCAGAAGATGGACGTCTTCTCCCCCAAGAGCCTGCCGCTGCGCAGGATCGCGTGGCTGGCGCTGAGCTTCTGCGGCTTCGTGGCCTTCACCAACTTGTCGCTGCAGAACAACTCCATCGGCACGTACCAGCTGGCCAAATCCATGACCACGCCCGTCATCATCCTCATCCAGTCGAGCTACTACAAGAAGACCTTCTCCACCAAGATTAAACTCACGCTGGTGAGCTTTATTTTTGGACCTTCCATTGCGCTCGCACTATGCATACCTTGACTGACATGAATGGAAATGCCATGGATCCATTTCAGCCCCCCCCCCCCCCAAAAAAAAATCTCCCAAAATCTTTTGTCTTATGTTTATTTTAGCATCACAATTCAATATAATAAGTGCATAGTGTAATCATGATCCCCAAATTTTGAGTTTGATGACAAGTTACTGCTATACTTTTTTTTTGTACTGGTACACTGTTGCACCTTTGACAGAAATCACAATACACACACATCATCCCCATGTGTCAGGAGGACAGAAAATGCGCAAAACAATGAATACATTCATATTTCTGCTTGCGACACAAAGCAAAACATCGAGCGAGCGATGGCTCGGAACGGAGAAGACTTGTTGGGGTATACACGTAAGTCAAGGCGTAAATCTTGCTCAACATCAGCTGTCTTGTTCTGTGTTTGAACTTGTGCAGGTCCCGATCACATTCGGTGTGATATTGAACTCGTACTACGACGTGCGCTTCAATGTGCTGGGGACGCTTTTCGCCACGTTGGGTGTTCTGGTGACGTCACTCTACCAAGTGGTGAGCACGCGAAACTCCAATTCTGCTTTTCTCAAATGAACAGTGGTGGCAAGTAACCAAGTACAAATGCTGTCGTACTGGACTTGACTATTCATTTTTCCGGCAACTTTTGAATCCTACTCACTTCATTTGAAAACAGGTATCTGTACTTTCCACTTCTTTCTTTGTCAAAATAGGCTTGTTACCTTTTTCAACCTCCATGGATGACATGACGTCAAAGAAAAAAGAAGAAGCAAGATATTTGCCTTTGATTGCTTATTTAAGAGAATTGGTTGACGTTGTCAGCTTTAAGAATGATTTGTAGCGACTGCGTTGCCTAAAAAGACACCAGCTTCTGAAGTTAAAAAATTCGTACTTTTTTTTGTTGTGCCAAATTATCAAAACGGCTACTGTATGTTATTAATGGGAAAAAATCATTTTTGCTTTTGTACTTACTTAATTACATTTCAGTGTGTACTTTTTTTTTTTTTTTTTTTTTTTACTTTTAGTTAAGGAATGGAATTAGTACTTCTTTTACTTGTTTTTGTACACAACTGTCTTTACTTCTACTTAAGTGCTACAGAATAAACAACCTTTCCACATCTGGAAGTGAATTACTTTTTTTTTTTCATTTTTCAAAATGTTTCATAATTTTTTATATTAGTTTTATTTTATATTTTTATTGAACTATTTCAAATGTTTTACCCTTTGAAATGAGTTTATGGAATTTCTTTGTAAGTATGACCGTTAAGCGCTCACTCCGTGTGTGTTTCAGTGGGTAGGAGCAAAACAACATGAGCTCCAAGTCAACTCCATGCAGCTGCTGTACTACCAGGCTCCTCTCTCGTCAGGCTTCCTGCTCGCCATTATTCCCTTCTTTGAGCCGCTCACGGGAGACGGAGGAATATTTGGACCGTGGTCTCTTTCTGCTCTGGTTGGCTTCAACACACGTCGGCTGCTTTTCATGCCGAACGTCGGGGCTTTGCTTTCAAGGTTGGCCGCGTCGTCTTGTTTTCCAGGTGACCGTGTTTCTCTCCGGAGTGGTGGCCTTCCTGGTCAACTTGTCCATCTACTGGATCATTGGAAACACGTCAGCTGTGACGTATCCTTAAATCAGGGGTGCGCAAACTACAGGAGAGGGGCCATTTCCAGTCTGCTGTCCGGTTATATATGAAAATGAACATGACCTTCATTGTACTACAGTACATATTTTCTACAATAGGTGGCAAGCCGGAGATGAGAATAAATATTTGCGAAAATATTTTTAACTAAAATTCTGACATTTCATTTCCCAATGAAAAAAGACAGTTGAGTTACAGCAGCAAAGAGCATGAATCAATTTTTTTTTTTTTTGTGGCACTACAGTGAACCCTCGTATATTTGTGATTCGGCATTGGCGAATTAGCCTATTTGTGGATTTTTTTTCTTTTTTTTTTTTTTTTGGTGGGTGGGGGAACTGATCCTAAATTTCTGGAGATGTTTAATTTTTTCACAATTTGTTTTAAAATGCAATATTTTAATGCTCAAAAAATCCGCCGCCAAAAATGAAAAGTTAAACTCGGACAGTAAAATTCAAACTTAGAATTTCAAATTCAAAAATTCAGGGGAAGTTCAGTGATCCCTATTCTCAAATGTACATTTTAGTATTTTTATGGTGGGGGTTTCGGAATCATGTTCACTTTCCGAGTTTGCCTTGACTGGAAACTTTCCAGCTACAACATGTTCGGCCACTTCAAATTCTGCATCACCCTCGTCGGAGGATATGTGCTCTTCCAGGACCCGCTGTCACTCAACCAAGTGAGACTTCCTGCGTTACTTTGAAATGTTTTGTTATCATACAGTGACACGTTGACTTAGGATGATGTGCGGTCTCTTGGTCAATTATTATTATTTTTTTCTGACTTCATACCTTTTCACAGCACACTTGGCGAAGCGAGCCATCGACTTTCCCGTTCATTGTTTATGTGCTGAGGGGGCGCGACCACGGAATTCTGTGTTGCGACAAGTGCGGAGGATATTCGATGCAACGCGCCCTCGAATACGAAAATGTTCTATTCGAGAGCGGCGGCGCGGTGACGTCAGAGAGCTCCCCCAAGAGCAGAGGGGCTGGCGGAGTGATTTCTGAATGCTATTTTGGCAGACTTGGAATGGAAACGGCAAAGGGAGAAATGGAGGGAGTTGTAATAATTGCGCTGTCCCACTATCGCGTGCTTTGGGACAGCAGAAAAATGATATAACGAGACATCTCTCCAGGAGGCTTTCAAACTGCTCCCAGCCTGAAACCTCAAAGCGCTATTTGTGAAACTGTAGCTCGCAAACAGCAGAAAGTAAAGGTATCAAGTGTTGAGGGAACTGTTTAGTGCAAACAAGCGTCTGCCTCACAGTTCTGAGGACAAGGGTTCAATCACCGACCCGCCTGTGTGGAGTTTGCACGTTCTCCCCGTGCCTGCGTGGCTTTTTTCCGGTTTCCTCCCACATCGCAAAAACATGCGTGCTCGATTGATCGAGGACTCTAAATTGCCCTCGTGTGCGAATGTGTGCGCGAATGGTTGTTTGTTTATATGTGCCCTGCGATTGGCTGGCGACCGGTTCAGGGTGTACCCCGCCTTCTGCCCGATGATAGCTGGGATGGGCTCCAGCACGCCCCCGACCCTAGTGAGGAGAAGCGGCTCAGAAAATGGATGGATGGATGGGCCCTACGAAAGTGATGCTCAGAAGAAGCAGCAGATGACGTCCATCAAATTAAAGCTTGAAATCATAGAAAAACATGAGTGAGGTGTGCGTTGAGTCGACTTGGCGGAGCACTACAAGTGTAGTACTTCGATGTTATGTACCATACTAAAGGAACCTGTGTTTTAATATCACCTATCAACTCTCGAGGTTCCATGCGTGTTCGTTTTCGTGAAAGAACTACAATTATAACGACGTGTTAAAAGTCAACCAATTTATTCCTGACAGAGGAGTCTATACATTTTTCAGAGCTCTGGGTCAGTAGCTACGCTTATCCTAGCCTCAGCAGAGACAGCGCAGACTGAACAAAACTATCTGTTCCTGCCCCAGACTTAAACAATGTCTCAAAGAGGAAGTAGGCAATCGTCATCGTCTGATTGGTCCGTGGTCCATTGACGTCGTCATTGCTCTGCGGAATGATGGCCATTTGCCGCTGGCTCCAGAAGCTGTTTCCACATTCTTGCTTCTCATAAAGTGAACAGCAACCTTTGTCGTCTCCAACAGATGTTCCCCGCCGCTTCCATGTGCACCCTTCTGGGAGCTTTCCTGCATCACACCCTTATCTGATTTACATTTGAGACTCCCTGCAATAACACACCCATGTTCACACCCAGACTAGTTGCCCAATAATACCAAATATCACATTAATACTGAAGCAGAAGTCGTCAAAAACAGCTTAATGTGAGCCAAGAGCATTAGTCATTTCAAACCAGAAGACCTCTGTTCATGAAAAGATGGAGAATGTGAGGAAAATGTGATGAAAAAGGCAAAAAAAAGATTAAGTTCAGTGAAGTGAAAAAAATCATTCTTTACATTGTGTTTTATGTTATTACTTTGTTTTAATAGAGTTCAATACTATACAGTGCTATTTTTTCTAATTTTAAAAAAGGTTACTAAATGTTTTTTTGGGGGGGGGGGGCTGGAACGGATTAATGGCATTTCCATTCATATCAATGGGGACAGTTGATTTGAGTGACAGAAGAAATCAAATTCAAGATACTGCTGTATTTGCTTCCAACCGACTGTCTGTGGTTCCATGTCGCTCTCAGGCTTTGGGGATCCTCTGTACTCTCGTGGGAATCTTGTCGTACACTCACATCAAGCTGGCCGAACAAGAGGAGGGAAAGAGTCGCCTGGCTCAGAGACCGTAGCGCCACCAAGCTGTCAATCATATGCTGGGAATCCCAGAGGGAACTGTCTAAAAAAAAAAAAATGGAGCTTTATATTATTATGAGTATTTTTGTCAGCAAAAACTAGGATCCTGACAGGATGGAATGTGTGGCACTTTGTCCACGGTGCTTTGCTCCAGAAGAAGGAAATTAAGATGCGATGAAGGGTCTTGCAACACAAGATTGACAGTGCAAGCAGACATAACAGAGGACAAGCTGTAAAATTGAAAAGTGTTGAGTTATTCGCAACAAATAATTTATCTTTGTTCATCGATATATGCCGGCGATCCATAGTGACAGACAGAACAATTCAATTGTCTTCCACTAGATTTAAAAATTAATCTTTGTTTCCACCTATTGTCAGTTTGAGAGTCAATTGAGAAAAGATCACAAATTCAGTATACTGGATAAACGTTTTGTGATTTCTAATGTAAAATATGTGCTTCGTTGGCTCAATAAAGGTCGTGAAACAGTGATGTAGTAGAAAAGCGTGTCATTTTTTTTTTCTGCCTGTCAGTATTTCACTGGCATGGATTGTTGAACAAAGATACCATCATGATTTGTTGTAAATACAGAATTTTGAGCCCTAAATTGGATAATTTCCCAAGGCGCACCTGATCATTTCTCACAACACACTGGTTGGGAATCACTGAATTAGGCTGTAAAGGCCTGGTCAAAGTGTCACATTTGTCTTCCTTGTTGTCATGTAATAATTAAAAAGCTTAAGTGTGACGTCAATGTGGTGTCAATTTATTGTTGACGTGACGTCAAACAAGCTTAACACGTCTTCAGCATTTGATTCCATTCATGTTTGATAAAACATTTCAGAGTGCAGGGACTTTAATTCAAAATTAACACTGAGGTGTGGCAAATATCAAGTTTTAAACGGTATTTTTATGGCTTTATAATATGACAACCTCAGGTGTACCAGAGAACAGCCGCCTTTCAAAATTGTGAAACGTCTTAAATAAATAAAGACAAATAATACACGTAAATAGTCACGGGATGTAAACAGCAGTTTGACAAGTTTAAAGTGTCACCCGTGTATTGAACATGTGACAAAATAGAATCAAACGAAATATTTTAAGTCAGGCGTAATTTTGAGGGCCACGTCGGGGTCCTTGCTGTCACACGGAAATCAAACGTCGGTGACCGATGGTTGTTTTCCTCTCAATTGCAGGTAAACTTCTCATTTTCAACGTCATACACTCACATTTAAGACTTATCATGCCGCAATATGAAGTACATTGCGTTACTATGTGCATGCACTCTCAAACGAGCACTTGCACCACGTCAAAATGGTTTGTTTACATCTTTGGCACGGCGTCCATTAGAGTGGCCCAGCTGAAGTGTTAGCAATGCTAAGTTGGTTTTGTGGGGAAAATCTTTACAAACCACACAACGTCTGTACAATTCTTCAAGTTAGTCTTTTTTTTTCTTCTTTTTTTTAAAAATCACGTCGTGGTAGGAACGAACTTTGTTTTTTCACCCGGCCTGTTTTATTTAAAAAGGAAAGTGCTAATAAAGCTAAGCTAAGTGGCTAACTGCGAATCGTGACGGTGTTGGCATTTTGTTTGCGGTCACTTTATTCATTATCTTCATATTATTTCATATAATGATGCTGCCACCGCGTTTTAATTTGTCATAGCATTTTTATGATTATCTTTGGGAAGTGAGTTCCCTTCCTCATTTGTCTTTTAGTCATTTTAGAGTCGGCTACAGAACGTTAAGTTGTAGGTGGTATGTAACGTTAATGTGCGCAATAGATGTGATTATGGGTTAACAAAATTTTTAGTAAATGATAATTGATTGTATCATTCACAATGATATACTTCCCACTTTCTACTAGGGCTGCAACTAACGATTATTTAAAAATAATCCTTCAAGCTGTCGATAATGTTTTCGATGAATCAGATTAAAAAAACAAATCCATCCCTTTATATTATTTCAAATTGACAGTGCAGAAAATGCACAAACAAATATATTATGATTCAGTTACTAGTTTGGTCCGTAACATGTCGGAAAATAGGAAAGAATCTTGACCGTTTTCCAAAGTAAAAGCAGATGTTTGCAAATGTCTTATTTTTTTTTTTATTTAATAGAAAAAACACACACACAAAGATAATCAGTCAGCTTTCATGGAGGACTACAGAAATGGTAGAATATTTACTGTTGAGACATTTTGAGGATTTGGACAATTTCAAGTTCAACAAGGTCTCGAAACAGTTAATCAATTCTGTCAAAATAGTTGAATTAATTAACATTAATTGTTGAATTGTTGCACCTGTAGATTCCACTGGTTGTACAAGTCTAATGGTGTAATTGGACTACATTTATTGCTGACCATATACCAACAGCAACATCTTAGCCTTCTGTTTTTCTTGCTTAGATTTAAAATTATTTTCATTCCTCCTCAGTGCTGCTCTTTGTTTTGTAGTTTGTTTCTTTGTTATTAATACCAAGGGTGTGTGTGAATCTTGCAGCTGTGACAAATTTATTTGCCTCACAGGCTGAGTAACGTATCTATCTATAATTTCCCATCAGAACTGAAGAATAACAACGCTTTCCTCTCTGCTTTTGTCAGAATGCCTGCTGAACGCAAGCACGCAGTAAACATGGACGAGAAAGACATTTGCTCCGCCAGCAGCAAGGACAAGGACAAAGAAAAGGACGCAGAGAGGAAAGCAGCAGCAGCAGCAGCAGCGCGGGACAAAGCCAAAGACGAGGCCAAGATGAGTGGCAAGAAGGACGGCGGCAAAGATGAGAAGAGGAAGCGCCAGGAGGAGGAGAAGAAGAGGAAAGAGGAGAAGGAGCGCAGGAAGAAAGAGGATGAGAAACAGAAAGCGGAGGAAGAGCAGAAGCAGAAGGAGGAGGAGGTGAAGAGGCAGCAGGAGGAGCAGGAGAGGAAGCTTCAAGAGGAGGAGGCCAAAAGGCAGCGTGAGGAGGAAGCGGCTATCCTGAAGTACTTGTTTCACTTAAAATTCTCCAATTCCTTAGACTTTCATCCTCTCACGGGGAAATATTCACAATTATATTTATTATAATCGAAAAGCAGACTGATTATCTTTGTGTTTCAAACCAATTAGATATTTGCAAACTTCTTTTACTTTGGAAAACAATTATCCACATTTTTGCCCATTTTCTGACACGTTACAGACCAAACAGTGATTCAGTTATCATGAGCAATTTGTTTGTGCATTTTCTGCACTGCCAATTTGAAATTCTGTCCTGTTTTTTGAATAAAGGGATGGAAGTTTTTTTTCAATCCAATTCAACGATTAATGGAGAAAATAACTGACAAACGAATCGATTGTCAGTTGTATTGTCATTTCCCAAACTAAAGATGACCTATTTGTGGTAGGGAACAGGAAGAGGGCCACCAGCTGCACCAGGAGGCCTGGGAGCGCCACCACTGCCGGAAGGAACTCCGCGGCAGGAACCAGAACGCCCACGAGGCCCGGCCCGAAGAAGCCTTCTTCAGCCGGCTGGACTCCAGTCTCAAGAAGAACACGGCTTTCGTCAAGAAGCTGCGCACGCTCACCGAGCAGCAACGCGACTCGCTCTCCAACGACTTCGCCTCGCTCAACCTCAGCAAGTACATCGGCGAGGCGGTCAGCTCCGTGGTGGAGGCCAAGCTGAAAATCTCCGACGTGGGCAGCGCCGTGCACCTGTGCTCGCTCTTCCACCAGCGGTACGGCGAGTTCGCCCCGCTGCTCCTGCAAGCCTGGAAGAAGCACTTCGAGGCCCGCAAGGAGGACAAGGTGCCCAACGTCAGCAAGCTGCGCACCGACCTGCGCTTCCTGGCCGAGCTCACCATCGTGGGGTTCTTCACCGACAAAGAGGGCCTGTCGCTCATCTACGAGCAGCTGAAGAACATCATCGGCGCCGACCGCGAGACGCACACGCACGTGTCGGTGGTCATCAGCTTCTGCAAGCACTGCGGGGACGACATCGCCGGCCTGCTGCCGCGCAAGGTGAAGGCGGCCGCCGACAAGTACGGCCTGGCCTTCCCTCCCAGCGAAATCATCAGCGCCGAGAAGCAGCAACCCTTCCAGAATCTGCTGCGCGAGTACTTCACGTCGCTCGCCAAGCACCTGAAGAAGGACCACAGGGAGCTGCAGAACATTGAAAGGCAGAACAGGTGAGATCACGCAGACGTTTTCGCGGCTCCGATTGAGGCAGCGGTGCAGTTGCTGTTCTAATTTGAGGCATCTGTCAACTTTTTTATTGATATTATTTATTTGTATTGTTTTTGTTTGTTTACAGGCATTTCATTGAACTTGAGGATTATTATTATTATTTTTTTCAATAGATCAGCATTTGCCTAGTCGCAATTTTAATCAAAATTTAGTTCTTTGGCTGTGGCCACAGCAACGTTGTCAAGGTCATGGACGTAACGTCTCGTGTGTTCTTTAGGCGCATCTTACATTCCAAAGGGGAGCTGAGCGAGGACCGCCACAAGCAGTACGAGGAGTTTGCCACGTCCTATCAGAAGCTGCTGGCCAACACTCAGTCGCTGGCTGACCTGCTGGATGAAAACATGCCAGAGTTGCCCCAGGACAAGACCGTGCAGGAAGGTGCGCCGTCCTTTCCCCTCCTCTATCGGGCGCCGCCTCAACTCAATCTAACGAGCGGCCACGCTTTCTCCCTCAGAACACGGCCCCGGCATTGATATTTTTACCCCCGGCAAGCCGGGAGAGTACGACCTGGAGGGCGGCATCTGGGAGGACGAAGACGCTCGGAACTTCTACGAGAACCTGGTGGACCTGAAGGCGTTCGTCCCCGCCATCCTCTTCAAGGACAACGAGAAGGGCGGCCAGGGCAAAGACAAGGATGAAGCCAAAGGTGCGTTTTCACACACTGACTACCGGTGTACTTTGACTTCAATCGTTTCAACATTTTGATTTTCTTTTTTTGCTCCCTCGCTTTGATGCTGTCCGCAGCAGATGGCCGAGAGCCAAGGGAGGCCGCCGGCACCACGGAAGAGCTGGAGCTGGAGCTGGAGGCTCTGGACATCGCAGACGAGCCTCTGGAACTGGAGGGAGCCGACGAGGCCGAGAGTGAAGAACTGGCCAAAAAGCTCATGGATGAGCAGGGTGAATGAGACGAAAAACTCCAGTTTCTTTCTCTTACGCACACTTATTGTGTGAATGCCAGAATTGTGAATTCAAATTTCACTGTTTTTCGTCCTTCATGTTTCTCAATCAATTCTCACCATTCCAACTTCAACATATTCCAGAAATTAACGACTCCCGGGGTTACTGCTACTGTTATTCCAAAAAATTTTCATACCAAAATTCCCCCATTCTTTCCCAAAGAGAGATCCAACAAGAGTTCTCATCATTCCCATTGCAAATTCAAAATGATCAGCTCATTCAGAATCTCTTAAAAATAAAAAAATAAATTCCCACTCTACGCAGATTGAGTAAAATTCCAGATTTTTTTTCACGTTAAGATTCCCAATTTAAGACATAATCTTTATTACTCCTTCCTTCAACACGGTTTCACGGTTGATTCAAACCATTCCAACGACAAAATATTTTCCAAATTTCACATTTTTCCTCATCAAACATCGCATATTTAGATGTATTCTTCCTTATTCCCTCCTCGCTCAACATTTCTTGACTGACTCATTCCATATCGTTCCACAGGGTTGCATATTATTTCATCCAGCATATCAGCATTCAAACGTAATATCTCCAGAAATTGCTTCATCCAATTCTTGATGCCATGTTTTTTTTGTTTGTTTTTTTTTTTTTTAGAGCAAGAGGACGAGGAGGCCAACACGGGATCCCACCTGAAGCTGATCGTGGACGCGTTCATCCAGCAGCTCCCAAACTGCGTTAACCGAGACTTCATCGACAAGGTCAGCACAGACGGACGGGTCCATCTGACAACAAAAACGCGCTCGCCGTACGCACAAATGAGAGCTCGGTGTCAACAGTTTACGCGTTGCATTGACTCCCGCAGGCCGCCATGGACTTCTGCATGAACATGAACACCAAATCCAACAGGAGGAAGCTAGTGCGAGCGCTCTTCACGGTGCCCCGGCAGAGGTGATTTGGGACACACACAAGAAAGTAGCAAAGCAAGGACCACGTGTATGCAAAGCCATTTCAGCATTTATTCCATATCATACTAGTGCGCTGAATTATCCATGTACTAGTAAGACACAAGACACTTGTGCGCCTTAAGTCCTGGTACTATTGTGCAGAAATTTCCTACACTGGTGGAAGGAAGAAGTAAAAAGCATCTCTCGTAAGACGTCGCGGTTCTATTAGTGGACCACCGGGAGGCGCTGTGTCACAGTGCTGACCTTTGTCCTTTGGTTGCAGGTTGGATCTTCTGCCTTTTTACTCCCGCCTGGTCGCCACCCTTCATCCGTGCATGTCGGACGTGGCCGAGGACCTCTGCTCCATGCTGAAAGGGGACTTCAGGTTTCATGTAAGGCCCCGACACTAGTAACCTTGCCAGAGGTTTACCAGTTTATGGGCGCTTTTCCATATTCTGTCTTGGTTCCTTCTATTCATGCTCCAGATTCGCAAGAAGGACCAGATCAACATCGAGACCAAAAATAAAACCGTCAGGTTTATCGGGGAACTGGCCAAGTTCAAGATGTTCTCCAAGACGGACACGCTTCACTGTCTCAAGGTACGACGCCACGTCTGTTGAGTTGCTCTGCGTTTTTCCCAACCGTGTCTGTCGTCGTACTAGAGCGGCTCCAACTACCGGAGTGTGTTTGACTTGACAAATAAAGATGATTCTGATTATTGAGTCAGTGCACATATGTTGCATTTCAAAAGGTGGGTAGTCACGCGCTACATTTACTGAGTTACATTTACTCAAGCAACATTTTCCATAAACTGTACTTGTCAGAGTACTTTAAATGCACCATACTTTTTACTTTTACTTGAGTATTTCTGTGAAGAATGAGCGATACGTTTACTCCGTTACAATGATCGGCAAGCCGTTCGCTACTTTTATTTATTCATTCTTGCGTGTGCGCTTCTATTTTTAGACTTCCATCTTCGACTTCCACATAGCGTGCCCGTTGCGCCAATCAAACGGGATCACTCATGTCATTCGACTCCAATTCACCAACCAGACGACACAAGGCAGTCACATGACCGTGCACGTAGCCTTCGCAAGCCAATCAAAATGACTCATTTGGGGGGAAATAAAAAGCCACGCGAGTGTTTTACAGACTCCAAAAACAACAGCTTTATCATGCAGCTTTGAAATTTTGACTGCCCACACTTGAATATTTCAGCCCACGTCTAACTTGAGAAAACACCTTGCGCGTAGTTGCAGGTGGTTTCTATTGTTGTTTTGGCCGTGGATATGGCAAAATTAGCACGATCCCTATGGTGTCGCGCACGCACGCACACACACACACACAATCAATAAGTCTGTTCAACAAACAGCTTCTTCATGAAGTCATTTAAGCGAATAACGCAAATAATGCTTCTGTACAACTGATGATCTCTCGCGGCACACTAATTGCACAGTGCTTGAGAAGCGCTGTCTTAATCTGTGTGTTTGTGTACACCAACAGATGCTGCTGTCCGACTTCACGCATCACCACGTGGAGATGGCGTGCACCCTGCTGGAGACTTGCGGCCGCTTCCTCTTCAGGTCTCCCGATTCTCACCTGCGCACCAGCGTCCTGCTGGTCAGTCACGTCTCTTGTTCTTCTTCTTGCTTTGATTGGATTGAAATCGTTTTGTGTTGCTCTTTGTTTTTGTTTTTACTTTGTTTCTGTGTCATTTCTGCGAGTGAATATTGCTTCTGGGACAAGCTGTCTATAAAATGTACCCTCCAGGAGCAAATGATGCGCAAAAAGCAGGCTCAGCACCTGGACGCGCGCTACGTGACCATGGTGGAGAACGCCTACTACTACTGCAACCCCCCGCCCATGGAGAAGACAGTGAAGAAGAAGAGGCCGCCGCTGCAGGAGTACATCCGCAAGCTGCTCTACAAGGACCTGTCCAAGGTCACCACGGAGAAGGTGCTCAGGCAGATGCGCAAGCTGCCCTGGCAGGACCCCGAGGTGAAGAGCTACCTGATCTGCTGCATGGTCAACATCTGGAACGTCAAGTACAACAGCATCCACTGCGTGGCCAACCTGCTGGCCGGCCTGGTGGCCTACCAGGAGGACGTGGGCATCCACGTGGTGGACGGGGTGCTGGAGGACATCCGCCTGGGCATGGAGGTACACTTTGGAGTTGGAGCATTTTTATCTTCTGGGTCATGTGCTGTGCCTTATAAGAGTGTGACAGAAAATTAAGGAAATCAAATCCATTACTCGAGAATAACTAAAACACCACCTCCAGAGGATTGGAGCAGAATAATCTTGGAAATATTCAAAAGGTAAAATGTTTACCTTTTTCTTTAGAAATCCGTCAGGATAAATTTGTCCACATCTGAGGAAAGTGTCCAATTTAGAGGCCAAATTTCTGCAGATTTGATTGGACCCTTGTGTAGTTTTGTCACATCCCCCTTTTGGATGAAAATAATGAAAAGTTAATTGTTTCAAATAGAAATAAATTTGTGAGGTATGTTGGTGGAAATGTAAAGCTGCAATGATTTTATATATATAGAGAGAGAGAGAGAGAGAGAGAGAGAGAGAGAGAGAGAGAGAGAGAGAGAGAGAGAGAGAGAGAGAGAGAGAGAGTGTCAATGCGGGACATAGACGAATCGAAAATTCTCTCTGTCTACTAACAAGTAACATTACATAAAATCTAATTCTAAAGAAGAAATTAGTTACGTACTCAGAATATTTCGTCTTCTAAAATATTTCTTGGGGGTGCTTATATAGATTTTATTTTATTATTATTATTATTTATTTATTTTTTTTTAAAGAAAAAAATTCCCCCTAGCGGCTTGGCGTCGATACCAGAGTGAATATCTTTGTTAATTAAAGGATTTTCAAATTGTAGAACTTTGAAAATATGTAAAAATGTATTAAGGGTTGTGTTTAAAGGGCTGCTTTCTCAGAGTTTTGTCATTTGCTTTTTATTTTTATTGAAGGGTAAAAAATCAGTTAAAATCAGAAATCGGGTCTGTAGTTGAACAGACAAATGTGCAAAGAGCAACGTGAATTGAAGTGCATAAAAATGCCCAATTTTTGTCTGGAAATGATCAAGTAAGTCGAGTGAAAACGGACTGCACCGCACAAGTCTGACCTTTTGTTGATAAAAGCAGGGGAAATCTGAAGAACTATAAAAACTGCAGTTATTGAGCTGTGTTATAAAATAATTGTATGAAAATGTTCTTCTCTAAGAAAAATAGAAAATTTCTCGCCACCAGGTGAACCAGCCCAAGTTCAACCAGCGGCGCATCAGCAGCGCCAAATTCCTGGGCGAGCTGTACAACTACCGCATGGTGGAGTCGGCCGTCATCTTCCGCACGCTCTTCTCCTTCATCTCGTTCGGTGTCAGTCAGGACGGCAGCCCCAGCTCGCTGGACCCCCCCGAGCACCTCTTCCGCATCCGGCTGGTGTGTACGCTGCTCGACACCTGCGGGCAGTACTTCGACCGAGGCTCCAGCAAGAAGAAGCTCGACTGTTTCCTCATCTACTTCCAGGCACGTTGCAGTACAAGTGCAGATACTTGGAGAAATACTGGGAAAAGTCAAAAGTACAGTCTCTGAAATGTACTTCAGTACAAGAGTAAAAGTGATTCTTTGACTGTCGATTATATACAATACTCCTTTTGCTCATTTGGAAAAAGTGTTTGTCTCATGAACGGTAGAGGAAACAGGAAACAATTCAACGAAATTCTTACTTGCCATCCTCATGGATGCCAATACGATATAAAAACGGTTATTAAAGAGATCAATAATAATAATTATTATTAAAGAGATCAATAATAATAAAATCCAAAATTCTATCGAGGCATCACAATGGAAAACCGTCTGGTAAAGTTCCATAGGAATTTACGATGAGGAATTTTGGAAATGTTCCTAATTGAAAACTTTCCATGGGAATTTATGGAATTGTGAGTAATTTATTGGAAAAATATTTTTGGTTTTGCTGTAAGAAAGCTCTGCTTGCCCACGTGCAAGGGCATTGCCTTAATTGCTCCATCTTCCATTTTACCCACTGCCCCCCCACACCTCCCAATTCACTCGCATTCTGAAATTCTGATGTTGGATGGCATCACAAAGCAAAACAAAAAAAAAACCATTTCCTTGGAAAGTTTCAGACTTTGTGTGTGTCTGTGCAGCGCTACGTCTGGTGGAAGAAGAGCGTGGAGGCCTGGACCAAAGAGCACCCCTTCCCCATCGACATCGACTACATGATCAGCGACACACTGGAGCTGCTGCGGCCCAAAATGAAGATCAGCTCTTCCCTGGAGGAGGCCAGCAGGCAGGTGGTGGACCTGGAGAGGGAGGTGCTCGTCAAACTAGGTGGGGACAACATGACGGGCAACCATGTTACAGTGGAGTGGAAAGGTTTTTACACCCTTTCTAAGTTTTTGGTTTTGTTTTGTTTTGTTTTTTGGGGACATTGGGTCGGTTAGGTTTAGATTTTTTTTTCCCCCCCTCCTCATAAATACAACTGCATTTGTATTTATTTACTTGGGTTGTTTTTGTGGGATCTAAATTTTTTAAGTGTGTTAAACATGAGAAAAATGAAATCCGGAAGAGGGCAAATACCTTTTCACAACACTGTACATATTATCTGTGTCACAGCCTGTCTGACAGGTTGCGCGACTCTTTCTTTTTGGCCCCAGTGGCATTCCTGAAGTTATTAAAATCTTTTTCGAAGGTGCAGTTCTTCTTAATTGTGTAATGAGATGAATCATAAAGTCATCAGGTGTAATAACAATGGAGAACACGTGGCTCTTTATTCCAAGAATGAATGAACATCTTTTGGAAGTGACTGTTCTCTGTTCACCAATCAGCGCATTGCACTGCGTCCGTCTCTACCCCCTCGAAGGGGCGAAAGAGGAAATGTCTGAGGCTGTTTGTGTTGCGTGTCACTCAGCAGCCCGCCGGAACGCCGGCTTTGTCTGCCAGTTTCTAGGTGTCGACTGAGAAAGATGTCAACTGCCATCTCCACCCTGTGAGAGTATGACGCAAGCAAAAAAAAAAAACGGAATTTCAGTCTAGTGGTCTTGTGGGTTGTTTCTATTACACTCTTCACCCCAAAATAGGGATATTGGGCTTTAGGGTGATTTGGGTTTTTTTGTTTTTTTTGTTTTTGATATTTCGTAAGTAGTGTAGTGTGTGTGTTCCCCCCCCATTCCGGCAGTATTTGGTAACTATCTGCCATTTGTCTTGTAAGTGTGCTCAGTTCACGCGTGTGAGCGATGGAGGCCCCGAAGTGAACACTGGTGCTATTGTGTAAACGGTATCAGACGTTCCCCGGCCGCCAGGTCAGTTCAGAACCTCTCGGTCAGTTCAGAACCGTGCTTCGTTTCTTCTCTTGCATCACATTCTCACAGCCAGTCTGCGAGAGGAGGAGAATAAGAAATGATTTCCGGTAAAAGTTTCCGGTATATTTCCATTGGAAGTTAAGACGTGGTATTTTGGAAACATTCCAAATGAGAAACCTATCATGGGAATTCATGAATTTTGATTTCTGTGAAGGAAGTTTCCTGGTGTGTATTGTGCACAAACTTGAAAAGATCCATAGAATTAGAAAATGGATGGCTAAGTTTGTTTTGTATGTCCCCGCTCTTCAGGTCTGGCCATGGAGAGGGGTGGCCGCTCCAGCGCCGTGAGCGAAGGCGAGGGCCTGGACGAGGAGGACGACGACGAAGACGAGGAGGGCGGCGCCGAGACGGAGGAGCAGTCGGGCAACGAGAGCGAAATCAACGAACCCGAGGAGGATGTGAGTCTGCCACCTCCAGTCCGCCTCACTCAACCTTCTTTCCAGCATGCTTATCATCTTTTTGTTGTTGTTGTTCTCCACAGGAGGCATCTGAGAATGAAGAGGAGGAGAGGGATGAAGAGGAGGAGGAGAACACCGACTACCTGACAGACTCCAACAAAGAAAATGAGACGGATGAGGAGAACAATGTGAGAGCTCTCGTAACTCTCTTGTGATTCCACTTGACTTGATTTCTTGAATTCAGTTTTTTCTCTCCTTCTGTCTGGCACTCGGGACTTCTGTCAGTATATGTAACAACGCTTTAACAGACAGTAGGAAGGCGTATTCCTTCTACAAGCTTTTATCAACAACTCTTGGCAATAACAGCATATTCCCCAATGCAAGCTTTTATTAACACAAAACTCTTGGCAATAACAAGCCTCCCGATCTGCTCGGCAGCACTTAGGCAACATTGGCGTAACATCGTGTCAAAAGTCAAGCCTTCAAAATAAAAGCACGCAAGTGTAATAACAGTTTCACCATGCTTTCTTCTGCCCTATGGTGGCTTATTTTAGCAGTCACACTCCATCAATGTTGTGCTTGTGTCTTGAGTGCGACTGTTAATAACCCACCGTGTGGCCCAAGAAAATGGGATGAAACTGTCATTATAGTGTTTATTTTGAAGGTCTGACTTTTCACAGGATGTTACGTCGATGTTGTTCCAACTTTTCGGAGCATTGCCGAGCAGACCGGGAGGCTTGTGAATGGAATGCGCATCGATTCCATGAAATGAAGGGCAGAGTCGTGTTTTTTTGGTATGAAAACCAAGCAGATGTACAAAATCTGGGACACAATTTAGGCGATAAATATTGTCAAAAAACAAATCATATACAAACTGGGACATACGAAGACTGAGGTTGCACTTTCATGTGACTGGCTGTGTAGGAGGTGACCATCCGCGGCGGCGGGTTGAAGCACGTGGCGTGTGCCGAGGACGAGGACTTCATCCAGGCGTTGGATAAGATGATGCTGGAGAACCTGCAGGTGCGCCCGCCCCTAGCTCCACCCTCCACGTGCCCATCGGCTTGTCTTAAATTTGAAATCACGGCCCGTGCGATTGATTGATTGATTGCAGCAGCGGAGCGGCGAGACGGTGAAGGTGCACCAGCTGGACGTGGCCATTCCTCTGCAGCTGAAGAGCCAGCTGAGGAAGGGAGGCTCCTCCAGCCAGCCGTCCATCAGCGAGGCCGACGCCGACGTCTCGGACACCATGCAGTTCGTCATGCTCACCCGCAAGGGCAACAAGCAGCAGGTGAGAGTCGCCCCTGCCCACAGAGACGCTGTGGGCTTTATCTGCTAAGATCCCCACTCATATTTGCCTTCAATTTATTGAAGACACTTAAAGGAATCCATCAGTCTTGGTAAATGATGACAATGCAGAAGGAACATGCAAATTCTAAAAGGCGGTTTCCTGTCTTCTTCTATAACAGTCCAACATCTGAGTTTCCTGTCTCGATTTGTTGGACATCTTTTGGTTGTACATCAGCAGATTTTAATCTATGTTTATGTGTTATCTATTGTATTGCTTCATTGGGGTTTTATACTAAGTATCCATTGCCTACACCGTTAGAGATAGTCCAACATTTGAGTTCGTTTTTTTGACTTGAAGGCTGTTTTGATGATGATATCTGAACTAATGTGAGCACAAGAGCTAGCTGGTCCCATCTTGGGCTAGTGGGAAATAATGACACCTGAAGTGTGTTATGTCAAGTCTACTCCCTCATTTTGTTTTGGTTTCCGTCATTGCTCAAGGATCGGATGTTGGAAATGGAAGCAAGGATTTTATGGGGGGACGTTTTGAAGGCATAGAAACAAATAAATGCAAAAAACTATCCAACTAACCATTACGCTGAATGTCGTTGTTGTAAGTAGTCAATTAGAATTGACTCAACTTAGAAGCTAGGTTCCATCTTGGGTTAATGGGAGACAATGACACCTAAAATGTGTTCATGCTGTCCACTCTAGTCTGTCTTGGTCTATCATCCCAGAAAGATGGTATGGTGCAAATGGAAGCAAGGTATTCCGGGCTTTCATGGCAATCTCTATACATTCTCCCTCCATTTTGATCCAGAACACAAGTCCATGTGCTGAAACAGTTTTGGGCTTCACTGGCGTATTTGCGAGCCTGTCGCCAAATATCACGCGCGGCGGACTTTGGAGCGGGGAGAAGCAATTGTAGCGCTAAATCCATATTTTAAGCACAACTGCTGATTTTGTCTTTTATATGCAGCTTTCTTTTTCCTTGGAAGTTGTCTGCTCTTCTCCTGGCTGCTCATTTGATGATGAGGGATTTTTTAACTCATTTTTGCGAGCTTGTGGTCTTAGTTTTTTTTACAACCATATCAGACAAGCGGTTTGGCGTGTGTAGGGAGGCACAAACGTCTTTCAGACTGATGTTCATTTACAATATTTTTTGTTCAATTTCTTCCGTGCGGCCCAGTACCAAATGGCCCGCAGACGAGAAGAGTAGCAAACACCTGAGCAGAGGACAAATCCCCCCCAGTCAAAAACACACACACAGTGATAATATTGACTCTAGAACAGCGTGTGTGTGTGTGTGTGTTAGTAAGCTGGCAAGCTACAGCTGGGGAATGTGTGGTTTGGAGGCCGAGGCTGCCTGTCGTACTGTAGGGTGTGTCCGGCTTTTTAACGTGAAAAATTGCTGGAAAAGTACACAGAACATCCTTGTAGCTGTACAACACACACGATTCTTTGTGGTGTGTGCGCGTGCGTGTAGTGTTCTCTGGTCACACCTTCAGCACACATGTTGACATTTGACTGAGAAATGAATTAAGGTTTGTTCCATTATAAACAATATGTACTGTATGTGTGGATCCCACTCCCAAAATGTCATGACAAGAATACCTAGCCATCATTTAAAACGGAGCTTCTCAAAACTGTCATCCCGGAACCGGAGTTTAGGGGTCCGCAAAATAATTTGCAATAAATCATGTTCTATCATTTAAAAAATGGGGACCAGTGCACCAATAGAAGAAGAAAAAAAAACTGTTACTCCTCCCTAATTTAGCTTTGGGCCATTCAAAAGCTCTGATATGATTGTGACATAACATCACATACTATAAACCTGACTGACACCCCTACATAAATGAAATGTTTTTTTTTAAATTCATGTGTTAAAATATAACTTCCCTCATTAAACTTTGACTTTAAGATCAGAATATTATGGCTTTATCTTGAAAAAAATCTGACTTTATTCTTGTAATGATTATGACATTGTATGTCATCATAATTTGTAATTGTTCTTGTAGACAGCAGCTTTTTTTTTTCCTTAATAAAAGATTTATTCACATTAAAAAAAAATTCTTCAAAAAAATTTGAATTTGCTATTGTAGAATTGTTTTTGTCACGAAAAATAGGTAACTTTTTCATTCCTATGGCGTTTAGTGGGGTAGACACGGTAGTTATGTTTAAACGTTGTGGGGCTCTCAAACCCCGAAAAAAACAAAACAAAACTGTGACAGGCAGTTGCACACATACAAAGCCAGGCATTGGCAGAGATAACAAGTGCTGCTTTGCAATCTTTTTTTTTTAAAGACACAGTGATTGTGTGCGTGTTGTACAGTACAAGATCCTGAACGTGCCGCTGTCGTCCCACCTGGCCGCCAACCACTTCAACCAGCAGCAGGCCGAACAGGAGGAGCGCATGAGGATGAAGAAACTCACCCTGGACATCAACGAGCGCCAGGAGCAGGAAGACTACCAGGGTACGAGGCCGTGAGCCGCGTGCCGCTTCGTTGCGCTCGTCTGACATCGGGGCTGTCCAAACCACCGTCTCCGCTTGAATTTGCGTGTGTTCCAGAGATGTTGCAGTCCCTGGCCCAGCGTCCGGCGCAGGCCAACACCAACCGCGAGCGGCGGCCCCGCTACCAGCACCCCAAAGGCGCCCCCAACGCCGACCTCATCTTCAAGACCGGAGGAAGGTGAGACGCTCGAAAAGCTTTATCGCACAGGTGCCGAAAAGTCCGGCCCGGGGCCCATTTGTCTCCCACTGCATATTTTTTACTGGCTCGTTGTATTATATAATAATACAATTCAACATGGCCCATATCAAAAGGTTATAAGAAGAAGTTAAAATGTTTAAAGATAGCACACTCATTTATTATTTTTTTTTTTCCAAAAATAGAAATGTAAAAAAACCAAAATATTGAATGTTACAAAATATCTGAACCAATGAATCAATTTCGAGCTCGAAGTGGAGCCCTTATGTTAATGCTTCCCCTTACTCTGCTTCCAACTTGAGTGGAACATGTCCCAATACTTTGAATGTCGACACCGAACGTGGTCACACGGTCTCACGCTGTCCTCGTCCGTCCGTCTCCAGGAGACGCTGATGAGTCCTCAGCTCAGCGAGCAACAGAGCGAAGGAACGAGCAAGAGGAGGGAGAAGATCGGAGGGTGTGGGGGACGAGACCTCCGAAGTGCCCACTGATGCCGGGGACAGAACCTCAACACCTCCCCCACCCGAGGGGGCCGAGGAGGACAGACAGACAGACCAAAGCGGCGGCCAGGGGGTCAGAGGTTTTTCTTTTTGTCTGTTGCCTGAGATGACAAACAAAAAACAAACGACGTACTTAAAGATGACAAAACTCGTGGCGGCTGGCTGACCTCGGCGAGACGGACAGTAAATGCCTCGTCGTCACAGCACACGCAGGGGGACAAAAGTAAGAAATGTGCAAGCAGAAAAAGTAGATGAAGGGATGTGATTATTTTTTTTTGGGGGGGGGGGCCTCTTGTTGAAGTGAACTTAAGAACACGTGAGCAGGGCAATAGGGGGTGGGGCAGCGAGGTAATGGCAATGACCAAGTGCTGTTATCAAAATATCCAAAATGTACATTACTTACAAGAAGTTGGAGGTATTAAGTGGAATTAATTTGACCTTGTCAACTTTTGAATGTGTAACTGTTCATTGTTTCAGCCACTGAACTTTTAGTGCCATCAGCAGGTAGCAACAGAGAGACTGGATGAGTCACAGAAAGGCATCCAAGTGGACAGACATCCTTGGCAATGTTCATGTACTGAAACTGGAATTGTGTGTTGAAAAGTTTACCAAAAGGTCCACTGAAGTTAACCGGTGAAGGTTGTAGTGAATTTAAGGTTCTCCTGTCATCACAATCTAGTGAGCGTGTAACGATGTTTTCACTTCCAGTAACATCATCCTTGCATCCACTTGCATAACGTCAAGCAATGCGTTGTTGTTCTTTCAAGCCAAATTTCATGAGCTTCTCAGTGCTAACCTAAATACACTGTTTATGTGCCCGATTCAAGCGTCAGACTCTCATTTTATTGACTTTATTTAGCTGTGGTGCAAGTAAAAAAAACTGTCGGTGAGGGAGGGTGCGGCTGTTTGTCCAAAGTCTAATTACAAGGCGGCTAACGCAAGCATTTGCTCATTTCCTGCCTGGCGCTCCTTCAAACGGAAGACAACGCCACTTGTGTGTTTTGTGTCTTAGTTTCCAAAAGTCAATTATTTGTTTATTAGTAGTATTAAATTATTAGGAGCCTGACCAGTGAGTAGTAGTATCGTCCAAAAACGAAGAAAAGAAAAAAAAGAACAAGACTTCCCGTGGCTGTCATGAAAGCCATGAGTTCATGAACGTAAACAGAGTGGAGCTTAGTCAAACGATTATCTTCAATCTGATTCAAGTGTTTGCCTTGCAGCCCTCCACCCACCGCACCGCCCCACCCCACAACTGAAGTCAATACAGTTGGATTCGTTTAGAGCCAAGTCACAAAGCAAACAACCAGTGTAAACTCCTCAAACACAAAAGTTGAATGAATGTGAAACCATTTGAAATTTTATCGGTCAGCAGGGGGTCTCGCCACTTCTTTTCTGAATCAAATTTGCATCGATCCGTTGCTGTTAAACGCCTCTTTCAGAAACTGAGAATATGACATGAAATTGCCCCCTAGTCCAAAAATGGACAAATGTAATGTCATCAAGCTAATCATCTTAAAAACAAAAATCAAGTATTGAGACTAGACTCAATGTAGTTTTTATGGGTTTCAATTGGCCAGTTGGTACAATTTGATTACATTTGCATTGACACAGCTAAAATGGTTGTGGAGGTCGACACCCAGAGGGTGAAGCGCACCTTCAAACGTGTCTGCTGTTTGGATCTCTCAAATCCAAGGCTGGTGAAATATTCCACTCACCCAGCCAATCATTGAACAGCGCCAGCTCATTCTTTACATTCCACAGTCACTCAAAAGAACTAATAATCACAGAGGAGTCGCATGATTCGCTTTAATGATTGCCACGCATTCAACACCAGCTGTGTTCATACATTTAATTTGGACATGCCGTACCTTGAACTCTTTCCTGATAAAAGTACAGTAGAGGAAACGCTTCATAGTAACTGTAGATGCACTACAGAGAAAACCGGAGTCTGTAAACAACATTCACAAGATATTTCTCCCACAGCAGTAACACTGTGGAACCCCGTGATATCACTCAAAATATACTTCAAAAGTTTCTGTAGCTGAACTACAGAGGCCGGAGTCTGAAAAAACACTCTCTCTCGCGCACACACGCATACATAAATATGGATTGGTATACAGTGGCCTATAGAATAGTCATAAACTGCCAAGTATCCAGGATACGGCGCAATGAGAAGGGATTTGTAGACTCTGTGGTTGGAGTGCTTTTGCTCAGTACAATGCCTTGGCCCTGCCTACACAAAGTTGCAGTAGAAAATATTCCCTCTGCAGGGTTAAAAAAAACCCACAAAAAAAACATTCCAAAGTTTGCGGTTAGTTTAGGAGGCTGGTCCACTGAGTAAAAATAACCTCCAGCCCAGTGTCACATAATCCCAAAAAGCCTTTCACCCTGCAACCATTTACACGTGCTCCCTAATCAGTTGATACAATCTTCAGCTCTTAAATTCTCTCAAGAAAAGCGCTCAGGCATTTGCTCTTTCCAGAAAGCTGCTGACAAAAAAAAGAACAAAGTCGGTAAACAGAGCAGTAAAAATAGAGGTTCTGTTTGCAAACATCAGGAAATTTGTCATCACAACATTCTTGACAGCAGTTTTTTGATTGCCAGGAGAAGAGAACTGGCTGTGCAGGTCTTTCTTCTCCAAGTAATTAGGTCTCCGCAGCCACACCTTAACCTTCTAAGAGTCAAGGAACCCTTCCACTAAAGCTCTGCCAGCAGGAACGTTGCCAAAGTCCATCACGACTCTTTGAGCAGCCCGAGTTTCTTCAGTGCCTCCTTGCGAGATTCCTCGGTTGCCCCCCGGCCAGAAAACTGCACTGTGATACCTTGGGGGCGAAACATGGCGGCGGATCTTCGCTTGGCATCAGTGGGAGATGGAGCTCGCGTCGCAGCCACTGCGCCAGCGTTGGGGTGCGAGGTCTGAGGGTGTCTTTGCGCCGGGGTCGGAGGTGGGCCTTTGAAAGCCCCGGGTCGACTGTCCGTGGGTCGGTGCATCCCGGTACAGGGGTTGATGGTCCGGCTCTTGCCCCCGTAACTGTTGAGCTCGGCAGGTAGGGGCTGGGGTTTGGCGGGCAAGTTGTGATTCACGTCAATGTGGGAGCTGAGGATGTCGGGAAGGTCGCCTCTGGTCATGATTCCAGTTGCAGGGTTCAGGACTTTGGACTTGCCTCCATAGCTGTTGAACTCACTGGGGTTTGCCAGTGCAGAAGGAAGGACTTTCGCTTCTGGGCTTGTCGGAGGTGTCACGAGTTCGTTCTTCGGGGGGCCTGGAGTGACCACAACGGATTTACCTCCAAAGCAATTCAATTCCAGAGATATGATGTCTGACTGAGAGGGGGTGGGTAAGGTTTTCTCCTGACGAGGTGGGCTCAGCGGAGGCTTTCTGTCGTCAAAGCTTCTGGGAGACTCTAAAGACAGATTCTCTGCTTTTTGTACATACGTTTGGCTTTGTTGCAACGTTGGGACCTTGGAGTCTGGCACATAAATGCTAGTCTCTGTTGGCCTAACCTTGGTCTCCAAAGGACTAGTGACACTGGTCTCCACACTCGAAACAGGACTCTGTGCCATGCTGTCAACAGTATCAGGGACAAATATCCCTCCTGACATGGCTCGGTTCCTGGCCAGGCCCAGCTTCGACAGTGCTTCCATCCTGGTTTTCTCTGGTGTGGGGTCCTTGAAGGAAATGCTCCGGGTTGGGGCATTTCGCAATTTGTGCACCAAATTCAGCTTGGAATCCTCCTGCAAGAGAGACTGTGGTGCTCCTGTCAGATTCGACAGCATCAGCGCCCGCCTGTCATGGAGGTTCACGTTGGCCACCGGTTGATCCTGGAGCTCTTTGTTGCCAAGAATCCTACTGATATTGGCAGGGTATCTGGTAGGCTTGGCAAAGGTAGGAGGACCCTGCTTTGTGGGGGGATCTCCGCAGTGGCCTGGTGACTTTTCACCCTCCTGGCTGTGCTGACGGTGGAGTAAAGACGAACTGTTGGTTGCGCCCATTGCCTGGTTCTCGGCTATCTTCTTGGCAATGAGGACAGGTGTGGGGACAGAGCCTGCTGGGTGGTAGGAGTGACCATCTGTCGGCTCATAGCCGCCAGAGTGGTCCTGTGGATCATGTCTTGGTTTGATCTCAAAGTGGCTCTTGGGGTTCATTGCCATCCCCTGGAAATCTGAGAGGAAGACAATTCAAGATGCTAAGACTCAATTTCAATTGATTTGACTGAGCACAGGAAATACGGTCACCTGGTCACCACCTCTTCCACCGCCTTCTCTCCATTTTCTTTTCCGCTTATCCTCACTAGGGTTGCGGGCGTGCTGGAGCCTATCCCAGCTATCTTCGGGCAAGAGGCGGGGTACACCCTGAACCGGTCGCCAGCCAATCGCAGGGCACATAGAAACAAACAGCCATTCGCACTGACATTCACACCTACGGGCAATTTAGAGTCTTCAATCAACCTACCACGCATGTTTTTGGGACGTGGGAGGAAACCGGAGTAACCGGAGAAAACCCAACCAGGCACGGGGAGAACTGGTATCAAACAATGCAAACTAAAGCTAGCAGACATTCCAACAGCTTCTTCCCTCTTGCCATTAACTTCTTAAACAGTAAACTTCCAATTCCTTTGTAACATGCTGCCAATTTTGTCTTGCGATTGCGGTCACATCTCTGTCGGGCCAATTATACATGACTCGTGCACTCACTGTCGTAGTCTCGCCACCCTGCACTACTTGCATATCTATTGTTGACCAATACTGCCCACTCATGTGCTTGACGTATATGCACCATTTGCACAATTGACACTTTACCAGACTATTGCGCTATTAGTCATTTCAAACTGCTCTAAATTCCTAGAGGACGGCATCATTTGCATAATTGTCCCCCAAAAAGTATCAGCATTACCACATTACTGGTAACCTTTCATTGCGCAGTGTCTCTCCGTACTGTGTTTTTATGTGTCAAAAGTATTTTCTGTCAACCTTGTGTGTTTTTGACATGATTTAGATTCTGATGAAGTACCTGGACTGGTAGGGTTGAAGCTCGGTAGTTTGGCAAGCATCAGTTCTGGATCTGGGCGGACCAGGTCTATAATATCCTGCTCTTTAGCGCTGAGACTTCTGGTCGTTATCGAGGGTGCTGTGCAGAGATCAAGGGTTGCGGGCGCTCCGTCCATCTCGTCGGAAAGAAGGCCTCCGCTTGCCGGAGACTTGACGAGTCCGGCCCGGAGCTCGTCCTCCTCCAGGCTGTTCTCCAGTGAGCCTATGGTCTCCTCGAAGAACTGGAGGCACTCCTTCTCCTCCGGGCTCAGAAAGCGCAGCGTGTCTTCGTCCTCCGCATTTAAAAAAAATAATAAAAAATAACAAAATAAATAAATAAAATCACAAAATGTTACGAGTGACTTGGCGACTCAAACCGACAGGAGATCAACGCGCAAGTAGTGCGTTCGGCCAGCGTCTGCAATCTTGTCACCAAGAAGTGACTCGGGACGCAAAAAGGAGGGCGGGTGGAACCGGTCGGGGCGGCGTCGCGTGTTGCTAAAGGTTGTTGTCAAGCAAGTGCGATTGCCGCAACTGTGTGGTGACTGCGCGTTTTGTGTAAACAGCCTGAATCATTTGACGCGCTTATTGTTTGGAAAACAGAAGAACAGAACAAAGCTCCTCTGTAACTGTGCCGTCGTCGGCACCCCAACGGACGCTTGACTGACACCCGGAACGAAGTAGCCGTGTGTTTATTACAGTGAATTCATTTTTCACAAATTCACCTATTGATGATTAATCGCGGTCAGTCCGTATTCCCCACAGGGGTTTACTGTTTGAACAAACTACGGGAGAGGCAAGAACAACAATAACTGTTGGAATGGCCATGCGAGTGCCGTCTCAGTTCATGCCTCTGTGTCAAAACATGCTACTCCCTTTTTATTATTAGTAGTAGTATTTTTTTTTTCAATCAACATTCCAGACTGAATTCATCTTAAAGTGAACAAATGTTGGATATAAATACTTAGTTACGGATGTAGATTTTACCGGTATCTGTTCCATACTTGAGCGATTGATTGAGATCTTGGGGTCTTCTAAGGCGGAAAAAAAACAGGTCCAGTTGTAAAAAGTAACGAGGTGGTTTTCCAGTGGTGCTCACCCGCAGCCTGGAGCTCCGATCCAACGCGCCGTTGACTCTGGAGCGGCGCTGGTTGTCGGCCATGTCCAGGATGAGGGTTGACGGGCTCAGCCGGGTTTGGGACATCTCCGGGGGCGGCTACTAGGACGGGAGCGGAGTCATGTCTGCGCCTCGCGCCGAGGAGTCACCGGATCATCGCGTCGCCTCGATCTGGAGAGGACACGTCAAGGGCAAAAGTAAGATGAAAAGCTTTTTGGTATCGGCATCGTGGAGCTTTTGGTTTTGTTTTGTGTGTTATGCAAAGATTAGATTATTTTCTGAATTACATTAATGAATAAATCCAATTCAAAATGAATAAAGAACCAAGTGTTCCATTTTATGATTTTTATATCTATTTTTTTTTGGGGGGGGGGGGGGGTTTGACAGAGAGCAAGGATGGGTGACCAGTTACGATCTTGGTCACGGAACAAATTCAAATCGTATATCGAGGTAGCAGCGGTATGACTTATGAGGCAACAACGCGCCGGGCGGACCTGTTGATCCGGAACAAGCCGAGCTGCGCAACCAGCTCCTCAGCCCCAAACTACACGATGGCACATTCCTCTGGAAAACAGCACTTTGACTTAATTGCATCAGCCAAAGCTAATTATTCTTGTACTTTAATTTCTGCTTCTGCTGCCCCCATTTCAATGTCTGTGAATGGCACATTCTATGAAGTCCATACATCGGCAGCGTCCCATTATGTGCATGTGACCCGCTTCACCTTGCGCAAATTCGTTTGATGACTTGGTTAGCGTTGACATCCTCACGAGGTGACAACACACAGAAACACAGTAACACACTTACTACCATCTCTCCATACAAATCAGTGACGTGTAGGGTAGTTAGTGAGTGGAATCATTTATTTTTTTAAATGTGAAAACAGTTATTTTAAAAAGTACTAGACAAGTAGATCTTGTCTGAATTGGTTATTTAACCCTCATGTTCAATTTTACTATTAGAGCTTAACAAGCTAAAATGTCAAGAATATTACATGAAATTGCTCCCTTGCCTAAAAATTGATGAATTTAATAGAGTAGAAAACATTAAAAAAAAAAAAACATTTTCAAGTCTTGATTCTAGAATGAAAACCCATTTTACCCACACATTGGACAATTCAGACAAAGTAATTAAACAAAATAATTTTCATGGGTTTCCATGAGCCAAAAATGCTGAAAAAAGTTGAACTACACACTATATGATCTATTGAAAGAGTTGAAGTTCGAAATGATCAAATCAGACAAAAATCCATGGGAATTTTCCTTAATTTTTAAATGAACATGGCTTTGAAAAAGGGAAGTAAGATGGACACAAATAGCCAGCATTGAGTCCAGAGGGTTTAAAGGGGATTTACCTTCAAATGTGAAAGATCCATCCTCGAGTAAATGTCTTGCCTCACAGAAACTGATTCTTTTTTCCCCCCCCTGCTCAAGAAGTCCCACTTGTGTTGCTGCCTCCTGACTCCACCTCGATTTAAGACGAACAAACAACAAGCCCCGCCCATCGCTGCCGGCAGCCTGCGTGTGACCGAGGTGCGCGTGCGCGTGGGAAGTGGAGCCCACTTGTGGATTTTTGGGAAATGTCCCTTGTTTTTACTCAGGTGTGTAATAAGTTCCATTACCTCCTTTTATTCAGCCATAAAACGGCCCTCAACTAATTGAGATCGTTGGTCATTTGGCCTCTGGCGCCACCACGTGGCGCAAGTGGAGGGTGCAGTCAGTTGATTCATCTGGTGAGGAAAAATAAATTGCTGCGGTAGCAAAATGCGTACAAACTATAGTAACAATCTAACCACGTAAAAAATACAAAGAGAAGCATTGAGGAATTAAAAGCAGGAAGAATAAAAACAAGACCAAGATGTTCCATGTTTTGGTATGTGATACAGTCTAATTTTATTTCATATTTGAACGAGTACAACTTTAGGGGTATAAATATCGATAATTATAGAAAATGGTGTACAAGACGCATGTTATTATTGATTGTACATGGGGGGGGGGGGGGGAACAGCCAAAAGTATCAGTTTATCAAATTTGGGTATTCATTGATACATGTTTGAGTAAAATGACTTTAAAAAAATTGTATTCTATAAACCAGTGAGTGGTTCTCAAACCTTTTACACCGTTTTTTCCAAGTTCCACCATGATGACTAATCAAAAATACAGTAGCATGGTAGGCCTAAGTGTTCGTCAAAAAACACTGGGTGAGCCACTGTAAAATTATGCACACTTAAATATATGAAAATAAAATTCTTACCCGATATAATTGAAATGTATTGCATTTAAAAGTTTAATAAATTTGTACCTAAATATCTGTTTGAAAATGGACACTTCTAAATGATTAAATGCAACTGTATTGTACTTAAGACGTGCAAATTGTCCTGGATTTTTTAAAAATGTAAAAAAAAATTGTACCCCACCTCTCACCCGAAGTCAACTGATTTGGAAAAATTTAAAATGGATGGATTAATATTTAATTGAGTGATTCTTTTGCGTACCACTAGAGGGAGCCCGAGTACGGGCCACACTTTGAATATCACTGCCATTAACTATTGACAACGTAACTCACAAATTCCATATTAAATATTGTGACTTAAGTTTATAAAATAAACTAGAATAGTTTAGAAAATAAAAATAAAACACTGTCAAAATTCCTTATTTTGCTTTATTTTAACTTTTTTCAGAACTGTTTGTCATATGTGTAACATATAATTACAGTAAAAAGATATATGGAAAGTCAGTTGTTGGAATACTTGCTGTACGATATAAGACCAGGCGTGATTATACTACTTCTTGAAATGAGTCACCATTTTCTGTCCAAAAACAAAACAAAACCATCTTTAAGACGTCTTTTTGGTTTCCGAGTGGTCGTTGAACGCACCATCCCGGAGTTACCTGTGCCCGGGCTGCGTCAACGAACGCCGCCGACGAGCGTCGTTGGTCGGCTTGGAGGTGGCCCGCCGCCCGGCTTCTGTCTACGCACATGTCCGGTGAGTGCAGGACACCAGTAATCATCAATATTAAGAATAGACGCGCTTCGGCCGATAGCTGATGAGCCAAATGGATGTCATGCGCCCATTATCGGACATGCAACCGTCTGTTGCAGTGACAGACAGCTGAAGTGATTGGACGGCGTTTTCGGTATTGTTTTATTTTTTATTTTTTAACTTACTGTGACTGCATCCAAACTCTTCAACCAGCCCGTCGAATGAAGGCTAATGCGTCATTTGTTTGCGTTCAGCACATTCGCCAGCGGTAGCCGTCATCGCGGGGATTAGCATGTTAGCTCGGAGCTAACTGCTAGCCGCGAGCTAAGTAGGTTATAATAATATATTCTATTTATAAACGCCTTTCGAAGCACCCCGCTGACACCGCCCAACAAAAAAAACAACTCTTAAAAACAGAATTGTACACCAACAATAATTGTTCGGCGTGTTAGCTCCAGGCTTGTGTGTCAGGTGCGTTCAGGTGAATCAAGCGAGCTGTCAGTTGTGGGAACAAACACAACGATCAAGTCACATTTTGTGCCAGATCCTCGTCAACATCTACATGGACTTCTTGTTTTGAAACTGAGTTTTTGTAGTCAAATAATAATAATAATAATAATTGGCACAGCTGGTCACGGTGGTGTTTATGAAGTAAGAGGAGCGGGTGGGTGTGTTGTTTTGCCAGCTGATAAAATACAAACAAAAGTGGTGCGACTGGACACAAATTGCATTGACATTCTTTTCCTGGCATATTTTCTTACCTCCTTTCTTCCACCCCCTCTGTTGATTTTTATTCTTCCTTCCTTTAGCTTAAATTTACTTTTCTGTTTTCCTTCCTTCCTTCCTACCCTCCCGCCGTTTATAATCAGCAACGCCAGTTGCGCTTTGTTTTGCCCGTCGACAGCGGCTCGAAGGCCTCTCCGTGCCACGTGACCCAGTAATTGGATCCAGACCGTCCAACATTTACGGTGTCAGCTTACCGTGGTTTCTCCGGGATTGCTCTCCATGTCCATCGACGCGTCAAGTCTACGAAAAGCCGTCTGAGCGTTTATTCCATACCCTTGACGTCCACCTTAAGCTCCATGTACTAGTCTGCGCTTTGTCCTCAATAGTAGTCCAATGTTGGCGTACTAGTAGGGCAAGTAGACGTGAGAGTGGTTGTAATTTGCTGGTGTGACGTTGGTGACCTTGTCTTCGTTCCCTCCTGACCCGTAGCCTGAATATGAACCAGAGCAGCAGCTGCCATGGCCTGCAGCAGCGCTCCCACTAATGCCGAAACCCTGGAAGGCTTCCACGAGGTCAACCTGGCCTCGCCCACCACGCCCGACCTGCAGGTATCGCCCAGCGTGCCCTCGCCGCCCGCCGCCTTCCGCCAAACCTTGTGCCCTCTGCATATTGACATGCCAAAATGTGCACGCGCAAACACGTCGGCAGAAAATGATCATACAGCATTATAATTTTCTGCCTTTTTCACTGAAAAATAGCAAACAATGAGTACATGTTTCTGAGCATTTTCCCCTTTTAAATGCCACTTTTATTGTTTGAATTACAGGCTTCCGTATTTCCTGTTCTCAGGGGATACGGATCACGCACTGCCAAGAAAAAAAGCAAAAATCCACGAGGAACTGCCAGCCTCCCCCTAAAAAGCTTAATAAATGCCTGTTAATGCCACAAGGTGGAAGCAAAGTGCTACTTTTGTCTAAATGAAGCTCCTCTGTTCACTTCAATGTAGTTCCTTGGCACTAAGATGCACAAAATAGGAACATGTGAGTTTTTCATTCAATGATGGAGTATAGGTTCCTCCCAAAATCTGGGAAAAGGTGAATTTGAAAGACGGATGTGTGTTGACGTGCGGGTGGTCTGCTCTCTCGACAGAACCAAGCGGAACAGCGCCCGCCCGCCTGCCACAGCGCGCCTCCCACGTCCGTGTACCGCACGCACTCGCTGGGTGCGCCGCCCGCCGGCCTGCGGGCCGACCAGCTGCCCACGCGGCCCGTCTACGCCACGCCGCCGGACGCGCACAATGGGAGGTGAGCGCAGATAACGGCAGTCGGCAGGACCGTTTGTCTTCTTTTTAGTGTGCCGAAGAAAAATAATACAAAACCGCAACAAGTGTGGGGAGATCAAACAAGATACAGAATGTCAAATTGTCTCATCTCCAGCGCGCAGGGCCCGGAGGCGGACTCGGCCGAGGGCAACCTCCTGCCGTGCGACGACGGCGAGGAGTGTAGCGCCCTAAGCGAGAGCCTGGCACGACTGCGCAGCCCCTCGGTCATGGAGGTGCGAGAGAAAGGATACGAGAGGCTCAAGGACGAGCTGGCCAAGGCGCAGAGGGTAACGCGACCCGTCACTCAGGCAACTGCCGCGTACATACGTGCGTGCGTGCGTGCGTGCGCCCGTGGCGGTTATCCGCAAAGGCCATTTTTCCATATTTGACTTGATTTTGTTGTTGCTATGAATGCAAATTCAAATTAATTGTGTCACCATTTTTTTAAACTTCATGTCGTCATGTTTGATTTGATTATCATCAAGTGTGTGCGTGTGAGACACATCTACACAAACCGTTTGCCATATTTGATTTTGCTGTCATTCGGAATGCAAATTATGATTTCTTTGCAATTTCTTTTCCATGTCTTTGTTGTCATTTTTGATTTGCTCACGATTGTCTGCATGTTGTCATGCTTCTGCGTGCGTGCGTGTGCGTGCGTGCGTGTGTGTGTGTAAGGAGCTGCTGTTGAAGGATGAGGAGTGTGAGAGGTTGTCAAAAGTGCGAGACCAGCTGGGCATGGAGCTGGAGGAGCTGACCGCCAGCCTCTTCCAGGTCGGTGCCCGTCCGACCGTCCCCTCTGCCGCCTCTACTTCCCCTTTCCTCCTTTGACAGGAAGTTGTCGTACAAGGGCTTCCGTTTCCTGTTGGTGTGTTGTTCTCCTCGTGTGCACTTTGTGTGCTTGTAGAAAGTGACTATTTTGGCGACGCGTGTGAGCTTTCAAGCAGGGTTTTCCAACCTTTATTAGGCACCAAAATGTGATAGCGAAGCACTACTTTTGTCCAAATGAAGCTTGCCAATCCATTTGAACATAGTTCCTTGATGCCACAAGCATCAGTTTTCAATGTTTTTGTTTTTCTTGCTTATGATCTCGACTCAATTTACTTACTGTGCGCGTGTGCCGTGGCCTATTCTCTCATATGAATGCCAACAGGTGAATACACAGGTTAATTGTTACTTCTGCCATCTCTGCCAGTCATTATACGTCGCCGGCATAGATAGATGAACAAAGATACTTTAAAAATAAAACCTCTTAAGATCAATGAAAAGTGACATGAGCTCTAGTTCCCTCAGCGCGGCGCTCGTGAACCTCGCCTTTCTAAAGGTGTTCCTGTTTTGTGTGTTGTGGTGGTGGTTGCAGGAGGCCCACAAGATGGTGAGGGAGGCCAACGTCAAGCAGGCCAACGCAGAGAAGCAGCTGAAAGAAGCTCTGGGCAAGGTGAGCGCACTCCCTCCGAAGCAGGGAGTCGTCACGCGTGCAGTTTAGTTTGGTGCCCCACTGTGGCGCTCATTTTGATTTTGACACAACAACAACCGTTTTGATGGTTTGTATCATACGGTGATCTGGAAGACATCTTCTTCGGGGTGGCTAATTCCTAAGGTCGCAAGCTAAGCCCGAGCGGATCTTCTCCTCTTCCTCCTCCTCAGATTGACGTCCTCCAGGCGGAGGTGCAGGCCCTGAAGACGCTGGTTCTGTCTTCGCCCACGTCCCCCGTGGGCGAGCTCCCCAACGTGGGCGCCGGGGGGAAGACGCCCTTCAGGAAGGGCCACAGCAGGAACAAGAGCACCTCCTCCGCCATCCTGGGAACGCAGCCCGACCCGTCGGCCACGCAGCCCATCGTCCGCGAGTGCCGAGAGGTCCGGCGGGCTCGAGCGGGGGGCCGCGGGAGTTTCCGGAAGTGACGTCAACGCGTCGTCCGCGTGTTGTTCTCGTTGCAGGCGGACGCGCAGCTGTTCACGGAATTCAAGGCCTGGAAGGAGGAGCCCACGCTGGACCGCAGCTGCTGCTTCCTGGAACGAGTTTACCGCGAGGACATCTACCCGTGCCTCAGCTTCAGCAAGAGCGAGGTGAGGCGACCCCTGCGCGCTCAAACTGCAAAATACGCCCTTGTCCCCACTACAGCCCAGGGACCGTCGTGTTTAAAAATTTTTTTTTAAAAAAGTTTCATGTATTTATTTTTTATTGTATTTGACATGTATTGCACCGTAACATTGTGCAGCGTTGGAACACGAAAGTCTGTGATTCTTCACATACCACTAGAGGGAGCCCCACACTTTGAGAATCACCAACATTTTTTTTTCAGCTGGGTTCATCCATCCTGGAATCCGTGGAGCAGAACACACTCAGCGTGGAGCCGGTGGGATTCCAGCCGCTGCCCGTCGTCAAGGCCTCGGCCGTCGAGTGCGGCGGACCAAAGTGAGACCACACGCGCTCGCGCTCACACACACTCGCAGCTCGTTCTCCTGGCATCCGACTTTCACTCCATCTTGCCTCACTTTTCCTCCCCCAGCGGGCGAACGTCTGAGCTGGTCTTGTAAGTTTTTACCTCACTGGCTTCTCCTTTCCGCTCGCTCCACATGTAGCGCACATCCTCACAGGGTTCCTACTCTGTCCTTGGAGTTTGATTTGTGTACATTTGCAGGTCTGGAAAAGTTGGGAGAAAATGGAAACTATTGTACAGAAACTCTGTTTCCAAGGCTATTAGTGCTGCTCTATTTTCTAAAGCATAAAATAAAGACTACCACACTACCTAGCCAAAATGCTCAACCAAACCATGCAATGATGAAAAAAAGACTTCGAGCTTATTGCTAACATATAATGGGAAATGCCATAGATGGGCAAACGGACATTTGCATCGATGTTCCAGTAATTAACAACTACGACCTCGAACACACACGACAAAAGCAGTTTGAAAAGGTTCATGAATTGTTCATGGGCATTTGAAAATAAAATATGCATTCAACTGAACTACATTTGGTAATATATGACCTACTGTTAGTCTTCTGGAAATTATTTGGTGACATAATAGCATTAATAACCAGAATAATATACAGTCAATTAATTGTGTGATGAATTGATTTATTGATAAGATGCACATCTATTTACGTGAATGTTTGTAGGTTTATTTTAAACATGAATACAACAGTAAAAAAAAATGAACAATAGACAATGCTTCAAACTGAACAGCACTTTGAGTTGCATGTCATTGTAAGGAAAGTGCTTTATAAATAAAGTTTGATTCGTTTTTTTTTTTTTTTTTTTAATGGAGAAGTTTGGGAATTGGGGTCTGAGAAATGTATGAAATTTTGAAATTCCAAATGTGTGAGGAACCCTGCGTTTGTGTTGATCCCTCCTCCTTTCAGACAGTAGAACTTTTTTTATTTTGTATTTTTATTTCCCCCCTCATTGACGTGTGTGTGTCTGCACGTGTGTGTGATAGGAAGTGTGCCCTGAGTGGTCAGACCAAAACCTGCAAGCACAGAATCAAGTTCGGGGACTCGTCCAGCTATTACTTCGTGTCCCCGTACTGCCGATACCGAGTGAGTTTGACGACGCGTTCGCAGAGCAAAAGACAAAAGACGCTCTGACAGTTTGCAGACAAAACTTCAAGTGACTCAAATTGTTTGTGTGTCAGATCACGGCCGTGTGCAATTTCTTCACCTACATTCGTTACATCCACCAGGGGCTGGTCAAGCAGCAGGACGGTAAGAAACGCCACTTTCCTATGAAATACAGAAAAACAAGCGAGGAGATTGAGGCAAGGTGTGTGTTTAGCTGAACAGATGTTCTGGGAGGTGATGCAGCTGCGCAGGGAGATGTCCTTGGCCAAGCTGGGCTACTTTAAAGACAACCTGTGACTGACCGACCCCCGGCGACCCCCCCGCCCCCGCGTTTGTGCGTAAGATGGCAAAAGCGGTCGGGGTTCATCAGCACACCGAACACTCGGCAGTGTTATGTTGACGCCAGTTTTGTTCACATTTCGTACCGTTTCAAAACATTGGAGGGGAAAAAAAAAAAAAAAAAAGTATCAAAATTGAGCTGACTCGTCCAAGTGATGACATTTCAGATACTTTGTTGCTCGAGGGAGGTTCTTGTTTGGCGGTTTACAAACAATCGTTTGAGTTGTATTCACAAAAAGTGGAACGTTTCTGGAACATTCCTGCTCAGTTTCCATGGCAAGTTAAGCTGGGGAATTTTGGAAAGACTGTTTTCATGGGAATTGAGGGTGTTTGAATGGGAAGGTAGCACATTCAGGCATAAATATTACTTTTTGTCATAATCAGGCATCCATGCAAAACCGAGAGCTCTCGCGGGTATGACGCTACCTTAATTGCTCCATTTTGTTTCTTCCCTACTTGTAAGTCAAGGTACTGCTGTACTTGAATGAATTGTCCTTTTTGTAAATTCCTGGTTTGTTCTCTTAATTCCCATGGAAAATTTCCAACTCTGAAAATCCCCATAAATTGGCAAGCCCCGTCGTACTGCAGAATGATGACTCCAGTTTTGAAGTGTCCGTCATGAGTTGTGTTGAAGACTTGGGCGTTGCAAAGATGATCTCATTTTCATTTTGCAGAAAATGTTATTTATCATGTATTTATCACAAAGGAAAATTAACACTAAGCCACCAAACACGGAAGGACTTTGGCAAAAACAAAAAAAAAAAAGTTTATTATTTTTGTGTGTGTGGGACTTTGCATTTTGTTCCAGTGAACCCGACTCCTCTTCCTGTCATTCAAAGTCGATGTCGCTCCTCTCCCACTTTGGTTTAGTGCCTTTTCTCTCACTCTCAAATAAACCAATGAAAAAAATGCAATAGTACGTCTTGTCGGTCTACTTAATGTTTCTTGCGAAATTTCTGTGTTCAGTTCGAAATGTCTAGTAAAATATATTGCTTGGCACAGTCTTCTGGCCAAGGAACTGTTGAAGTGTGGAGAGGAGCTCCATTTATCAGGAAGTTTTGCTGCCCTCTTGTGGCATCAATTGGCAATTAAAAAAAATTTTTAGGATTGCGTCCATTACTGGGATGTTTGCGACCCTCACGATCGAGAATAGAAAGAGGATTGACTGTTTACTTAAGTATTTGCCTGCCATTATTTCCAAGACTTCTGATTTCGAGTTGGTTGTTAAAAAGACGCAGTCCATAACAACAATCGTGATGAGGTGATCCGACATTGATGGTTTTCAACAGTCCCAACTCGGACGACAGTGGTGCCTTGAGATATGAGTTACCCGATTTATAAGCTTTTGCGGTGTGTCTCGTCATCGTGAAATTCTTCGTTTGTCTGCATGGCTGTATTATACTGCCCCCGGTGGCAAAGTCACACCAGTGAAGTAATCATGACGCACAAACGGATTCTTGACAATTTATTGAATTATGTTTTATAAAGTACAATATATACGACAGAATGTTTTGTTTTGGGGAGGCTGAAATGGATTGATGGCGTTTCTTTTGATTCCAATGCGGAAAGCTCGTTTGAGATCGAGAATGAATTCAAGTTGTATCTCAAAGCGCCACTCTTTTCATTTGAAGCCGCTTCTCTTCTCGAACAGAACACCAGCACGCTGAAACCCGTTTTCGTGCTTTATTTTCAACACAAAACACCACGAAGACAGTCCCAAAAATAAAGTTTTCCGTTTGCCCTGTCGCCGACTGAACTGGAGGACTTTTTTTTGGGGGGGAGTCTTTTGTTGTTGTTGTTGTTTCGGTCACCAAAAGCGCTCCCTAGTGCGGCCACACGCCCCAGGCCACCCCGGGCAGGATGAGCGCGACGAGGACGGACGAGAAGAGGTTGACGGCGTTGTTGTCCAGGATGGGTTTGCCGCTGATCCAGTGCGTGGTGGGCGATTCGTAACTCACCACCTTCCCGACGCTCGAGTCGAAACCTGCCGTGCGAGATGACAGCCGATGACGCGGTTTGCTTTTTTGGGGATTTAGAAACTCCCTGGCGAACGACGCGGTTTGGTACCCGAGTACTGCACGTGGGCTCCCAGGAAGGAGTCGAGGACGGAGCCCAGCAGGCCGGCCGCGCCCCCGTACAGAACCACGGGCCACTGGGGGCCGCACGGCTGGAGGTCGCCGACGAAGAACAGCTGCGACGCCAAGTAGGCCGCGCCCACCGCCAGCCCGCCCGCCAAGCTGGCCGCCAGCCCCACGTGAGTCACGCCGCCGTTGGTTCCTGCGGCCGAGACGGAGTTCATTTGGGTGCGTTTTTCTGAAACATTTTCTTTTCCATCCCTGCATAGGAACCCTGAGCAGCTTTTTTTTCTTTTCTCTCTCTCACCTTCAGGGACCTCGCGCCAGGTGGTGATGAGCCTGGGCCGCGATCGGCTGAGCACGGGCCCCACCTCGGAGGCCCACGTGTCCCCCGCGCTGCACGCCAGCGCCCCCAACAGCGACAGGCACATCCACGACGCCGTGTACTGCCGGCCGAAGTCGATGGGGATCTCGCCCGGACCCGCCTGGAACCCGAAGAACGACGACGACAGCATTTCGCCGAGGTCATCGGAAACAAATCGTCTCGTGATGTTCCGCTTGGCGCTCTTCTTTTACATTACGGTAATCCCCGCAGATGAGCGCGACAATTTGGTGTGTGAATTTTTTTTGCCATCTGAGTTTGGATTGGAATTTAAGACGGATTTGTTTTTGCCATCAACAAATTCTGTGAGAAAAAGCACAGATATACTTCCATACTTGGGCGCCATCTTGTGGCATTTTAGTTCTACCGCACTCCAGAAAGAGCATAAATAAACACAAATCGGTCATTTGTGAATCAAACATGAGGGTCTGCGTATCACTCAATCCAAAAAACAAAACCGCTCATGGGAAAGTAGTCATTTGTATTTTTGCGGGTTGCTCAGCGGCGGCATAGACCAGATAAAGACGATTCTGATTCCGATCACACTTCTGAAGAGGAGCAACAGTCATTTTGGAATTATGACTCACTTCGATCATGTAGAGCAGCGCCAGCTGTGTGGGAACGCCGCCGTTGCAGAACACCTGCACCCAGTTCCTCTGGCCCCCTGAGAAGGACACCGGGCACCTGAGAAATCTCTACACGCACACACAAAGGATGCTTCCCACCTTCTTTGTAGTCGGCGTCAATTTTCTTCTTGTGGGCTCCCCCCCAGCGCGTCAGTTTGGACGAGGTGAAGAAGAAGGCCAGCAGCGACGAGAAGAAGCTGAAGTTGGCCATGGCCAGCACGAAGCCCACGAGCACAGCTGCCGAGACAGAAAGTGGAAGGACGAGCGAAAACGCAGCTGGCAAAAAAAGCCTGAAACGTTGCACGGGAGTTCACGGGAATAAATCAGGAAGTGACCAAACTGAGGGTTGCCCCTTCACAGGGGACTTCGATATTAAAAAAAAAACAAAAAAAAAGATTGTTTTCCATAATCCTGCAGAAACAAATACACACTTGTGTATATTTATGTTTACTGATTTTATTAAACTATTGCAACATAATCAAATAGAAATATGAGAATTAATTATTGTAATATTAAAATATTCCTGTAAAACTGTACAGACACTGAACATGATTTTTTTTTTTTTTAAACTTTCTCTACGAATGCTTTGGCCATGTGGCCCTTGAGGACAAAAGTTTGCACACCCCTCCTACCATGTGGGTAGAGTCGCCACAAGTAAGAGTACTGTTACTTTCGAGTGACAAGTAAAAAGAAGTCCCCCAAATAAGTATATTTATGCTTCAATTAAATAATAAAGTCCTAATTTCCTCGTTTTTTCAGCCGCGAAGAAATGTGCGAGGAAATTGAGACGAGAGCGACGCCGACGCACCTCCCAGCGCGCCCGATCGATCCAGGCTGCGTCTCTTCAGAGCTCGCGTGCTCAGCACCACCGGGACCAGGATGGAGAAGAGCCATCGCCACGGCGACACGGGCTGCAGCGACCCTGCGTGCGCACGCGCACACACAAACGACGAGGTGAGTGACAGAGGCGCACAGATATTGATGTTAAAAAAAAGTAGAGGTAATGAGTAAAAAAAAGAATTTTTACTGTCCATTACTGTGGTACCTTGACTTAATCTGTTCCTCATTAAAAGCAGCCCCCGCCCCCCCCCCCCAAAAAAAAAGTTACGTTTTTAATAAAGAAAAATAGCCTTTCATTGTAAAACAAAAACAATGAAACTGTAATGGACTGTAAAGAAATAAACTGTGTAACCAAGCCGAAAGTCACACGCGCACACTGTAGTATTCGTGTTGTGTGCCTTCAAGGGGCGTGGCCTAGTGAATGACGTCAGGACCAGGAGTCATTCGGGTTGGCATTTGAAAAATGTCCTCCACGCTCCTCGCAAGTGTTTTCATTTCGCATTCGCAGGTTTGACTGTCGTTCTCGTTTTTGGATCACGTGACCCCGGCCGTTCGTTTCGGCGCGCCCGCGGCGGGCATTCCAGAACGACCGCGGCGAGATTCGTAGAAAAGCGGCCACCCGGCCGAGCGCTTCCAATCGTGCGGTGGAGGGCTGAAAGGCTCTTTGTCAGCGTCCACGGCCAATCAATGAAGGCCCTTGAACGCCGAGGCGTGACCGATCACATCTGCATCATGTGATTCGCAAAGTGGGACGCGAAAGAATCACTGTCCCAGTACAGTTCAGTTGCGTTTAACTTTGGTCAACACACGTGCATTTACTTTCAATTTTCCACATTGACCCACGACTTTGACGTCCCCCCGACGACGAGGGGGGGCACTGACCCGAGTAGGTGCTGAGGGTGAGCGAGAGCGTCCAGAAGAAGAGCGAAAGTGCCAACGTGGAGCACAGCAGGATCATGTCGCTCATCATCTTCAACGTGTCCTCAAAGGTCGTCATCGACACCCCCGCCGCGGGCGGAAAGTCCTGTGCACAAAAACAAAAGTCAACCAATAAGCACCTTTGGCAGCCCACGTGTACACGAGGCAAATGGCGAGATAACGGCGTTTTGGTGTGTTTGTGTTCCGTTTGGATGAATGTGCAGCACAAAAGAAAAAAAAATAAACATCCACATCTCAGTAGCACTCGTTATTCACTTGGCTACTTTTATAAAGTCGAGCCAATCATTTCGCCCTCCCTCCCTCCCTTTGTTGTTGTAACCGGCCACATGCTGACACCTCCGTATATTCCCTCGGCCTTGATTTTCGAGGTGTTCCTCCTCCACGATGGCCACGGAACGTTCACTCACCGCACTGGGCAGGAATCATCGTCACTTTTTAGTTCGTCTCGACGTCAAGCATCGGCCAGCGAAAAACTTCCGCGACCGCGACGCTAATATGAATGTGAGCAAAACAAAATGGGGAGCAAATGAGGTCTTTACAAAGTGAAAAAGAAAAAAGCTGTGTCAAGCTGACGCGAAGAGTGACAGCGGCACACCTTGCCGGAAGTCTAGGGGCGGGACTTCCGTTGGGACACCAAAACAAAAACAGAACATTTTAAAGAGGCAGAACCACATTACGATTTAGATACACGGCAACATTTGAAATGACTTTTTCTATCCCGTTTTGTTGCAGTTTATTTCGTTGGAGGAGAAATTGCTGCTTGTTTGCGGGCTTTGCTCACACGTCCCAAACGCAAACAAGGCCGCCTTTTGTCTTTTGGCGCCTGCGATCCCCCAGCGACCAAAGCGCAATTCATCTGATCTTGTAGTGGATTTGAAGAAGCGCTCTCAGCGTGTGGCCGGATGCCTGCTTCAGCGATTTCTTTTTCAAAGAGGGAAATTGCATCCCCCAGACCGAATCCCTATCCGTAAATCGCCCCTGCAGTTTACAGGACAATATGTCTTCTGAGTAAACAATGAAGCGAGCCGATAGCCAAGGGCCCCGGTTTAACAGCAAAGGTTCCCACCGCCATTTGGCGCGTCACTTTGGGTTCCGGTTGACTCAATGATGAGTTGTGCTGCATCTGTGATTTTCATTGAAAAAAAAAAAAAAAAAAAAAAAAAAGCAGTCAAGGGGGCTTGGTTCTGGGCAGCAAATATGTACAATCTTGACATATTTAATCTGCGGAGATCAACATGAGATTGACTTCAAGTCCAGACTTGAAGGGCATCCTGTATAAAAAGTCGAATTTCGTCCTGTCATCGTGTCAATGTACTCACCTCCATTCGATGGCAGTAAGCGCGCGATTTCTCCGTCGAAAATGCGATCACCGCAGGGGCCTGCAGACGAGCACGTCCGCTCAGGTCTGTGAAGTGTCGCCTCCTCTCCCAAGTCGAAGTGCGAGCGCCGCTCGGTGCGCTTTGCGGGCCCACGCCGCTGACGTTGCGCAATGCCGTCACTCTGCAGAATTATGGCGTGACGCTTGATATTCACGCTCTTCAACTTTGAATGAGCTTCGTACACGTCACACATTTAGCAGCAAGTCGCGCATCGCAGTCGCAGACACAGCGACGCCGGCGATCAAGTTCGAGATGAATTTTGCAGCAATTCTCATCACGACGTCTCCAAACTTTGGACGACTGCGGATGATGGGAAAACCCAACTGTCCATAACATAACCGGCCGGCCCCAAAAAGGCTTGAATGAAACGAGGTCAAGGTTCACGTTGAAGACGTTTGGGTTGACACGCTGCCGCATTTGCCAAATTGTCGGGCACAAAGGCTTTTGTCAACTTCCATCAACTCGGCGACCTGGGCCGATGCGGTTTTACGCCAAATGAAATTTGCTGTGCTATGCGGTTTTACGCCAAATGAAATTTGCTGTGCTTTCTGCTCAAATTGAGTGTCGGTGATGCACCTCGTCTCCAAGGCTCGAAGCGCTCTGAGAAGGCCAAGGCAAACAAAAGGGTGAAAAAGTTGGTTTTGTTTCTCGGTGTGAACGTGGCAGTCCCATTGCTAGTCGAGTTGAAGTTGCGCGGGCCAGCGCTACTAGTTGCCAAAGCCCCGCAGCGGCAGATTAGAGTGACGTGGCAACACGAAAGGGAGGAAATCTGATTGGACAAAAGAAAAAAAAATCTAACCTCAAAATACACTTACTGGAAGCACTGCAGCCAAGAGAAACGGTAGCGAATCAAGAAAATAGGCGATTGGGAAGAAATATGTGACCTGAGGTTGCACAAACAAGATAAACTGGAAGAGTTGTCTTGGGAGGGAGGATTTGCGTTTCAGCAAAGTTTGGCCCTCGACGAGCTGCTCATTTGTGGTTGCATGGTTGAAAGGCAGTTAAAAGTTTCATCTGAATGTACACTTACACAACCCGACAGCAGAACAACCAGGCAGCCTTCTGATTTCATGATCAGGCTATAACAAAACAAGAAAACCGTTCATGTTCGCGGTCTTTCCGAGAAAGTATAGCAAAGCAAAAAAAAAAAAATGTTCCAAAAACTTGTTGACAAAATGTGAAAGCGCATTCATTGGACATGATGAAGATTGATTTCACATATGAATTCCCTTTGGAATTTGGGGCGGGGGTAATCCAAAACCATCCCAACCACAGCGTGAGAGAGATTCGGTCGCGGCGTCGTTGAAAAACATGACTTGTGAAGCTTTTCGGCTTGACCCTGTCAAGCAAGTTGTTGTCGAGGTTTTCATTGCTACATTTATACGACTGCGAGTTATATTCAAGATATAAATGCATTTTAATGATGATATTTGTATGATTTCCCTGACTGTCACAAGTCACTAAATGTGTGCTGTTTTTCTGGGGGGGTGAGTTGGAATTTTATGATTACATCATCTCTTTTCTATTGCAAATGAGAATATTATGGAAAACGTGATTCATTTCAGGATTTCAATTTCAAAAAGGGAAAAGTCTAGAATGCACACACAGGGAAATATGTTAACATTGTGTTTTTGGATCATTTTGATGGTTAAATGAAAACCTTAAGAACCAGCGAGAATCGTTTCTCACCAGAAAAACAAATTGGGCTGTATTTGTTATTGTTTGACGATGCAACAACAATGCAGCAAGAAGAGAAGAAAAGACGAAGGAGTGACGAGAGCTGCTTCAGGTTCAACTTCTTCATATCAATGACACGTCCACCCGACTAGATGAAACGGACGATTATTTTCTCATGAATTCCTTCAGGAATTATATTGACTGTGACTCAGTTCCCGGTTTGGTCAAAGTAAACGCAAATGCAATGTTTTCAAATGTTTTATTTTGATTCAACGCACACACAAAAACGTCCGCTTTAGTGAAGGCCTTAAATAAAGCAGAGGATATTTACTCAAAAGATAAATTACTTTAAAATATGCTCATTATACAAAAATATAAGTTTCCCTCTTTGAATTGCATCAGTGGAATAAATTGTCATTATTCTGCAGTGCGGTGCAAAGCTCAATTTTGTCCTTTTCGCGCTGCCGTAGTATTTACATCACGACAACATGGCGGCGGCCTGTCGCTCAGGACCGTCTTTTTTTCGCTGAACATTTTAAACGATATTCGATGCGTGGCTATTCGTCGAGTTATGAATTGCTGCGAAAGTACTCGACGGTGCGTATTGTGCCGCAAAGAATGGAGTTTTCCGAAGCATATTGGAAAAGCGTGACTTTGCTCGATTAGCTCGTTTTGGCTAGCGATGGCGACGGCGGAGATGCTGCGGCCGGTGTCCCGCGAGCAGGCCATCCTGGAGAGCTTCTTCGCGCAGCTCGGCATGTTCTCCTTCGACCGCGCCAAGGACTACGTGGAGAAGGAGAAGGACGGCAGCAGCCGCAGCGGCGGCGCCGTGTGGGCCGCGCTGCTGGCCGCCTTGGCACACCTGGCCGCCGCCGAGAAGGCTTACCACAACATGACCTTCCTGGGACACAAAATGGGTACAAACATTCGCGCATAGCAACACAAATAGCAACGTTCGCCCCACTTAACATTCCAACTTGCAATTCCAACTACAGTTCGACAATTCAGGACTTTTCAACATTCAACAAAATATTTTTCCTATCCAAATGCTTGCGCATTTCTCTATTTCATCAAATGTAGGACATATTTCGGACCTATTTCCATTCTTCTTCTTCCACATTGCTCAACCGATTCCAAAGAAGAGCTAGTCACCATGAAAGCAATGACTTTACACACGCCAAAAGATCCCGCCCTTCCCACAATTCCCACGCAATAAAAAAACCTTGACGTGAATGAGACATTCACTAACAAATTTCCCATCTTTCCCTTGTCAAATTGAAAATTGACAGTTGACAATTGCTCATTGAGAACAGTATTTTCCACTTCCCAGTAAACCCCCCCCCCCCCCCCCGTCCCTAAATTCCAATTTTTTTTCCCACAGTAGAATTCCCAAATAAAGAGATTTGTTGTTTTTTTTTACCTCCTCCTTGACCGATTCAAAGCATTCCAACTTCGAGTCTCACATTCTACATTTCAACAACTCTTTGGTGTTCACAAGGTAGTTTTCCACAAATGTGATTCTTTGGTTTTTGGACAACATAGTGATGATGTGTATTGTCTGCAATAAGAACTGCTGCTGGGGACTTTTGTACCCACCGGAGGGCGCTGCAGCACAACCCTCCCTCTTTTTGTTTTTTCTTTTTCCCCCCCTGCAGGCGGCCAGTCCTTCTTCAGCCGCAAGGACTCCACGCGCACCATCTACACGTCCCTGCACAACGAGCTGCGCAAGGCGGCAACGTCGGGGCGGCACGGCCAGCCGGGCTCGGCGTCCGCGGCGTACCTGGAGGAGCTGCTGTGCCACCTGGCCGAGCAGCTGTGCCACTTCGCGCAGGCCCGCGTGGACATGGCCGACCTCTACGAGAAGATGCACGCGCTGGCCGCGCAGAAGAACGTCAACGGTGAGGCGCTGGCGGCGGCGCTGGAGGCCGTGCTGCACAAGTACAGCTCCAAGTGAGTTCCAAGCTGGCTCGCGAACGTTGTCCGTCAATTTCCGTGAGAAAACCGTTGGCGATGAACACGTATCGTGATCAAGCATAAAAAAAAACGATTTGTCATAAGCAGACTTGCATACAAAGTGCTCCATTTGTATGTAATTTTTGAGGACAATCAATTAATGATTTTACTGACAAACAAAAGATAAATGTCACTTAGATATTCCTCACCCCCCCCCCCCCCCCCCACGACACAACTCAAAATGCAAACAAAATCGCATTTCAAATGTTGAATTACAAAAATGAAAATAACCTATTTTACCTTATCTGTAAAGGGGGAACAAATATTTGGATAATTTCTGTCACATAGCATCCATTTACATGTTGCAGAAGCAGCGCTTTTCCAATGTAAATAGGCAACAAAGTCGAGTCTTTCCGACGTTCGAGCCGCTCTCAGGTCCTGAAACGTCGGACTGAATTCCCGCCACGTGCGGAAGGTTAATTGAGGATCTCCCCCAGGTTCCACCACCCCATCCTGGGCCGCCTGGAGGAGAGCTTCCAGACGGAGGTGGACGTGGTGAGCCAGCTGCTGCGCTGCCAGGGCCAGGTGTCCGAGTGGCGCTTCCTGCCCGCCCTGCTCAGCCTGCACGGCGCCGCCGCCAAGCTGGCGGCGTGGGGGCAACTCTTTCAGCGGCAAAAGGAGACCCGCAAACATCTTTTCGGAGGTCAGTCCCACAAAAGCGTTCAGCCGCCGCACTTGTACGCCTGGCTGCAACGCTTCCAGGCCGCCCTGCTGGCCAAGTTCAGCTTCTACTTCCACGAAGCGCTGAGCCGCCAGACCGGCCCGGCCGAAATGCGGGCGCTGACGGCCCGCGCCGCGCCCGACTACCACGGCAAGATCTGCTCGTTCGTCCGAAAGCACGACGCCGGCAGCGTGTCGCTGGTGTTCGACACCCGCGGCTCCGAGAGCTTTCAGGGCCACGGCTACCGCCACCCGCACGCGTACCGCGAGGCGCCCAAGGGCGTGGAGCAGTTCCCCGCCGTGGTGTCGCTGCCGTCGGGCGAGCGCCCTCTCACGCACTGGCCCAACGTGGTGATGATGATGGGCGACCGCGCCGCCGAGCTCGACGCCCCGGACAAGGTGGTGCACTTCTACGACGACAAGGTCCAGAGCACCTACTACCTGGCCCGGCCCGAGCCGCACTTCACGCTGGTGGTCATCCTGGACGGCAGGAAGTCGGACAAGGACCTCGGCGTCGTGGCCTTCCTGCAGGAGATGTGCGGCTCGCTGCGCAACTCCAAACCCTTCGGCGGCCTCAAGCCGGGCTCTAAGGGGTGAGCGTGCTTTCGACGCGTCCGGCCGCCTTTTTCATTTGCTTTGGTGTTAGGAGCGCGCTTTGCTCTGTCGCCGCAATAAAGATCGCAGATGCGATCGAGAGCCGCCGGACTCAAGTTTGACACTCAACCCCGCAAATTCCATGATTTTCTTCTGGAATCTGTCCTCCGATATTCGCCAAAAATATTTTGGCCCATTGGTGCCAGGGAAAGCATTTGAAGTGAATTGAGGAGCTTCATTGAGACAAAAGTAGTCTTTTTTTTTTTTTTGCTGTCTTATGTCATCTTTAGGCAATTACAAATACATTTCGTGGGGGCAAATATTTTATTCTAAGTAATAATATATACTGCATATGTACATAACAACGTACGTAAATGTAGATGTTTTATGGAATTAAATAACATTGATAAAAGAATAATTCCTCATTTAAAAAAATACTACAAATAAACTATTTTACATATTTTGCATTTGTACTTTGTTTTAAAAAGAAAAAAAAAGAAATCTCATCTACAGATAAAATGCAATGAACACAATCTAATTTGGGCCAAAAGTTTGCCCACCGCTGGTCGAGCCTGTGCCCGTCATGCCCGTCAGTGAAGTGACCAGAGGGACTGATGCGGGTCTTCAAACCTCAATTCGAATGTTTTGGGGGTTTTTGTTTTGTTTTAAACAACGACAAAAAAGAAGTCAGCATCTGGGGGACTTGTGAGTTGTAATTTATTTGTAATATAAATACGACACAATACGATCCATTTGGGCTATATGAGCTTGCGTGGCGGAAGCTCGCGTTTCAAACACGTCAACACCAACAGACGAGAACATATTTCCTCTTTTAACATTCGGAGAAGCCCCCCCACCCCCTAAACGCACCAACGTGTGATGATGCTACATGCCGAGTACCTAAGTTTCCTACACAAGAAGGTCGATGTGCAAAAAAGTCTCAATGGGTTAACGTGGGAACTCTTGCAAAGGTTTGAAGGATTTCTTTCATTCAGAGTGCTGGACATGCGTGTGTGGATCCAACCCAAACCCAAACCCCAAAAACATGAAAAAAAGGCACTTTCACATTTGCTCTCTCTCGCTCGCTCGCTCACGCGCACACACAAATGCCAAGAGGCCACATTCACTGTGCTGTTCAAGTGTTTTTTTTTTGGGGGCGTTTTCAACATGGAGCCCCACCCTGTTCACTTCCTGTGAGTTTAAGGTTAGCTTGTGACTTTAGTGCAGGGGTTCTCAAACGTTTTGGGTCCAGGGACCCCCCCCTTCCAGAGCTTGTCGTCTGGGGCTCGGGGAGACAAATCCAACGATGCATCGCTTGGACGACAAAGGGCTCGCAAATTATGGGTGTGTTCTCTTCCCCCAGGTGGCGCTAGAGATTGTTTTAAGTCTGGAGACGCGCGGAACATCAGGTCGACAAGTGGTCGTCAACAAGATGCACCGATGTCGAACACCGATTAGTTGCCTTCGGAATTTGACAGGAAGTGGCTGATTTTCAAGAAAAGGTCAAAATATTACAATTACAAATTCACTTTTTATATGAAAGTAAAGTTGAGGTTTTTTTCAAGCGGTATTCTTCACAAGAGCTAAGACGTCATTTGTCGGGATAAAAAGTCGTACAGTTTTTGGTTAAACGAGGTCCCTAAATGATTAATCGGTTCTGAAAAATACCTGTTGATTAGTTTCCGATTATTGATTAAATGTTTTTTACATTTATTGACACGCAAGCTCCGGCTCACGGACTCCTGAGGGTCCTGGGACCCCAGTTTGAGAACCTTTAGTGTAGCGAGCAGGTAAACCTTTTAACACACACACACACGCACACACGTACAGAAAGTGGCATGCTTGTTTGCCAAGTTGCACTCGAGTGTTCGGGCACTCAAGGCAGGCATGAATAATCGATCGTCTATCACTATTCTAGTAGATCTGCGCAGACGAGGCCAACGCGAGCAGTACACACACACACACACACACACACACACGTACGCGCACACACACCAGAAAAGTTCCCTCCAAGCGTGGCACCCTGTATGAACGCGCCCCCCCCCGACCCCCCTTAATTAAAGAAGAAGGCTTTAAAGTTCCTAAGCAACATTCAAAAGATGAACAGTCGTTAAAAACATTCATTTGCTAAGTAATTAGCAGGACGTTTGCGTTCGCCCCCAGCGAGTTTTAGCAGCTGAACTCAGTAGAAGAAAAAAAACCCCAAATAAATAAAAAATATCAAATTAGATAACATCGTGGCCCTGCCAGGGCATCATACAGTCCAACACCGACTTGACTACAACTACTTGTTAGGTCTCTTATCATTATGAGCAGTATTATTATTAATATCACGCCTGGGTCACTTTGTTAAATGCTTCTGTACAACAAGAAGAGAATACAGCAACCTGACAACACACAAATATCGTTATGAGCGCGGGGTGAATGCTGAAGAGCATCCAAACATCTCCCTTATTCTGCACCTTGATAAACTTTCCCACTTTGTCCCTGAAAAAAAAAACAATCCTGTGGAAAAGAATGGAGACATTTTTCAAATGAAATCAAATCATTGCAACTTCAAAGTGTTCGGCGCATATCCGAACAAGTGAACTGTAGCCACTCCGCCACTAGATGGCGGCAGCAAATTTCACAACATCCAGCCACCTTCAGGTCAGGCCACGTGGTTAGCGAAAGGCGTTACAGTTGTGTTTTGTGCTCACATTTTCTGGGTTTTGTGAAGCGATATGGGAAAAAATAAAAAAAATTAAAAAAAATCCCACTTGAGTCAAAAAACACGTCACAGCTGGAATGATTTGATGGCATTTTCACTCATTTCAGCGGGCAAGTGATTTGCGTTCCGAGCGCAGTCACAGGACGAATGAAACTCGCTGCGCTCAAAGTCGGTATTAAAAAATGTGCCAATTCTCGCATTGTCCACCTCCGACATTTCGCTTACTTGGACTGCATTTCGGTTCTGCGTCAGCTCTTCAGCATTCACACACAATTTCTACGCAAATCGCATTCTCTAGTTTCATTTCTTATTCTTGTTCTTCTCAAAAATTGGACGCGGGATGACTTTCAAACTCACTCGTCCTAGTTTCGACCCTCAAAATGTCGGGCGCTACCCTGTTGTCCTCGACTGGCCCACTTGTCGCGGGCCCGGTCTGGCTCACATGGTGCAGGATTTGTCGAGCGGCGGGGGCAGAGGCGGGGTGCCGCTCTTGGGCGGCACGGCGGGTTTGGGCCTCAGTGCGGGGGGCCTCGGCGGGACCCCCGTCCGAGCGGCCGCCGCGGGCTCGAAGGAGCCCGGGGTGTCCGGGGACGGGTTGGCCGGCCTGGGCGGGGGTCCCGGCAGAGGGCTGACGGGGCTCAGGGGGCTCAGAGGGCTCGGGGTGCCGGGGGTGCCCGGCGTGCTGGGAGTGCTGTGGGGGCTCGGGGACTCGGAGGAGCAAGGGGCCGGGGGGCCGTTCTTCACCTGCTCCAGGGTGTCCAGGACCACGTCCGGAGCCGGCCTGCGGCCCTGACGGTCCGGGTGCCGGAGGTCCCCCAGGACCGCGCTCACCGTCTCCTCGATGTCCTGAAGCGAGCGGGGCGCAAAATCAGCGGCCGCCCCGTATGCGCTCGTGCCCCCTTCGCGCCGCCCTTTTCCCGGCTTGCATTTTCCATTTCATTCATTTAAATTTTCTCACAACTCTTCAAAATATTTTTTACGTTTCTGTAAAAGAAAAAAAAATCATGCAATTTTTTTTCTTTCTTAAGAAGGAACACAAATTGCATTTTTCTTCATTCATCTGTTTAAAAAAAAGTCCTGTCCTACCGCTTCGTTTTTCAAGTGCCAATTTGTCGGGAAGGCGGTGTGAAAGGGGCTTCGGCTTCAAGAATGTGAGTCTCAGGACCCCCCCCCCCCCCCCCCCCCCCCGGTTGCGTACCTGAGCCAGCGTGCCGGGGTCCACGGCCCTGGACCGATGCGAGTCGAAGCCGCAACGGCCGCCGCTGGTGCGGCGGACGGGCGTGTCCTCGGGCCTCCGCAGCGAGTCGCGGCGGCTCGACGTCACGGCGCCGGCGGCCGAGCGGCGCCGGCGCTCGGGGCTGTCCGGGGGCGGCGTCGGGCCCCGGCCGCGCCCCAGCAGCAGGTCCCTAGGGCTGAAGTGACCCGTCACCGGGGGCGAACTGCGCTCCATCGCCACCCCGTTGCCGTGGCAGTCGTTGGAGCGGCCCAGGGGACGGCGGAATAAACCCTCGGTCCGCTTCCTCCTGTGACTCACCGGAGAGGACGTCGTTCACTCAACGAAACTTCTGAACTGACTTCAACTTACTTGCTTGGCACCGAGATGCCACAGGATGGCAAATCGTGAGATTGATTTTTTTTGTGTGGCAATTTTGGCCAGTCGAAAAATGACCTGTGGTAGGACTCGGGCGGTAGGATGTCGGTGGGCGAGCGCAGATCTCGGGTGGACCTCTTGTCCTCGGTGCTGCTGCTTCCGCCGTCGCTGTCGGCTTTTTGGCTCAGCGTGTCTGACGTGGCGTCGCCCCTAAATACACACGAGCGCCAACGGCACAACTGTCAGCCACTAGCGATCATCGGTTAAGGGATCAATCGTGATTAGCGAGGGGAAGTTCGTCAAAAGCCATCGAGACTCCTCGATTAATTTCCAAATGTCCTCCATTTTTGTTTCCCGAAAGGGGGAAATTATACTGGAGAAAAAAACGAAGGTCGTGAGAAACCGCTGTGTCACGTGTGGTACGAAACTTGTTTGGCTCAAGGGTTATTGCCGCCTTGTGAGATAAGATGTCACTCGCGAAGATGTCTAAATGTGTGTTTTCAGTGAACAGATTTCTTCGTCGTTCCTGTTTATTTTTCGTCTTGGCGTGAGAAAACTGCGAGACGAAGTGGCATCCATTTTTCCTGGACTCGTCGTGATATTGGATTGACAGTCGAGCGGAGCGTGGTTAAACATTTCCGCTCCGAAGTGAATACGAAATTCAGGTCGCCACGGTAACAGCCGTCACAGGCCGCGACGATAGAGGGTTTTCCTGACTTACGACTCGCTCGACCGGTCGGGTGACGCGTGGCGTTTGCCTGGCACTCGCCTGTCCTTCACCGCGATGTACTGATGCGGCACCAGGCCGCGGCTGCCGTTGCACCGGCCTTCCCACCAGTCGTGCGAGGCGCGCCGGTAGAGCTGCAGCGTGGCGCCCTTCTTGAAGGACAGCTCGCGGCCCGATCGGCCCACGTAGTCGAACCTCGCCACCGCCTCCGCCGCCTCGCCCTCTGCGAGGGAGACCGCGTTCAAATCTTTTCATTCGCACGCACGCACGCACACACACGGAGGGAGAGAGACAGACAGAGACAGGGAGGGGGAGGGATGTCGCCATGGCTGCAGTTGCCACGGCGACAGATCTCCGCATACCCTCATCACTGGTCTGAGTCTCGGTGCCGGCGTCCGGCTCAGTCTCCTCCAGAGCGCCCGGCTCGCTGAACGGACTCTCGCTGTGGGAAGTAAGCAGGAGAAGTAGTCCGTCTTTTGTTTAGTTTTTTTCCCCGTCCTTTTTCAAAAATTGAACATGCACGCACGACACGTTACAACGCAAATTCGACAAGTTCACAACAGTGCGGGCGCAAAAGGCCCGAAAACGACAAATGACAAACTAAAGGTGGTCGACCCACGAAAAGGAGTTTGAGGGACCTCGTACCAGTACTGCTCGCCGGTCATGCAGGTCTCGTAGAGCGGCCCCGGCAGCTCCTTGGCATCGGGGAAGATGTTGTCGTGGTGCAGGATGACGGTCTTGACCACCTCGTTGACGTGCGCCTGGCACGCCACCTGGTCCAGAGAGTCCGGCGTGGGCAGCAGGGTGGGCCCGAACACGATGGCCAAGTTGCCGGCGTCCATCATGTTCTCGTCGCTGTACTTGGACAGACTGGAGGAGAAGCCTGGATTTCAAGGACAGGAAGTAGGTGGAGCCATCGACAGGAAGTGCTACTCACTGGTTGAGGAAGGCGAAGAGGTAACGCATCACCACCAGCGTGGCCCTCGGAACGGCCACGAGGATCTTTTGGATGCACTGCGCTCGCTCGTACAGGTTCTCCATTCCTGCGCACGAAACACTTAAAAGTATTCACACTTGGTACTTGATTGAAAAATGACAATGTAGGACATGTTTTTCATAATAACGACCATGTGTACCCCGAAATGCCATAGGAACCATAATGTTGCCTATTGTTGACAAAATGTTCCAAAAATACTTGATTCGATATCCAGCTTAAGGTTCATGCACTAGTACACTTTTTGTCCTCAGTTGTACGGAAATTCTTTTCACTGCACTTGGACAGTTTTTTTTTCCAATTTCGCCACACTTTCCTCACGTTCTCCGTCTTTCCGTGGACGGACGTCCGCGACTTCGAAACGTTTGGAACACTCTGGGTTAGCGTCAAAGCGTTGAGCGACTCTTCCTGCTCTCGTATCGTACAGTGCATATCGGAGAAGTACAGCGGAGCCCCGCGTATTCGCGGTCGGGCCCGCTCGCTATCCCCTGCGAAAACCGAGGTTCCGCCGTTCTACGCTCGTGCGAACCGAAGGCGGTCGGATGTTGCGCGGACTCGGCTACGGCGCCCCCTGTTGCCGCGGAACGCGTACGACACTCACGGACGCAGGCGATGAGGTCGTTGAACCTGTCGCCGGGGAAGAGCGGGTTCTCCAGGCCGCGGAAGTACAGCTTCAAGACGCCGGCCACCGAGTTGATGTCGTGGTTGCTTTCCTGGTCGATCAGCGGGTCGTTACCTGGGCGGGAGAACGCACGTCAGCGTCCGGGCTCGCCGCCGTTCGGACGAAGGCTCACCTCTCTCGAAGGAGTTCTTGATGTCGTTGACCTCCACCTGAGAACCGGACACCCGGAATATGCCTTGATGCTGGAGGCCTGCGGAGTACGGAAAGCCGTTTGAGCGTTTATTCCCGATCCTTTGAGGTTCGAGAGCGTTCGCTGTTTGGGTTGCAGAAATCTGGAATGTCAAACTGCAACGAGTCTCCTGCCCTGCTGGATTTTGGCCTGTTTGACTGCCGCTTCCCCTGACGACGCTTGCCGTACTCGCTTGTAATTGAGTGAGGACTTGACTTGAAAAACGTCCTGTGGCGTCGCGGCACTCACCGTGGAGGTTGATGTAGCGGATGCAGCTCTCCACCAGCAGGGGTATGGCTTTGGTTGAGTCCTGTCAACGGTCGGCAGGTGTTGTTAACAAAGTATCTATCTATGCATATTTTCTATATTTGTTTTACTTTGCGGCGAACACTACCTGATGCTTGCTGTGCGAGTTCTTCCGTCCGCGACTGCCAGACAAAGTTTCACGTTGAAATTGTCGACTTTGTGAAGGATTGTGATGAGGAGTGAGCGTCTTACCTGGTGGTGAGGAGCTCCGCTTTGTAGCCTGCCAGAAAGAAACCAGAGAAAACCTGTGAAGATACTAGTGCGGGGCTTCCCAAATGTTTGGCGTCCCGTAAATGTTTTGACTAGTGCAACACAGTAATTTAACTGCATACTACTAAGCCAAAAGTATCATTGGCAGTGGACATGTTTTTTTTTTTTTTACCAGCAAGACACAGTTGGTCTACCGGGGGCTGAATTGTCTTACGAGTGAGGACAAAGAGCGCACTAGTACAAGGACCTTTAGCTGGACAGTCGTGACATGGAGCAGATGCTGAAATTGCTTTCTTGATGTCACCTTCTGCTATGGCTTTCTTCAGGATGTCATGTTTGGCTTGCAGCTTGGAGACCAGGTTGCTCCCCTCCAGGTACTCGCGGAACTTCTGCCAGACAAGAAGACGTTTGTTTGTCTCGGCGTCGTCTTCGCGCGACCGTAACTCGCGTCCCACCGTGAAGTAGAAGAGCTCCGTCTCCTGCTGGTTGGCTCGTCTCTTGGCCAGGCTGGGTTTGTTCAGGTAGCCGTCCGACACGCTGGACTTGACCGACTCGGACGACGGGCTGTGGGCGAAGCTCTGCGAGACGTCGTAGTCGTCCAGCACCGTCATGTCCTGCAGCGTGGTCAGAGTGGCCCCCCACGTCTTCTTCACCTGCGCACACCACCCGCGAATGCCGCGCGTCACTCCGACGAGGTACCGTTCGTTCCCGACGGGACCGCAGCGGAAGTAAAAGTTGCGTTGGGCAGCGCCCGCTCTGACTGACCTCTTCGTTCTCGATTTTCAGCGAGGCCAGCCGGGTCTGCAGCTGCGTGAGGCGCAGGGCGAGCTCCGCCTGCACCTGCGGCTGGGAGGCGATCCGGCTCACCTGGCGGGAGAGGTCGGGTTATCGGCCCGGACGCGTGACGTCTCGTGACCGCGGCCGGCTCGTACTGACCGTGTCGCCCATGTGGGCCTGGAAGCTGAAGCGCGGCGGCGGGCAGAAGGCAGTGGGGTAGAGGCCCAGGAGACGTTGGCGGTCGCGGGCGGGGTCCAGACCCTCCACGGCGCCCTCCAGAACCTCCAGACCGGCCCGCCGGGACGCCTCCAGGCTCAGTTCGGCCGACAGGTAGGTCCTCAGAGCCCGGCTCAGACTGGAGTGGTACCCTAGGTCGCAACACTGAGCGCAAGCACACAAGCCGCTCTGCTTTACGGGCAGCACGCGCGGGCCAAGGAGGCGAGGCGAGGCGAGGCTTTCAACATTTGCTTGCTTCCTCCCTTACTTCCAAACATCCTTGGGACCTTCCTTACTTCTTTCTATCCTTCCTTCTTTTCATACGTTCCTAGTTTCCTTCCTTGCTTCATACATCCTTGTTTTCCTTCCAACTTTCTACCCTTCTTCCTTGCACACCATCTTTCCATTCAGCCTTTTTTTTTCTTTTCCTTCCTTTCACAGCATACTTCCATCCATCCATCCTTCCTTGCCTGACCCTCCCTCCCTCCCTCCCTCCATCCTGCCTTGTTTCCTTCCTTCCTTCCTTCCTTTTGTGAAGTAAGTGACTTTACTTGAGTGTGTAGTTGCTGCTTTTTGTGTGTCTCACGTCGATGATGTCGGGCAGGTCGTGTATGTAGTACTTGAAGACGGCGGCGTTGGTGGCCTCCAGAGTCAGCAGGTACTCGTTCCGCGCTTTCAGCGTCTTCACTTTGTTCTCCGAGTATTTTGCCTTCCTCTAAAAGAAGCCGAACAAAGCGTGAGACTCGCCGCGGCGTCCTCGCCGCCGGGCGCCCGTACCTTCTCGCGCATCTTCTCCATCTTGCGGGCGGCGTTGCGTCTCTGGTGGCGTTCCTCGAGGCGCAATCCGAACACGGGTTCGGACGCGGCGCCCGCGCCCTTCGCCCGGCCCTCCTGGCGCTCGGCCTCGCGCAGCTTGCCCTCGGCGTTGATGGTCTCCACGTGGTACATGTGGTAGCTCTTCATCACCTTGGCGACGCACGGCAACAGACACGTCGCGTTCAAATGAAGAAAATTCTTCGCAAGTCGCATTTTTGTCGAAAAAAGTTGGAATATTACAAGAATAAAGGGCAAATAATAAGCATCATTTTGTTTCCAAAAATGCATTTCGTGACAGAAGCGGAATTTTATGAGGAAAAAGCGATTTTTCCCAGAAAGAGATTTTGCGAGAGGAAAAGTCGCCTCGGCAACGGCAATGTCTGAACAATGAACAATTGAAGGAAGTTTCATATCGTAATATCAACTCAATCAAACTTCTTCAATCGATTCAATTTTATTTTTGTAATATTATAATTTTGTCTGATAAAAAATACTTTTCAGACGGCCAATTCTTGCCTAATTTCTATATGAAAAAGAATTGTGATTGTTTCTCCTATAATATTCTGATTTCAGGAAATCATCCAAATTCTACAAAATGAAATCGTAAATCTATGAGTTTCACTTTTTGAAATGAACTACTGCAATCAATATTTTAAAGAACAGAGATGCCTGTATCATGTATATAATTCTGTATAATAATATCATATCGACATGGCCCCCTCCTCGTATTAAATCGGCCTTTTTTCTTCTTCTTCTTCTTCTTCAGTGTGTCACAAATGTTTCTCGCAACATCGCAGAAGAGGCTGACGAGGCTGCAATTGCCGGAATGGAGCCAGCCTTGCACTCTTGAGGTCAGTGCGTGCCTGCGTGCGTGCGTGTGCGTGCGCGTGGCCGCTTCCACTTACGGTGTAGAGCTCGTTGAGGAGCTTCATGAGATCCTCCTGAAGCTGGAAGATGATCTCCTTGCTCTAAAAAGCACGACACGTCAACAGTCAACGCTTGAACATCGCATGAAGTCGTATGACATCACACCGGGTCGTCGATTGTTTTTGAGACGCCGCGAGAGGGATGAATAATGAAGATGATGAGCTCAAGTGGGAGGCGGGGAAGTGCCTGCGTGTTTCATGTGCGCGCGCCGCAAAACCAACTTGACTTAACAACTCAGCGGAGAACGAATGTTCCGAGTTTAGCGCTCCAGTTGAATAAAACATGAATCGATGTTTGTGGGAATGCAGCAAGGCACATTGCTTTCGCTTTTAGGACGACGGGGCTCGCATGTGTGCGACTCAGAACTCCACTGACAATTGTTTCCTGCTTATTTCAACGGGAAAAAAATTGTCTCAACACAATTTACTTATTTTAAATGTCATCCGATTAGTTTAGAGACTTTTGACTCGAAATAAGACAAATGTTCTGGATAAGCTTTTGACAGTTTGCGGCGCAATCTTCTATTCAAAAGCTGTGCTGACGGCAACTCAAAGTGATGCGATGCCGCCATCTGCTGGCGTCTGTTTTTCATTACAGTCAGCTCAAAGCTTCCGTTTGACGAGCTGGGCGAGACCCCCCCCCGCCCCCCCCCCATTCATGCGACTCGCTGAAGAAAAACGCGCTTGACGTAAATATAAACATCAGCGGCAGTAAACGGTGCCAGCTGACGAATATTAACGGCCATGGCAGTGAATGAGTTTGGCGCAGTTCAGCTGTATTTCATTTAAGTAGAATAAAATTGCATATAATCTTGGAAAGCCAATTGTTTAAAAACAAAAATTAGGTCTAATTTGGGTTGAACTTTGCTGTGCAAACAGTGCACACCATAACCGCCGACATTCCACGAGCTTCTTTACCCTTGCCATGAATTGATGATGATGATGATGATGGTGGTGGTGGTGATGACGACGACGAAGGGCGAGCGTCTGACCCTCTTGAGGAGGCGGGCCGAGTCCTCGCTGATGTGCGTGAGGCGACTGATGACATTGTTCAAGTAGAGGTCGCTCAGGGTGGCGTGGTCCTTGCTCTCCCTCCTCACCTGAACACCACCACAAGGAAGTTGAACCCGCAACTTTCGGAATGTTTGGAAAATTCCTCATACATTTCCACAACGTTCCTGGTAAATTTCCAGGGGAATTTGTAAAATATTCCAAACTGGAAACCTTGCATGGAACTTTAGAACAAGGATGAGATTTGAAACCCAATCAAAAAGGTTTGTAATTGCCTAGAAATGCCACAAGATGGCACTAAAGCTCTTTTTTTCAGTCGGCAAAGCTATGGCCTGACTAAATGGAGCTCCTCCCTGCAGTTCAACATAGTTCCGTGGCCCTAAGATGGCGCCAAAGCAATATTGTAATATTAGACATGACTTTGGCCTGAGCACATAAATTAAATTGTGCTACCTTGACTTACGAGTGACCCAATTAGTGAATTTTTCAATGTACGAGCTGTCGGTCGGATGATTTTTTTTTGCTTTGACTTGCGAGTAAAAACACAACAAAACAAACAAAGAAAAAAAGGCTTGGACCCGGTTGTTGGAGTTTCCTGTCCAACTCAACTGAAAACAAGCTAGCTTATTGCTAATGCACAATGCAAAAGGCCATAGACGGGCTCACAAAACTAGCATCGACGTTGCGATGTTGGAATCGTTTTTCTGAACACAAACAGTGCAGCAACGCATGTAGACAGACAATATAACAATACTCGAGGCATGTATTCTTTATCCCGTGCAAAGAGCGACGAATATTACTACGGCTTCCTGAGTCAGTTGTGAAACTCTTTTTGGTGTGTTTATCTTTGACTGCCCCCTGGCGGTCAAGGCGCCAAGTTTGGGGCTGGAACTCTTTTCCATTCATTTCAGTGGGGAAAGATGACTTGAGCGACAAATGTTTGCGCAGTCTGAGATCTCCCAGTTTTCTTGAACGCGTCGACTCACCTGGTTGAGCAGCAGGTACCAGCAGTTGACCGGTGACAGAAGGTTCTGGTCCTTTCTAGAAGAAGCAGACGAGATTGCGTTTTGCGGTTGTTCCGCTCAGGGGAGGAGCTCGAGTCTTACTTGTACTGCTGGTGGTCTTTGGTGCTGCGCGTCTTGGCCATGAACCTCTCGGCCAGCTTCTCCAGGTTCCGGGAGTACTCGGTCTCGATCTCGGCCTTCTTGCGGAAGAAGTCCTGCAGGTCCTGGAGGAGCTGGACCCGCATCTCCGTCTGCTGCTCCAGGCAGCGCTGCTGCTCCACCAGCTGGGCTCGCACATCTGCACGCACGCGCCGGACACATTTTGATCCGTTCTCAAACACGAACCATGACAAAATGAACACCTAAATGCCGATATTTGACATATTCACGTCAACGGGTTGGAACCATCCCAAGTTGATTTCCTGTTTGCGAAAGTGGCATTTGGACTCCAAGCAACACAGCTGCTTGATCTTGTTAATCCTTCTAATGACTGAGCGAGAGGGTCCATCTCAGGAGTCACCTTGGAGCACCTCTCATTTCAAAGACGCACACACGCAGTTGGCGCTGCGACGCCGGCGGCACGCTTCGCCGGTCGGGCCGCATCCGTCTCCAACAGCGGGGAGGGAAAAGAGCGAGGACGGAATGCACAATCAGCCTGCCTCGCTCACACACACACACACACACGCACGCGCGCGCACGCACACACAGACCGAATCCTCGGGGAGCCTCTCTACTCCGATAGCCGTCGTCCAGGCAACCGCTCAGCGTGTGAAGCGCGTGACGGCGAAGGTGACGGCGAGGGAATGCGATCTGCCGCATCCATGTTACACTTACAATGACTCCAATATTAATAGATGGGAGGAGCAGCGCAATGCGCTCGTGATTAGCATGTATGGCTCACTATTCCGGGGTTCGGGGTTTGAATCCGGGCTCCCGTTTTCTCCCAAATGCCCAAAACGTGCTTACTTCGTTAAAGATTGGAGTTCAGAATGCTTCTTTGCGTGTCTTACAGTTACGTTGCAATATGTACGGCAGTCCGTTTACGATTGTACAAAATTGGCCACTCGGACCCCCACCCTGTCCCGGGAGGGGGGGGGGGGGGGGGGTCTCCCCAAAAGTGCCCCCACCGATGTCTTTCATCTCATTTACATTTGGTGGCCAACAATCTGCCACACTTGGATTTTAATGAGCGTCTGACGAGCGCAGTTGCACATGCCACCCGGAGGGAGGAGTTGCACGCTGGCCTCTGATTGGTCGGCGGCTGTACCGGCTCACCCGAGAATGGCGCCGCTAAATTGGTGTCAACCTTATGGCGGGCTCGGCGTAGCCATGGCGACAGACCGGCTTTTTATCATTGTCACATTCTGCGAAGTTTGAACGTTTGATTGTTTCAGCCCCCCACTCACGCACGGCTATGCGGCCGCTAGATAAACATCCCCAATTAGTGATTGGGGAGTATTCGATAAATCGTTTCAGCCTTTGCGTCAATGATGTAGTCCGCGATATAAAAATCCCTTTACATAATCTTAGCTTGCTTCGCAAACGGCGGTTTTGTCTTCTGGAGCGTGACCACTTTGCAGGCTCCAAATGCGCGTTTTGAATCTTTGATGCGTTTCTTTTTTGGGGAACTTTGTGTCAATGTTTTATGAAGGTCAATTCCCAACACTTTTTTTTTAAAGTTGACGCTTTGCAAGTTGCAATTGTGGACAAATGCTTTGAAAGCTTTTCATCTTGCGAGTGCAGAATTGTGCCATTGTGACGCCTTTTTGGCATGTTCGCGCGTTGCTGTTGTCAGCGCTCCTTTATGTGCAACGATACGGAAGCAGCGGAATCAGATTAGCGTTCGCTTTGAGCGTGAACAAGACAATCGGGTTTCAACTTGGCACCAAAGGCTAATTGAAGTGCGTCAAAAGTCGCCTCTGGAAGGCAACGCTCCACTCGATCTCCTTTCATGTCACGAACGATTCTCTTCCCCCCCCCCCCCCCCCCCACGTGAGCAAATGATCGAACCGTTGCAATACGTAACTCCGTAAATGTGTTAATTTTGCCGTGGGAAATGAATGGAAATGCCGTTAATCTGTTCCAGCCTCCTGAAAATAAAAAATAAAAAAATGAGGAAAATAGCACTCTATAATATTGTATTTGACAAAAACGTACAGTAAAGACATCATGAAATAGAATGTAAAGAAGTTCAACTGCTTTTGCAATGAGTATATAAATGGAGACGGTCACAAATCCCAAAAGTGAGCTGCACTAATATGGTCTTGTCGTTCTTTGCAGAGGATCAAGAATATAGCCCTCGGAATATTATTTGACTTTATTATCCCTCGACATGTGTTGCTGTGTTCAAGTACCTGTTGCTTAAAGAATTACAACGCTGTAACATTGATACTAGTTTTGTGAGCCTGTCTATGGCGTTTCCCATGATGTATTAGCATAAATCAAGCTAGCGGACTACATCGCACCGTTCCGCGGCGCCGGCGAGGATGACGACGTTTGCATTGGTCCGTGTGTGAAGTCGGAGGCGGCGAGGGTGATGACTAGCACCCGTCCACTGAGCATGCTCACTAGCATCCCAAACGTGCTTTCAGTGCGCCGAATTGTCCATGTACTAGTATGCTCTTTTGGACGAGTAGAACAATGAAGGCACACTACAAGTAGGACTCGGGCGCACTAGTAGAGCGACTGTCTTACTAGTGAGAATTTTTCTACTCATGTAGGAAATTTCTGCACACTAGAACAACTGGGATGCACGAGGAGAAAGACTGTCCTGTGAGACATTTCTGTGCACTAGTAGAATTTTTTTTTCCCCCCACTAACTACCACCTTCTATTACTATGTCATTTATGCACACTAGTAGGACAACTGCATGTTACTAGTGAGGCAAAACTGCACTTGTCGCATGGTATTATTACTACTAGTGACATTATAAAATTTGACGAGTTAACGTCTAGTACTTCACTTGTACGAGTTGCGCACAGATGTCAACTAGTGCACAGTTTTGCCTCACTAGGAACATGTCTACTAGTCGTTCTACTATTCTGCAGAAATGTGCTACGGTCGTGAAAAAAAAAATAGTAAGACACAATCATTTTACTAGTGCGCTGAATTGCCTTACTCGTGAGGACATAGAGTGTACTAGTACACGGAGGCTTGAGCCCACGAGTAGCATGTGGCCAAAAAGCGCCGATGGCTCGTTTGCGTGAAAGTTGTCCTCTCGACACTGCCGTCCGTCCGTCTGTCCGTGCTGCGCGTTTACATCGCACGCCACGTCCTGCAGCTCTCCACCAATCAGGAGGCAGGAGAGCGAGGCAGACTTGGGAGGCACATAGTTACAGGAGCTTTACGGTCCGGGGGGCGGGTGGGGGGGGGTGCGGAGGGCTTTTCATCTCGTGTGAGCGGTCATTTCAATGCCGGGCATCCCCACCCACACACATGCCAAGAAACACTTTTTTTTTTAATTTAATTTAAATATGAAAATATTTCCTTTTTTAATTGCATACATTGGCATGATGAATCATTCCTTTCCTCATCTTTATTGTATATCTTTAGATGCACTGAAATTTCACTGTATGTTGTACAATGGGGGGGGGGGGGGGGGGGAGAATGTCACCAGTCATCGGGGGTGTTGGAAATATGAATGAAGATGAATCATTTGATTAAGGTGGCCACCATGCTTTGTTTGTTGAATTCTAATATGAATAACTGAAATCCATGATGTCCAACAGCAGAATTGTGAATGAAACCTTCCTCACGGTACTCACGAGGAATGTGCACGGGTGCGAGCGGACGTGGGAGGCGGGCAGCCGGCGAATGGGTGGTGGTGTGTGTGAGGTGCTGGTGGGTGTAAAGTGTCATAATTGAGTCATTTCCATGTCCTTGGAGGTGTTTTTTGGGGGGGGGCCCAAAGGGCTCACGATGCATTGGAGGCTGGTAACCATGGCGCTCCCTGAAGAGGAAGGGGGGGCGGCGGCGGCAACCCCCACTTCCCACCCGACCCCCATGACCCTGAACCCCAGACGACCTCGCCCCCATACCACACCTCCAGCTTCATGCAGCACTCGGGATGAACTCCTGGCGTTACCCACAATGCACACGATGCAGGTATGTGCGTGCGTGCGTGCGTGCGCTGCAGCCTTACCTTTCACTTGGCCCTCATAGTCCGCAAGGATCTCTTTGTCCTTTTTGCTCTTGTTTGAGTTTGACATGTCGCCTCCACCATGCACGTCACTACATTAAAAAAAGAAAAATTTCAAAAACAAAGATTATTTCCCCTTCTCTTCAAGCGCCAACATGCTCGCAGGTCCGCACTCTGCCGCAGCCTCCACGCTGACGACGATGACGACGAGGAGGAGGAGGAGGAGGAGGAAGAGGAGGAGAGCGAGTCAGACGGCAATTAGCTCCTCTCGTGAGTGCGCACGTCCTGCACGATGCGCATGGACGATGGGGGAAACGTGCGCGCTCACGCACACGCCCACGAGGTCGACACGCATGCGCACGTGGAAACGCGCCAGAAAAGGTGATTGACAGATGGAGGGGTGTGTCCGGGCGCCGGGTGGGGTGATTAACAGTTGAGGTGGCCAATGACAGTGCACAGGAAAATGTTTAATATAATGTTTCATGGAACTGCTACTTAATGTTTACACAGTTAACTTGTAGTCATCAAAAATGGATTCAATGTCAATATTGTACCAAAATTGGATTCAATTGGATTTATGTGGGTTTGTCTCCCTCCAGTGGTCGCCTATGGGATTCAGCCTTTTGAGGACGTCGTCAGCCTGCCGAAGCAAAAAGATGCTGGGTTTTTTTTTTTATGTAGTTTTCTTGAAAAAGTGGCCACAAAAGTACCAAAATTTACGATTAAGTTATCAGTGTATTTGGTAGAGTTTGGTATTTGATACGTTTGTTTGACTAAAATGAAATTATGTTTTATTCTATAAACTACTGACAAAAATAAATATACTGTTCCATTGTACATTCTGGAAGTTATCTTTGTTGTTGCGTTTGAATATATTGGCTAAATAAAATTGAGGTGGAAAATCAACATTTGTGCATTTGATCGCTTGCTACATTATAAACGTGGTGCAAAATATGTGGCTAAATATTGCCCTCTGCTGGTGAAAATGAAGCCTTGGCGGAGAACGTGACAAAATAAAAGAAATAGAGCACCAATGCTCCATCGAAACCAACTATACTAAATAAGATATAAATAAATTAAAGGAAAAAAGATGCACCGCTTCAGGTGATCCTCATACAATGAGTACTATAAGAACTTTGTTAATCCAAAATGGCCGACTGGTCTAAAAGTTTGCCTTTCACACCGGTGACTCGTGTTCGCCTCCCGACCTCAGCGCCATTGACACAAGAAATAGAAGACATGAAAATCTCGTAGAAAGTGACAATCGAGCTCGGGCTCACCTAAATGTTTGTCAACCATTCGACATTCGGTATCCGATAAATACAAAACTACATTTTCCCGAGCTCCATCCAAAATGGCCGACTGGTCTAAACGTTTGCCTTTCACATCGATGGATCGTATTAAAAACATTTTAATTTATTTTAAATCTTTTTTTAAATTCCTCATAAGCTTTTTTGATCTTAAGGTACTGCTTCACAAGCATAATGACAATGTAAATTTAAAAAACAAACGTGTCAATTGTCGAAGTAATGGGTGTCACTACTGCTAGTAACCCGCAGCGGGCGCAATTAATTAACGCTCGACTAGTTAATGACTCCATATAACCAAAGAAGAAGAAGCTAATCCGAAAGTAAAATAGTTGCTGGACTCTTGTTGGTATTATTAAAATATTGAGATTACAAATGTGTTTATTCATTTTTTTTAATTTCATGATTAATTTATATGATGAGCTAATTATTATTATGTTTTAAAATCTAACAAAAAATCTTTATAATAATGCTAAAGAAAATTTAAAAAAAAATCAACTTTAATAATGATTAAATTAAAATTGTAACCCATATTGAAGTTAACTGCAACTGAGCGTACTTAAAAAATATACTGTAAAAGAAGAAGCGCTGCACTTGAATTTAAGAAAATAAAAAAAAAATACAGTAATGATTCATTAAAAATTTATCGCAATTAAGTTAAATAATAAGTATACCTAAATAAGTGCAGAAAACAAACATTTCCTCAGGATATAAAGCAAAATATACTGAATTTAAAAGTGAAATGCAACTCAACTCTACCACACTTTGAGAAACTCTGGCCTAGGGGTTTCCATATCATATATAATAAAAATATATAAATGTTTACATATTGCGCCATATCAAAACATAGAATCGCTTGTGTGCAAGTACATTTTCGGACCAATTTATGTATTGAAATCAAAGCGTTTGCATTTTTTCATGCAACTGCATGCCACTAATCCAGAATGCTTTCGGACAGCTTCTCAACAAACTGATGTGTATATTGCTTACATTGTACAATAATCATAATAAAGCATACCCTCCTGAAAGAATGTCCACTGGTACACTTTGCCAGTTGTGGCTAGCAAAACGCGCATTGAAATGAGGATGTTCCTGGCTTGGTGACTGATTTGACTTTTGGAGCGGTCAGATACAGTAAATGATTGTCTCGCCTGTTCCTCCTCGCTGACTCGTTTTTGTGACAGCCGTCAGTGCAGTCAGGGAAAGGACAGGACGTGCCACGAAGCCTGAATATTTGAACAACAACCCCCCCCTCGTGACTCCAATCGTTTGCTGTCTTTCTACCCTCGGCGGTGAACTTTGACCTCACGTCTCGGATCATTGTGCCGGAGCTGATGTAAGGCGCGTGTGAGCAAAAAGTGCAGCATCGCGCGACTGATAAAGCGTGCAAACGTTTGCGCTGTCCGCAACTTCTTCAGCCAGCAAGTCTGTAAGTGCGACTCCTTCATGGAATCCATTTTTCAAAAATTGCTGGGAATGTGCCAGGAGGGCGATTAATCTTCCAATTTGCTTTCTTAAAACTCGTTCTGGACCGGTTTGACTGTTTACTTTGAGCGCATACTTATACAGTGAACCCAGATGATCAAATATTGAATTTAATCACATTTATTAGCAGTTGCAGTATTTATTTGCTTCGCTTTGAATCATCCGTCATTTCAATCAATCAAACATCCTAACAAAACAAAACTAAAAAATAATTGTTAAGAAAAAACAACAACAGTAAACATCAAAACACGATTTCATCACAACACTCAAGCTAACAAAACATTTTCAGAATGACTTTTGCTAATACCTTATCGATAGTTGTCTTTTTAGTTTCAAACAAAGACATCAATTCATTTTCCTCCTGCAGATGAAATTCTGCAGGTCATGCAATGTGTCCACTACCAGATGACCGTGACCTGTGACCTTGTAAATAATATTTGGGATATGTTCTCCACACGAATCATTCCAACAACCATCCACACGTCACTCAGCCTTTAAAAATCTTTTATTTTATTAATGGGATTATTGACAACAGTGAGTTCCAATCACACATCAATATTACTGTACAGGGCTCAACGTTATATATTGCTTCGTGACTAAGTCCTTTTTTGTACGTTTGTGTAAATGTGCTCAACGTGTATTTCGTTCCATTAGTATGTCGATGTTATTTATTGTTATCCAAGTTGTTCTTATCTCTTGGGAGACAGAGCCGCTGTTCACGTGAGGTCTTTGAACTCAACGCTAGCCCCGTGATGTAATCACTACGCGCCACTCCTCCGGCTCGGTTTGATGACCCGGTCGGAACAAAGCTCGGTAAATATTCAGAAATTGTTTTATTGAGACTGCAGCGCAATTATAAAGTATTTTAGGTAACCGGTCATCACCTCGGCAGCCGGACTGATATTTTAGATCAGCTTCCTCAACGCTACGCGACGTTTACGTTCACTCGCGAGAGAAAATGCTAAATAAACTAGAATTTAATGAATTGTCAGTGTAGAGAAGAATGTTTTTTGCCAGGCGTCTCCTAATTATATATTGGTATGTTTTTTAGGATGTGAAAAGTAGTTTTTTCCTCGTACTAACGCAGTGAAGTTCAAACAGCCGTGGCCCAATGGTTAAGATCATCGCCTGCCACCGTGGGGGACCTAGGTTCAAAACCCCGACTGGACCATCCGCCAACATCCCCCGGACTCACGGCTGTGGTGTCCTTGAGCAAGAGACTGATACCCCGAAATGCTCCCCGGGCGCTTCAGCTGCCCCCTGCTCCAGTGTGTTCCACTAACATGTGTATGTGTTCACTGTGATGGGTTAAATGCAGAGAACAAATTTCGTGTGCATGCATGCATGTTCATGACAATAAAAGATGATTCTTCTTCTTCTAAAACAAATCGACACTAGCATCTGCACTTGGACGCAACATTCTCAAAACAGTGCATATCAATCTGTAATATGTATAAAAATATCAAATATTCCATTTGATTGCCTCAATATGAACGTAATGCTGCTTAAACGCATTTAAACAGTTGTGGAATCTGATTTGATGCCTTCTATCTTAAACAAGAACTATGTAGAGACCTCTAGTGGTGAACTTGATGATTGCACCAACGGGAGGATTCCTTCAAGGATGTGGGAACATTTTTAATTCTCTCAGTGTTCCGACGCAAATATTTAGAAGTGTGCAATTGGATTTGATAAATTTACAGGTCTGGAAAAGTGTGGAAAATGCCTCAAATGATTATAATCTATTTTTTTAACTGACAATGATCAGATTAGTTTTTTTAACCCCGATGTAGCAGTGTTCACTGCATTTCTTTATTTTCATCCTCAAAGTGATGAATGCTCCTCCGTCTGCAGACGAGTGTCCGCCATGTCCCAGGCCGCCCCGCCGCCCATTCTGTCCTTGGCGCCCACGCGGGCCCTGGTGGACGAGGCGTTCAGGGTGCGGGTGGAGAATCTGCCCCCGGGCGCTCCGGTCACCTTGCGCTGTCTGCACCAGTCGGAGGACAAAGACTTCTGGGAGGCTTACGGCCACTACGTCAGCGACGCCACGGGAACCGTGTCCGGCAAGTAAAACGTCCTAAGATTCAAACACCTCATTTGGCAAGTGCAAACGTTTTCCAAAACATTTATTGAATACTACTTTGAACTTTTGTTCTTTTTTTCTTTTTTTTTTTCTTTGCTTAACCAATGTTGAGATCAAAATAAATACCAGTTTTGAGAGGATTTTTCCTGACATGACAATTCTTTTTATCCTGAATATCGCAGTCAAACACGATCTGACTTAATCGTTTCCGTTCCTGCAGTCGCAGACGATGCGAGTTTAGGAGGAACCTACCGAGGAATAGAAGCCACGGCTTTGCTGTGGAGCATGCGGCCCGTTCCCGGGAGCCGAACGGGCCTCAGGTGAATCAAACATCGTCAGTCAACCGCTGTTTAACAAGGAGGATTTGTTCCAGACTGTGAAAAAAAGAGACCATATAAAACCATTTGGAAAAATGATTTTACTGCGCATCGACGCTTTAATGACATTTACAAGTATTCGAAGACACTTTTGAAAATATTCCTTGGCACCTGCTCTCACTCTCTCGCTGTTCAGAAATGGGAGCGCAGGCATAACATCACTTTGAGGAACCGAAAAGAAGACTCCGTCGCGGAGGTCTCCAAATGAAAGGCGAAGCGTGCCTGCTTCAAGCTGTTTATTTCTCATTCCCAGTTGACGTTGACTGTAAAATTGACAAACAATTTGTTGATGTGGGCGAAAGACGAGCCGCGTGGCTTCGCCGCAACTTCCCGCGACGTGGTTTGATTTTCCTGACTTCCTGCCAGGCTGCGGAAGAGGGACGCGCGCAGCCCCGCGCTCTTCACCGTCTCCGTGTACGACGGCCACGTCGGCCGCGACTTCGCCGACCGTCGCCCTCTGGCCGAGGTGCTCGCCGAGAGGTGGTACGTGGCCCCGGGGGTCCGCGGGGTGGACGTCAGGGAGCGAGGCGTGCGAGGGACCCTCTTCATCCCCTCAGGTCACGTCGCAAGCTGTCTGAAGCCACTTTGCGTTTTGAGCAGGTCGAGAAGCGCACGCCTCTTCGGGTTCGGGACTTTTAGTTGAGGTGCTGTGTGCCCGCTTCAGGTCCGGGACCCTTCCCGGGGCTGCTGGACATGCGGGCCGGCGGCGGCGGCCTGCCGGAGTGCCGCTCGGCCTTGCTGGCGTCGCACGGTTACGTGTCTTTGGCGCTCGAGTACTTTGCCCCCGGCGAGCTGGCGTCCGCCGACCTGGAGTTCAACTACTTTGAGGTGAGTCGGTTTGCTTTGCAACTCTTGACCTGCATTTTCCAAGGCATCATTTTATGCAAGAACAAGAAGGACATTGTATTGATTCAAAATACTATTGCCATTTTTTTCAGTTTTGCTGAATATTCTGATGTTTTTTTTCTAATATTTGGGTATTTTTCATCTATGGTTTTTGTTTTTCATCAGAATTTGGTATTTTTATAATATTCATGTCTCTTTCATCCAATGTTTTACTTTTTTTTTTTACTCATATTTTCCAGAAAAATGCCAATATTTGGGCTATTGAAACAAATCTTTGTGTTGGGAAGTACTGGTCTAAATGTTGTTTTTTGCTCAGTCGGCCTTCGAGCTGGTCAGGCAGCACCCGTCCGTCGTCCCCGACAAAGTGGGCCTCTTCGGCCTTTCCCTGGGCGCCACGGCGGCCATTTATATGGCGGCCGAGAGCTCCGTCGCCAAGGTAAGCGGACGCTCGTTTGAATCCGTCCGCCGCGAACGGCCGGACACGCTCGATTCATTATTATTTATTACCGTCTCACATTTTTCCCTCGGCAGCCCGGCTGTTGCGTTTGCATCGGCGGCGGCCATTTTTACCCACGCGGCAAAGCCCTGAGCGGAATCTCCCAGCCGACGAACGGGTAGGCTGTCTGCGCCGTGCGCATTTTTCACACACGTTGCGTTGACTCTGGTCCGGTTGCCCCGGCGACAGGAACGTTGGCAAGCTGCGCGTGGATGAAGAGCAAAATCTGATCTGGAGAGACCTCAGCCTGCCCGTCTCCAGCGACCTGTCCGGGAAAGCCGACGTAAGTGCTCGTTGAACGCCGAACTTCGCTCACTCGTTCGGCCGACTCAACGGCGCCCTCTGCTGTAAGACTTGCATTGTGACTGTTGTTGTTGTTGTTGTTGTTGTTGTTGTTCTATTATTATCAGGTGAGGAGAATAAACTGTCCTCTCTTGTTGGTCAACGGCCAGGACGACCGGAATCGCCCGACTTCCGAGGATGCCGCCGATGTGAGCGCACGCGCGAAAACCACACGCACGATATAGACCGGGGGTGGGCAAACCAAAAGAGCACCAAATGCTCGTTTAGATTTTGAAAACGGACAGATGGGCCACCTCATTCGAAGGTGAGGGGAAAGTCAAAAGTCCAAATGTCAAATATCTGTCCGTGTCACAACATAATACTCAAGTCAACTCAAAATGAATGGCCCAAGCATTCCGTTCCGCGCGTCAATGGGAGTTTTGCGTGTGCCGCATTCAAGACTCGGTTCCTTCTTGTTGTTGTGACGTGCGCGTGCGTCAGATGGAGCGGATGATGCGCTCGGTGGGGAAGCGGCGCCCGCTGAGCCGTCCGGACTATCCCGACGCGGGACGCCCGAGCGAGCCGCCGTACTCGCCTCGCTTCCGAGCCACCGACTTCACGCGGGACAGCGAGAAAGCCAGAGGTGGGTGGCGCCGGGCTCGCGCGCTCAGAGTTCTGCATCGTGGCCGGCGTTCAAATGCTGCACCGTAGGAACACCAAAGATTCATGCAAAACCACGTCGAGGTTTCATTCCTTCAAAGTATATTTAAATAGAGGACATTCAAAAAAAAAAAAAAATAATGGACTCATATAGTGAGTCAAATAAAATGTTTGTACAGAAATACATACTACATAAATGTTTAAAAAAAAAAAAAAAGCAGTTCGTAAAGATGAAAGGCAAACGTATTGTACTGCGTTTTGATTGTTTTTAACGTTCTTACTGTCTTCATGTTTTGAAATTACCGTGTTCAATTGTCGTATGTTTTATCTTTGATTTTTATTTATGTACAGCACTTTGTCTCAGGTGCGTATGTTTTGAAAGTGCTTGATGAACAAAATTTAAAACTTAAATACAACTGGACTGTATTTAAAAAATGTACTCTCCGTGAAAAGTAAAAAAAAAAGAAAGTACTCTATTGGATGAAAAAGAAGTTTAAGCCACAGTAACAATACTGGTTTAAATTAAAGAAAATAAAACATGAATTCAATTCAAAAGTATGAATTAAAAACCAACTCAAAAGTATTGTACATCAAAGTTAAATAGCATTTGTACCTGAATAAATGTTTCAAAACAATCCATTTTTAAAGATGACATTCAAAGGTATTGTGCTTCAAAGTTAAATACAACTGGACGGAATTGAAAAGTAAAAAAAAAAAAAGGTACTTTTGTGGATAAAAAAAGAAACCTAAATAACAATTGTCGCTGAAGAGCTGCTTAAAAAACAAACCATTCACTTCAAATGTATGTACGCCAAAGTGAAATACAACTGAAAGTTTTCAGAGAAACCGTGGCGTGTGTTTGGTCGTAAGATGGCGTTTGAGAGGCGCTGGTTTTGCGCATTGATTGCGACGAAGCTGGCCACATACCACACACGGCGTACCGCTAGGGGGCGCCCTCGTACCCAGCAGACGTTGAGAATCCCCGTTGCGTGTCACTCTTGCGCTCAGTCACCCTCCTGTGGGGCGGCCGGACCAAAGCCCCCTCGGACGCCCAGGAGGACTCGTGGAAGAAGATTTTGGCCTTCCTGCAGCAACATCTCTATTCGCCGCAGTATCCCAGAGCCAGGATGTGAGCCTTGACCCGGACCTGGACCCGGACCCGGACCCGGACCTGGATCCGGACCTGACTGGAGAGCCTCAGGTGGCGCTGTTTCCTCTCACACACAAAAACATGAAAGTCACGCTTAAACACTCCCAAACTGGAGGTACGCCTTATGTCCACGACTGGTAGCATTAGCATTAGCATTAGCAGCCTGGTCTTTGTCGTCAACCGTATTTGAAGGACAAACGTCTGTATATCCGTCGACAGCTGTACCTGGCTAATGTTTTTGGCTCATTACATGATGTTATATTTTCCATTAAAACAAAAGAAAACATCAAAAGATCATTTTCACTTGCACCTTTTTACTCTTTTACAAGCGGCATTTTGAAGCAATAACAATCTCTTATTTGCGGGGGATACCGACCGAGCTAATTGCCACCCCTGCCTCCGCAGAGGTTTAGAATTGCCGATGGATATGACAAGATGGCGGCAAAGCGCGACCTCGACTCACTTTGGAACGTTTCGTTGGCCTTCGACAGTTCGTCGGCGCCAAGAAGTCACAAGATGGTGACAAAGCACCGCAATCGTCGAATGGAGGCACATCAACATAGTTCCTTGACTTCGAGATGCCACAAAATGGCATCAAATCTCTACTTTTGTCGAAATGAAACTCCTTAACTCACTTCAACACAGTTTCTCAACACCAAAGTGCCACAAAATGCTGGCAAAATAATATTTGTCTCGCTTTGGCCTAAGCACAAAAACAGCACTTTACTTTTTCATCAAATATTGGTAACAAAACAAACATTCACGAGTGCCAAACCATGAATATGTGGGCTTTCACTGTAAGTATAAGTATGATATGAATACATGTCATACAGTATTATTATTGGTTGTTGGTAAAAATTGGTTGAATGTGCGCAAGAAATTCAGATGAATCATAATAATAATAAGAACATTCCTGGACGGATGGGTAAGCAAATGGAGCACACCTGCTGTAGAGGATGTCAGAGGTGCGCTCCATTTGCTCACCCTGACCTCCCAAGTTGTTCATGGCAATTCCATTAAAAGCACAAATTTGTAGCCACAAGTTCGTATTTCATGGTCACAGATGAAATATTTTGCATATCAGGGCAATTTTGTGGTGACAAATTAGTGTTTGGTGGCCACAATTTACACCCCCCCCCCATGTTTGACCGACAAGTGATTTTGATCCAAATGGTTGAATGCAGATAACAGTTGTTGCAGTTCGTTAAGTCGCCACTAGAGGGAGACGTGGTGCCAGTGCTCGGGTTCAAATGAAGAATTTGAGCCACGAGCTGCAGTTTGTTGCAAATAATCGTCATCATGTTTCATTTTCGCAATAACACAGAGACATTGTGGTGTTGCAGTCGCACATTTGTGTCGACTTCAACGCGGAAACATGCAGAAAATGTCCTCTCGGCCTCCCTCCCTCACACACTGAGGGGAGCTGTGAAGGGAATCTTTGTGAGGACATGAAGGACGACTTGTTTTGGACAGAAAAAAAGGAAACGCTCGCACAGCATGAAGGTTGTTTGTCAAAGGGGACACTCGCGCTTTTGTGCAACCGCACACACACACACACACGCACGCACACAAAATCATCTTTCAGGTGTTATAAGAAATACTCTGCGGAGCCACAAAGACTTCAACGTGTTCACGCCAGTCCAGTGTCGATGATTTCTTAGCACATTTGGATGACGAATTCATCATCATCATCATCATTTAGTTCTGTGTCGCAACAACAATAGCACCAAAACATGACTCACTATTCCTATGAAAAGTATTCAGCCACAAAGGTTTTTCATTGCAGTGTATGTGCAGGGGTTTATGATGCTCCACGTACGTAGAATTCATCTTCGGTCAGAGACAAGAAAGGCTGGGATTTTAACAAGGCTTGCACATTTATAGTACACGTTCTCAAAAAATATCTTGGTCTGCATGTTTGACTTCACTTTTCAATCCTATGAGGTCATGTGTGTCAGGTAAGTTCTTCCTGGTGGGGTTTTCCCCCTTTGAGCTTGTTGTTGGCCACATACAGACATAGTCGGTCATTTATTATTATTATTATTATTATTATTTAAACAGCACAAGTTTTGAACTCATGGCAGTTCTTGTCATTAGTAGAAATTATCCAATAAAAAGAAACTTGATTTTTTTTTAACCTTTTTATCACAACAATATTTTTAACCAGTGTGTTTGCACAATGGGCAGATTGCAACAAATATTAAAAATAATTATATATATATACATTCTCAGTACTAGCGTTTTTAAAATATTGCTAATAGTGCAGTTGTTGTACTTGTGCCACTTTTGATGTCTCGACTTATTCAAATCGAATTAATTTTTTTTTTTTTGGCTCCATTAAAGTAAAGCATTAAACACATCATTGGGAAATTGCCTCTTTGTCCAAAAATTGATGAATAAAAATACAACTCAAATTTTCAAGTGTTGAATGTGGAATGAACCCATTTGACACAAATTGTGTGATTCAATCCAGTACATAACAGGAAAAAACCCAAATTTTTTCCATGGGTTTCAATTGGCCAAAAGGGTGCAATTTGATGTAAGCAATCAATTCCATTGGATATTTGAATGACATTTGCATAGAAAAGCCAGCGAGGGCAGCGGGGAGCCCACAACAGCGGTTTGGTCCAACGACTTTTTTGTGTTGACCTTTCCAGCTGCGGAAAAAGCCGAAGAAAGCCGAGCTGCGCCGAGCCGCGCGGGCCACGCCCTCCGAGGGCACAAGATGCTCGGTCGACCGTCCGCCACTTGGGCACTCGCTCGAGAACAACAACGAGAAGAAGAAGAAGAAAAAAACGAAGAAGATGACGGCTCTGAGCAGCTGGGAGCTTTGCGTCAAGTACGCCCTCTTCGTCTTCAACTTTATCTTCTGGGTGAGCGTTTTCGTTGAACATTATTTGGATTCTTCAGCTCAAAATTCGCTGTTGCAAATTCAAATTCAAACTCAGATGGCACAAATTCGCTTGCACAAGTTTCCGTTCAATTCAAACATTGTCACACTATTTAATCTTGTGTGTGGAATGCCATTATTTGCGTTGCTGTTGCAGAAATTTAGCAAACAACGTCATCACTTACAAAATGTTCAATTGTTTAACTTTAAAATTGAACACCTGTATTTTATCAAGTATTAATAAAGGTGTTATTGTTTTTCAGTACTCATTAGTTACTTTTAAAAGGCTACAGCAATAAAATAAGGGTTCAAATTGAAGAAGTCAAAATCTTGCATGACTGGAGGGTGTGGTTGTAACTGGTGTCCGCCAGACGGCGCCATTTCCCTTTTGATTTATTTACTGGGCGTTGCTGGTTTATGATTCCTATTTAAAATGACTTTCAGTGTGTTTCTCGTTAACTATATCAACTACGATATTGTAAAAAAAAAAAAAGTGTCTCTGTCATTGGATAAGATTTTTAAACATGAATTAGTTTCATAAATGTTCGTAAAAAAATGTATGTTTAACATTCGTGGTTATTCAACCTTAGTGTCGGTTTTTTTCTTGTTGCTTTCTGATATGTTTACATATCCGTTGACGTATCAGAATAATGAATATAAATATGAAACTTTTGTGTCATCTGGCCAGCTCTCACGTGTTGTTTTTAACATTTAATTGAAACATTTTGATATTTAACATTAGTATCAGTTTGCTCATTCAATGGAATTGTTGAGTTGAAGGAAAGACGTGGGAGGATGTTTGTTTTTTATTTGTATTTATTTGTATTTTATTTTTGTATTTTTTGTGGGAAGGTGGGAAGACAAAGCGACCGTTGTCACATGAGGGAGGCGTGAACGGAAAGTCGTCGTCATGATCTAAATATGCAACCGTGTAAATAATGTTATTGAAGTACATAGTGTGTGTTTAAATGGTGCTGATTCCGGTCACCTGGCGCCCCCGCCCCCACAGCAAAACCAAACCCCTCCCCCCTCTTGGCCTCGCAGGTGAGCGAGGGCAGGGTGTGGCTCCCAGAGAAACTTCGCACCTCTTCCTCTCCTCTTCCTCTCCTCTCCTCCTTCTCCTCCTCCTCGTCGACTTGCACTCGTTGAGTCACCAGTTGCTTGTGTGCGAGTGTTCAAGTGCAAATTGGGATTTAGTTTGCGTGTTCGCAGTCAGTTCGGTGGTCATGGGAGCGCTGCAGTGCGTCAAGTACCTGCTCTTCATCTTCAACGTCCTCTTTTGGGTACGTCGACACTTCTTCAAGTCAACGCCGCGAAAAAAAACAACAACGCCAGGATTCCAATTTTGTCTAATTATGCGTGTGCGCTCTTGAGCAATTAAGTGTGTGTGTTGTTTGCTCGACTATATTGTTTACATGGCGGCGCTCCTGACGTTTGCGTTTCCCACGAGGCAGCGGGCCTCACCTGCTCCGCATTCTCACGGCGCGTTTGACAAATGAACTTGTTGCTTAGCGTGAACTTGTCTCTTGGCTGCGGCCATTTTGTTCCTAATCATGCTAACTTCCTTGGCATGACAAACTCGATGGATGACAACAAGTTCCGGCTGCTTCGGAATACCCGTACGGTGCTTCCTTAGAAACGGTGATTCCCGACTACTGTCACTTGTTCACAAAGATGGATTATTTACGACAAATGGATCTTTATTTATGCTAGCGACATATAGTGACAGCCGGAACCATTAAATGCTCTTCCACTAGAGGGCAGAAGTGACATAACTAACTTCAGTTTTTTTGTTGAAATCTCACTCTGCAGTATTGTACTCTATAAAAACATACCACATTATATTATAAAATATAAAGAATTCACCTGTTCGCAACTTTTTGTTGTTGTTGTTGTTTTGCCATTTTCACCACAATCGCAAAATTTTCGACGATTTGAATTGTGTGGACGTCTTCCCCACATCAGCGCTCACTTTGTCAGGACGTGTCGGAGGTTTCTACTTTGTTGTGACTTTTGCGCCGCCAATGTTTCGCTGAAAACGAGCGCTTCGGCTCGGTCGAGGTTGCGCAACGTCTGGCGTGTGTAAAGTGTAAGAAGAAGTCGAGTCACGGGAAGGGGGGCGGAGAGTTCGTCGTCGTCGTCATCGTCACGGGAGTTGTTGAGCGGACGTCGTCAATGTTTTGTGGTTTCTGTGGAGACGGTGACTCAGAACAATCCTTCTCCTCCTCCATCTTTATTTTTGTGCAATCCAATGACCTCGCTCACCCGCAGACGTTTTGGAGCATTTTGACGGATCTTTCAAAATCGACAGAACGCGAGACTCTCGTCGCTCACCAGATTAGATTATTTTTTTTTCTCTTTTCCTTTTATAGGTAATCAGCAGTCAAACGAGTTGATTTGACCAGTTTCTCAACAAAAAGCGGAGAAAATGAGCTCTTTGTGAAAAGAAAGTGAGTGACGCTGTTTTTTGCTTTTGTAAGACCTCAAGCTATAAAAAACAAAAACAAGACTGAAAACGGCTTTTGATAGCAAAAAATGTATTTGCAGATGTACAACTAAGAAGGCCGATGACTTTTTTTTTTTGTGGCATTCGCCATTCACTCGACGTCATCTTTTCTCACAATGGCGACGCACACTTTCTATGACCTACTGCACACACAGAACTGTGTGTGTAAATACTCACATCTACTCCAACCGGAGTAAATGCTACTACGGGAGCGTCGGGTGCCGAAACCAGCCGAGATTTGCCCCCTAATCTTGATCTTCAAGTCAGGGATGCGTCGGTCACGACGGTGGTTTGCAAACTTCGTATTCGCGGACGAGCTGTACGAAACCGAAAAACGTACTTGACGAATACGTCGGTCGGCGGCGGCGGCGAACAAACGGATTCCAGTTGACGAGCAGAAACGTACAAAGCAGCAAATGAGTGAAATCTCGAGTTGCAAAATGTTTTCTTCTCTTTGCTTCCAAATGGCGCTTTGCGCCGACTCTGAGATGACGCGTTTGCTTCTTGTCGCCCTCTAGCTGGCCGGCACGGGCGTGCTGGCGGTGGGGCTATGGCTGCGCTTCGACAGCAGGACGTCCGGACTGTTTGAGGGCGACGACTCGCCCTCCGTCTTCTTCACAGGTAAGAACGGCGGCCGGCCCCGAGGGCCTTTTCGCAAATGGTGGCGTTTGTCTTGCCGACGCGCCCTGAAACATTTGCACAGTTTCAAGTCGGAATCGGTCAAGAAATGTCGGCCAAATCGTGGATTTCTTCCTTGATTTGATTTGGGAAATGAATATCTCAGAATGAACAAATATATTGTTGTATGTGGTAATAAATGACATCATTTGAGCAAAGCAGTCAAAATGTATGTGGTCCTACCTGTTAAAACAATAACAGAGGTTATTCATAAATAACGCAGTCGTGTCTTCCAGAAATGGTCAATATAAGATCTTTGTCTTCCAGGATATCATAATAACTGCGCCGCTTGCTCTTCATTTGCCTTTTTTGGTTCAAAACCAACCGAGTTGCGCTTTGAGGCGATTGCGGGCACGCGAGGACAAGATGAGGCGTCGTTGGCGACCGAGCGCCCGGCGGGCGAACAGCGGGCTCTTTGTCCCGGCCCGGAATGCGTCTTTTGTGGAGGCGGGCTCGGGAGGGGCGCCGAGGTCACCGCGGCCCCGTGACGCTCGTGGACGAGCGTCCTTAAAATCACCCGTTCGACCGCGAAAGCTGCAAAAAAAAAAAAACCAAACCCCAAAACCAAACCCATATCTTCTCCCCCCCCCCCCCCCGACAAAGTTGAATGAATGAATGAAAAGTCACGTGTGCTCGCAGGCGTGTACATCCTGATCGCGGCCGGAGCGCTGATGATGGTGGTGGGCTTCCTGGGATGCTGCGGCGCCATCAAGGAGTCGCCGTGCATGCTGGGATTGGTCAGTTGCTTCCCATTCAAATTCACGTGTGGCCCGCTGAGCATTTGCGAGCGCAACGCTCAACTATTAGCTTCATCTAGCTGCTTTTTTGTCTTTCCTTCAAATGGATTGCTTTTTGTATTCATTTAGTTTAACTGAATTATACATATAATAATCATGATTATTTGTTAAAACCTACGAATGTCCCGGCACTATAATATTGATCTATTTTTCACCCCTAAAACTGGTTGGTTCATTTTTATTTAAATTTGGGATTTATGAAATCATTGTTTAAATGATGTAATAAAATAAAGAATACATGTATTCATTGCTATATTAAAAGTTCTGTTAATCTTTAAAAAAAAAATTGAATTCAAATGGAATCTTTTCAAATAAAACAAATGTTAATTCAAAACTAAATTTAAAATAGTTTTACTTTCTCAAAATTTATATACATTTTCTTAACTTTCAATAAAAGTAAAATAAAAAAATACATTGAAAACAAATTCTACCGATCCATCAGTTTTATTTACATTTTTTTTTTGTCAACCAAATACAATGTAACATAATTGTTTTTTTTTTTAATTGGAGCAAAAATGTTATGCAATTTTACTTCCAAACTTCTTTCCCCTCCGAATAACCTGATTTAAAAAATGAAGCCCAAAAGTTTGAGCAAAGGTCATTTTTCGGTGCACAGTTCTTCCTGTTCCTGCTCGTGATCTTCGCCGTGGAGGTGGCGGCGGGCATCTGGGGTCTGTCCAACAAGGATCGCGTGGTGGACGACGTGACCGAGTTCTACAAGCAGACTTACACCAACTACAAGGACACCAGGCAGGAGGCGCTCAAGGAGACCCTCCGCCTCATCCACTTCGGCGTAAGAACCAGTCCGCCGCGACGTTAGTCCTCGGGGGCGCCGACTCGGGCCCCCCTCAGTAAAATTGGTCGAGAACGCCAATGCTATTCGGTAGCCCATCTCTGGAATTTTGTAGCGTTTGTTGGCAGTAAGCTAAACTGACTCTCCCGAGGAAAAGTTGTTTTGTAGTTTTCTTTTGAAAGTAAACTTCACGAGTGAGCGTTTGGCACCGCAAGTGAGTGCCACTTCCTGTTTCACCGGCGGCTATTTCCCGCCCTCAGCTGAACTGCTGCGGGCCAACGGGCACGGTGATCGACGCCGCCAAGGACATCTGCCCCAAGAAGGAGGGGCTGGAGGCGCTCATCACCACGGTAACCACCAGCTGACATCCCATAAACGCCATGAGCGAGCTTCCGCTTGTTTGGATGACGGGCATTTTGTTTTTTTTCCTCTCCTCGTGCGCGTGTCTCAGAGCTGCCCGGCCGCCATCGAGGAGATGTTCAACAACAAGCTGCACATCATCGGCGGCGTGGGCATCGGCATCGGCGTCATCATGGTGAGCGGGCGGACCGCGCAAACATCGGCACGCACGCGCGCACATTGTGGCTCACTTGGAATTGGGATTTGTTTGTTTCAGATCTTTGGCATGATCTTCAGCATGATGCTCTGCTGTGCCATCAAGCGATCCCGAGACTTTGTTTAACCCCGTCGGGCGCCCGCTCCCGCCTTCAGTTTAGTAACCAATGCTTTTTCTACTTTTTTTTTTTTTTTTTTTTAACTCACCGCTCAGGGCGGGGGCACGCAGGACGGCCACGTTGGACGAGTGAGCGCGTGGCGCCCAAGTCGGCGAGCGTTCGAGTCCCACTTTTCACTTCTGTGTTGCGCCGGGCACAAAAAAAGTTTTCAATTTGCTCGGCACGTCTTCGGACGGAGTGTTTATGTACGAAACACGCTAACATTTAGCTTGTTTGAATTTTATTGCAACTAATGTTTTATGTTGTTTACTTTGTGTTGAACTTTTTATGCCAAATAAATGAATTAAAAAAAAACTTCAATCGTGATGACGTTCAGCAGCCCGGTGGACGAGCGGCCCCGTGATTGGCTGGCAAAACAAAACGTGTCGTGAAAATCGGAGTTGATTTACACTTGAAAAACAACAATCGAACGTAAAAAAACAAATGTAGTTATTCGTCCCAGGCGAAGTCGTACGGCCGGAAGGCGTCTCTCAGCCGCGCGCACGCCGCCTCCTCCTCCGCTCGGCTTTGTCTGCACTCCTTCCAGTCGGCTCGGGTCGGAATGTTAAGAACCGCCTCGCTGGCCAGAACCTCCCTGCGAACCCAAAAAAAAAAAAAAAAACCCTCAAGCGGACGTCGTGCGGAAAGTTGGCCGAAGGTGGCGCTCACCTCCCGAACTGCAGCGGGAAATTCCTCTGGATGCGGTAGAAGAGTTTGTCGCCCGAGTCCAGCTCCACGTAGAAGTAGGGCACGCCGGGCGGCGCGATCTACGAGGCACACCGGCGGGCGAGGATCAGAGCGAGCCGCTGCCGAAATGGTGCGCCGCGGGTTACCTGCTTGAGATCGCTGTGCTGCGGAATCTCCACCAGCTCCATCTGCTGCTCCTGAGCCTGCGCCACGAAGGCCTCCTTCAGGCCGGCGCCGGCGCAGCGGTCCGGCGGCACCGGGACCACCTGACAACAAGAAAAGCACGTGAAGCTTTTCAAAACGTTTTGTATTTCGCTGTAGACTGTCCGTCTGACATCCAGGTCAGTTGTTTTGTTTAATCCAAAAGGCTTCCGTTTCACGCGGAATCCAGTGGACCCCCCCCCCCCATACTCACAGTTGGGAACCTGTAGATTCAGACAGATTTTTGGGGGGAAGGGGTGGCTTCCCAATTTTTGTGGAAGACTTATTGGTGATTGGCTGATTGTTATTGTGGTTTTGTAATGGCTGAGGCTTTTTGTTGGATGCTTGGTGGTTAAGTATTGAGGTTGTCGTTCGTTGCGGGTTGGTTATTTTGGTCGTCGTCGTCGGTTGCTGTTGCCAGGCGTGGCTGGTGAATGAGCATCGCTCTCCCAAAGATTCTCCTTCCATGAGAAAAGTGGCCCCCTTAAGCTCCGCCCCCAGGCGGGTGACTGACGATCGTAATGTGAAAAAAACCAAAAAAAAAAAAAAAAACAGCCATGCACCGGCCACGGCTGGCACCAACAACCACCGCCCCCGAAGACGTAAAAAGGGCCGCTTGACTTGAAGCCTTTTGGATGAAAGTTGACCGGAGCTGGCAAGGAACCTGAAGCTGCAGGTGCTGGCTCCTGTAGTTCCTCTCAAAGAGCACGCAGCGCTCCCCGCGGCTCTTGTAGAAGCTCCTCAGGGCCGCCTTGTACTCGTCCATCTCCCGCAGAACCTCGGAGGCCAGCTCCACCGTGGACCGGTAGTGTCCGATGGGCAGGATGAGGACGTGTCCCGCGTTCAGGCCGCCTTTGGCCAGCGCCAGGTAGCACTGAGGCGCAAGGTCACGTGAAGAACGCGGACTGCCGCGAGGTGCCGGATTACGCCGTACTCACGTGTGTCCCGATGCTGACCACCAGATGCTTCTCCACCTGAGGGCTCGCCAGGCAGAACCAGCACTCCCCGGGGGGAAGCGCTACACAAGAATTATTTTTTTTTTTGCCAACATCAGACCCGGATGCTCACCATTTTGCCGTCAATTTATCTGATGTGACTTACGACGCTCACGAGGTCGCTTGCGTGCCGACCGGTCTCCCTCCGGCGGTCTCTTCCGGCCGCGCCCGCCGCCGCGTCCGTCCCCCCCGCTGAGGTCGAAGAAGAACTGAGGGCTCGGCTCCTGAGCGGAGGACAAGCGGGAAGAAGTCAGGGCGACGTGGTGACATAACCGGACGGCGCTCGCACCTCCTCCTCCACGCCGGCGCCCGAGCCGCTCTTCAGAGACTCCTCGTCTTTGGCGAGCCGCCTGTAGGGGTTCTCCGTCACGTCCTGCGGCTGTTTAATCAGCTCCGACGGCTCCATCGTCTTCATGGGAATGATGTTGAAGGCGTACAGGTACTGCGCGCACAAACACGTTGACACACGTGAAGCCGGCCCGCCAAACGTTTACGTTATCGAGAGCTGTGTAATATTTATTCCATTAATGTAGGGTTTTTCCCCCGCTAAAATTGGTTAATTCATTTTGTATTAAATGAATGGTAATTTGTTTTTAATTATTATTTTTTTTAAAAATATGATTCAGGATGAATGCAATCAATAAAATAGATCATTTATCATGATCTCGACATCCTTTCACCTTCTTCTTGGCGGGATTGTTGACGGTTGCCAAGGCAATGAAGCGAGTGACATGCTGAGCGGTTTCCTGGAGAACCACGTGATTCCTGGGGGGGGGGGGGGAGAAGTAGGACATCACCAGAAGAGCCATCACAATTTCGGTCTTATTGAGCTCACCTGTAAGGTAACCTTTCGTAGTGAGCGCCCTCCAGCGCGGCAAAGTGGTATCTGGGCTTCAGTTTGTCTGCCAGCTTGGCCACGGCGCCGCTTCCACAACACTTTGTATTGACTTCCTGCAACGAGCGAAACAAACAAACAAACACTGGTTTCGATTGAGTTTGTTTTGGGCCAGGCTCCAGCTTACCCGCCACCCTAACAAGGGAATGCAATATACAAAATGGACGGCCCGATGTCATTTTAACGGTTACCGGGTTGTTTGCGTAGCGCCACACCCCCCTCGGCCACTGCGACGTCAGCAGGACGTCGACGCCTCGGAACTTGCTGCTGCCGGTCAGCGGGTCCAGCAGGGCTGTCAGATCTTTGGGGCCGAAGCAGTGGGCGGGCGCCGGCTCCTGCGGGGCCTCGCGCCCGCTGACGTAGGCGATCTGGAGGCCCGACGCCGCCGTGAACACGCCGCGGCGACCTGGAGCACAGGCCCACCACCGCGTATTGGCAAACGTCCAGACCTAACCCCGAGCCTGGCGAGAGGGCCAACGTTTCTCACCCAAGTATGTGATGTTGTCAGCCAGTTCGCAGCCATCCGCGCTGGGGAATTTCTTTGCCGTTTCCTGACTTCCTGCGCCCAGGATGTACGTGTGGATGGGGGCTGAGGAAGCACAACAGTTGACATTAAATGCATTCGCTAAATGTCTAAACAAATGTACCTTTCTTTGCTCCTCTTTTGTACTGCTGCCACTCTTCCTCGGCTTCCGGTGTCGATGCAAAGAATTCTCCAACACACAGAAGAAGCTGCAGAAGAACCAAGAGCACACTTTCAACAGCTCTGAGACTGAGTGGCGCTTCGATAAAAGTATTGCAGCTCGCTCACGTCAAACTGTCCCGTCTTCTTCTGGATGCTGTGCACTCTGTTGAAGAGCGCTCCAAGCTTGCCTTCAACGTCCCCACACACCAAGCTACAAAACCGCAACTTTTACTCGAGGCATGAATTACATCGCAGGTTAAGTAAAAGGTTCGGTGGCGTTACTTACACTCTCGCCGGTTTTTCTTCCATTTCTTACTCCGATGGAAGATCACTCCACCATTAGATTTCTCAAACTTGAAGGTTCCGTACGTCTTTCGTTTCCGCTGCAAACAACAACGGAACATTCGATTTAAAAACACGCACACAACGAACGTGTTAATAAATCATGCATTCTAATTGAAATATAGGATATAAAATATCTAATATAAATATATAACTAATTCACACGTACTGCTCTTTGTATTGCATAAATGTGAGCCAAATTCTTGTTTGCAGCGGAAGATATTATCAGGCGGACAAGATGGTTGCCACGTTTGCGTTTTACGCAAATTACATTTTAATCGGCTTTTTAAAGATTTTTTTTTTCAACGTACATTGAATCTTTTCAAGTAAGAGTTGATACATGTAGTGTTATGTTAATTTAATTCGCATTGGTAGTGAGCTAAGACTCGCTATATATTGACGGGTATCTTCGATATCTGGCAACCCGCTGGCCCACATTTGGACGTCGTGCATCCTGGCACTTGCCTTCATCCTGGCAACTAGCAAGTTCCCGGACCCAAAACAGGAAGTAAGTACTTCATTCAACAGTAAAAAAAAAAAAAAAAAGAAAAAAAAAAAAAAAAAAAAGAAAAGACTTTCTGTCGCACGCCACCAGAACGTCCACCGGCTCGAATATTAATCGTTCGGTTCACGCGAGACGCCATCAGCTGCTCCGTGGGCACTAAAATGGCGGCGTAGCGTTTTCGTTTGAGCGGAGCGGGGCTAGCTCACTGGATGCTAACGATTAGCATCATAAATGTTTGTTTTGCGTTTAAATGACTGAAGAAAGCAGCTACAAAACTGTTGCCGTGTGTGCGTCGGTGTCGGTGCATTTGTGGAAAGGTCTCGACGTAGCTTTGTGTCATGCAAAACACAAAAGACAACGTCAAGTAAAACCTATGCATACATGGACTCCATAAAGTGATCAATGAAAATCGCTTTCTACTTTGTGGCGAAAACTGCTGTAAAAATAACGACTTACATGTGTTCTACCGAGTTGGCCTTTGAATGGAGTCTGTTTCAGGCCTAAACAACAGAGGGCGCCAGTGGGCAGCTTGAACATTCTGGCTGGCTGAAAAACCGCTATATAGAAAAACCATATACAAACATGTTTTTTTTCCCGTTTTACCCCTCCTACACACTTTAAATACATTTAAACTCCTTCAAATAGACTTAAACTTGTTGAAACATACTTTTGAAAGTATTCCATAGAATGTCACGAAATGGATCATTGTATAACAGTGTTAATGTTCAATTGTTTACATACACTGTTTTATTTCATGCAAACATTTGTATAGCTTTTTTTACTTTATTAATTTGTGCCATACACCAAACAAGATGCCCAGGCCTCACAGACTTACAAGGCACCAAAATACAAGACAAATAAGAGCAATTAAGACAGGAACAAATCAAATTTTGAATAGAATGTTGCTTATCGGCGGCACGGTGGCCGACTGGTTAGAGCGTCAGCCTCACAGTTCTGAGGACCCGGGTTCAATCCCCGGCCCCGCCTGTGTGGAGTTTGCATGTTCTCCCCGTGCCTGCGTGGGTTTTCTCCGGGCACTCCGGTTTCCTCCCACATCCCAAAAACATGCATGAATTGGAGACTCTAAATTGCCCGTAGGCATGACTGTGAGTGTGAATGGTTGTTTGTTCCTATGTGCCCTGCGATTGGCTGGCAACCAGTTCAGGGTGTACCCCGCCTCCTGCCCGATGACAGCTGGGATAGGCTCCAGCACGCCCGCGACCCTAGTGAGGAGAAGCGGCTCAGAAAATGGATGGATGGATGTTGCTTATCGGCTAATAGACCTTCCAGTCCTTATTAAACATCAACTTAAGTCAAACATAACGCGTCCTCTTCCACAGTTGAAAGCATGCAAGATGAAAAGCTTTTTGTGTAAAGAACAATTTGGGTCTTTCTTCTTCTGACATAGAAAATATGACATCTTACATTGTGATGCATAGAAACAATATGTATATTTTACTCTTTCAAACAAATTGTATTAACAATGTACCCATTATTTAACAATAATCTCTGTCCTGCATGTGTGTTGACATTACTTGTAGCGCAGGCGTGCGATGAGCGCGGCGGCAGAAGAGCAGGACGGCTCCGCGCCGGAGACGCTCAAGTCGCTCACACTGACGCAGGACAGCGACGCCAGCGTCGTACTGCGTTGCCCCGCCGGCGCTGCGCCGCCGCCCTCGCCCTCACATGCACGACAGCACGGCGCTCACGTGCGCATGCGTGCAGATGAAGAGGGCGAGCCGCCGACCAAGAAAGCGCGCGCCTCGCCGGAAGGTTCCGACGCGTCCTTTTCTCTCATCGCGATGCCGGGTGAGTGAGATGCTGCGCGGACGTCAGACACGATGACGGCTGGCGACAACATGTCTGGACACGATGCGAGTAGATCTACAGTGAATAGGCAAAAGCAGAAGATTCATCCACGTGTTGTAAACTTTGGATTTATGGTCAACTCATTTTCACATTTACCTGTAAAGAAAATAAGTGACACCAAGCCGTTGTCTCCCCTCAGCGGCCCAGACCCGCAAGAGTTTCGAGGTTACCATGACGACAACGGCGCCGGACGACACCGCGGCTCAGGAGGGCGTGGCGCAGATTCAGGTCGGGTCGTTAACATCCTGCGATTTCCGCACCCGACTCACAGTTGCGCGCTGGCGTGCCTGCAGGTCCTGTGCGACGACAGCGGCGCCGCTCTGTCGCCCGACGACAAGGCGGAAGTGTCGGCCGTCAGTCAGGCCTGGTTCACCACCAAAGAAGACAAAGACACGCTCGCCAACAAAGGTAACGACGCCATTCGGAGGGCGAGCGGGACGTGTCGGCCGGCGGTTGGTAAACCTTTTGGATCCAGCCATCCAGTCACAGATGCAACGTTTTTGTTTTTGTTAATCTGTCCTCCATTATTTGCTGTTTTTGCGCTCCATCTTGTGGCATCTTGGTGTCAAGGAACTACGTCGAAGGGAGTTGAGGAGCTTCATTTCATTTCATTTTAGTGCTTGGTCCCTATTCCCTGCAAATAAGGCCATGTCATCCCCAAAAAGATTTGTAATAGCCTGTCGATGCCAAAAGACAGCATCAAAGCACTACGTTTGTCTCAATGAAGCTCCTCAATTCACTTGAGCAGAGTTCCTTGGCACCAAGATGCCACAAGATGTGGTGCCAAAGCAATACTTATATTTAAGGATACATCACACTCGACTACATCAAGTCAAAACTGATTTTGCGGACCCCTGGCGGTTCCGGGGACCCCAGTTTGAGAAGCGGTGTAGGCAATGAGTTGGACGAGCGTTTTTCTTTCCTTCCTGTCAGGTCACAAGTGGAAACAAGGAATGTGGTCCAAAGAGGAGGTCGACATTCTCATGAGCAACATCCAACAATACGTCAAGGTCGCTCGACGGGATTTCATCATTTGATCGACGGCAGCCAAGACACCAACGTTCACTCGTTTGTGTGTGTGTGCGTGCATGCGCTCGCGGGTGTGCGTGCAGGGTCGCGGCATCGAGGACCCGGCCGAAATTATCTTCGAGATGTCCAAAGAGGAGCGCAAAGACTTTTACCGCTCGGTGGCGTTGGGTCTCAACAGGCCGCTCTTCGCCGTCTACAGACGAGTCCTGCGCATGTACGACAACCGCAACCACGTCGGCAAGTGAGTGAGGAAGACCACTGTGACGTCGTGATGAAGGTGCGCACTGATATCTGGTGCGTGTGTGTGTGTGTGTGTGTGTGTGGTCAGGTACACCCCAGGAGAGATTGAGAAGTTGAAAGGGTAAGTAGCTCTCTTCTGTCGTCATCTTCCTCCATTCAAGTTTGATTTTACAGGATGAAAATTAAAATGTTACAAAATCAACGAATACAATGAGTTGAAATAAAAAAATAATTCACTTGTTAAAATAGGACTTTCCTCCCTCGTCAGTTTTGACCTTAATATTGTTTCTCAACTTTATTTTCATAAAAAAAAAAAAATCTTGATAAAAATGACTTTATTGTCATATCATTTCAACTTTTTTTCCTTAAAAAAATATTCATTTGTTATCATAACATTAGATTTTTTTTTTCTTCTGCAAATATTTAATTCCAAGGGCATGTAGGTGTTTTTTTGTTAAATTGGCGTGAGAATTATGAGCAGCTCCTCGCGATAATTTCGAGAAGCCTGACCTGACCTGTCGCTGACCCGCGAAATGTTCAGGCTGAGGGATCGCCACGGCAACGACTGGGCGACCATCGGCGCGGCGCTGGGCCGCAGCGCCTCGTCCGTCAAGGACCGCTGTCGGCTGATGAAGGACACGTGCAACACGGGTACGAAGCCACAAGCTCACTGAATCGGCTTATCGGTCCACATATTCAGCGCACTAGTAGAACATCAAGGGAGCACTAGCAGAACGGCTATGTCTTACCAAGTAACATTTTTTCCACTACTCTACGACATTGCTGTGCACTAGTAGAACAACTACATCTTACTGGTGAGGCAAAACTGCGCTATTTGACCACTGCATGCTACTAGTACAGTGAAGCTCGTTATTTGCTGGAGAATCGTTGAGAGTTTTGAAAATACGCAAGTAACTAAAAAAAATAAAACAATTATAATTGCCAGGAATGCCACAAAATGGTGGAAAAGCGTTGCTTTTGTCAAAATGAAACTCCTAAACTCACCTCGATAGTTCCTTGGCAATAAGATAGCGGAAAAGGACTACTTTTGTCTAAATGAAGCTCCTCAACTGACTTTCTAGTTCCTTGTCACCAAGATGGCGCTTTGACCTTAGCACAAAAATATGCAAGGTTTCACTGTACTAGTGACATTATAAAATTTGACTACTTAACATCTGGCACTTCACTAGTAGCACACACATGTACTGCCCAGTCTTGGCTCACCAGTAACATGCAGTTGCTGTTCACGTGCACAGTCATCCTTCTACTAGTTCTACTAGCAGTAATGTCATACAGGAGTAAAAGGCAGTTGTGTGTGTGGGGGGGGGGACCTTACTCGTAAGACAGGGGTTTTACTAGTGAGCTGAATTGTCTACTACTGCTGTGTACTAGTACACAGAGCTGAAGCTGATGCGGAATAAATGCCGGAAGGGTTTTGCGCAGGCAAGTGGAGCGAGGAGGAGGAGCGTCTTCTGGCCGAGGCGGTGTACGAGATGGCGGGCGTGTCTCCGGGCTCGGCGGTGACGGGGGGCGTGTCCTGGGCCTCGGTGGCCAATCGGGTGGCCACGCGCTCGGAGAAGCAGTGCCGCTCCAAGTGGCTCAACTACCTCAACTGGAAGCACAGCGGCGGCACCGAATGGACCAAGGACGACGACCTCCACCTCACCCGCAGGTCAACGAGATGAAGTATCAAAAAAAATCGAGGCGCGGTTACGCTTGTTGTTCTTTGCCAAGATATTTCTCGTTCCCAGGATTTTGGAGCTGGACGTGAAAGAAGAGAACGAAATCAAGTGGGAAGATCTGGCGGGCGGCTGGAGCAGCGTGCGCTCGCCTCAGTGGCTGCGCTCCAAGTGGTGGAGCATCAAGAGACAAGTGGCCAATCACAAGGGGATCCCGTTCCCGGGTGAGCAAGTCAATTGTTCGTCCAGAGCCGCGTTCCCAACCCTCACTGAGCCAAGACACGCCCCTAAAATGTTTACAATCTGTAAATATTCCCCAAAACTTGATCCTAAAAGACTCAAAAGGCTTATTTTAAAACATTACCCAAGCACTAACATCGAGCAAAAGTGATTTGTACGTCAAAGATGCTTGTAGGGTTGTGTATTGTTAAAGTAATGCACAATTCAATTTAGATTATTTTGCATGCGATTCAATTCAAATTTGCAAATCACATACCTAGCGCCCCCAACTGGCTAAGAGGTGTATTGTATTGAATGGCAATTGAGGGGGACTATCGCAATGCATTAATAATCGATATTTTTACCCACCTCTAATTACTAGCCGTTGCTTGGTTGATTATTTTTCTTTATTTTTTAGCTTTGGTCTTGCCAGCCAAAATTTTATTGACGAGATCTTCAGATACGCCACCGCTTGAGTGAAGTGGGGCGGGGGGGGGGGGGGGGGGGGCGCAACAGTCGCCAATGCACACAAATACATTTTTAAATAAACATTTATTGGGCTTTTTAATGAACTATATAGAAAAGTACTTGCATGCCGACGTGTGCGCGTCTGTGTGTTTCCAGTGCTGCTCAAGGCGCTCCACGAGGTGATGATGTCATCCTCGCAGTCGGCGGGCGGATCGTGCAGCCCGTCCTCCGTCTCCTCGCTGCAGATCCGCGTGGGCCGATTGGAGGAAAGCGGTGGCGGCTCGGCGGCGCTGCAGATCCCGCTGCAGATCGCGCACCTGGGTGAGATTCGGCGCATCGTTTGGGGCCAGTTGTTTGAACTCTGACCTTTGAGTCGCTTGCGTCGTGATCTTCAGACTCTTCGGCGGCCGGCGGCGAGGTTGACACAATCACGCTGAACGCCGGCGCGCTACAGGCCTTTGAGATTATTCCGGTAAGTGAAGCTGAACGCTGGCAATATGTTCCAATATGGATTTTTGGAGGCCGATTGTGATATTTTGCAGAATGAAATTCCAATAACCGATTAATAATAAAAAAAAAATAATTATGAACGTAATAACTTATTTTTGCTGCGATTGGCTGGCGACCGGTTCCTGGTGTACCCCGCCTCCCGCCCGAAGGTACCTGGGATAGGCTCCAGAGGACCACTGCCCTAGTGAGGATAAGTGGTAAAGAAAATGGATGGTCCCCTAATGCTAACAACCATAAAGATGAATTACAGGCAGAACATTTGACTGTTTTACAGTGCTTTGTCCTTTAGTATTAACTTGATAAAAGAGAAAATTTGTTTTTGTTTATTTGAACGTCATTATCTTTTGTTTTATAATGTAATGTGTGAATATATATATATATATATATATATGTGTGTATATATTAACTACAAAAATCTGCGTAATATTTGAAAAGAGATCATATCAACCGATGAAATAAACCGATGAATCTGTCGGGCCCTAAAGTTCACTTCAATCCGGTGTGCAGCTCGCCTAACTGATGATGATGATGATGATGATGATGATGATCGACGGATGATGCTATTTTGTTTTTGCCGTCAGTCATTTCAGCTGCAGCCCACCAGCACGCCGGGCACGTACTTGCTTCAGACCACGTCCAGCCAGGGTCTGCCCCTCAGCCTGGCCAGTAACAACACAGTTACCTTGACGACGAGCTCCTCCTCCGCATCCCACGAGCACATCATCTTTCACAGCCTGGCGGTGCGTCCAAACTGCTTCCAGCGTTTTCGCTTGTTTTAAGACTGAAACATTAAAGGGTCAAATTAAGTTTAGCTGTAAAGGTTATAGTGCATTTCAGGTTCATCCTGACATTTCACCCAAAAACCAAATACCCAAAACATTTTGTCAGTAGTGTACATACAGTATATATTCTTTAATGTAAACAATTTTGTAGACGGACAGCCTGTGCGCCAGCGATGGCGTCATCATCCAGACGGTGGCGTCAGAGTCGCTGATCGTGGAGACAGAGGGACGGCGGCAGGAGGAACGTCTCGACACTTCGGGTCTTCTGGAACATTCGGAAAAAGACAGTGAGGAGCCAACGACGGACGGCTTCACTGACAAGGTGCCCGCAGTGTTCAAAACGTTATTGAGATGTTGACTCAAGACATTTGAGACGTGAGCTCAGTCAGTGATTCCCAAACACTCTCTCATTGTTCTCATGAATTACTATTTATTAGAAATAATGTTAATGTAATAATTAAATGTCCTACCTCTAAATGACACAAGGTCCAATGAACCTCTTTATCCACCTGATGCCATTCAGAGATCATTCTTTGAGTAGCTGTAGTTTTTGTCCATTTTTTTTTGGGGTGGTGCGCCATCCTAAATTACGAGAGCACTGCAAATGTTTCTGAAATCACCAGCTTTACAAAAGACTGTCATTCCTATCCAGTGTTTCTTGAATTCAAACACAGACCATTTTCTACTGCATAAGTTACTGAGGAGGCCCTGAAGCAAATCTTTTTAAAGTGTTTCAAAAAAAATTAATAATAATAAACATTGCTGTGGTTGTAACTATCCTCTTGCAGTAGGACCAACTGGATGGCAAAAACAGTGCTACTAGTACATCAAAAGTAATGAACAACTATTGACCATGCAATGAAAAGGGAAAGGATTCAATTCTTGAATTATGAAGTTGATTCAAACTTTTGCATTATTTGATGTCTGAGAACACTGGACCTTTTGGTATTGAGCTTTTTAAAAAATATATTTTCTGCAAATAAATGCTCAACATTATTTGTATTTGGGAGTTACGTTCTCACTCGTTTAGTAGAAGAAAACAATGTTGCTTTTACTAAATCTGAGAAACTGATAATTTTTCATTTTTTCCAGTGCTGTTTGTGTTTATGGGCTCAATAAATATTAGGAAAATCAGATTCTTCCTAATCTAAGATTTTGTTGATTAGCAGCTTACTTCGCCCGCAGCCGAGGTGCATTCTGGGATAGCCGCTGGCGGCGCCGTCCTGATCGTGTCCCCTCCCAATGTGGGCGGCACGCTGACAGGTGACGCCCGCGACGCGACACGCGATCGGCGGGTCCAGGTCTTGCCACTTGACGCTTCTGTCTTTTGTCCTCAGATCCCATCTTGGAGAACCAGGATGGGTGCGACTAGGACCAGGAGCTTGGGAAGTCAGGCTTGTTTTTTTTTTTTTTTTTTTTTTTTAAATATATGAAGACTTTTTACAAGTGCCAATTTTTCAAAATGACGACAACATTTCTGGGCTTGTGATGGGATGAAGAAGAAATGGTGACTCGGTTGAGTTCAGGTTTCAGGTTATTTATTTCGTCAAATATTAAATAAAAACAAAACGAAAACATGGCTTTGACAATCCTAAAGTCGTCGTGAGCTTTTACTCTTCGGGCTCATTTTCTCGTGTGGGAACAGAGAAAACGCTAAAAGTGTCAAATGTAAAAAATAAAACTCCTTTGTGGTGTTTTGGTTGGAGCACATAAGCGCAAGAAGTGTTTAGTCATAGTTGGAAGTGCTGAGGTACGCGTGTTTTCTCCATTCTTCTCGACAACCTATCACAAGGCTCTGTGTACCTTTTGACGAGAGCTTGCGATTAGTAGTGCGAACACGTCGCCCTGCTAAGCTACCTGGAATGTGCGGAAAGAGTTTACATTTGGCATAGAAGAAAATAAAGTCGCATAATTATGTTCGCCTTGGGCTCTGTGCCACGGAAAACCGTTTCAGCATTTTTCTTATCCTTGATATCCAGCTTCATCTATGTACTAGTATGTTCTTTGTCCTCACTAGTAAGACAATGCAGCGCACTAGTAGACCGATTGTCTTGTAGTTTTGTACTGTATGGCATTTCTGTAGACTACAATAGTAGGACAGCCTTTGGCATACTAGTAGGACAACTACATGCTATTAGTGAGGCAAAACTATGGACTGGTGGACATCTGCGCACTACTAGTACAAGTAAGAAAACGCTAGGTGTTAACTCATTGAATTTTATGTCAGTAGTGGTACAGTAGTTTTCCTGCTCTTGAGGACAAAGAGCCTACTAGTGAAGCTGGAAATCAGCATCATGAAAAGCCTCACTAGTAAGACAAATCTAGCGCACTAGTAGAACAACTGTCTTCCATATAACATGCTTTCCACTACCCTAGGACATTTCTGTACACTTGTAAGACAACTTTGGCATAATAGTAGAACTACATGTTGATTGTGAGGCAAAACTACTAGTAGACATTTTAGTGCTACTAGTAGAGTGCAGGTGGGTACTAGTGTGTAACATGACTAGTGTTTCTGTTGCAGCACTTTAGTTTACTCGTAATGTTTAAATGCATATTAGCAGGTCAAAAGTGTCACTAGTAGTGGATTTTTCTCTCTTTCTTCTTTTTTGTAAGACTGTCGTTCTACTATGGTGCTAAAATGTCTTACTAGTGAGGACAACGAGTGAACTAGTACCTAAGATGGCTATCAAGAATATGGGTTAAATGCTGAACCGCTTTCCATACTGTGTCCCCTCCTACAATTGTGGCTGCCGTCGCCATGGTAACGACAAGCCCAAAAAGCCACAGAGTGAAAGGGCTGGCTTCATTGTGTCGTTTGTGAGGCTCATCAGACAAACGACAAACAGCTGCGGGACAGGAGTGCTTTTATGTCTCGCTTTCCCAGTGTGTAAACACGTCCGGTCCGGTCCAACGAGAGGTCCCGTCCGTCCGGCGCGCCTCGCGGTCCCGGCGCACGTCGACGGCTCACCTGACGTCGTGGAAGTAGAGGTTGGCACACAGACACAGCAACACGATGGACGCCAGCTTGTAGTAGATCAGGTTACGGAATTTGGGCTCCAGGTCGCCTTGGCGGTACCAGAAGATCTGAGAGGAAAGGAGCAAATGAACCGTTTTGTTTTCGGAACTGACAAAGAGGGTTTTTGCGTGCGTACCAACAATATGGCGGATCCGCAGGCGAGCAGGATGCAAACGGCGAAGAAAACGTTGAGCGGGCGCGGAGGCAACGAAGGGAACACGAAGGAGCTGATGACGGTCACCTGCAAGGTAAACGCATCAGTCGATCACGTCATCATTCACTGCATCCGGCAAGTCTTCGGGGCGCGTTACGGCCTGAGTTCCAAAAGAAACAAATCCAAACTTATCATAAAGAAGAATGGATTCAATTCATCTTTTTCTTACAGCTGTAAGACCGATGTGGAAAAAGTGAAGTGTTCACGAGGCTTCACCTATACAGATGTTTAGAATTTTGACGATAGTGTATAACAAAGTACAACGTAGCGTTATACAGAGCAGCCCTTCTCAAGCATTTTAACCCAAGTACTACTTAAAAAAAATGCTTAGCTCTCAAAGTACTGCCATTATAGTGAACATTACAATACAGTTGCATTGTAGGCTTAAATGCTAATATGCTTTTATTAAGACATTTTGCACATAAAAGTGTAAAAAAAAAAAAAATGCGCCTAAATAACTGTTCAAAAACAAACCGATACAACTGAAATGTATTGAAAAAATGTGCTCGACTGGATGAAAAAAAAAAAAAAAAGTTCAAGCCCCTCCAGCATGATGCCGTTTGAACATTACCACTGTGCTGAAATGTAGTAACAAAAAAGTACAAAGCAAAACTATGGAAATAAATGTTTAAAGATTCTATTAACATATTTATAGGAGAAAAATATTTTTGGGACCAATTATGTGAAATTGGATCACTTCCCTGACGATCTCGAAATTTAAAATCTTTGTCATATTAAAAAATGCCTTACTATAAATCACTATGTTTAAAAAAAACAACAAAAAACTGTCAAATGTAGTGAGGCCTAATCTTAGGAATACAAAGTGCTGACTCAAGTGTTTTAGGAATAAAAAACAGCTGAGTGGATGTTAAGACAAATAGCTGACACTCACAAAACCACACGCACGCACACACGGCGATGCGCACATACCAGCACAACAAGAGACGTAAATCCTCCCACTGCCAAGTTGATAATGCGATCCTGGGACAAAAAAAAATAACTTGGATCACGTGATGAACATCAAATCATTCAGCATTTCCATGGCAACACATGACTACATGGAGAAAAAGAATATAGGCCTGTGAGTATTTTTTATAGTCTGTCTCCATGTGTTGCTGCACCATTTGTGTTAAAATTTTATAACACCGTGTCATTGATGCTTTTCGCTAGTCCATGTATGGCGTGTTAGCATTAAGCTAACAGGACTTTGCTGAGGCCAAGCTATTCAACATTTCTTCCCATGGAAATTGACTGGAAAGTCAGCGAGCGCCATCCTACCCGTGCCGACGTCTCCCCGAACAGAGGTCTGTTGTCCAGGCCGTTGGTGCCGTACGTCCTACTGCCGAACTCGTCCATGGCTCGCACGTACGCCACTCAGCAGCGCCACCACCTGGACGCACTGGGCCAGTGTCGCATGCTAGCCCCGGCTTCCTAGCGTCCTGCCATGTCGTCGAGGGGCCGATGGGACATTTGGGAGTTTGCAACGACACTTTAGTCTGTGCAAGAAACGCAAAAGTTATGATTTTTGGTCATGTCACAAATGTGTTAGGCTCATATACAGTGGTATTCAGTGATGTATAAAATTTTGCGAGAAAAGTGATTTGAATGCCTGACTTCCTCTTTTTTGTCATGTGTTGATGCGGCGGAAAGAGGAAGTTGAAAGTGCAACAAATCTGGACTGTGAACGTTTAAAAGTGAACACGCACACCGCTTGTCATTGTGAGTCACAAGGCAGGAGGAATGGAATCAAAAGCCTTGGAAAACAAGAGGGCAATTATAAAAACAGCAGCTTAAGGGCCCACAAAGCGCATTCCTCCTTGGACTTGTGATGCTCAAGCTGCTTTAGGAAACCTGGCCGCTAACTTATATTCGCAACTTAAAACAAGCATTCATAGAACAAATTGAAATAAAATACTACACTTGGACAACAATTCATAGGCAAATGCGAGGGCAGTGATTTGTAAGTGCAAATCAATTGTGGACTTGCGCCGTTGGTTTCCAGAGCGATCAGCACATATTTATACGATTATATATGTATATGAATGTGCACACAGCTCTTGTCATTGCCCTGTGATTGGGTGGCGAGCAGTCTATTGTTTGTCTAGAAGTGTCAGTCAAGGCTGTAGCCGGCGTGTGCCATACTACGGACAACACTGACTGGACTCTTGCAGGACCCAATCAGACGCCTGCACACAACAAACGGGGGGTACGTGTGCGTGCTATGACTTGCGCTGATGTATTGACCTTTGACTTGATGCGTTGACAAGTGTCAGTAAACCGGAAGTGGACGCCTTCAACGACGCGAAGCAAACACAACGTTGTCGTCAAGAAACTGTTAGCTGCCCGTGCTAACGTCAGCTTTACGAGGCTATAATTCCGGCGAGCGAGGCTAAGCTAACGACGCTAACAACTCAGTGCGTGTGGTCAAAGGATCATTTTGAGGAGAAATAAACACCAGCATATTGTTGAAAGACGAATGAAAATACTTGCCTTACTTACTGAGCGTCACCACGAATGGAAAGTAAACTTTACACAAACGCAAATCCACACAGAAAGGCTCGATGAGGATTTAAAGGCAGGGACTTCCAGTCCGAGCAGTTAAAGGGGATTGGCCGCGTGAGTGAGCCGACAATACAACCGACCTTTCAAGACAAAAAAAAAAAAAAAAAAAAAAAGGTAACATTGTAAGGAACAAATCATTCCTGACTTCATTGGGGAGAAGAAACTAACACATTATTGCTGGCTCTATGAAAAATAAAATGGCAAAAACAAATGAGCAAAGACTTCTTGACTCTTATTTATAAAAAAAAAAAAAAAAAAAAACGAGTAGATCATTGCAGATTCCATCGAGGAAACCGTCAAAATAAGGAGATAGCAATCCAGACTTCATTGGGAAAACATAAAACAAATCACTCCAGAGTTACTTGGAAAAACATTTAAAAATAAGAACTGTTCCACAATGCGCTTAAAACACACAATTCAACACAACTAAAATAGTAAACTATTCCTGACTCCATTAAAAAATAAAAAATAAAAACTTCACAAATAAATCAGATTCCAATAAAAAAAAAAAAAACATGCGAATCACTGCAGATTTAATTGAACAGTCAAAATAAGTCATAAAAATACGCAAATACGAACAAACCATTTCAGACTCCCATTAAAAACCAAACATCCAAAATAAACATCACCCGCCACTTCTCCATTGTTCACATTCTCATCTGCACATTTTATTTGATATACATTTGCCACTAATGCTGCTGCTCATTTTAATGTACAGTATTTGTTGGATTTTTGTGTGTCTGTTTGCCCATACAGTAAATGGCACATTATCCAAGCAAATGTGTGTCCGGTATTGGGGTTCCTCACCTTTGCTTTCGTGCAGGTTGTCGTCGTCAGTCGGCTTTCTATTTGTGGTCCAGTATTTGTCAAAACGGTGACGGATAAAAGCGGACACTACGAAGACTCTCGGCACGGTGGTGGAGAAGCGTCAGCCGTGGATGGATGTCAGTGAGTCGTCATATGAGCGTCACAAGGGAGGCCAGAAAAACTCCCATTTGGATCAATTAGCGACTATAATCAATCTTGTCACATATGCAAGACAATTTCAGCATTTATTCCACATGTCCTACGAGTTCGCTGAACTGTCCATGTACTCGTCCGCACTTTCTCCTAAGACAATTCAGCACACGAGAAGAACTACATGTAACGAGGAAAAGTTGGCAAGTAGCGAACAGTTTTGGCTCACTCGAAGTTTCGATGTTTCCCAATTCGCCCTAGTCATTTTACTAGTGTGCTGAATTGTCTTACTAGTGAGAACAAAGAGCATCCTCGTCAGGAAAATGGGGTTTGCATACAGGTCAAGAGTTTTGAACGTGAGTCACGTAAATGATGCAAAAAGTGAATAAAACGAGAGCAAGTCAGTAACAGAAGACTTTTGACTTTGCAGTCGTCGCCGTTGTGGAACTTTCTGCTCTGGCCGTAGTAGTTTTAGGTGTCGTCGCGACGCTGGAGCTTCTTCACAAAGCCGCTTTCGGGCCACTTCTCCACCTGACAAACAACACGTCACGTATATATCATCGTTGTTTTCATCGTCGTATAATTCCTCCGTTCAGGACAGTGGGAGATGTGCACCCACTGTGAATGCAAGTATATTAAGGGATACAAGTGAATAAGAAAATAAATTCAGTACGTCGTATGGTCCACATCCCTTTGGTTGACTCCATCTAGCTCGATGCACCTTGACAAAAACCCACAAACTTGGTTGGAGTGCTGGGGCTTCTCTCTGCGGCGTGTCTGCTGCTTCGATGATCTTTTAAACCTGCAGAGAAAAATACTCGGCTGCGTGTGAGATAGTGAACAGATACTTTGCAGCTTCTCGAGCCTGCAACACAACCTGAAGCTGGTCATCTTCGACATTCTTTGTTGTTTGCTTCATCTTCTTTGTCATCTTCGCCTTTCTTTGTCCTTCATCTCCGTCGTCCTCTTTTTCATCTTTGTTGTCTTCGTCATCTTCTTTGTCGTCGTCTTCATTGTTTCTCCGTCTTCTTCATCCTGTCTTGTTTTTTCATCTTTGTCGTCTTCGACTTCCTCATCTTTGATTTCGTCTTCATCTTTGTCATCTTGACTTCGATGACATCATCTTCGTCTTCATTGTTGTCTTCGTTTTCATCTTAATTTTCTTTGTCGTTGTCTTCTTGGTCTTCTTTGTCTTCATTATCGTCTTCGACATAATGCTTGTCTTCGTCTGCTTCATCTTCTTCGTCTTCTCCATTTTCGTCATCTTCATTTTCTTTGTCTTAGTCTTCTCGTTGTTGCCTTCTTCATAGTTTTCTACCATGTCTTCTTCCTCTTCTGTGTCTTTTTCATCTTTGTTTTCTTCGTTGTCGTCTTTGTCTTCATCTTCATAGTTTCTTCTTCACGTCTTTTATTGTCGTCTTCTACTTCGTCGTCTTTATCGTCTCCGTCGTCTTCTTCTTTATACTTGTCTTCGTTGCCGTATACTTCCCTCTTAGTTGTCTCGGTCTTTGTCGTCTTCATCATACACTTCTCCATTGTCTGTCTTCTTTGTCGTCAGCATCTAATTATTTTTCTTTTGTAGTCGTTTCCCTCGTCATCTTGTCGTCTTTTTCGTTTTGTGCGTCTTAGTCTCCTTACTCATTTTCATCGTAGTATTAGTTTTTTTTTTTTTTTTTTTGTCGTCGTCTCCCATCTTTTTGTTCATCGACATTTTCGTCATCTCCGTCTTAATCTCCTTTATCTTTGCTCTTCATCTTTTACAACTAGTTATTCTTGTCTCATACATGCGTCCAATAATCTCACAACAGAATCTCAACGTAACCAATTTCCCTGATTCTTTTTCAACTTCTCTAAACTACTCGTATACAGTAAAATTGTTTGAGCAGCCATACGAAAATATCTCCCTACCAGTCCACACTCAAAGTTAATTTGAAATATGATCGATGTGCTGAGTTCGATAAAACATGTTCTGCTCAGCTTTTTTTAATGACGGCCCTCGTTGAGTGTGGATGCTGCATTCGGGAAGCAGGAAACATGAAATGTGAAAGCAAATGTCAATTTTCGGTGGTGGTGACCCATCAACTGACTACAAATTGATTTACTTTACGCAATTCATGCAGCAGCCAGTAGCTGGACTTATCTGCTTTTTTTTACAGGCAATATTGACATATTTCAAAAGCTGTTTGTCTCAATTAATACTCCCACTTTCAGTCAATGGTTTTACTCATGCCATTTACATTTATGTATTTTTTTTGGGTCAGATTTTGACTAACAGCTAGCACAATAATGTAAGTTGTGCTGATGTCTTGTTGAAAGTCCAATAAACATCACTCCAATGTGATTTGGTCGACAGGTTGATCAACAACAACGAACAATTGGAGCACAGAAAGTTTATAGTCCAGATTTTAACGCCGAACCACAAAACAGTAAGGCAGACGTATTAAGCCCCTTCTTTCACAGTGCTGCCTGATGAAATAATTTTGTAAAACTGCAAGAAAATGTCAGCTGATGACAACACAGCGGCCCCAAGTGTCCCTCCTGAGCTTGAACTCTAAAAATAGAGCAGGGCCAGCCCTGCCCCCGGGGTCGCCGACGGTCCAATGAGCTGGCGGCTGGCTATCAGTGTGCCTGTTATTATGGTCTGGGAGGAACATTCCAGGGAGTCCTTCACACCGAAGCACGCGCTCGCTACCTCGGCGGAGGCTCGTCTCGTGCCACATTTGCGCTGGTTTGGCGCATTCTCCAGGCTGCGCGGAGGACACCAACCACTAGCACCACCATGATGCAGCTCCACAAGTTTGTGGCGGACGATGATCCGGAAGATGAGCAGGAAGCGGAGGAGATGCCCGCCACAGAGAAGGACCTGGCTGAGGACGCTCCCTGGAAGAAGATCCAGCAGAACACATTCACGCGGTGGTGCAACGAGCACCTGAAGAGCGTCCACAAGCGCATGCTGGACCTGCAGAAGGACCTGGCAGATGGCCTGAGGCTCATCGCACTGCTAGAGGTCCTGAGCCAAAAGAACATGTACCGCAAGTACCACACCAGGCCCAACTTCCGCCAGATGAAGCTGGAGAATGTGTCTGTGGCACTGGAGTTCCTGGAACGTGAACACATTCGCCTGGTGTCCATCGGTGAGTGTGGGTTTGGGAGGAATGTTGCCAAACCGGTAGCCCCACAGCCGCAGACCCCAAACACATTTTTAATTGATTGCACGTTTTCAACTTCATTTCAAAACGTACGCTTAAATCCTAACATGGCATTGTGGGGGTGGGCCTCTGTTTTCCGGGGGTGGGGGGGTGGGGGTCCTGATTGACAGAGCGACAGCTGAGTTCTCCCCCCCACCCCCCCTGCCCCCAACTCAAAATAGAAGCACACGACTCTTTTAGGCTTTACGATGCCATACACCATAACATAACACATAGATCACAATATTATTTTCATGCATCTCACATATACTACCAATCAAAATTTGGACACGCTGTCATTAGGGAAAGCCATTCGAGCATTTATTCCAATTTGGAACACTAGTAGAATGACAAGAGTACACTCGTAAAACAACTGTGTGTTACTAGTAAACTACTGCGCTACCCTGGTCGCACTTATATGCCCAACTATATGCATTTGAAACACACTAGGCTACTAGTACAATCCTTGTCCTCACCAGAAAGATAATTCAATACATTACGAAAAAGACAAGGGTGCACTCGTGGTATGATTTTGTGCTACGAGTAACATTTACCCACTACTACTGCTACTTTTGACCAACTAGTACGTAATTGAACCTGATTCGTAAACTCCTGTGTCACACAACTAGCCCCAATTAGTAGCCATGCGTCATGCATTAGTAAACTCCTGTTGAATAAATGCTGAAACGGATGTACGGAAAAAGCCTTTATTCAGTATCCTTGATATTCAGCATAAGGTCCATGCACAAATGTGAGTTACTAAAAGGATAATTTCATTAATAGTGTGGCAAAATTGTAACACTACAAATGTAGCTCAATATGACGGAGTAAAAGACTTCCTTCACAAAAATACTCAAGTAAAACGCATGTTGGATAAAACACTATTCATACAAGCACACTTTATCCATAACTAGTGCACTTTGTTACCACATGACCAACAACCTCTTCAGCTGTTCGCTCTAAACAACTGTGAACACAACACACAAATGCGCTGCCATTTTACTGGACTTTGGTGTCTTTTATAGCTGACGGCTGTGTTAACGTGTAATAAGGTGAATGAATGGTTTCATGACTGCATGATGTCATTGCGTCACACTGAAGTCATACTGGTGGAATGGTCATCGAGCTTTGGGTCGAGGGATGCCGGTTATTTTGAGTCAAAATTGGCTCAAAGTGGGTCCAAGCCTCATTGTGGGCATGCGATGATAATTTCATCCTGCGGGGGGCAGCCAGGTGCCAACAAGCCAAACAAATAGTTTCCCTGTGTGCTCATCTGTCCCATTTCCTGCTTGTCATGGAACGCTTTCCCTCCAACATCACACGATTTGTGTTTGTCCTGTTGCCATGGGTAACGGGGGTTTGTGTGGAACAAAGAAGTCTTTTGAGTGAGCCAAAATGAAGAATCCTTTAGACTTTTAATGGAGCAGAAAGAAGTCAAAAGGAAGACAGGCATTCAAATCCAGGAAGAGCAAAGTCTAAATAAGGGGTGGAAACTTCACCTGGGTGAATATGCTAATGACGAGCCGCTGGTTAAAAAGATTTTTTTAATTAATTTTTCAGGATTTTGTCTATACCTTTTCACAAAGATGTCCCACATATTTCCAGTTGCTAAGAGCTCAGGTGACACCATTAGTAAACAAACCCATCCAGGTGTATTGACCAGGCAAAGAAATTGAGAAACGAGGCTAAAATGCCTTGAATGATGATTTTAGCCTTCATAGTTTGAATGTGTGAAGTGTCAGACTAAAAGATGTTACTTGAGGTAAATTGCTTGGAAGGGAGATGGAACGCTGCATGTAATTTAAATTTGAACAGATAAGTTGATTTAAAAAAAAAAAAAAAAAAAAAGTATATAGTTAACATGAAAATTGAGGGACTGGCTAATTAATTGACTTTTCTGTTGTTTGGATTAATGGCAGAGACAAGCTCTTCTGACGCTGAAATGACAGCTTGTTGTTTTGCTAAAGACAAAGACAACTGAACCAGATTTTTTTTTATACGCGTGATAAGATACCTTCTACAAACCTGAGGTTTTGGTTCCCAAATTGTCCCTTTAGAAGTGGCTACTCCACTACTGTCTTGTGATCTTCTCTTTGGACAACAATTTCCAACGTTCACTCCATTTGTCCTCCCTCCTTACCCACAGATTCTGTTGGACTACTATTGTTTTTTTTAAATGGTAATCTGAAAAAAGTAAACCTTTTGTCATGGTTTCAGTTCAAGTCAGCGGTAGCAGTTCACTTTTCTTAAATGCTCGATGTACTACACCAACGCCAGATTCAAAAGCCATTGTGGATGGGAACCTGAAGCTGATCCTGGGCCTGATCTGGACGCTGATCCTGCACTACTCCATCTCCATGCCCATGTGGGAGGACGAGGACGACGAGGACGCAAGGAAACTGACGCCCAAGCAGCGTCTTCTGGGCTGGATCCAAAACAAGGTGCCCCAGATGCCCATCACCAACTTCCACCGTGATTGGAGGGACGGCAAGGCCCTGGGAGCCCTGGTGGACAATTGTGCCCCCGGTAAGACCAGCGGTCCCTCGATGCTTACGAAGGGATAGGAATTAGCAGTTTGCTGGTCCTTAGAAGTGTCATGTCTCTTCAGGTCTCTGTCCAGACTGGGAAACCTGGGATCCAAATCAGCCAGTTGAGAACGCCAGAGAAGCCATGCAACAGGCGGACGACTGGTTGGGCGTACCGCAGGTCACTTTCCATGTTCCTACATGTCCTTTTCCTTTGAATTGTGGCATCCCATGTTTGGTGAAGTTTCTTTCTTAGTTCTCTGAATTTCGCCGTGTGTACAGGTAATCGCTCCAGAGGAGATAGTGGACCCCAATGTGGACGAGCATTCGGTCATGACCTACTTGTCTCAGTTTCCCAAAGCCAAATTGAAGCCAGGTGCCCCCTTGAGGGCAAAGACACTGCATCCCAAGAAGGCCAAAGCCTTTGGGCCAGGTGGGAAGAACCTCAGAACTCATGAACATGCTGCTTTGCGAAACTATTTCACCGTGACGTCACATACGTCCGAGTGGTTAATTAAAGCGCTTTCTCCGATTGCACCACTAGATATTTGACAGTGCAAACGCAACAGGGTTTTGTCATTGATTTCAGTTCTGGTCAGCGGAAGTCAGTCGCATATTGCCACCCCGAAATGTCGTGGCGCCTTGTTGTTAAAAAACATTATCCATCCATCCATTTTCTGAGCCGCTTCTCCTCACTCGGGTCACGGGCGCGCTGGAGCTTATCCCAGCTATCATCGGGCAGGAGGTCCCACCGTGCTGCCACAAACATAATGAATAGTCTAAAACAAAGATGAAATGTTCTCCTTTGGGTCACAGGCATTGAACCTCGAGGGAACGTGGTTCTCAAACCAACAGAGTTCCTGGTGGAAACAGTGGAGGCCGGAATGGGCGAGGTTCTGGTTTATGTTGAGGACTTGGAAGGGCACACAGAAGAGGTGGGTAATCGAGACCTAGCTGGTGGGCTCAAAGCAAATCAATGTCACTATTGTGTTTGTTTCAGGCCCGAGTGATCCCCAACAATGACAACAACCGAACCTACTCTGTAGGCTACCTGCCCAAAGTGGAGGGTCTCCATAAAGTAAGTTCATCAAACAGCTAGTGAAAGCAACCTAGCCGCTAACGTTATCCTCCTGTCCCAGGTGAAGGTTCTGTTTGCGGGCCAGGATATCAACGGGAGCCCCTTCATGATCCACGTCTCTAAAGCCATGGGGGACCCGACCCGGGTGCAGGCCCGGGGCCCAGGACTGCAACACATGGGAAACCTGGCCACCAAGCCCACCTACTTCGACATCTACACAGCAGGTCCACATCTGTGCCCTAAAACCTCCTAATGTCCCTGCATTGTGTCCCCTAAATGTGTCGTCGTCCCCCCCCGTGCAATTTTTGGAAAACCAGGGGCTGGTGCCGGTGATGTGGGCGTGATCATCGTGGATTCGAATGGTCGAAGGGACACTGTGGAGGTGGTCCTGGAGAACAAGGGTGACAGTATCTTCCGATGCACCTACGTTCCCGTCCTGGAGGGGACGCACACAGTCTACGTCACGTTTGCTGGACAGCAGATTCCCAGAAGCCCCTTCCCTGTACTCATTGCCCAAGGTACGCCTTTGTGACTTGGACTCTTGATCATATGACTGACACTTGACAACATGATTTGGACGTATGACCCTTTAGACACCTGACACTGTGATTTGGACACTTGATCATATGATTTGAGCGGCTGATGATGCGACTTGGACACTTCCTCCTTCCTTGGTCAGTTCCACAGAACGTGTCGACGCCCCCGCCGGTGTCTGCGGTCACTCTGATGCAGGTTCTACCTCAGTCAGTATGCACCCCACCAAGGAGAGCCCCCCCTCCAACACCGCCAAAACCAAGGCGACCAAGTTAGTAGAGGCGGGGGTCGGGCTTGTGACTGGCGCCTGTCTGCGCCCCTGGACTCTGCTTGCCAGCATGGCTCCATCCGCTTTGTCCTGAGCCGCTTCCTCACCTTCAGCAGCGCGCGAGCCTGTTTATGTCTGCGTGTGGATTGAGTCATTGCCGCACGCTTCTCAATGGCTACGAACACGTAGGTGGACGTTACCTAGCGATGGTCCACTGTCGTGTCTGGTGGCTTTACTTGTGACACAGTTAGGTTTTTTTGGGTTATTTTACCTAATTAATGAAATCTGCTTCCTCTTCAGATGTCGTCATTTCACCTTTTATTCCTCTTTTCCAGGTTTTTCCTCATGCTTTTTAGAGCATTTCCACTTTTAAATATTTCTTGCACTGTACGCTCTTTGAATTGTATTTTCATTTTTCTCTTTGTTTTAAATGTTTATAAGCTGTTTTTTCCATCCATCCATCCATTTTCTACCGCTTATCCGGGTCGGGTCGCGGGGGCAGTAGTTTTAGCAGGGACGCCCGGACTGTTTTTTTTCCCCTTTGTTTTAAATGCTTTTAATCATGTAAAGCACATTGAGTTACCTAGTGTATGAAATGCCTTATACATTTGCTTTGCTTTGCTTTTCCACAACTAACAGTGACGCTCTGTGTCGTTTGAGCCAATTTGAACGCAATCTAACCAGTGCCTGATTGGTCCATGCAGCCTGCAACCCAAATGCCTGCAGGGCGTCCGGCCGGGGTTTACAGCCGAAAGGTCTGAGGGTGAAGGAAGTGGCAGAGTTCAAAGTGGACACCCAAGGTGGCGGCACTGGCGAGCTCCAAGTGGTGGTGAAGGGACTGAGTGAGCATCTTCAGCACACATCACCTCTTTGAAGGCGACGCTCAGTCACCATTAAGATTCTACTGCACATGCTCACTACAGACCGACTGGAGGAACCTGTGAAGGTGGTTGAGGTGGACGACGGCCTCTACAAATGTAACTACTACCCCATTGTGACAGGAAATTACATCATCACCATCAGTTGGGGGGGCCACAGCATCCCACGCAGGTGATCCTTCAACTGTCCGCCATCTTCAATAAGTGGAATGTTTGTTACATTTCTTTGTGTGTGGGTGTCTTCAGTCCCTTTGAGGTCTATGTGAACGAGGAAGCTGGACTTCAGAAAGTGCGAGCCTGGGGTCCCGGCCTGGAGACGGGCATAGTGGGAAAGAGTGCTGACTTCGTGGTGGAGGCCATCGGGACGGAGGTGGGAACACTGGGTATGTCCTCACACCTCGAAATGGCAACATGGGCAGGAGAAAGAAGAGGAAGAAGACGTGGCTGACTGAGAATGACTGTTTTTTGGTGGTCAGGCTTCTCCATCGAAGGTCCGTCTCAGGCCAAGATCGAGTGCGATGACAAAGGGGATGGCTCGTGTGACGTGAGGTACTGGCCCACCGAGCCCGGCGACTATGCCGTCCACGTCATATGTGACGACGAGGACGTGAAGGACAGCCCCTTCATAGCGCACATACTGCCTGCCGCAATGGACCTACACCAAGAAAAGGTGGCACTTAACAGGCCCGAACCGTCTGTCCCGCAGAGGTTTTCGGCAGCTCAACGTGCTGTCGTCTCTTCCGCAGGTGAGGTGCTATGGACCGGGCCTCGAGCCCCTTGGCTGCATCATCAACAAACCAGCGGATTTCACTATCGACAGCCGAGGAGCTGGCAGAGGCAAGCTGAGGCTCTACGCTCAGGTGAGGACTTGCCCGCCTGAGGACTGTAATCATGGGACTATTACTGCTGTTGATACAGATGTTGTTCTGTTCATTGTTCTCTCGTCATTCAACCCCTCCATCCTATTTTCTCTAGCTACCCTCTGTCCCTCTACTCTGTCTTTCCATCCACTCAACAAGCCGAGACAGATGGTCGCTCCAGAGAAAATGGGTTCTGGGACGGAGTTTCCTTGCCTCCGTTGCCAAATGCTTGCTGATGTTGGGTTAATTTGGTGTTCTTTAATGTACAACCCCAATTCCAATGAAGTTGGGACGCTGTGTTAAACATAAATAAAAACGGAATAAAATGATTTGCAAATCATGTTCGACCTATATTTAAATGAATACACGACAAAGCCAAGATATTTAATGTTCAAACTGATAAACGTGTTACAGCCATAAAATTCTAAGTTAATGGTTATTTGCTAAAAACAATAGTTTATCAGTTTGAACATTAAATATCTTGTCTTTGTAGTGTATTCAATTAAATATAGGTTGAACAAATCATTGTATTATGTTTTTATTTATGTTTAACACAATGTCCCAACTTCATTGGAATTGGGGTAGTATGAGGAGTGTGGTTCTTGACTTGCTGCATGTGTAAAGTGGCTTGAGATAACTTCGATTGTAAATTCGCAGTATTGAAATAAAATTGCCTTGACTGAGTACTCAACCACTTTCACCTACTTCCTGTCTGTGTCCCCCTGAAGGACGCTGAAGGCTGCCCCATAGACGTGGAGATCAGGGACAACGGAGATGAGACCTTCTTGTGCGTTTACATCCCAACAAAACCCATCAAGCACACCATCATCGTCACATGGGCTGAGGTCAACATTCCCAACAGCCCCTTCAGGGTACTATGGTCTCTTCCTGTAACCTTTTGTCAGGCGAGGTGATTAATCAAAATTTAATCGGGATTTCAATTTTGGCTTCTCACGATCATCAAAACATAATCAAAGAAAAACCTTTAAAGGAAAAACCTTACTTGGCCGCGACGCAGATTGTGTGTGCAAGTTCCTGCGTTGCAAACGCACCCTGAATGCACCCTCTGTTGCTTATAGCAAGTGTGTGACTCATGTTCTTCTGCCCTTCCTGAGTGTGCTTTAGGCTGTTTATTGACACCCCAGTTGGAGTTTACTGAAAAACTAAATAGACAACAAAAATAATTACACGCATTGTATATTTAAATACAAGACACACACCGTTTTAGAAATCGGCAGCTTTTGCTAACAGTCAATGGAAAACCCTATTGACGGGTTAGGTAACATTAGCATTAGATCACAAGACGGATTTACCTTACGAATATTCACACACAAATGTCATAGTAACACATACAGACAAACAATATAACAACACTCACAGGTAAATATTCTTCCTAATCTGTGAATACCGAGTTAAATAAAGTTTGATTGTGACATTCTTCTTTGACTTTTTTTTTTTTTTTTAAACTTACTGTAAATATGCAGCTCCATCCATGCATCGCACCGCATTACCTCTAAGAGGCCAAGGTGTGCAGAAACAGCAGATACAGTCATGGCTTTGTATAAAAAGACAAAAGCTTTTTTCCCCCTGACTATGTGACATTAAATAAAATCATACAATTAGGATTACCAACATTATTTCTATTTGCTAAATGCCAGAATATTGAGAGAATTTTTTTTAGACAAATAGAAAAATAATAAAATACAGAAGACAATACAGTCACCCCAGGCGTTACAGTCACCCCATGCGTGCCAATGTTTTTAGCCAGGTTTGTTCTGTTAAGTTATATTTAAGTTGAGTTTTGGTAGTTAAATACTAATATCCGAAATAAAAAACAATACAATTATTCATTGATTCTTTCCTTCATTTATTAATCATGATTTCAATATTAATCAAAATAACTGTGATTTTCAAAAATCGCCCAGCCCTAACATCTTGTCATAAGCACTCTTTAAATAAAATGCATTGTAAACATTTCAATCCTAAGAGATAAAGACCTTATGTCTGTGCGTAAGTCTGAGAAAGGAGGATGGAAGAGATTCCTAAACGTGTTTTGTGTACCAGGTGAGCATCGGAGAGGGGAGTCATCCACAGAACGTAAATGTCTTTGGTCCTGGTGTGGAGAAAAGCGGACTGAAGGCCAACGAACCGACATACTTCACGGTGGACTGCGGCAAGGCAGGACAAGGTGAGGCACCACTTTTTCCTCCTCCTTGGTCTTCACGGCAACGAGGGAGTGACGTCTGGCCGCTTGTGCCCCTCGCCCCAGGTGATGTCAGCATCGGCATCAAGTGTGCGCCTGGCATGGTCGGACCCGCCGAAGCTGGCATCGACTTTGACATAATCAAAAACGACAACGACACGTTCACAGTCAAGTACACGCCGCCCAGCTCCGGATTGTACACCATCATGGTGCTCTTCGCTGACCAAGTGAGACGGAGAAACATTGAAAATAAACAGCTAACAAACAAACAACCATTCACACTCACATTTACACCTATGGACAATTTAGAGTCTTTAATCCACCTACCATTCGTGCTTTTGGATGTGGGAGAAAACCCACGCAGACACGGGGAGAACATAAAAACTACACACAGGCGAGGCCAGATTTGAACCCGGGTCCTCAGAACTGTGAGGCAGATGTGCTAACCAGTGGTCCACTGTGCCGCAAGAAGCGCACTTGTGAGGCATAAAGCAAGATACCACTGTAGTAACCAACTCAAAGTATATAGTGCCTTTACAAAGGAGCCAAAGACGCTTAACAATAACTCGTGGTGACGGGAAACTAAACATCACACCTTTTATTGTTGAAATAGGAAATTCCTATCAGCCCCTTCAGGATCAAAGTGGATCCTTCTCATGATGCTGCCAAAGTGAGAGCAGAAGGACCTGGTCTCAATAAATCGGGTCAGCTAATATGAAGAACATTTCTTGAATGTCCATATTTCTGGTGAGTTTTGGCATTGACCAATTGGATGTTTTGTTATGGTGAAGGCGTTGAAGCAGGAAAGCCGACACACTTCACCATCTACACCAAAGGGGCTGGCAAAGCCCAGCCTGAGGTCCATTTTGGAGGCAGTGCTACAGGCAACGTTGTGCGAGACTTTGAGATCATCGACAACCACGACTACTCGTACACGGTCCGCTACACTGCCACCCACCAGGTGAGTTGGATTTCTGATTTTTTTTCTTTTTTTGAGCATCCATGTGTCTTTCACGTTCATGATTGTTTTTCGTCCTTCAGGGAAGTTTGTCCATCACTGTACTCCACGGCGGCGACGCCATTCCAAAATGTCCCTTTCACATCACGGTGGCTCCACCTTTGGACCTCAGCAAGGTCCTAGTTCACGGCCTGAACAACAGTCAGTAAAGTTTTCTTTAAAGTGAACTGCACATATTCATTAGTGCCAAAGAATGTTGAAATGATTTGAGAAGCTTCATTTAAACAAAGGTGTAATGCTTTGGTACCATCTTGTGGCATTTTGATGTCAAGGAACTATGTTGAAGTGAGTTGAGGAGCTTCACTAAGACAAAAGTAGTACTTTGCCAACATCTCATGGCACTTTGGTGCTAAGGAACTACGTTGAAGTGATTTGAGGAGCAGTCACTGATGGCGCAGTGGTACACTCGCCTGACTTTGGTGCAGGCAGCGTGGGTTCAGTTCCCACTCAGTGACGGTGTGAATTTGAGTGCGAATGGTTGTCCATGTCTATATGTGCCCTGCGACAGGCTAACGACCAGTTCAGGTTGTAGTCTGCCTTTCGCCCGAAGTCAGCTGGGAGAGGTTCTTGCGCCCCGCAACCCTAACCAGGATAAGCGATGTTGAAAATGGATGGATGGATGAGTTGAGGAGCTTAATTTAGACAAAATTGGTGTTTTTCTGCCGTCTTGTGGCATCTATCAGCAATTATAAACCTTGAAGTGGGGGTGTCAATAATGCACATATTTTGTTATTCACAGCGGGGGTTCACTGTGTTAGACAATTTATTTTTGTAGCTCTATCTTGACATCAGTGATGTGTCAATCAGAGGTGGACGTCGGGAAGGATCAGGAGTTCAGCATCAGTACTTCAGGCGCAGGTGGTCAGGGCCAACTGGACGTGAAGATAATTTCCCCGTCCCGCCGACCGATTCCATGCAAGCTGGAGTCCGGTGTAGCCAATGAGATTCATTCGGTGAGGTACCTTCCGCCGGAGGAGGGGTCTTACAGAGTGGAAATCAGCTATGACGAGAACCCCATCTCAGGAAGTCCGTTGGCAGTGGAGGGCATCTTGCCCCCTGACCCCTCCAAGGTGAGTTTCCAGTGTGAAGATGATGAGGTTCGTTCAAAAGATGGTAGTCATTACAGTCACATCAACCGCTTCCTTGCTGGCCTCACAGGTGCGAGCCTACGGTCCAGGTCTTCAGGGTGGTGTGGTGGGTAAACCGGCCCCGTTTGCTATCGACACAAAGGGAGCGGGCACCGGTGGTTTAGGCCTCACGGTGGAGGGTCCCTGTGAGGCCAAGATTGAATGCCAGGACAACGGCGATGGCTCCTGTTCCGTGTCCTACTTGCCCACTGAGTGTGGCAAGTACAATATCAACATTCTGTTTGCCGACCAGCACATCCCCGGGTCCCCCTTCAAAGCTGCCGTCCAGTCTGTGTTCGACCCCAGCAGGGTGACGGCCAGCGGGCCTGGTCTGGAGCGGGGTAAAAAACATGAGGCCAGCTCCTTCCTGGTAGATTGCTCCAAAGCAGGAGAGGCAGAGCTCACCATTGAGATCATCTCTGAGTCGGGTTCCAAAGCTGAAGTTCACGTGGAGAACAACAGTGATGGAACCTACTCTATCACTTACATCCCTCAGTCCCACGGTGTGTACACCATAACCATCAAGTACGGAGGACATTTGGTGCCAAAGTTCCCTGCACGTCTGCAAGTGGAAGCAGCCCTCGACATCAGCAGCGTGAAGGTCTATGGACCTGGTGTGGAAGCCGGAGGTGAGCAAGTACGAATACTTGCAAGTCTTGCACAAACACCAAGCTGGTGAGCAAGTACGACTATTTGCTCACTGTGCTTCAGTAGATTTTCCAGCTATCTGCACTTGATGATTTATTTTTCAAGTGGACTTGTGCTTTCTTCATGTTCCTCTTCTCCTCAACAGGAGTCCTGAGAGAAGTCACCACACACTTCATCGTGGACGCCAGAAGTGTTTACCAGAAGGCTGGCGGCCATGTTAAAGCCTACATTTCCAATCCATCAGGGGCCACCACTGACGCTTACATTATAGACAAAGCTGATGGAACGTACCGCGTGGAGTACACGCCTTTTGAGGACGGTCAGTAACTTGACTAGAGTTATTACAGTGGCACCTTTAATTATGAGTGCCCCAACTAATGTGTTTCTCCAGTTACAACTTTTGGAAAATTAGTTTTAGTGTGCGTTTTTGTGTGTCTTGCCAGGTCTGCATGTCATCGAGGTGTTGTTGGATGATGACCCCCTACCAAAAAGTCCGTTCAGGGTCTCTGTCAGTGAAGGTTGTGATCCAAGTCAAGTTCGAGCCTATGGGCCAGGCCTGGGGGAAGGTCTGGTCAACAAACACAACCGGTTCACCGTCGAGACCAGGTAACTTGAGTAAAAGGTCTCATAAGGTATCATGACTTGTCTGAAACCTATCGGAATGTCCTACATTCACCCTGAAATTAAGTAGATTAAGGTCCCCACTTTGTTCTCTGCTGCCCTCCTCAGGGGTGCTGGCACCGGAGGTCTTGGCCTGGCCATTGAGGGCCCATCAGAGGCAAAGATGTGCTGCAAGGACAACAAAGATGGCAGCTGCAGCGTGGAGTACCTTCCCTTCACTTCTGGAGAGTATGACGTCAACATCACCTTTGGAGGACTTCTGATTCCAGGTTCAGTCAAGCACGTGTGGCCACTTGCAGCATTCACTTCTCTGAAGATGAGTGAGCTCATGGTTACTCATCGCAGGAAGTCCATTTCGAGTCCCGGTGCGGGAGTTGGTGGACCCCACCAAAGTGCGCTGTTCTGGACCTGGGCTTGGAAGTGGTGTTCGTGCTCACGTCTTTCAGACCTTCACGGTGGACTGCAGCAAGGCTGGTGTAGCCCCTCTGGAGGTCCAGATCTTTGGGCCCACAGGTGAGGAATAGGAAATGGATAGCGTGCTGTAGTTGACATTAGCTAGCAGACTAGCCATTATGTTTCGTTAAATTTCTCAAAGAAAACCCAACAAACATTTTAAATATACCATAGAGGAAGTATCTTCAATGGCGGTTTGGTTCCCTGTCTTTCGCTTTAGAAATGGTGACTACGCTACCAAGAAATTTTGTCTTATCTGTACAATTATTTACGACATGCATTCGATTTACTTTCTTCACCCACAGGTTTCGCTGGATTAATTTGGATCTTTTATAGGTAAATAAAAAAAAAAACGATCGGCGACTTGTGACATGAAAGCCGATCACCATAAAATGCTAATTATCTGCCGATACCGACAACACCGATCAGATCGGCCTAAAGTCTACTTTAAACATTATGGTCGCTGGACCCCATCAAAATATAGCAACAATAAGTTGTTCAACATGTCAAAGTGAAGTGTTGAGAGGATGGTTTTGGTCAACTGCATCCAAATATGTGACACTGCTGTCTTGAAGATAAACTTGTTCATTGCGCAGGTGTCACTGAGCCCGTCAGTATTATAGATAACAGTGACAGGACGCACACAGTCAATTACACCCCCGCCAACGACGGTCCGTACACCATCTGCGTCAAGTATGCCCAGCAGGAGGTCCCTCGAAGGTGAGGGACAGTCATTCACTTGATCCTCTGTTCAAGATGATTCTGATTGTGAAAACCTTTCCTTTTCAGTCCGTTCAAGATCAAGACCCTGCAGGCTCATGATGCTAGCAAGGTCCGTGCCAGCGGTCCCGGTCTGAATTCGTCCGGCGTTCCCGCCAGTCTGCCGGTGGAGTTCACCATTGACGCCAGAGATGCTGGTGAAGGACTGCTCACCGTTCAGATCCTGGTGAGTCCCAGAAGCATGTCCGAGACACTGTACTTTGACCTTAAGCTAGCCACCTAGCATTAGCACATGAAAGCTGACCATGACACTGTCCATGTGACCTCCTGTGCTGCCGGATGCAGGATCCTGACGGGTGCGGGCACCAAGCCGCCGTGTTCGTGCAGGACTGGCACACACGTGTCTGGGAATCTCATATAGTCAAGAGAACCATCCCGTTCTCCATTTTTAAGAGAGCCTGCGTAAGGCCAACAACACACACCTCCCCTTCCTTTCCCTTCCCCTGCCAACAACGCCAACCTGACATCATCTCATCCTCCCTGCCTTTTTCATAAAGCAATTTGTCATCAGAACTACATGACCTAAACTTTGGAAGTTCTTCAACAAATGCATACTTTGCATCATCAGCTAACTTCTTCATCCATTCATCTTCATCGTCTTTAACTTTATCATCACAATCCTGTTCTTCATCATCACGAACTAGTCATGGCTTGAGACGTCCGGACTTGATGTCACATTGCTGCCACCACTGGTCTCAAACCAGAATATTGAGATGCTCTAGTCATTCCAGAGGGATGTTTCACTGTATGAGCAGAGCAAACTGGCCTTCAATCCTTCTTTCTACTGTCCTCCTGCTACTTGCTCTGATTCTTCGGTTGTCTTGGAGAAGATGTACGTTGGACAGAGGGAAAGATGGACGAATAATCAAAAACTTGAATATTTAAACAGTTTTTAGACTTTTGGTGGGAAGCACTTTCTGTGTCAAGGTTTCTTTTTCTGACTCTGATTTGGCATGTCCACTTGTCTTTAGGATTCTGAGTCGATACCTAAGAAGGCCAACATCAGGGACAACCGCGACGGAACCTACACCGTGTCCTATGTCCCGGACATGGCGGGCCGCTACACCATCACCATCAAGTACGGTGGGGACGAGATCCCGTATTCGCCATACCGTATCCACGCCATGCCCACTGGGGATGCCAGCAAGTGTCTGGTCACAGGTCAGGCTCGGTCTACCCATTCCCTGTCCTTCATTTATTTATGGTGCTAATTAGCATCTTGTTGTCTTACAGTCTCCATTGGAGGACACGGACCAGGTGAGTGTGTGACACCTAAAAGTTACGTTTACTGTGAGCTACTTGAGTCTGCGTCCTGGTTGGTTCTCGTGATTCTTAATACAGTGTTACCTTGTAAATTAGGCATCTCGTAAGTCAATACAAGTAATTAATAAATTATGTATAATGAAGGGTTTGTAAGAATGAGCAGCCCTGACATTGTGTCCATCTCGCCAGGGTTTGGTGTCGGTCCCGCAATCCAGATTGGAGAGGAGACTGTAATCACAGTGGACGCAAAGGCTGCCGGGAAAGGCAAGGTCACCTGCAAAGTGTCCACACCTGACGGGGCGGAGCTGGATGTTGATGTGGTGGAAAACGCAGATGGGACGTTTGACATTTACTACACAGCGCCAGAACCCGGGAAGTATGTCATCACTATCCGTTTTGGTGGAGAGCATATTCCCAACAGTCCCTTCCACGTACTGGTGAGTCTCACGCAAGCATGCTATCGTTAATTCCATGCTAATTAACATCCCCCTTTGCCATGCTAATGGTGAGCCTAATTAAAATGCTAATCCCTCAACATCCAGTTGAGCTCAGGTGGTCTAATTTCTTAGTGTTGTTGTTGAAGTGTTGTGTTCTTCCCATTAGGCCACTGGCAAGGAGTCAAGTAAACTCCAAATTTGGCCATTTCTCACTAACAAGCCACGTCTCTTCTGCATGATCTGCCGCTAAACCCACGCCTGTGTGATCCTGAAGGTGGCGCTCTTCACCATTATGTGTGCACTAACATGAAATGTGCTGAAATGTTCCATCAGGAATCCAAAATTCATAGTTGTTTGACTCCGTCCTTTTAGGCGACCAACGATACGATAATCCCCGTCAATGGGATGGAGGCCATGCTCCGTCCCTTCAGTCTTGTCATTCCTTTCACCGTGCAGACGGGAGAAATTACAGGTGAGCCTGCTTTTGGTTCAGCTCTCCAATAAGTGGCTGTTAATGATGATGTCATCACTTTGCGGCGTACAGGTGAAGTGCGGATGCCATCCGGCCGTGTGGCCTGCCCACACATAGCTGACAACAAGGACGGCACCGTCACAGTCAAGTACTCACCGAACGAGCGCGGCCTGCATGAGATGGACATAAAGTACGACGGCCAGCACATTCCAGGTATTCTGGCGTCTAAAGCTTGAAGTTCTATCGATGTGCCACAGCAGGCTAAGATGGGCTTAAAATTTTATGATGTGTACGCGGACACTTGTACTTGCTTTTGATGTTTATTCTTCCAGATGCAAAAGAAAAAAAACAGGCACTTCCTTGTTTTGCCATGCAAGGTACCTCCAAAACAGTGAAGCTCTTTCGTTTGGTGGCTACCGCAATGACAATGGTGTTGACATTTATGGTTTGTGACTTGTTTTTGCGTTTTGCGGTCAACAGAAAGTTTGTCCCCAAGTGCACCCTGCTGTATGTTTAAGGGCACACACACACACACAAAACACACACAGGTGAGCGCACTTATAAGTAAAACCACTCCCCCGGTGACACTCCCAATAACCGTGGTGGTAGCGTGTGCATGCTAGGTACGTGCACATACACACACTCACAAGCACACAGCCCAGTGATGCAGAAGAAACCAAAACGGCTCCTACACTATATGACAACTAACACCCATCCCATGTAGCTAATGCTTTAAAACTCACGTTAATTTGGTTTTAGTACAATTAATGGGGTCCTGTGTAATTTTACTACTAATTAAAATAACATAAAATAAAAATCTCTTTTGAGTTCAGTTCAGTTTCAGGCCTGATGTTGCTTGTGTGCGTTGTAACCTTACAAACATATAAATCGTCGCTTCACTTGCAACGCAAGCCCCCCCCCACCCCCCCAAAATAGCACGTGCAAATAGGTTGGAAAGTTACTCACGAATCCTTAGTAGATGGACAGCTAGGGTGAATGTAGCTTGCCACACCACAGCAGCTTAGACAAAGGACAACCAGGCTTGCGAGATGACTTTGTATTCCACAGCAGCAGGGTCTAGGTATGTGCATAATTTTTTTTCAATGTAATTGTTTTACACACGCCCCACATTATCAGATAGATTTTTTGAAGACAATTCCAGTGATACAAGTACCATTTTCCCGTGACACATTCTTTGAAACTGGTGAAAATGCATCAATTTATGGTCAACGTCTTAATGCTAAGTTAATAGGGGTCAGAGTTTCAAATCTTTATCTTATTTTAAAAAAATTGGTATCAATGCAAAGCTTGTTAAACAGAGAAACTGACAATACATATGTTAATTGTTTAATGAAATAGTTAATTACTATGTTAAACAATAAGTAAATGTGTGCGTGGGTATACTGTATAGTTGATAAAAATCACGAAATTAGCGTTGGAAGTAATAGAAAATATGAGCCGTGTTGGCGGGTCACAGTAACGTCACAATGGACCAAAACGTATGTCTGTAAATCGACTAATTTACTTCAAATTTGGGAGATACGTCGAAAACTATCCCATCAATTCCGTGATATGCATTTGGAAAAAAAAAACTGCTTACTCACGTAATAGTTTCTGACTGGGTTTGTCGACTGTAAATTAGGGAAATATTGTCGACTGTAAATTAGGGAACTATTGTCTTATAACGCGTGAAATTTCCAAATAGTAATTAATACTAGGACACCTGTTCTACGTCAGGTAAAGGAAAAAAAATGGAAAATGGCGCTTTCACCGCCACTAAAAAGGCGCGATTATGAGTGTGGCTGGTTGAGTGACGATTTGGGACAGCCATTCAGCGGCGAATATTCACATATCTGCAGAATTCAAAGAGTTTTCCCGGTCCGCCATACATTATACATTATATAGCATTATATACATTATATGTACAAAAGTCTCTCTTCGTTTTTTATTTTTCTATAAACCTCTATAATGTGCATATACGAGCCGAATGAACGCTAGCATTAGCGTTAGCATGCTACGTCACTTACAGCGATTAGCCTTTTGACTTTCGACACACAACATTTAAGTCTGGGTAAAATAAAAACAATGACATTGTGTACTCACTTTCCTACGGTTACAAATAGTCCAAAACAATCTTGTAGACTCTGTATCCACTTGGTTATAAAGCATTTGTCACCAGAATCACTTCTGCTTCTGCGTCTGCTTCCTTCATTAATGGTTTCTCGGGGTTTCTAGGTAAGACAACGCCCCAGCCCTACCTAATTGGACATTACACGTGAATCAGCAAATGAAATTAAAGAAACAAAAGATTGACATATACATGTTAGTTGGTGAACACACAAAAAAGGAACTGTACATTCACAACAAACTTGATATGAACAAATGAACTTATCATATAAAATGACAAAACGTAGTATTTATTGAGCATATTAACTTAATTGTATATTTAACTGTTATGTATTTATTCAAATAAGTATTTACATTTTATTCAGTTTAGATTAAAATTGTAAATTTTTAGACTGAGGTTCAGAAAAGGAAACGAAAGGAAACTTGGTCGTGATGGGCATTTCCAGACAATTTTGATTCAATACGATACCAATTACTTTTGGGGCAATTTTTTTATGATCCGAAGAGTTATTATTATTATTATTATATAAATCATGTTCTCTGATCTAAAATGTGACACACTGAACACAATGATATCATTTTAAGTATAATATTTTAAAGTGAAATAATTAAACATTGTTGTAATACCAGAATTAGATACCAGAAATAATGTTTTATGAAATAACTGCAAAATCGATTGTTTTTACTGTGAGGCTGAGATCTCCGCTTTAGCCATTTACTTATGACATAAATAATACAGTATATTATCTGCATCATGCATGTAAAGGTTAAAGAGCGTCTTTATTATATTGCTAAAATGGCACTCAGCATGTTGCCTCACTTAGTATTTATACATACACACAAACACACATATGATATATAAATGGATATCAATACTTTATGATCATAGTCGATACCCAATTGATACTTGTGAGAGTATCGATGAATCGATACGCCCATCACTAAAGCGCTGTGCATCAGGGAAAATGCCTGAGTCAGCCCTGACTATAAGTTTTATCAAACAGGAAGTTAAAAACAATTTGTGAATTCCCTGTCCACTGCAGGAAGTCCGCTTCAGTTCTTCGTGGATGCCATTAACAGTGGTCATGTGACAGCGTATGGCCCTGGTTTGAGCCACGGCGTAGCCAACATACCAGCAACCTTCACCATTGCTACCAAGGACGCCGGTGAAGGTAAGGTGGCGCTGTTTATCAAAACTCTACAGGTATATCTCAGTTAATTAAATATATTTATTCTCATTTATTGAGATGACATACCTAAATAAATTGTGCAACAGAAGCCTGCCGATGACTATAGTGATTCATTAGCTGGAAAATGCAATAGGGACATAGCCTAAAGCCTTTTGAGATGTACCTGTACCACTGTATTGACTTGTTTTAACAGGAAAATGTTGTGATTCTGCATTTTAGATATTTATGACTGTATTTTAATTATGTGAAGTACTTTGTGAGTTCTCCAGGGAAATTGGAAGTGCTACCTGTAAACAAATAAAATGTACTTGCTGACTGACTTCTGATGGTCCGCGTGGGCACAGGCGGTTTGTCTCTGGCGGTGGAAGGCCCGTCCAAAGCCGAGATCAGCTGCAAGGACAACAAAGACGGGACCTGCACCGTATCCTACTTGCCTACGGCTGCTGGTGACTACATCATCATTGTCAAATTTGATGACAAACACATCGCCGGAAGCCCGTTCACCGCCAAAATTACCGGTATGCAAAGTGACGCTGTCATTGTTTGGCCACATGCCCCCTTTCTTCTGGTTCTGCAGCTTGTGTGTTGGTGTCTCCAGGTGACGACCTTCTCGCCATGTCTCGGCTCAACGTCGGCACGGCGACCGACGTCTCCTTGAGGATCACGGAGACGGACCTGGGCAGTCTGACGGCGACCATTCGAGCTCCGTCAGGAAGCGAAGAGGCATGCCTGTTGAAGAGACTCCCCAACAGACACATTGGTGCGTTGACTAACCAGCAGAAAAGTTCAAAGACTCAATTCACCAATTTTAGAACATGGAGCTTGCTTGACTAAAACTTAAAAGTAAGTCTCAAGTCCTTCAAGTAAAAAAAAAAAAAAAATAGATAAAAAATCACTTCTTAACTTGCTTGAAATTGAGTGGGTACTCGACTTGACTGGCTTGATTTTTGCCACAATAACTTTGGATTTGCATGAGAAACTTAAGGAGGTTAGACTTGAGTCTTGTGACTAGCACGTATGTGACTTACTCCCATCTCGGCAGTAACCAGTGACTAAATAGCTGTCATGGAAAAGAAGCACACGGTTCAGTCATTCACCATTCTTTTCTACCTGTCAGGTATCTCGTTCACGCCGAAGGAAGTGGGCGAACATGTGGTGAGTGTGAAGAAGGGCGGCACTCACGTGACCAACAGCCCGTTTAAGATCATGGTGGTGCAGTCTGAGATTGGCGATGCCAGCAAGGTGAAAGTGTTCGGGGCGGGACTGCTGGAGGGACGCACCTTCGAGGTGGCCCAGTTCATCGTCGACACCAGGACTGCTGGTATGTTCAAATTTGCTCAGTTCCTGCCTGCACTTTCTAAGTGGGTGTGTTTGTTGTGACAGGTTATGGAGGTCTGGGTCTGTCCATCGAGGGTCCCAGCAAAGTAGACATCAACTGTGAGGACGTGGAGGACGGCACGTGTCGCGTAACCTACTGCCCCAGCGAGCCTGGAAACTACATCATCAACATCAAGTTTGCTGATCAGCACGTTCCAGGTACATGCCCTATCCCCAAGTTTGACCCCTCAAAAGGACATCTGAATGAAGAAAAAAATTGGTCATGTTGGAACAGTTAAACACACAAATACAAAATGAAAATACTCATAAGCAGCATGGAACAGATGCTAGCAGTGAAGTAATTGTGTTAAATGGCCAACCTGACTTTTCCATCACAGTCACGTGACTTCTTCCTGCGTGCATTTCCATGGCAATAGGAAGTCCTTTCACCGTGAAAGTGTTTGGCAAAGGCCGGATGAAGGAGAGCATCACCAGGAAGCGCCAGGCACCCGCCATCGCCACCGTGGGAAGCACCTGTGACCTCAACCTCAAGATCCCAGGTAAACTGTGACATCACTTGCTCTGCTCCACCCACTTCCTGCGCCCTCATTTTATTTTGTAGTAACAAGTAATGAAGATGGTTAGGGGAATACAATTGGAGTAAACGTACAGATGTGTAAAATTTCTACTTAAGCACACTGACCAAATATTGGTACTCTATCGCTCACCTTGCTTCTGTCCGCAGGCAACTGGTTTCAGATGGTTTCGGCACAGGAGCGGGTGACTCGCACGTTCACGCGCAGCAGCCACACGTACACGCGCACCGAGCGCACTGAGATCAGCAAGACGCGTGGCGGCGAGACCAAGCGGGAAGTCCGCGTGGAGGAGCGCACGCAAGTTGGAGACCCCTTTAGGGACGTCTTTGGAGACTTCCTGGGACAGGAGAATCTGAGCGGCTTTGGTGGGAAGTCACCACCACAGGAGGGTATGTGTGACCACTGCAACCGGAAAAATAACAGTTGGCCGTTCGTTTGGTACCTGGGCCGTCAGTGTGGGGACTTACGCAAAGAAATACATGAGAATATGAATATATGTTGTGATTGTGGATTGGTGCTTCTGATCGTGTTTAGATTTAAAAAATTACCTTTTCCTAGTCCCCCAAACTGGAAAGGTCTCTCTCTCTCAGGAGAGGCAACCCACCAGGAGATGGCGGCTCAGGTGACTAGTCCGGGCGGCAAGTGCGAGGATGCCGAGATCGTCCGTGGCGAGGACAGCACGTACAGCGTCCGCTTCGTGCCGCAGGAAATGGGGGCACACGTGGTGGACGTCAAGTATCGTGGGCAACATGTTCCCGGGAGCCCCTTCCAGTTCACTGTGGGGCCCCTGGGAGAGGGCGGCGCCCACAAGGTGCGGGCAGGCGGCACAGGGCTGGAGCGAGGTGTGGCCGGCATCCCAGCTGAGTTCAGCATCTGGACCAGAGAGGCAGGTGCGGGTGGGCTGTCTATTGCAGTGGAGGGTCCCAGCAAGGCGGAGATTACCTTTGAGGATCGCAAGGATGGTTCTTGCGGCGTCTCCTACGTGGTCCAGGAGCCCGGTGAGACCTGTTTCCCGTTAAACACAACCTCTCCCAATGTTTGTCTTCACATGCTCATCTTTCCCGCCACGTTTCTTCCGACAGGAGACTACGAGGTCTCCATCAAGTTCAACGATGAGCATATCCCAGACTCGCCCTTTATGGTCCCTGTGGCCAGTTTGTCTGACGATGCCCGCCACTTAACCATCACCAGCCTTCAGGTGAGACTCCAAGTTTTTGTCATTGTTTTCAATTCAGGTCAGCTATAGCTATCAGCTGCCACCCAGAAGTATCCTGGCGCCTTTTATTTCCAAACATTACGAAATGATCGCTAGCCGAGCTCGTTAGCATGGTGCTCGTATCGTCTAGGACTCTGGACTGAAGGTGAACCAGGAAGCATCTTTTGCGGTGCAGCTGAACGGAGCTCGAGGTATCATTGATGCCAAGATCCACGCACCTTCTGGAGCCACAGAGAAATGTTTGATCAGCCAGATGGATGGCGGTAAGATGTCATACTCTATCTTTGAAGCCCATGCCTTCGGAATCTGTCCAGAAAGAAATGTGTCCGTCAGCAGATCAGCACGCCATCAGGTTTGTCCCCAAAGAGAACGGCATCCACGCCATTGATGTCCGCTTCGGTGGCAGCCATGTGCCCGGAAGCCCCTTCAAGATCCGTGTGGGAGAGCCTGGTCAGGCAGGAGACCCCAGGAAGGTGTCAGCTTCTGGGCCGGGCCTGGAGAGCGGGACCACAGGTGACCAAGCAGTCGAGTGAAGTCATTTCTTGGGTTAAGCAAGTCATAAGCAAGTCCCAAGTTATATAATTTGTCACTTAGTCTGACTTGAGTCTGCCGGATGATGTGTTTCTGGTAGGCGTGGCGTCAGAGTTCATGGTGAACACGTGTAACGCCGGGGGTGGCGCTCTGTCCGTGACCATCGATGGTCCTTCCAAAGTCCAGATGAGCTGTCAGGAATGTTCTGAAGGCTACCAAGTGTCCTACACCCCCACGGCCCCCGGGAGCTACCTGATCTCCATCAAGTATGCGGGAGCCCAACACATCGTGGGCAGCCCCTTCAAAGCCAAAGTCTCAGGTGGGCTTGGACCGCAAGTTCAAGTAAAGCTGTCCCTCAGCTCAATGAACAGGCAAGACTTTTTCAGACAGGTGCTTAATTTAATCTGCAGATTGGTACCATCAGATACTGTCTGCTGTCATCTAACACTGTGAAAACTAAGTACAATTGAACACAGTTCCAAGAAGGCATAATAAAGTGAAGCATAACTCTCTTTTTATAAGCGCAAAGAAATTGACCTCCCTCCACTCACCAAATGAGATAAAGATTTAAGACTTCAGCTGTTTCTTCTTTCTGTAGCTTTGTTCTGTCATGGACATTGTCTTGAATAAAGGCCAATTTTACATGACATCGCCTTAAAAAGATCTTTTCTGGTAAATCTTAGTGGAGACGATGTACACTACCCCCCAAATTTTCCCTTTGTCATTTACACAATGTCTCACCTGTTCATTGAGCTGAGGGACAGCTAACCCAAGATTGACGTCCGCCGCTTCACTTGTTGTCCTCATGTTGTTGGCATCCTCAGGTCCTCGGTTGTCTGGAGGTCCTAGTCTTCATGAGACCTCTTCAGTTCTGGTGGGAACCATCACCAAGTCATCGTCTGGGATAGCTGGGGCCTTCGCTTCTTTGCCCAAATTCTCCTCGGATGCCAGTAAGGTGGTCTCCAGGGGGGCCGGCCTGTCCAAGGCTTTTGTGGGCCAGAAGAACTCCTTCATGGTGGACTGCAGCAAAGCAGGCAGGTGTCTGATTCTGAAGGTCCTGATGCTCTTTATGTTCCTAATTGTACTTATGGTCCGGATTGTCCAGATGGTCCTCTTGGGCTTATTGTTCTTGATGGTTCTGTTGTCTTTATTTTAACTGTTTGTATATTGTCCCCAAAAAACTTTTCCATGAGATTTACAGAACGTAAGAGGCCCTTGAAATGAGCCCTGTGGAACTCCGGCGGGCACAAATCAAAGGAGTATATTACGACTACACTGGAGTTGATTATTGGAGTGTAATATAACTCTTCGTATATTGTATCTATAGCCCCCCAAAATATCCATTACATTGACATCAGAAAGAAAAGGGCCCTAGAAATGAGTCCTGTGCTACTTCGGGAGGCACAAATCACAGGAGTATACTAGGAGTACTAAGAGGTTGATTATTGGACTTTCATGAAACTGTTTGTATCTTTTCCATGATATTGACAGTAAAAGGAGTAGCCCTGGATGGTCTGTGTTGTGTTCGCAGGAAGCAACATGTTGATGGTGGGGGTCCACGGTCCCAGAGCCCCGTGCGAGGAGGTCTACGTGAAGCACGCGGGCCACAGGATGTACAACGTGACGTACACGGTGAAAGAAGCAGGAAACTACATCCTCATGGTCAAGTGGGGCGATGCCCACATACCCGGGAGCCCCTTTCACGTCACCGTACCATGAAGGTTTTTCCCCTCCAAAGTTCTCCTTAGACAAACCAAGTTGGTAGAGTTCTGATAAAACTGTGATTTTCTTTTCTTTTTTATTTACTTTTGTTCTTTCTCTGGAAGATTTGACAGACAGGAAGTGACAATAAAGTCTTATTGTAGCTTGGCGAATGCCATGATTGTTTGATAATATTTCATAAAAATACAGTGATAATCATAATAATAAAGGTTTCACGGCCATCATCTTGTGTCGTTTTGATTGGAAGAAAGCAGTTTGTCCAGAAGGTGACGCTCTTGGTCCACCCCCTGGAGACGCACTCTAAAACATTTAGTGTAATATTTATGATGGGGCAGCATGGTGTGCTAATGCAGCACTACCACGTCTGCCTCACAGTTACGACGTTTAGGATTTGAATCTCAGCTCCAAACTACGTGTGAGGTTATTTTTTTTTTTATATATTTTTTTCTGTTTTTTTTTTTTTTTTTTCCTTAATATTAGTCCTGACATTGACTGGCGACCTATCCATTCTTTTTCTATATGTACCATGACATCAACTGGCGACCAGTCCATGAATTGTTTTTCTGTTTCTGTCCTTACGATCAAATGCGTTTGGCCAGCAGGTGGCAGCAGAGATTTCACTAAAATGTTAATCATCCTCGTTCGAACCAGTAGCGGGCAGTCGAGAAGAGCACAGTAGATGTACAGTAATGAATGTCTGTATTTCTAAAAATAGATCTTCCACATTTAACCCAACATTCCTACAAGTAATTTATAGTTGCCATTGTTTTCCTCATCCTCCCTGGTGAAGAAACTTTAATCTTGTGTCGTTATGTTTCATTAAGTTCACGGGAGGCTGTGGTCATTAGGATGCTGTTGCCATGGCGATGCCTCTTTCCTCCCTCCCAGTTTTGCTCCTTAGGGGGAAATGTGTTGTGTGCGTGTGTGTCTGTCTGTGTGTAGAGTGATCATGTAGCAGCTTGTCTCTCACGCTGTGTCTGTGTGCATGTTTGTTTGTCTCTGTGTTTGTGTGTCTGTGAGCTTCCGTGTTTGTCTCTCTGTTTGTTTATGTGTCTGCACGTGTAGTTGTGCTTCTGTGTGTCTTTGTATTTTTGTGTATTTGTGTTTGTCTTAATAATTGTATGTGTGTGCGCGAGTGTATGTGTTTAAGTCCCTTTCTCTCTGTGTGTGTGCGCATGTGTGTGTGTGTGTGTGTGTGTGTGTGTGTGAGCATGTGTTCTAGTCTTAGTCCTAGTACTCTTCAAGTTCTAGTCCTCCTTGTTCCAGTTTTCTTTTAGTCCTTAGTCCTAGTACTTTTCAAGTCCTAGTCCTCCCGGTCCCAGTTCTCCTTTAGTCTTTAGTCCTTGTTCTTTTCAAGTCCTCGTCCGCCTGGTTCCAGTCCTCTTGTCAGAGATCTACAACTCTTATAGTCCAAGTCCTCTTCTAGTTATACAGCTAGTTCTCTAGGTCTTGAATTCTCTTCTAGTCCCATCAGCTACAATGGGTGTCTTAGTGTTTGTTTGCGCTTCGTTTTCTTTTCGTTTGCGTTGTGAGGCCATTGTGCGACTAAAAATAGAAATAGAATAAAGCAGAATTCAATGAACGTCTCCTCAGGGAGGGGAAGGGGCAACGGGGTATCAAGGGAAGATGGTAGTGAGGGGGAAGAGGAAAATGTTCATATCATCACCTTAGCAGCAGAAAAAAAAAAAAAACATCAACAGTGAGTGTTGATAACAGTAAAATAACTAAAAGTTAGTTAATTGATTGTTATAATGTGGACCAAAAGTGTTGAAAAAAAATCATCTACACACTTTTCCTGCAAACATCTCAAGTCTGTATGTCTTTATGAATGTGTGTGTGTGTACGTGTGTTAGTTAGCTGTGTACATGTGTATGTTTAGGTTGTGTGTGTACATGGGTTGTGCGTCTCCGTGTTGTGTGTGTATGTTGGTATGGACCTTTGTGCTTTGTGTGTGTGTGCGCATGCGTGTGTGTGAGAGTTGGTTGTGTGTGATTGTTGTGTGTATTGTGCATCTGGATTTTGTGCCTGTGTGATTGTGGTGTGTGCGAGCTTGTGTGTGTGTTTTTACAAGCAGAGTGACACTTCCTGTTTTCAAACAGATGAGTGCACATACACAAAAGTCCACAAACGTTGCGCGCACACATACACACACACACACACACACACACACACAAAGAGGAGGAGGAGGAGGAGGAGGATGGCAGTCCGGGAGGAGGAATTACATGCCTTGGGGAGGTCCTGAGTGGGGGGCAGGGCACCTGTGCAATAGCAAGCCAACTGCTCGACCTTGCCATGTGAGCTGCGTCTGGCAAAGTGGCGGAAGAAAGAAGAGCGCATGTGAGGAGTTCTCCTGTGAGTGTGCGTCAAACTTTCCTCCTGATGAGCGCGTATTCCTCTACTGTGTGAAACCTCCGCTGTCCAACTTGACTTGACGGATTTCCCCCACCATGGCCGCGGGGGTGACAGCATGGCTGCCGTTGGCTCGTGCGGCAGCCGTGGGTTGGATGCCCCTGGCCAGTGTGCCCATGCCGGCGGTCCCCCCAGAAGGACGGCGCGGGAAAGACAACATCCTTATCCTCAATGTGAGTGGGAGCCGATTTCAGACGTGGCGAGACACTCTAGAGCGTTACCCGGACACTCTTCTGGGAAGCTCCGAGAAGGACTTCTTCTTTCAGCAGGAGAACAACGAGTTCTTCTTTGACCGTGACCCGGACTTGTTCCGCCACATCCTGAACTTCTATCGGACAGGGAAACTGCACCTCCCGCGGCACGAGTGCATCGCCGCCTTCGACGAGGAGCTCTCCTTCTTCTGCATCGTCCCGGAAGTGATTGGAGACTGCTGCTACGAGGACTACAAGGACCGGCGGAGGGAGAACCAGGAGCGCCTCCAGGACGACGAGGAGATGGATCTGACCAACGAGCCAATACCGGCGGATTTGAACTTCCGGGACTCCCTGTGGCAAGCCTTCGAGAACCCACACACGTCCACCATGGCGCTAGTCTTCTATTACGTCACGGGATTCTTCATAGCTGTGTCCGTCCTTGCCAATGTTCTAGAGACTGTCCCGTGTGGGGTGAGGTTCAACTACGCTAAGCCCACATCCTGCGGCGAGCGCTACGCCTTGGCCTTCTTCTGTTTGGACACAGCCTGTGTGCTGATCTTCACAGTGGAGTATGTCCTCCGCCTGGTGGCCGCGCCCAGCCGCTTCAAGTTCGTCAAGAGCGTCATGTCGCTCATCGACGTGGTGGCCATCATGCCCTACTACATCGGCCTTGTCATGCCCGAGAACGAGGATGTGAGCGGCGCTTTCGTCACACTCCGGGTCTTCCGCGTCTTCCGAATCTTCAAGTTCTCGCGCCACTCGGCCGGCCTTCGCATCCTGGGCTACACGCTGAAGAGTTGCGCCTCCGAGTTGGGCTTCCTGCTCTTTTCGCTCACCATGGCCATCATCGTCTTCGCCACTGTCATGTTCTACGCCGAAAAGAGCTCCAAGGGCACGGCCTTCACCTCCATCCCTGCCGCCTTCTGGTACACCATCGTCACCATGACCACACTCGGGTAAGTGAAGCATACATCATGGTACAAAACCTGGATAGAGGATGCCAAACTTTTGATAGGACACTCGGGTAGATAATACCGAGACACTCACTTCGGAGATGTGAGACTTTGCGGTACAATATTTGGGTAGATGATGCCAACTTTGTAGTAGGACCCTGAGGTAGGTGATACCGCGACACTCTGATTGGTGATGCACACTTTCTGGTACAACACTCTGGTAGGTGGTGATGCTGACTGGTAAGAGACCTGGGTAGGAGATACTGGGACACTAGGGTTGGTGATACTGAGACATTCGGATGGGTGATGCACACTTTCTGGAATGACACTCTGGTAGATGATTTTGACTTCGGGGTAGGATACTTGGGTAGGGAATACTGGGACACTCAGTTAGGTGATATTGAGACGCTCATGTTGGTTAAGTACACTTTACGGTACAATTCTCAGGTACATGTAACCGACTTTGTGGTACGACACTGGGGTTAGAGATACGGAGACACTCAGACAGGTAATTCACACTTTTGACACTCCGGTAGGTGATGCTGATTTCATGGTAGGATAGGTCATTCAAACTTTGTGCTACAATACTTGGGAAGGAGATACTGGGACACTTGGATAGGTGATACTCATTTTGCAGTGACAGATTCTGGTAGATGATGCTAAAAACTCTGGTAGGGAATATTGAGACTCTTTGGTAGGTGATGCCGACTTTGTGGTAGGACCCTCAGATAGGTGAGGCACACTTTTTGGTAAGACCCTCAAACAGGTGATCCAGAGACTTTTAGGTAGGTGATTCAGACTTTGTGATCAGAAACTCAAGTAAATTAAACCCAATTTGTGTTTGTATCGGTCCGTTGTGGTAAAGAAGGAGCAGAGCTGAAAGGCGAAGCTCTCAATTTACCGGTCGATCTACATTCCTACCCTCAGCTACGGTCACGAGCTGTGGGTCGTGACCGAAAGAACGAGATCCCGGATACAAGCGGCCGAAATGAATTTCCTCCGCTGGGTGTCCGGGCTCTCCCATAGAGATAGGGTGAGAAGCTCGGTCATCCGGGAGGAGCTCAGAGTAGAGCCGCTGCTCCTCCGCATCGAGAGGAGCTAGATGAGGTGGCCGGGGCATCTCATTCGGGTGCCTCCCGGTGAGGTGTTCCGGGCACGTCCCACCGGGGGGAGACCCCTTGGACGACCCAGGACACGCTGGAGAGACTACGTCTCTCGGCTGGCCTGTGAACGCCTCGGGATCCCCCCGGAAAAGCTGGATGAAGTGGCTGGGGAGAGGGAAGTCTGGGCGTCCCTGCTGAAGCTACAGCCCCCGCGACCCGACCTCTGTAAGCGGTAGAAAATGGATGGATGGATGCGCCCTGACTTGTGTACACATGTGCATGTGGTGTTTGTGTGTGTCTGCGGGTGTATCATGTTTCAGTGGTATGCCTGCAGATGGGCGTTCACTCGCATGTATTATTTAGTCACTTGACCCATGCTGTGACTAGATCACTCTGCACACTTGCTCACAACCATACACACAAACACACACACACCTCAGACTCTCTCGCTCTCTCTCTCTCTCTCTCACACACACACATATATATATATATATATATATATAGGAAACGAAGAAGCCTGATGTGCTGTTCATGCTCCTAATCTCATTAGCTCCTTAGCAGAGGCACTTGTTTAATTGGTTGTTTAATGAAGAGGGCACAATGACTTACGGGCAGTGGTGTTGCATCAGCAGCTTTGTTTCCATGGCAAAATCGCTACTCAAGTACACCCCGCAAAGGCTTGTGGGTAGGGACCGGTGTGCTGATGCCACGTGTGTCCAGGGGCACTCCTCCATACGCGTAACGCCTGATCTCCACCACCTGGCAGCAACATGTGCGCGGGCGCACACGTATCGCGCGATATGTTGCGTCACAACGCACACGTGGAGTCACATCACCTGCATACTGTGTGATGGTCAAAGATGGCTGACGGTGTCCTGCTGTAAATAAGAAAGCAGGCTCGTGCGCATTTCCGCTAGAATGGTTTTAGAAGAGCGACTCTCCCTCGGGCAACTTTTTCCAGAGGTCGGAGTTACTCGCATACATAAGTCATTACTTGGGTTAGACAAGCCAAGTCAAGTCATACAATCTTGCTCAATCACAACATACCGTATATTTGCACACTCACTATCTGTTACAAGTTACTGTTGCCTTGGCCAATTGGGGGACGTAAAATACAGACATTGGGATCTAAATGGAGACGTCCCAGCTCCTCAGTAAGCTGCAATAATATTATTTCTTCTTCTCAGAGGATGAAGAATATATGCCTGTCAGTATTGTTTTATTGTTTTGCCTCATGGTTTGTGTTCAAATATCTTTTACATAAAGTGTTATGATACAGCGACACTGTGCCATTCTTTTGTTCATCTCTGGCGTTTCACGCTGTTTGTTTGCATTCACCGTCATGTACTGTAATTGCTGTGCCTGCATCACGTGGGCTGAGGACCCCACCCCACCCAATCGAGAGGTGGGATCAGGCGCAAAGTCCACCCCAGTAGGCGGGACCGAGGGACACCGAGGGATCCAGGGTGGTCCACCGGCCCCGCCGAGGCGCCCCGAAAACCGGCCACCCGGAGGAAACCAACACCCACCTACGCCGCCCCACGCGCACCGCCACCCCACCCCCAAACTCCTGATTGATTGATTGATTGATTGATTGACTTGACAACTTACGACCTGTTCCTCAGGTACGGTGACATGGTTCCAAAAACCATCATGGGCAAGATCGTGGGCTCCATGTGCTCCCTGAGCGGCGTGCTGGTCATCGCTCTGCCCGTGCCTGTCATTGTGTCCAACTTCAGCCGCATTTACCACCAGAGCCAGCGTGCCGAGAAGAGGCGGGAGCAGAAGGTGAGAACCCGCGAGAACGGAACAGGACTGGGCAAAGTGTGGGCTGGCAGGAGGGCACGTATTGGTTGGCACGCTCCCTTGTTTAATCTGACCATGTGGCATGTGAAAGAACCACTGTCGAACTACTGTTCAGTTGTATTCAACTTTTTAAGTTTTGGTGAATCATTATTCTATTTATTCAAATGTATATTTGTGCATACAGTATGTAGGGATATAATAAATATATAAGAATAAAATATAACAACTGTATTAAAATGTAATCATTCAAATACAAATTAAAAATACATACTCATTTTTATTAAATTGTAAATAGATAACACTTAAATTAATATTTATGTAAATACATGTATGTATTTGGTTTTTTTTTAATATTTTACATATATTCATATTTTATTTGTATTCATTTGTCATAAAGAGATGTTTATTTTATTTATCGTAAATAACAAAATACTCAAACACTAGTCAGTTTTATATAATGAACATTTGACAATTTTTATTTAACCAAGAATGATTAATTAATTACAAATAAAAACTGATTATTTTATTATTGTCATGAGCAAATTGTATTCATTCATTTATCTAATTATATGATTGGTTAATTGATGCATTGTAAATAATAGAATTCTATAACATTAGCAAAATGAAAGAAAATCCATAGAGAATTAATTTTATCTATTAAAATAATGTAGTGTACATGTAAAATTCTAAATATTTGTACAATTGATATATTAGTAATTATGTATTTTGACTTGTTTATCTGACTAAATAATTGGTTAATTGATTAATTGTAAATAAAATACTCAAATATCAATAAAAAAACATTTTACATCATACATTTAACTATTTACTTTTTTATAATCATTTGCTAATAATTCTTAAAGTAATTGTAAATGAAAACAATAAAAAAGTGGATTAATTTTCTGATTAAAATAAAGCCTATTACATCCACATTTTTCAAAGCATCCACGCTGAACGTGTGCATGTGTTCACACAGAAAAGTCGTCTGGCCAAAATTCAAGCGGGAAAGAAAGAAGGAGCGAGTGCTTACTTGTGCTACAAACTGCTGACCAACGGCGAGGTACTCGTACGCGGTGGTGTTTCTGCGGTGTGGTGCTTGATGCTGATTGGCTCCTCTGTCACATGACTGGCAAAAGGAAAGCACGTGGTTAACAAGCTATCAGAAGTGGCGTGACAAAGAAACTCTTGAAACTTCTTCTTGCACTAGTAAAACGAAAAGTAACATGTTTTTCCACTAGTGCCTTCCACTACCGTATGAGTTTTCTTTGCACTAGTGTTACTAGTAGAATGACTCGGGCACACTCGTAGAACAACTGGCCTATGAGTCACATTTTTTTCCACTACTGTATGAAATTTCTGCACGCTAGCTAGTAGCACAACTTATCATGTTACTAGTGATGGAAAATTGTTCCCTTGTTGACAATTGCATGCTAATAGTGCTACTAACATGTAATTATATGCCTTGTTTGCATGTGCTCCTCTTCAATGGTTGACTCACAATTTGGTCACGTGACTGTGTCCTTGTCCTGAAGGTGTCCAAGGAGGTGGGCCAGTCGCTGGCGTTCAAGGCCAACGCCAACGGCAACATGGCAGAGCATCATCACCACCTGCTTCACTGCCTGGAGAAAGCCACGGTGAGCTCAACTGGTAGGACTTTCCTGCGGTGTTCCACAAGGATCAATCTTAAGGCCCATACGTTTAGCACTACATATGCTTCCTCTCGAAAATGCCATCAGTGAAGTTGAAGATATCTCATACCACAAGTATACTGATGATTCTTTTAATCCTGATGAGACAGATGAGATTCAGTAAGTGTGCTGAATTGTCCATAAAGTATCAAGAAACAAATATGACTGAACACATTCTGACGGAATTCCGATAAGACAATATGTTTTCTTGTAAGATTGCGACTTTAAAAAAAAAAAAAAAAGAAAATCATAAAATAAAATAAATATATATATAGTTTTTCATCTACAATATTTTTTTCCCTGTTAAGTTTCATCTTTAATCTTGTCATATTATGCTTTATTCTTTCATAAAATTAGGACTTTTTTTTCTAAAAAATAAAAAAAGAATAAAAGACTTTATTCTTGAAAATTCTGACTTCATGACTGTAATATAACTTCTCTTTTGCATTCTTCTAATAGTATTATGGCAAGTTTATAACTTGTTTCCTTGTAAAAGTTTGACTTTAATCTTGTAATATTACAACTAATTCTAAAAAATATACGCCTTATCTTTTATCTAAATAAAAATGGCGTTTTTCTTGTAAGATGGCAACTTTTTTTGTTGTTCAATTATCACTTTTTATCTTGAAAAAATAGGACTCCTTGTAATATTTTTCTCAAAGACTTGACTCTCCACTTCTATTTAGCCAAGGATTCTGCAAAGACTTAATTATTTGGATGCGTTGTTCCAATTGACTTAATGTTCTTGTCCACACAACATATGAATGATCAGAACCTGCACTTTGTGGAGCACACGTCGTTGGAGGGGAGTTGTTCCGAGGAAGCCTTGTTGAAGCAGGCCCAGTCTCGTTCGTCCTGTTCCTCCCGCTCATCTTCCTTGCTGTCCTCTTTCACTTCCTGTTGTGCCCACACCAAGAGGACCAACTTGGACCCCCGCAAGTCCAACACCAGCACAATCCAAGATCCACGACGACCACTCAGGTAGAGGCGTATGGAAAATGTCCTCCATATTTTCTTTTCGCTTTCATTTGTCCACACAATCATTTCCCAGTGGTGCGGTGGAGCACCCAGGTACTCTTTTGCAAACTACGACCCTACAGTATCGCAGTAATGAACATTAAGACATTACATCGCTCAATACATCCTAGCATACATACTGTACATAAAACTCACGTGTGCGAGTTATAATTCAGGGCAGCTTTAAACCAACACCTCCAATCTTGCCATATTGATTGGATTTTGAGATTTCTTTTGCGGACTGGAGGTCGGCAGACTCCTGACTCGGATCATTCGACTTCTCTCCACAGTCGCTGCAGTCTCAATGCCAAATTGGAGGAGGCTGTCCCCCTCAACTACGAAGGGCCTCGGGTCGCGACGGCCCGCATTGGCAGCCTGACGCCGCCCGTCACCGTGCTGCAAGGCGACCTCTCCCAGATCGCCAAGAGTGTCCACGTTTCGGACCTCTGAACTCTGTCGTGAAGTACAACAACAAAGGAGCAAACCCGTGTTCATCGCTTCTGTGTGCATGTTAATTAGCTTAGCACAAAGGCGATTGATGTGTTGTATGGTCTTAAAGGTACGCACAGTACAATGCTAATAATCAACTCATTGTTCAGGTGCTTGTTTTTTACATGCTAAGCTAGCTACTAGCCGAATTCAGGACAGAAGCTTCTCAGGTTTGACTACAAGTTGTTTGATGGTTCACAACAGAGGCACTTTACAAGATGCTTGAGAGTTGATTCATTTTATTGATTTATTTGCATGAAGTGTGACACCGGTGTGGAAAGCTGTTTGACCGTTTAATTCGATATCCTTCATATGCGGCTTAAAGCCCATGTATTAGTATCATGCATCACTTTTCTCATTCAACATGTTGTTTTGTCAAACATCCTTATTGCGATGCTTTTGATAATTAAATTATTATTCCTGTGGATTTGTGGCATGCAAGAGTTGCGAGAGATGATTGACAGCGTGTGCAGAGTTGAAATATAATATAAATAAATGCCCTCGTGTCTCAGGGAGAATAGGCGGGCGGGCCCCGACTATTATTAATGTGCCAAGCTTGTCCAGTGAATTTCCTCTCCGCTCGCTTCCTCTGTGAACTCTAACCCCAATGAACATTCCCCACCAAAAGGAAATCAACACAATATAGAGAGCATCGCCATGACAACGGCAGAACATTCTACATTGGATTGAGACCGGTCCTGGGCAAAGATGATGATTATTATTTATTTTTTTTAAATGTGGCCCACTCAGCATTTATATTATGAGGAGAGCTGTAATATTTGTTTCATTAATATGGATTCCCCCCCCCCCCCCCCGCTAAAATTAGTTATTTCAATTTATTGTTTTGTTGAAATTCATTTATCTCTTCATTTACCATGGATAAGACAAGCACGAGTCAAACAAAACTAATTTATAAATACAGGATATAAATTTTTTTTGGATTAAATTCTCAGATAATAAATATTTTTGTATTTATTTCATGAATAATGTATTTTATCTTAACATTTTAAATATACTGAGGCATAAAAATACATCTACATTAAAAAATATATATATTTATTTTGTTTAATATTTGGTGACTAAATGAAATGATACCACAAACACACACATATATATATATATATATACACACACACACAACACGTACACACACCAAACACAAACCATACACAGATATGCATACTAAAAATACACAAAAACACGCATACACAGCACACACACAACACATTTCCATTCTCTATTTAGATGCCAATATTTCTGCAGTTGTAGTTGTATGTCTCCAAATGTAATATGATATAATGCTATGAAACAGGCTCCATGTGTAAGTGATGTTCAGCGGGCGGGCCTCCTCCAGGTGGCGCCGGCAAGCATTGTTGTTCTTTGGGCCACTTGCGCCCGTAGTGAAGCGTCCAGAGCAGCATGAGGGTCAGAGCCATGGCCAGGATCTGGGCCACGCCCATGGCCACGCCCAGGAAGCGCAGAAGCTGCAGCAGCGCGCTGGAGCGGATGAAAGACAGCAGCTTTGGACCGCAGCCCTGCAGGCCAGAAAGATGATGCGGCGTGTCATTCTCATGTCATCACATCAACTCATTGTCATGTCATGATGTCATCGTTCTCATGTCATCACATCTCATTGCTCTCATTGTCATGGCATATTCTCATCTCTCGACATCGCCTCAGTCTCACGTCAGAGTTCATTCTCATGTTTTGACATTTCATTCCCACGTGGTATATAATCCTCATGTCAGGACATTATCTCATCTCATGACATCATCTCATTGTCATGTCCTGATGTCATCATTCTCATGTCATGACATCTCAATTTCATGACATCTTCTCATTGTCATGTCATTAAATCATTTCATTTCATTCTCATGACATCTTCTCATTGTCATGTCATGACATTATGCCTCACGGTCTTGACATTTCATTCATGCCATCGTCATTCACATCATAATTCTCACATCCTGAGATCCTTTTCTCATGTCTTCTGGTCATCATTCTCATTGTCATGTCAGGTATCATCCTCATGCCACAATTTTTATTCTCATCGAGAGTCTCGCCGCACCTCTTGATGTAGATCACTGAGGTCGTGCTGGTGGGCGCGGCGAGCACATCCTGGATACTGATAGGAGCAGCAGGAGTCAGGTGGCCACTCCCTCTCTGTCATCTCCAGCCAATCCGTGAAGTAGATCACCCCGCAGCACTCAAACTACACACACACACACACACGCCTGTCATGTATGTGAGTGTACGTGTGTGTGTGTGTGTGTGTAACTAACCTCTGTCTGAAAGGTGTTCCAGGTGTGTGTGAGCCACTGATGCTGGCGAAGGCCGAAGTTTGACATCCGAAACTTTAGACTGATCATGTCAGAGCGCTGCACATGGGGCTAAATGCACGCACAATCGCGCGCACACACACACACACACACACACACGCACACTATTAGCCAGGTGTGTGAACTTTGCTGATAACAGCACATACACAAATATACACATTCAACCTGCTAGCCAGGTGTGTCACCTGTCTGCTGATAACAACACATACACGCACGTGTCAATGTGTGTGTGTGCGCTTGTCACCTGCTCATAGGTCCATAGAGCGCTAGCCAACTCCACACACAAGATGACCAGCAGACTTCCGAAGTACTGTAACACAAATGCAGAATGCGTGTGTGTATGACTGTGTCAATCAATCTTAGCCAATCAGAAGCGCCGTGCCGCCTTACCCAGGACAACATCACCAGGTCACAGCGCAGCGTGCCGCACACGCCCAACATGGCCACCATCAGCAGGAAGCAACAGACCACCACCAGGACGGGATGAACCACGGGGGCAAAGGTCAGCACGGCAGCCTCCTCCAGCCTCCAACGCACACACAGACACATACACAAACAAACACACATCATAAATACACACACAAAACTCTCAATGATACACACATGCGTACACATATACACTTACACACGCACATACATACACAGATAGACATGCAAAGACACATACACGTGCACAAATGGAGACCCACAAAACTGACAGACACAAACATGAAGTGGTGTCATTGCTGTTGTGTTGTTGTGTGTGCGTGCACACCGACCTGGTGTGAGCGGTCAGAGTCAGGACGGCGTTCAGTGAATCTCGGATCCACGCCGCCACTCCCAGAATGCACGCTGACATCAGCTGCAAGCGTGCGCGCACACACACACACACACACAGATCAGTTTCTGTTACAGAAATAACATCTGAGAATGTGAAACATGCCGCACACACACAACACAACACATAAAAACATACAGACAACATACACAACATACACGCATGTGCACTGACAACCACATGTGCACAAACACACACACACACTACACAAACATACATGCAGACACACAAAAACACCATAGACAAAAAGACACGCGCCACACAGTAGACAAACACACAACACACAAAATGAATAGTTAGTAAATGAATAACATACAGGAGTGATTTAGGATTCAGATTGATGAATGAATATGTCGTTTTTATTCTGACATTTTGAAAGTAAAACACATTGATTAGTAAGCAAGACAGCCAATGAAAAGACCCGCCACTTCTTACCCAGAAGAGCACGTTGAGCGCGCAGAGGAAAAGGCGCACGCATCTCACGGCGTCTTGTCTCGCCATCGCTCGGTTCGGGCCTCAAATGCTTCGGACCAGCACGGCCTCATTCTGAGCTGAGCCGGGCCGCTACCGAGTAGCGTGCATGCAGTCGGTTGTCTTAGAAGGGTGGGGGGAAAAAGACGACCCACAGGTGCTGCCTGCCTGCTCGCACGCACACGCTCTTGAAATAGGCACGCCATGACGTCACACTCGTCATACTCGGCAGGATGTCTGTTCCCGGCGGAGGTCGGGGGCAGGAATGTGACCCGATGTTGCTTCTCCTCACGAGTTTACGATCAAATAATCATAAAACAGAGCCAATGATTGCTATAAGGATTCTCAAAACACTCGTATCAAAAAGCATCAATTAATTCATCAAATACATGTCAACTTGTTTATCTTACTGTTTTTTTGTTTGTTTTTAAATTATTTCTCAATAAATCTACTCGGCAATTATCCAATGAGTCATTTTAGTGAAAACCAACGCAAATAATATTCCACTTGGTAACAGATGGGGGCAGCAAAGCGCACCACTGTGTGGAAGTTGCCGGATTGTACGAGCCGAAGAAGAAACCCACCCTTTCTCCTGTGTCCACCCTAAAACGCAGACATCATGGTGAGTTTCCAATTGATTTACTCTCTTGTTGAACCTTAAAAGCACAATTAAAGCGAACGGGAACTCTGCCGTTGAACGTCCAAAACAAGCATACGGAAGATGACATCGCATTAGCGTCTTTGGCTCCGTTAGCTGGCAATGCTAACCGGCGAGCACATGGGCGTTATTAGTAGCTAAGTTGATGCTAGCGTGGTCAGATCCTCAACGTAATGAAATGTCCTTTAAACGCCCAGCAGTTCGTATCTGCAAATGATATAAGTTGATGCGTTATATTGCCTGGTTTGTGCGCCTTTCTTAGCACTTAGCTTGTTTGCAGCCTCGGCTAAACGTGGCTGTCAGCGCTTCATCAAAGGAATATAACGTAGATTAAATGTGGGGAAATTGATAAACAACACAGTTCGACTATATACTTTTTGGGAAGATTAGCTTTTTGTATTTTATTGTAGTTTATTTTTCTTGGGCAGCAACTTTTTGTTGTGAGTTTGTCTCGAAGCTTCTAGTAGGCACTCGGATGAATGATGCTGCGTTCATTGGTCCTCGGAATTATGGGCTTTAAGACGTTTTTGAGATTTAGTTTTCGTTTATTCCTTTGTGAATTTTGTTGTTGTCCCCCCTCCCTTATTAAATTTTTAGGTGTTTTTTATTTTATTTTTATAGAAGAGAAACAAATTATGATTCAGTTACTGGTTTGGTCTGTAACTTGGCAGAAAATAAGCAAAAACAAATGTGAATCTTCCTTTTTCCAAAATAAAATCAGATGTTTGCAAATGTCTTATTTGATTAAAATGGATAAATACAGAAATTCAGAGGATTTGGACAATTTTAAGTAAAAAAAAATTGATTATCGAAATAGTTGTTGAATAATTGTGTCAGCTCTTAATTTGATGTACAAATTTGGTCAGTTCTTAATGTAAAATTGTGTGAAAACAAGATGATGATGATGATGATGTGGTGTCCGCAGGCGTCCCTGTCAATGGCCCCCGTCAGCATCTTCAAACATGGAGCCGATGAAGAAAAAGCTGAAACTGCTCGTCTGGTGCGTGTGTTTGTACTTCATCTCTAAATTGGGGAAATAGTGTCATTGTCAAGCTTACAAGTGTCCCGCGTTGTCCCTGCAGTCGTCTTTTGTGGGCGCCATCGCCATTGGAGACTTGGTGAAAAGCACCCTGGGCCCCAAGGGCATGGTGAGTGTCTTTGTTTTGCAGCTTAATGCTAACATATAATGCGAAAGGCCATTCTGGCTATTGGGAATTAGCATGGACGTTATAGTAAACAACTTCTACTTTAACACACACAGCATACAACAATACTCACAGACGAATATTTTCTCTGCTGTGTGCGCGTGTGTGTTGTGTTTTTCAGGACAAGATCCTGCTGGGTGGCGGCAAAAGCGGCTTAGTGACGGTGACCAACGACGGCGCCACCATCCTGAAGGCCATCGGCGTCGACAACCCTGCTGCCAAAGTTCTGGTTGGTGAGTGAAGAGGCCTGGTTGGAGGGTGAAGTGTGTGCGTCCGCAGAGAGATGACACGTGCGTGTGTGTTCGCAGACATGTCAAAGGTTCAAGACGACGAAGTCGGTGACGGAACCACGTCCGTAACTGTTCTGGCGGCCGAGCTTCTGCGTGTAAGAGGCTGCTAAATTTAACCCTCAAGTACTTTATTTACAGTAAATCAAGACATTGAGGTAAAAGAATAAAAACTAAAGAGACTTTTTCATTTACCAGTTTTAGGGAAAAACGGGCGAAATAATCCAACAAAAAAAATAGTAGCCGTAGAGGGCTGTTTTTTTTTTTTCCACAGCAGTGCGACACTCTTCCTGTTTACGTGGCGCACAATGTCACCACTTCCCGTAGATGGCTCACGTGCGGCTCTCTTTGATTGACAGGAGGCGGAGCTTCTGATCGCCAAGAAGATCCACCCGCAGACCATCATCTCGGGCTGGAGGAAGTCCACGCAGGCGGCCAGAGATGCGCTGAGGGAGGCGGCCGTGGATCACAGGTGCTCCGCTCTGATGGGCTCGTGAATGTGTCGCTATTTGCGTGGCTTTGGGACCAAGCCTTAACAGTGATTTCCTTTTTCTTTTTTCTACATTGACGATCCGGCTGTCTCCATAGCAATGACCCGGCCCGCTTCCAGGAGGACCTCCTGAACATTGCGCGCACCACGCTGTCCTCCAAGCTGCTGACCCACCACAAGGATCACTTTTCCCAGCTGGCCGTGGCCGCCGTCATGAGACTGAAGGGCTCGGGCAACCTGGAGGCCATCCACGTCATCAAGAAGCTCGGCGGCAGCCTCACCGATTCCTACCTGGACGAAGGTCAGTGCGCCAGACCCGAGCTCAGTTGAGGGCAGAGGCGGCAAAAGTATGGGGTGTTTAAATAATAATAAAAAGACAAAAGTACTTGCACTCAGAAGAAGGCTCTGGGAAAAGTAGATTAAGTACATTTCAGAGTCTGTACTTTTTTTTTTTACTTTAACAGAGTTGCCAGACCCCCCCCCAAAAAAAGCCATTCATAAACAGTTTTCATTTTTTGCTTTTTGTATTCGTGATGGTATATTTTTTTTATCTCGTTGTATGCAGTTATTTTCCATGTTTTAATGAATGTTCTACATTATTAACTCATTCAGTAGCATTGGCACAGGCATACGTTTTTGATCCTCTGCGAAGAACGACTAATATTACTGCATCTTACTGAAGAGTAACTTCTATTATACTGCCCCCTGGTGGGCAACGTGTGCACACAAGGAGCAGCAAATATTAAATAAAATGTTATTGGAGCAAAAAGTTTTTATTTAATTGTCATGTTTTTACAAAGTACAACTTTATAGTGTGCTATTTAAAAAAAATAAAAATACATTTGAGTTGTTCTGGTTGGAGGCTGGAAGGGATTGTCATTTCCCGTCATTTCAATGGACAAACTGATTTGAGATGCAAGTGTTTTGAATCGTGTAGTGTAGTCACAGAACCGATGAAACTCTGCCTGTGCTGTGGTGGTTCAGGCTTCCTGCTGGACAAGAAGATCGGCGTGAACCAACCCAAGAGGCTGGAAAACGCCAACATCCTCATCGCCAACACGGGCATGGACACGGACAAGATCAAGGTGGGTGAGGCTGCGCTCGGCGGACGTTGGCCATGAAGAAGAAGAGAGGTTTTTTATTTTGACTTTTTTTTTTTTTTTTGTTCCCTGCAGATCTTCGGCTCGAGGGTGCGCGTGGACTCCATGGCCAAGGTGGCCGAGATCGAGCTGGCCGAAAAGGAGAAGATGAAGGAGAAGGTTGAGCGCATCCTCAAGCACGGCATCAACTGCTTCATCAACAGGTCAGTCACCGATGTTGTACTTTGCTCTCATTGTACAAGTACGACCCTAGCATAATTACACTCGATTTCTTATTGAACATATACCAACATGCAACAGCTTAATCATCTTTTTTTGCCTGTTGAGATTTGAATTTCTCTTAATTCCTCCTCAATATGGCATCTTTTTTGAGTTTTTAAATGTATCGTTAATGATCTCAAGCTATTTTCAACAACTTAGACTGGGTAATAATTTGTAAAAATGAGAGACACTCGTTGGGACTGACCAATAGTATCAATTTGTGGGGGGGGGGGGGGAATATGAAATTGACCAAATTTGGACATGGAAGGTTGCTGATGTACATTTATTCAATGAACGTTATCTAATCAATCGTCAATGTTGACTTGCCAGGCAGCTGATCTACAACTACCCGGAGCAGCTCTTCGCTCAGGCTGGCGTCATGGCCATCGAACACGCCGACTTTGCCGGCGTGGAGCGCCTGGCCCTCGTCACCGGTACGCGATGTCGATGTCGCTCTCACGTCGTCGGCGTCTGCGTGCGTGCGTATGTGCATTGATGAAATGTGTTTGTGTGTACCGTAGGCGGCGAGATCACGTCCACGTTCGAGCATCCCGAGCTGGTGCAGCTGGGCCGCTGCAAGCTCATCGAGGAGGTGATGATTGGCGAGGATATGCTCATCCACTTCTCGGGCGTCGCCATGGGTACGCACGCACACAAAAGCTGTTTGATCACATTAGTTTTCGTTCAGAGTGCTTGTAGGGTATCAAATATATTTCTCAACTCAGGTTTATTTATAGACCACTTATGAAACAAGCGCAGCTGAAGCCAAGTATCGCTTTTGCAGGTGAAGCGTGCACCATCGTGCTGCGAGGAGCCACTCAGCAGATTCTGGATGAGGCGGAACGCTCGCTGCACGATGCGCTGTGCGTCCTGGCGCAGACCGTCAAGGAGCCGCACACCGTCTATGGAGGAGGTAAAAAGAATACAAATAACATAAAATGTCCCTTTTGTCGAAACGCATATGCGCCTGTTCAAAGGTTTGGGGTCCTATTTTTTTTCCCAAGGAAGTTAACATTCAATCATTCAGAAATATAGGCCACACCAGAAATTCACAACCTTGAGCCAAGACATATTTTACATCAGGAAATCTTACGACAAATAATAATAAGATAATAGCTATCTTTGTTCGTCTATGGCTGACATAATAAGTGGCAGAACAATGAAATGATGGCCGAAGGTGCATAATTAACCGGCTTTGACTCTTTGTTTGGTGGTGTGCCATGAGTTTTCCCCACATGTGAAGTATGCTGTGGTGCTGTGTTCAGGCTGCTCTGAGATGCTGATGGCCAAAGTGGTGAGCGATTTGGCCAACAAGACACCAGGGAAGGAGGCGGTGGCCATGGAGTCCTTCGCCAAGGCTTTGACCATGGTAAAAACAAACAAACACACAAAACAGTCGGTTATTTGTTGTTCATAACGATGAATGAAAATGTTTTGTTTTTCTGATCTTGGCGACGTGGTCCTTCTTCAGCTGCCCACCATCATCGCAGACAACGCCGGCTACGACAGCGCCGACCTGGTGGCTCAACTGCGTGCGGCGCACCAGGAGAAAAAGATCACCTTCGGTTTGAGTGAGTAACGGCGATCTTATTCGTAACCATTTTTTTTTTTTCCACGATTGTATAGCATTGCTGTACACTTGTAGGACAACTATGGCATACTAGTACAACATTAGTAGTGAGACAAAACTACTCATGAGCATTTTGGTGACACGGTCGTTCTACGAGTGCGCTGAATTGTGTCACGAGTGAGATCAAAGAGCGTCCATAAGCTGAATGTCATAAATGCTCCCGTGGCTTTCCGACCCCCGCAGACATGGCGGAGGGCACGGTGGGCGACATGGCAGAGCTGGGCATCACAGAGTCGTTCCAGGTGAAGCGGCAGGTGCTGCTGAGCGCCTCCGAGGCGGCCGAGATGATCCTCCGAGTGGACAACATCATTAAAGCGGCGCCCAGGTCGGTGACACCCGCACGGCCAGCAACAAAATCACGAAAACAACCGTTTGAAGTACCGCCCATATTTTATTGAACTGCCAATTTGCTGGCAGTGATGACCCAATTCAATATTCTATGTTATCAATAACAGTATTGCTTTGCTGCCATCTTGTGGGATCTGGCTATGTTAAGTGAGTTGAGGCGCTTCATTTAGACCAAGGTAGTGATTTGCAGAAATCCTGGTCCCAAGCAACTGTAAGTTGTAGTGAGATGGGAAACTTTATTTCGACAAAATGTGGTGGTTTGCTGCCCACTTGGGGCATCAATGCTTTATCTGCTCGCTGTCCGTTATTTGCTGAAAAACTTAAACTATTCACTGTTTTTGTGGTCAGCATATTGCTTTGGCACCATCTTGTGGCATTTTGCTGCCAAGGAACTTTGTAGAAGCGAGTTAAGGAGCTTCATTAAAGGGAAAGTCTGCAAGTATTGACACACCCCGCCCCCCAAAAAAGATGTAGATGCCACAAGATGGGGGGCAAAGCACAATTTTTTTTCTGAATGAAACTCCTCAACTCACTTGAACATCGGGGTTCACTGTAGTGTATTTATCCACGTGGGGAAATTCAGTCATTCTTCCAGTAGCTCACATATACATAAAAAGACATTGCGCACGCCTTAAAAACAACGTGATCAAATACAAAGAGACAACTTTTTTTTTTTTTAAACTTAGCATACTTGTTGTTTGTCTACAGGAAGAGAGTTCCGGACCACCATCCTTGTTAGAGGAAGAGGACGATGAAGATGGATCCCATCCTCTTTATTTATCTGTGTAGTTCAAAAGAGAAATCTTCTTCTTCTTCTTCTTCTTCTTCTCATGTGGAAGCACTGTCGCGCCTGAGCGGCTAACGCTAGCTGCTTGCGAGGTTAACTTTAGCCGCTAGTGCTCGCGTTAGCCACTCAGCAGCAACCTGTCTTTTGGAATGTTTTTGGTTTTGTTGACAGAAATAAAAACAAAGGTTTGATTGAACAGTGTTATTGATCATATATCATTAGATGTGCAACAATTGACAGTTAATTGATTATCAAATTAATCAACTATTTTGATAATCGATTAACCCGATTATAGAGACATTCTTTAGCTTCAAATTGTCCAAATCCTCGGAGTTTCAGCCTCTTAACAGTAAATATTCTCCGATTTATGTCGTCCTCCATGAAGGCGGACTGATTATCTGTGTTGAATCAAAATAAGACATTTGCATTTTTGCGGATTTTCTGATGTTACAGGAGCAAACCAATAACTGAATCCAAATCAATTCCTGTTTGTGCATTTTCTGCACCGTCAATTTGAACTATTCTGTTTTTGAATAAAAGGATGGAAATTAAAACAAATATTTTTATCTGATTCAATCAATCTAAAAAAATATCAACACATTGATTATTAAAATAATCGTTAGTTGCATACACATATAATCAATCAAGTCTCCCGTGCCCCAAATGTCTTTCTCCTTTTGCGACGACGACGACGACACAGCAAGATTCCTTTTCAAGCGATAATAATCCCAAATGTTAGCGTGTCAACACGCGCACGCTCGTGTATTGATTGCGACGAGCGTGCGCGCGGCGTCCCGCTATCTGATAAGCTGGCGCGACTCTACCGCTCGTCATTGCGGAGGACACGATGGACGCCATCAAGCTGCTTCTGCTTCTGTTGAGCGCCTCCACCAGCCTGGCGCTGCTCAGGTAACAAATCGCCTGGAAAGCTTGAAAACAAATGGAAGTAGTAGTGCATGTATGTTGAAGAGGGTACGGAAATAGGATAGATGCTCAAAGGCCTGGTGATGCTCTCCAGGGTTCCTCTGCGGCGAGGGCGCTCCGTCCGCTCGCAGCTGCGCGCCGCCGGCGTGCTGCGAGACTTTCTTCACGAGCACCGGCCCGACGCGTTCAGCCGGCGCTACGCTCACTGCTTCCCTGCCGGGACGCCGTCGTTGCGCCTGGGCCGATCCAGCGAGAAGCTCTACAACTTCATGGATGTAAGAGGAGAATTTAAGATGGAAAGCTATGTACGAGTACGCACTTTGTCCTCACTCAATTCAGCGCACTAGACTGTCTTGATGTTAAGGATGGGGAGTCAACGCTCAAAGGACTTTCCATACATTCTGATGATGTCATCCTTGATTGTGGAAGCTGATGGAAAGATGTTTTGTCAGGCTCAGTACTTCGGTCAGATCAGTCTTGGGTCTCCAGAGCAGAACTTCTCTGTGGTCTTTGACACCGGGTCAGCGGACCTCTGGGTGCCGTCGACGTACTGTGTCAGCCAGGCCTGCGGTAACACGCACACGCATACACGGCGCAAATACTGTACATGCACGAAAACACGCATACAAACATTAGTGCATGCACACACACACACAAAACAAGTGCACACAACACGTACATACACAACATACATGCCCAAACATACATATATGCACAAAACAAGCAATATACGTACACACACACACACTGTGTGACCTCCATGTGTTTCTTTGATTTAAGTGTCAGAACAGTTTGACCGTGTTTGATGATAAGAGGCCAACAACCTGTGTGTGTGTGTGTGTGTGTTGACAGCGGTGCACAACCGTTTCCGAGCGTTTGAGTCTTCTTCATACCGTCACGATGGTCGGATGTTCGGCATCCATTACGGATCGGGACACCTGCTCGGGGTCATGGCCAGGGACACGCTCAAGGTCAACACCGCTCTTGAAAAGTTAGTTAGTATGAGATTGTTTCAGTAGTGCACGTGAGAGGGTTTCAGTCACATGTGAGCGGTAATCCTGAATGACGCGTGCGTGTTCATGTGCAGATGAGCGGCGTGAGGGTGCACAATCAGGAGTTCGGGGAGTCGGTGTACGAGCCGGGCTCCACCTTTGTGGTGGCGCGCTTCGACGGCGTCCTTGGCATGGCGTACCCGTCGCTGGCCGAGATCCTGGGCAACCCCGTCTTCGACAACATGATGGCGGGCGACTCCCTGGATCGGCCCGTCTTCTCCTTCTACCTCAGCAGGTAGTCGCTCCGGCTCGCCGAGCCCGGTTTGAGAACCGCAGACGTAAACCGCGTCGGTATCTTGGCGGACCGCAGGAGGTCGGGCGGCGGTCGGGACGTGGATGGTGAGCTCCTGCTGGGCGGCACCGACGAGGCTTTGTACAACGGACCAATCACGTGGCTTCCCGTCACCGCCAAAGGCTACTGGCAGATTCGCATGGACAGGTGCGACACGAGCTCGCTCTTTAACACACCCTTGTTATGTGCGTGTGTGTGTGTGTGTGTGTGAAACAACAGACAGCTGATATAACGTAATTCTTTTCTGTATTGATTTTTGTATCCAGTGTGTCTGTCCAAGGCGTGAACTCGTTCTGTCCTCGCGGCTGCCAGGCCATCGTGGACACGGGAACCTCCCTCATCGCCGGGCCCACCGATCACATCCTCATCCTGCAGCAGCTCATCGGAGCCACGCCCACCAGCATTGGCGAGGTGAGCTCAGCTATGACATCAGGCGTGTGTGCGCTTTCTTACACACACATCCATCATCTGTGACATGATCTGTGTGTGTCAGTTCTTCATCGACTGCGCCAGGTTGTCCAGTTTGCCTCACGTGACGTTCGTTCTGGGCGGCAGCGAGTTCACCTTGACGGCCGATCAGTACGTCAGGAAGGTGAGGAACATCCGAGGCCGGCTGAACACCCATTATCCAATGTCACGTAATCGTTCCGAAAATTAAACAAATGTGTTTATGACAGATATTTTTTTTTCATCTGTCTCTGCCAGTGACGTATAGTGACTGGCAGAACAATTCATTGTTCTTCCAATAGATGGCAGAAGGTCAAATGTACCTGTATAACCACTTGTTGCAATTCATACAACAGAAAAATAGCTTTGTGTTCAACTAAACAGGCCCACATTTTACACTGAGAAAATACATTTTTGTGTAAATTGAGACAGGGTCATCATTTCAGTATATACGCTATATAGACTCAGTATCCCACTGTGTTTGTCGTGACCCTCAGGAGATGCTGGGGGACAAAGAGCTGTGCCTGAGCGGCTTCCAGGCGGTGGACATCGTGACGCCCCAGGGCCCGTTGTGGATACTGGGGGACGTCTTCCTCACCGAGTACTACAGCATCTTCGACAGAGGAAACGACCGCGTCGGATTGGCGCCCGCTCGCCATGCTGGCCGCTAACTTGATGCTAACGGTCTGATTGTTATCAATAAAGCAATTCGTTCTTAAAGCATTTCGTTGTGCATGTGACATTTCTGTTGTATGTGAAAGAGCATTTCACTTTTGAATGTGAATGGGTTTCAGTCACAAATATGAGCAAATCATTTTTCAGTAGTGTGAACAAATTTGTGATGTAAAAATGTGAGCAAAATCTTCAGTTCTTTGTTTGATGTGAGATACATCCATTCTCATGTTGTCATTCTTTTGAAAAGAAAAAAACTCACCTCATTAGCAACTGGATAAATTCCCATACTTAATAAGATGTAAATATTATTTATTTTATTTGGAGAGGACTTTGCACTCATTTAGGTGGAGCCTTTAAGCAGAGTGAGACGTCTTCTTAGGCGCCAGCAACAGCACAGAGTAATGCACTTACCGATCGTCTCTAATTTCCCATCGCTGATCTGCAGTCAGTTTGTTTCGAACTGGGCTCCTTTTGCATGCTTAATGGACTGATCTCAAGACTTGCGGTTTCCTCGGCAAACTCATGTGTACCAACTCCAGAAACGTCGAAACTTCCCGAAATAGCAAAGTTCGACATTCTGTCCATTTAGTTGTGAGTATGTTGACTAGTTGTTGTGTTTGTTCGCTAACTTGAACGAGTAGCTGGTAGGTTAGCACGATGGAGTGTTGTTAGCTTGACGCTGTTAAGTTAAGTAGCAACATTAGCATTGGGGACACCTGCTAGTTTGCTAGCAACCCCCCTCATTAATCACCTAATTTATGTCTAAATATGACTTGTGTGTTGAAGATTATGTCCCTTAATCTGTCAGTATGTTTCAGGGGCGGTTAAGAGTTTATATTGTATTAATACATAGTTTTAAAGTTGGTATCCACTTTATTTAATAAATTTGCACGTTTTCTTTCCTTGCATCCTTCCTTCCTTCCTTTCTTCCTTCCTTCCATCAACCCATCCTTCATTCCTTCTTGACCTCCCATTGACCGGTGACCAGTCCATAAAATGTATGTATGAGTAAATGTGTATGTATGACATGAGATGATGAGGTCATTGTGTGTTGTGCACACGCTCAGTCGCGACATGCCGTCCAACGTGGAGATCAAGGCCAAAGTGAGCCAGCCGCTGCAGTTCGCCAAGTTGGCGTCCCAGCTCAGCCAATCGGAAGGCAGCGTCATCAGGCAGCACGACACCTTCTTCCACGGCCGCCAAGGACGACTCAAACTGCGGGACTTCATGGTGCGTCTGTGTGTGTTTGTGGAGAGGATGAACGTCAACACACGTTTGGTTTGCTTGTGTTTAGAACGGCTCAGGTCAGCTGATCTTCTACGAGCGTCCTGACACGGGCGGACCCAAACTGTCCCGATACTCCATCAGCCCCACGTCAGACCCCACAAGCCTCAAGGTACAAACACTTCCTAGGTGTGTGTGTGTGTCTTTATGCATACTACGTGTGTGCGTGTCCGTCTCAGGCTGTGCTCTCGGACGCCCTGGGTGTGAAAGGCGAGGTGCGCAAGGAGCGGCGTCTCTTCCTGATTGGTCAAACGCGTGTGCACCTGGACGCGGTGGAGGGCCTCGGACACTACATGGAACTCGAGGTCGCGCTCATCTTCGTCATGTGCACGCACGCCCTCTTGGCAACTGGGGCTGGGCCATACATCTATTTTATCCATGAATATGATTTTTTTTTTTTTTTTTTTTTCGATTAAAATGTCATTCATATCGCCCAGCCCTCATGTTGAGTCTCGGTCTCTCGTGAAGTGTTTGAACGTCGTGTTTCCAGGTGGTGATGCGTCCAGACCAGGCGCTGGAGGACGGCCACCAGGTGCGCTTGTTTTGCTTACGCTTTGAAGGCAGACGACGGAAATCCGTTGGTGCATTTATTCCATATGTTACTAGTGCACTGAATTGTTCATGTACTAGTACATGCTTTTTCTCGGCTTGTAAGAATTCAACGCACTAGTGGAAAGGACAACTTGTTATTAGTGCCATTTTTCCACTAGTAGTACCACTTTTGGCAAGGATCTAGGATATCGAATAAATGCTCGAAAAAGGTCCATGTACTAGTACACTCTTTGTCCTCACTAGTGTATATAGTATATGAACAATTCAGTAGTAGCTTAATGGAATACATGTTGTCCGGTTGCGGCGACTCGTCCTTTTACGTTGGCAGGTGGCAGAAGGTTTGATGGAGCAGTTGGGCGTGACCAAGGAGAGTCTGGTGACGGGCGCCTACGTGGACCTGCTGCTGGAGGGACGCACTGACACGTAAATCAAACACACACAAAGCGACTGCACGGAGAGCAAACTTTTTTTTATGAAATAAATAAACTGTGTTCAACGAAAAGCTGGTTTGTCTTTAAATACTGTACTCAATGTAAAATAGGTCATCTGTCCTACTGAGATTTTACGTGATCAGGTGTCCTGTCATATATGTTGCATTTTGTTATTTTTTAAATTAATTGTAATATTTTAAAGAGCTGACTAAAAAACACTGGACCTTTTTTGGTATTTTGACCATTTTTCATCAGCAAATAAATGCTCTAAACGACAATATTTGTGTTTGACATTTGGCTGTTATATTTTCAGTAGTTTACAGAATAAAACAAAAATGTTAATTTGACTGAAATATATACCAGAAATAGCTAAATCAGAGAAACTGATCATTTTGTAGTGGTCTCTGAGTTTTTTCCAGACCTTTTCATTTTGTAGTGGTCTCTGAGTTTTTTCCAGACCTTTTATCTTATATATATTAATATTTTACTTTTTCCAAAAGTTGCTTGTATTTATAAATGTTTTTGAAATGTTATGTGTTAATTGTCTACAATAATTATAATTACATTAAGCAAAAATACATGTGAATCTAATCTAAACAAGAAAAAAGATTGATGTTTCATGCTGGTATGTGTTCATAAATATAGTCTGCTTATGCTACAGTAGTCCAGTCAGTCCAGAGTTGAAAGTATGGTATTATTTACAGTGATATTTCATGATATAATGAGGAAATAGTTTGACCAATTCCTTTAGTTTGACGAATTACTGACTTAAATTGTGGGTTAAGATTGGTAAAGTATCCCTCAAAAGTAAATAGCAGCTCACGTTTTATGTGATTGACATGGTTGTCATGGTAACTGGCCTCTAGCTCTTCATACTAATGAGTGACTTGGAAAAAAAAAAAATCATGAGCACTGAATTCTGAAGTGCATTGGTGAAAAACTCCAGAAGGGGGCGCCCTAGAACTGCAGCTGCTAAGCCAGTGAGTATTGTGTTCTGTATTCTACTTTTTGTTGTTGTTGTTGTTGTTGTTGTTATTTTTTAAATAAACATTTTGAATACAGGCGATCTTTGTTTTTTCTTCTTAGATTCTTAGGTCTCATTTGACCATATGCTTCCTTGAAGGGATGCTGCCGACCGCGGCGACCATGTTGCTCCAGGCAAGTTGTCGTCCTCAGTACACCAGCCAAGAAAAATGAAGGGAATTTGATATAGTGGACAATATTTTATACATATACAGTGGTGCCAAGAGATACAAGTGACCTACTAAAGAATTTTGGCCAATTGTTTGATTTTGCTACAGTCTGGCAGATTGTGAACAATTTTAAAAAGAAGACGATCACGCTTTTGTGTTTTGTTTGCTAAACACAAAACAAAGACAATTACACCTTGCGTATTTAAAAACAACCTCATGACTTTTGTCCTCGTAAACCCGATTTAGCTCAATGTTAACAAACAATGCAAAACACAATACAATACAAGACAATATAACTAAACTGACAGGCATGTATTCTTTATCCTCTGCAAAGAATGATTCATATTACTGTGGCTTACTGAGGAGTGACTGTGTCCGTCCGTGTATATCTGTAACTTTATGTTATGCTGCTCCCAGGTGGCCAAGGGGCACATACCAAAAGGAGCAGCACGATGGCAGTTGAAATGACACAAAAAGAATTGTGTACGGGTGGCTGTAACGGATTTAAATTTCTTTCTGTTAAGTTTTTGAGAACAACTAAAATAGTGTCAGGGACCGATTCGAATAGAGCAAGGTTTCGTCTTTTATTTCCCATCATGCACCAGGTGGGCTGTGATTGGCCGGTGAAGGCTTTCCCCCTCCCTCGCCTGTTCTCGTGCATCATCGTCATGGCAACGGGGCCGCTCCTCCACACCCACGCCGATCACCCCGATTCTCTCACTGTGGCGCGAGCGAGCAAGGCAAAAAAAGAGAGAAAGAGAAAGAGAGATGTGTTTTCAATCCCACGCGTTGGAGTGGGAGATAACGTGCGCATGCTCACGTGTGTGTGTGTGTGTGTGTGTGTGCGTGCGGGTGTGTGTGTGTGTGCGTGGGCTGAAGCGACCAGCCTTCCACTCGTCCTGCTTCTTCCTCTCTCCTCTTCATCTTCTCGTCTCCAGATACTCTTCCTCCTGCTCCTCTTCCTCCATCATCATCCTCTTCTCTTTTTTTCCCCATCAGTCATCAGGATGGAGAACAAGTCGCTGCGCTGCTGGGTGAGTCTCTGCACATGTGTGTGTGTGATCACGTCAGCGTCATAACAACTGTTGTTTCATGTGTGCAACTTTTTTGGGGCACTTTTTTTGGCTTCCTTTCCTTGTCTCCTTCCATCTTGTGCTCTCATGTTTGGGCGTGGCCTGTCATCGTAATAGTCGAACGCGTCTACGTTTAAGATAAGGTGCTGTAAGGTAAGATTAGTGGGAGGAGTCTCCTGAAGGAGCAGTGTTAAGTTTCTTCAGTTCAACTTGTGAAGGTGCTGCCCCCTGCTGCTTTGGAGGCCTCCATTTGACTCCTGGACCTTCCTTGACTTCTTTCCTTTCCTCACCTCCTCGTTTCCTACACTCCCCCTCTCCTTCCTCACGTCCTCGTTGCTCGTAACTCCTTTCCTGACCACCTTCTCTCCTTCCTCACCTCCTCATTTCTTACACTCCTCCTCTCCCACCTCATTTCCTTGACTCCTCTCCTTCCTCACCTCCTTTTTTCCTCGTCTTCCTTTCCTTACATCCTCGTTCCCCTTCCCTCCTTTGCCACTTTGTTTCCTCTCCCTCATTTCCTTGACTGCTCCCTGGCCTCCTCCTTTCCCTTGACGACACATCTGCTTTGTCACCTCCTCGCTCCCTTGACTCCTCTCCTCCTTCCCTAATTACCTCACCTCTTCTCCACCCTCACCACCTCATTTCCTTGAATCCTCCTTCCTCGCCTACTTCTCCTTTGATATCGCAGCTCCTATCCCCTTCTCGTTCTTCAACGCATCTCCTTCATCACTGCCTTGTGTCCTTGACTCCTTCCTAACTTTCCTCACCTCCTCATTTTTATGGACTCCTCTCCTTTCCTTATCTCCTCCTCTCCTTCCCCAGCCTTCTCTTGACTCTTCTTTTTTCCCTCACCTCCTGGTTTCTCTTTTCTCCTCACATCTTCATTTCCTTTGACTCCTTCGTCCCCTCCTGTCCTTTGTCATCTCCTCATTCCCTTTCCTTCCTGGTTTTCCTCACATCCTCCTCCTCATGCTTCCTCTCCTAGTCCTCTTTGATCCTACTCTCCTTTCTACACACCTTCCCTTGTATCCTATTCCTCACTTTTTTCTACTTTTTCTCCAGCATCCCCTCATCACCGCGCGCGTGTGTGTGTGTGTGTGTGTTACGTAAGTGCGGCAGTGAGTGTGTAGGCCGTGGTCTATCTAAGAGCTGATCTGCTCATGCTATGAGGGAAAAAAGACCATTTGAAGCAGAAAGTGTCTCTCCTTGGCACATGATGTGGTTGTCATGGTAACGCATGAGTCTTCAGAGACAATTTGGTGTCTTGTGTCCACTCGAAAAACAGCAACAAGCCACCGTGCTTCGGCTGCGAGCGATGTGAGAAACTTGACAAGATAATGTGTGTGTGTGTGTGTGTGTGTGAGAGAGAGTGAGAACAGTGGGTCTTATCAGCTCCTGTCATTGGTTGCCATGGTAATGGGCAAAGGGAGCCACATTTTCAGCACACACACAGGATATGTGACCGCAAGCGGATCAGGATCTGGATCGCATGGTTTGTCGTCTTAAAGTTTCACATGAAGTTCGGCTTTGCAAATGTCACGAAATGTATACATCAAGTGTTTCACCACACACACGAGACCACATCCGGATGTGAAAGTGGATCGGATCTGGAGCGGGATCTGGATCGCAGGGTTTCTGAACTTCACCTTGCTGAATGTCACGAAATGTGTGCGTGTGTTATCAGAGTGGTCCAGCTTCTCACCTCTTCCTTCCTCGCCCACACGGACAGGAAACAGGAAGTGTGAGTCACAGGAAGTAGTTGTGATTTTTGTGGAGAGTGGAGATTCTTTTGGCTTCTGACATGTCCTCCAGTCTTTCTGTGTCGCCATAGTAACAAGCTGCACAATTTTTGCCTGCTAAAAGGGTAGCAGTAGCTGTTTTTTTTCTGGTGACAGATAGCTCGTAGCACTAAGTTAGCATCAGAGGGCGTTCCTGCTCTGAGCACAATGCCTGCGTGAACGTCTCAAAATGGCCTCCAAAAGAGATCCCGATCATGTCGTCTCCATGTCGCCTGCCCCAACCTGATGCTTTTGTTTTCCCTGCTCACCCTCCCCTTCTCCACATCCTGCCCCCCCACCCCCCCATCTTCCTCTCGCTCTTCCTCCCCCCTCCCCAGGATGGGCCGACCAGCTCCCACAATACCGTCTGAAGGTCTCCCCGCCGCCATTCACCTGAGGCGCCCCGACCAGATCCCGGACTTCGAGGCCGCCGAGCGACCTCCTCCGAGTGGACCGGATCGGAAACGGATCGGAAGCCTGAAGCTGTAACGCCGTCAGGCTCGGGATCAGATCGCTCGTTGGAAAAGTTTGATGGGAGCGCTGCCAAAAGGTAGGAGGCTTCGTGCGGCGCAACACGACAACAGACGTGAGCAATCGCGTTGGTGGGTCAAGTCACGCTTAAGTCAGCAGTTTTAGGTCTTGGGATTGAAAGACTCGACTTGACTTTGATTTGGAAGTGGTCTGAGGAGCTTCATTTAAACAAAAAACGATCGCTTCGGTGCCATTTGGTTCCAATGAAATATGTTGAAGTGAGTTGAGAAGCTTCATTTTGACCAAAGTATTGCTTTTTCGTCATCTTGTGGCATCTAGGTGCCAAGGAATTATGTTGAAGCGACTTGCGGAACTTCATTTCGACCAAAGTATTATTTTGGCACCATCTTGTGGCATCTTGGTGCCAAGCAACTATGTTTAAGTGAGTTTCGGAGCTTCATATAGACCAAAGTATTGCTTCGCGGGCATCTTGTTACTTCTTTGTACCAAGGAATTATGCTGAAGCGAGTTTAGGAGCTTCGTTTTGACAACAGTATTACGCGGCCGCCATCTTGTGGCATCTTTGTGCCAAGGACCCATGTTGAACGAGGAGTTTCATTTGTGAGCTACTCCCACCTCTCATCAACATTCTGGTTGATAGAGACTACCTTTTTTTTTTTCCCACTTGCTGTGGCCAGGCCCAAAGTGGAATTCACGGTGTACAAGTGCAGGGATAGCATCGAACCACGTCGGCAAGCTTGCCGTTCTGACCTCATACGTTGGTAGAGTAGAGCAAGGTCCTGGCGTTTGACGCCGAACGCTCTTTTGGCTGGTGATTATTTACTTGAGGAGCGTCAGCTTCGGAGAAGACAATGCGGGAAACCTCGATCGCCTCGCTCGTCATCACTTATTCAACAGTCTGAGTCAAGTGTTGTCACCAGCCCAAAATAAACCACTCGTACCTGGAGAGGAAAGAAGCCTCACTTCCCGTCTGCTAAAGCAGGGCATGTCAAACTTTTTGGGTACAGGGGAGACATTTTGACAACGACCCTCCACATAATCTCAGTCGCAATCAACAAAGTTGACTATTTTCAAGAAATAAATCCTCGTGTTATGATAACAGATTGATGTTTTCTAGCGAAAGAAACTTGTAATGTTATGGGAACGTCATATTTTTTCAAGACCATAAGTTAACCTTTACAAGAACAAAGACATATTTTGTTGAGATAAAAATTTACGTAGGAGAGCAAAGTTGTATTTTTCCAAGATAAAGTCATAATATTGCAATAAAGTCAAAGTTCAACAAGGGAAAGAAGTGAATTTGCAATATACAACTTTATTCTTTATTCTGTGATATTCCACTTTTTATTATGGAAAAGCCGCCTTTATTCTAAAGAAATGACTATATTTTATAAATAAAAAAAAAAACACATTTAGTGGATTTAATTTTTTTTTTTGCTGAAATAGAATGCCTTTCCTTCTAAAAAAAACAAACTATTCTTGAAATATAAATAATGAATAAATGGAAACAAGTGGGACTTTATTCTCGGGAAAAAAAAGAAAATATTTTCGAAAAAGTTTCTTTCAGAAATAGGACTTTATTCTAAAATATTTGCCTTCAGTTCTATACAAATAGTACTTTATTCTGGAAAAAATACGGCTTTTGTTCTTGAAACAAATAAGACTATATTCTCGAAAAATAAGACTTTAATTAAAAAAATAAGACTAGTTCTTGAAAACTTAATTGCTGGTTCCCATATGTCGTAAAGTTTTTTGAGACGATACAACACAACGGCGCTCCAAGTCACAGCTTGAAGGGACTGACTCCAGTTTAAGAGTCCCATTGGCCCTCTTCCCCCCTCTCCCAAATCTAAAAAGTGAGCGCCGCGTTGTCTGGAGGAGCAGCTGCAAGCTTTGTTCCCCCAAATCCCTCCGCAAACATCTCGCCATGGCGAGCACCACCCGCCCGCCATTTGATGTCCCAGATGTGTCAGAGCCGGACGGGAAAAGAGCGAGAGTCAGCAGGTAGGACGTAGTTTTCACACGGCAAACTGCGAACATTTGTTCAGCTGCGTTGCCATAGCAACAGTGAACATGTAGAACACACACACACGAAGTGACACAGTGAGGTTAGCACAGGATTCCCTGCTATTCCAGTTGCCATGACAACACACCACTCGTGCCCTCGCCGACTCACCGGGACGCGAGCAGCCGTTCAATTTGGAGCTTCATCAAGTGACTTGTCGTCTTCATTAACAGGAAGTAGAGTCGCACTAACAGGAAGTCGAGAAGCAGCTGTACTGTACTACAGCGACTTGTTAACATGACAAAGTTGTTGGAAGATGAAATGCATTGTGGGAGAAGTTGTTCCTCGGAATACGCGTGCGTGTGTGCGCAGTTTTCTCTTGAGTACAAAAACAGGAAGTGATGTAACATTCCTCGGCCATTATTAGCCTTGCAGAAGGCGGGGGGACAGATGATGGCGAGCGCATGAGCAACATGACCGAAACATTGAACCGTCGGCCATTAAGAAGTTTCCACAAGCTCAAATTAAGTTCACCTGTGAAGGTGAGAGTGCATTTTAAGTTCCTCCTAAAATTTCACCCCGAAAGCCAAATATCCACAACTTTTTGTAAAAAACGAGAATTTCTATGTATCGCTGTTTAAAAAAAAAAAAAAAAAAAAAACACCACGAAATTATTATTAGCAAAGTCGTTGTTGGTATTTTTGCAGGTTGCAAGGCTGTAAGTAAGTAATTTACTTTTAAGGGTATTGTTGGAAAACGAGAAATCATGTTAAAGTGTTTTGGGATCATAGATTGAGATATATTGTTTAACTAGTAATAAAGTTGTGCCTTGACTTTTGAGTACCCCAATTTGTGAGTACCCCAATTTTTTGTATGATTTTTTTCTAATTTTTTTTTTGAGTTACAAACTGTCGCTTGGTCAAATTCTTTTTTTTTTTAAATTTTTTTTTTTTTTTTTTTTTATACTCGCAGTTGTGAGACGTAATTTGCGAGCTTCAGAAAGACCAGCCCGAAGACAAAAAAGGAGCGCCACAGTCGTGATACACTTTCAGACGTTTATTGAACAGGACAAACTGTCCAAAATACAAATACAAAATGAAAACACAGGCAAGGAGCACGGAGGAAGACGCTTACACTGAACTAACTGTGTGAAAAATTGGCAATATATATTTTACAATGCAGTACTATTTTTCCGCATTAAAAACAGGTACCGAAAAATGGTGGTGTTTTTTTTGTGTGTGGGTTGAAGCGGATTAATGGCACGTCAATTCATTTCAATGTGGAAAATTGATTTGATGCTGCGAATAGCGAAACTTCGTAGCGTTGGCTGTCGTGTGACTGTGCGACTTCCTGTCTTTCAGCCACATGCCTCTGAGTCCGGCTGCTGACACCAAACATGATCGCCCACGCCAACAGGCGGTTACTAACGGCAACCCGACAGGCTCTACCGTTGCCCGGGACGCCGCCGCCGAGGACACGCCCTCTGGAAACAGCATCGTGGTCCGCATCGGCATCCCGGACCTGCAGCAGACGGTAACACACACGCTAGCTAGCACACTTTTGTCCGCCGGCCGGCCGGAGGAGGAGGAAGTGACGGGAATGCAAAAGTGAAGAAGTGTCCCATCGAACGTGTCCGTGTGTCCGTCTCTGGCTCTCTCAGAAGTGTTTGCGCCTGGACCCAGAGTTACCCGTTTGGACCAGTAAGCAGAGGGTTCTGGTCACCTTGACTCAGTCTCTCTCGGATGTTTTGAACTATGGTCTCTTCCAGCCGGCGTTCAACGGCCGAGCTGGCAAGTTTCTGGACGAGGAGCGACTTTTGAAAGAGTACCCTCTCCCCCCCATCACGCCCATCCCATATCTGGAGGTGCGCTTTTTCACCACGCAACTTCACTTAAGCGAGGCGGTGTTCGGAATCACTCCGTAGCCGCTGCAGTCAACCCCTGGAGCTCTGTTGCCCATCGTAAAAAACCCTCACGAAAAAGATTTGGTATTGTCCAAGGGATGCCACAGAAGATTTATTTCTATTCGACAAGGTACAAAAACAGCAAATAATGCAGGATAAGCCAACTGTGAATATGCGGGGGTTCCCAGCATAGGAGAAACTAGTTTTGTCGAAATTGTTCTCGTCGACTGTCGTTGAGTAAAATCTAGTATAGTAGAATTTAGGGGAGTAGAATCTATTACAGTAGAATATAGTCGGCGCATCTCAACTCGAGTAGAATCTGTCTAGTGTATTAGAATCTACTTAAGTAGAAAGCGTTCAAGTAGAACGTAGTCCAGTAGAATCATGTATGATGGTACTGTATATTGTAAACTAGTAGCATCTAGTTCATCAGAATGTTGTCAAGTAGAACCTACTCCAGTAGAAATAGACTACAAAGGGATTTTTATATCGTGGACCTGGCGACATAAGAATCCCGTGATTCCGAACACAGCCCGAACAAGTTGTTTTTCCACGCATTGACATGCGTGCCTACGTTGTCTTGCAGTTTCGTTACAAACGCAGAATTTACACGCAGAGTTACGTAGACGACAAGCAGCTGGCCAAGCTGCACACCAAAGTAGGCAAAGAATGTCACAATAAGACAACGAAGGCCTGAAAACCTGAGCTGACTGACTTGTTCTCCTGTCGCAGGCCAACCTGAAGCGCTTCATGGAACATGTCCACCAGAAGAATGTGGAGAAGGTTTCCAAATGGCTGGAAAAAGGTCTCGATCCCAACTTCCACGACTCGGACAGCGGCGGTGCGTAACTTTCAACTTTATTGGAATTGCTGGTGATATGGTCTTCAAATACATTCATTATTGGTTTTTAAATCTGGCAAAATATGACACATACCTCGCCAAAAAAATGTGAACATGATTTTGCTCATGTTGTATGTTTCCAAGCAGGAATTAAAGTCGGGACTTTTTTGTAAATAGTCACTCGAGCGGTCGGAAAAAAATCACTTTAAAAATGTCATTTAAAAAAACTGATTTCGAGAAATGTCATTAAAAATAGATTTGTAAAAGTCGTTATTTTTAAAAAAATATTTATGTGATTTAAAAAAAGAATGAGATTCAAATGAATTGAATAACATTTCTTTAATATGATAAAAGAAAGGGGGGAAAAAAGCATCTTTATTTTTAATTTTTTTAAAATGATTTATTTATTTTAAGAATTCTATTAAACAAGATGAAAGAAGATTTTTAAAAATTATTTGAAAAAAGTTTTACAGGTACCGGTAATTTCAAATATTAGACATTAAAATGTTTTTGGAAATGTGGTTTTTCATAAAAAAAATAAATAAAAAAAAAGAACCACATTGAACATAAGATTGAAAAACATGAAACAAGTGATTGAAGATGATTTCAAAGATTCCTTCTCAACTTCGTTCGCTTACTGTTGGCAAAATGCCAAGTGAAGTTGAAGTCCAAATGAGTGCGCTTCAGTTGAACGAATGGCGCAATGTGCTCGTCCTCAGAGTGCCCTCTGACCCTGGCCGTCCAGTTGGAGGAGAGCTGCGAGCTCATCAAAGTTCTCCGCAGCGGTGGCGCTCACCTGGACTTCCGCACCAGGGATGGTATCACCGCTCTGCATCGGGCCGTCATGTGCCGCAACAGCGCCGCTCTCACGGTAAGGACCGCCGCCGCAACCGGCAGCCCACCTCTTAGCGGACCCGCACGATGACTCGCTTCCGGTACTTTGTAGACCCTGCTGGACCTGGGAGCTTCTCCGGGCTACAAGGACAGCAGGGGGCTGACTCCCCTCTACCACTCTGCCATGGTGGGTGGCGCCCCCTACTGCTGCGAGCTGCTACTGCAGGACCACGCCACATTAGGTACTCCTTCAACATTGCAAGACTCCGAAAACCTTTCATCAAACCTCTTCAAAATAGTGTCAAGCAAGGGTTAGGGTTTCATGTTGGGGTTTCAAATCATGGTTACAAGCCATGAGATAGCAAAGCACTACCTTTGTCTCAATGAACCTCCTCGAGTCACTGCACCATAGTTCCTTGGCACTAAGTTGCATGAGTTCATTCTATAAAATAATGTGCTTATTGTTTCATTCATCACGGTTTGCTGGTGAAAGACACTTCGAGTGATAAACGGCTACTTGTTGTCATGGTTACAGGCATGACTGACGAGAACGGATGGCAGGAAATCCACCAGGTGACAAACACTCACACGCCCACACGCGGGCCCAATCACTCGCTCAATCAAAGCTGCAATTATACGTTCAGATTTAGTAGCGTAATCACGTATGTGCGTGTTTAGGCGTGTCGCCATGGAAACGTGCAGCACTTAGAGCACCTGCTGTTCTACGGCGCTGACATGAGCTCCCAGAATGCATCGGGAAACACGGCGCTGCACCTCTGCGCTCTCTACAATCAGGTGAGAAGACGGTGGCTCAAAGGTGCGGTACGAGGGCGCCCTCTCGTGCGTGCTATGCGCCGACATTCTTTCCGTCGCATTTCAAACGCCATCTTACAACCAGACACAGCACTGAAGAAAACATTCAGTTGTGTTTTACTTGGAAATGCACTTCATCTTTCAGAACTGTTTAGTTTTTAACTACAGTTTTTTAACATTGACCTCCAGTCATTTTTATTGAATCATTTTTCAATGACGTTTTTGTTTTATTTGACATTTTCCTAGATGAAGTTCAGTTGTATTTAACTTTTGCGTTTAGCTCATATTGACTGGCAGCCGTTTTCAAAGCAGAGTTCCCCAAATTTGCGGCTGTTTTAGAGAATTTGACTTAGCGTTCAAGATCTGTGACAATATAAGCACCGAACTGACCAAAACAAAGACTAGACTCCCACTGGTCACATGTGTTCGTTGCTTCCTCCTGCAGGACAGTTGTGCCAGAGTGTTGCTCTTCCGAGGAGCCAACAAGGACATCAAGAACTACAACAACCAGACTGCCTTTCAGGTCAAAACTTCCACCGCCGCATTCCTGTGACGATGCACTACAGTGGTGCCTTGAGATACAAGTGACGCAACTTCCTGTCCAGATTATTTTTTTGCTTTGCCTTGCAAGCAAAAACGGGAAATATGAGTGGCAGTGAACTCAACTCAACTCACTTGACAACAAGCAGAAGTTGTGCAGGGAGTGAATAATTAAAAAAAAATAATAATAATAATGACGCTTCGAACTGTTTATTGCCACTCCAAGTTGACGTTAATGACTATAGGGCTCACCGTATTAAAAGGCGCAATCTCAGTTACGGGGTCTATTTCTGTATTTAACACATCCATAAGGCGCACCGTATTATTGGACGCAGGCATGGTGAAACATACGCTAGCTTAAAACATACGGTAGCATGCATGCACGCTAAAACAATGTTTTTAAAAAGGCAGCTCCGGTTTCCCCACACATCCAAAAACGTGCGTGATAGGTTAGTTAAAAGCTCTAAATCCCCCGTAGGTGTGAATGTGAGTGTGTATGGTTGTTTGTTTATATGTGCCCTGCGATCGGTTGGTGACCAGTTCGGGGTGTACCCAGTCTCTTAGTTAGCTAGGATAGGCGCCAATACGTCCACGACCCGCGTGAGGATAAGCGGTACGGAGAATGGATGGAATTGTATTTTTTTTGGAGGCTGGAGTGGATCCATTCATTTCAGTGGGGAAAGATGATTTGAAATATTATGTGTTTTAAGTTCCGAGCGTGGTCACGGAACAAATTCAACTCGTACCTCAAGGCGCCCCTGTAAAAAAACACATGACAAACATTTTGTGTGAGGCTGGAGCAGATTAATGGCATTTCCATTCACTTCAATGGGCAAAGATGATTTGAGATGGGAAAGGGCGCGAGCGCTTTTTTTCAATTTTTTTTGATCGGTAGTGTATGTGTAACAATGATGGATGTCATTCTCTAGGTCGCCATCATCGCCGGGAACTTTGATTTGGCAGAAATCATCAAGATCCACAAAGGTTCTGACGTTGGTCAGTGGCAAGCCTCACTATATTATTGTACCTTTTACATAGATACAATAGATAGACTATTATTATCATTTATCCACAAGGGAAACTGGCTTTTGAAGGGAGATTTACTCCAACATAGTTCTGAAGCTCTGTGTGTGTGTGTGTGTGTGTGTGTGTGTGTGCGCGTGCGTGTGCGTGCAAGTAGTTCCCTTCCGAGAATCTCCGTCGTACACCAAGCGCCGCCGCCTGGGAACCATCAGGTCCCCGGCAGGAAACGGTCTGTCGTCACCGCGCTCTCTGATTCGCTCGGTCAGCGACAACACCCTGGAAAGCCCCGCCTCCTCCCCCGGTCCGTCCATGCAAAGCTTGGAAGCGCACCTGGACACGCACACGCACTCGCTACGCCGACACGCGCGCCGACTCAGGTAAGCGCACGGGTGGGCCAAATGGCTGCCATTAAATAATTGGGTAATTGATTCATTGATAAAGTGATAAAAAGTAATATATTAATTATAAAATAAACCGATTCCAAAAACATATTACATACACTAACTTTTTTTTAACGTTTACCTCATCTACGAATGACTAAATGTACAATAAACATTTGTATACATACATTTAACACTTTATTTAATTAATAATTAATTGAGTTCCATCATGAGCTTATAATGACATAACAAAATATTATAATTTATTATTAAAACTGACAATATTATTTATCTCATTAAATGGGTAATTGATTTATTGTACAGTAAATAATGAAATAGTAAAATAACCAATTTTATATGTACACCACTTTTACTGTCACCGTGTCTATTTTATTAATTGGATCTGGCAAGTCTTTTTCTGACAAAATAAGTAAGGAAGCAATCTTGTGTTTGTGATTTATTTCTTTTTTTTATTACGAGACAGAAATCTTTGCAAAGAGAGGAAAAGGTACGAGTCGTCACGGGTTTGCATCCCCTTACGGAGGCGCAAGCAAAAAAATCACCTTGGTTAGAAAAAAGTGAGAGAGAGAGAGACGGAAAAACCAAGAAATGATTGTCACGCAAACGGCTCTGTCCAGCTGCGCTCAAACTTCTCTTTGTGGGAAACGAAGAGTCGTCAAAAGAAACCTGAGCACATTTGCGAGGACACACACAAGCACTGCGCTGTCTCACCGCTATGGAACCGTGAAACATGCAAAAGTTGGATTCAACTCATATTTCACATGTATACATATGAAACATCCATTTTACAAATCAATTGTAAGAAAAATATTATAAATAGTACCATTTACTAATATGTCTTATTAAAATGAAACAATAAAAAACTTATTTTACATCCACATTTGAACTTTTTTTTACTAACGAAAAAAAAATGTAATTGCTTAGTTAAATTTCTTATAAAAAATGAAAAATGACTAAAACTACACTGTATGTTACATATTTGACATGCATTTATTTTGGGGGAATTATGTTAATTTTGATTTATTGTAAATCATAAACAATTACACAGATACATTTCACAAGTTTCTTTTATTTTATACAATAATTGAAATAACTACATTATAAATTATAAAATTCAAACTTTAGCTTGAGTATTTTATTATTAAAATGAAAAAAAAAAAATATATATATTTAACCTAATCATCAATCATACATGTTCATGTTATGTTCAGTCCGAGTGGCGGACATGTGGAGAGCAGCCCCCCGTCCTCGCCCCCCCTCACCCCACAGTTGAGGAAGAAGAGGCTGTACAGCGCCGTGCCGGGACGCACCTTCATCGCCACGCGTTCCCATGTACCCCAGGGTTCCGGAGAGATCCAGCTGCACCGCGGCGAGAGGGTGAAAGGTAGCCAGACCAGCAAACTTATGGGGTCCAGCGGGGACTTTATTTTCCAAGGACTGGGGCATAATCCTCAAACATTATTGTACGGCTCGCTAACCCCTGTAATGTGTCGCGGATCTACAGTTCTGTCCATCGGCGAAGGCGGATTCTGGGAAGGAAACGTCAAAGGAAGAACTGGCTGGTTTCCTGCCGACTGCGTTGAAGAAGTTCAGATGAGACAGTACGACCCCCGACTGGGTAAACGGCTGAAGTGAAATCATATCTCAGAATGAGTTTTTCCACAAAAGTCCCACCTCCGGATGTGAGAGCGCATTTTTGTTCCTTCGCTTGCAGCAATGACATTTTTCAAAACTAGTTTAGCGTTTAGTTTAGTTTTTAATGCCCCTGCTGGGAATTTCCAGTTTCCTCACCAGCTTTAATTTGCATTCACTTGCACGGAAATAATTGAAACCAGGATGTTTTTCTTAACAGATAAATTTACCATCTTCGCAGTTTCCAATATGTGAATAAATCCCTATTTGCGGTACAAAAAGCAGTGATTTTTTTGCAGTGTGTATTATTATTTTTTCAAATAGTTGCTGAATATGGTGTAGCGACCAAATCAGTAAGTTGGCAACACTGACTGTGCTTTTGTAAACTAGCTCCTTTCCGTTCGCTGCCGCGTTGTTCGTGGAAACGGTGCAGGTCAACGGGGACGCTACAGATGCAATAATAATTAAAAAAACAACAACTCTTCCCAACAAATGTGTTTCAGAGACTCGGGAGGACCGCACCAAGAGACTGTTCAGACATTACACGGTGGGATCGTACGACAACTACACCTCCTACAGGTGAGTCGCGCACTCGCTGATGAGCGCATTCATTGTTGAATCGTTGCTCACGCTTCGATCGAATTGTCGTCAGCGACTACGTGATCGAGGAGAAGATGGCCGTGCTGCAGAAGAGAGAGAGCGAAGGATTCGGCTTTGTCCTGCGGGGAGCGAAAGGTAGACAGACGGCTGGATAGATCGGCCAAGTCACTCATTTTTTAAAAAGAATGAATAATTTCATAATTTTACATTTGAAAGATTCTTGATAATATAAATGCTGAAATCCCGTTGTATCATGGCAAGCTGAGACCCCCATCGAGGAGTTCGCCCCCACACCGGCGTTCCCCGCATTGCAGTACCTGGAGTCTGTTGACCAGGGCGGCGTGGCCTGGAGAGCGGGTCTACGCACCGGGGACTTCCTCATCGAGGTTTGCTTGGTTGTTTTATTTTGTTTATGTGGTAGGGACCATGTGCAAATGAGCAAAATACACGATGTGAACGCACGTTTTGAAATTCAGGTTTCATCTTTGCTGGTGTGTGCAGGTGAACGGCGCCGACGTGGTGAAGGTTGGCCATCGCCAGGTGGTGGCACTCATCCGGCAGGGCGGCAGCCGCCTGCTGATGAAGGTCGTGTCCGTTTCCCGCAAGTCGGACGCCAATCTTATCAGGAAGAAAGGTTTGCTTTTACGACTTGAGAAAGTCAACCTTCGCTCGGACACAAGTAAGGCTAGGACCCAAGGACACTAGGTCACAAGGATGCTTGGATAAAAGTACACTAGGAAACAAGTAGACAAATACACCAGGTCACAAGGATGCTCAAACACCAGTACACTAGGTAACAAGGATGCAGTCTCAAGTACGCTGGACGCAAGTAGACAAGAACACGTCTACGAGGGTTGACCGTACTGCTCATTTTTAACGAGGTTCTGGCCTCTGATTGGTTCTGCTTTCATAGCCCCTCCTCCTCCCAAGAGAGCCCCCAGTACTTCGTTGACACTACGATCCAAGTCCATGACTGCTGACCTGGAGGACATAGGTAAAACACACACGCACACCCATGTACGCAAACACACAAAGTCAATATGTAAGAGATTTCGTGGACTTTTTCCATGTGTGCAGCCAGGAGGAGGCGCTTTGGTGAGTCATGTGATCATCAAGGTCACAACGTGTGCTGTTGTGTTCATGCTGAATGTTGGTCAAAGTGTTGCTTTTGTGTTGGCGTGTGCGTGAGAGTGTTATTTTTTAATTTATGTCTTTTTTTTTTCAATAAATTGTATATAACTAATTTCCCTCGTGTTGTCTGTTTCTTAACGGGAGTTAAAGTTGATTTTTGGAAAAATAGTCGCTAGGGTGGTCCGAAAAGTCGGCATGTAGTTCATGTCAGCGGGGAAAAATAAAAACTAGAATTTAAAAAGTTGTTCGAACAAAACTCCAACCTGCAGAAAAACTGGACGACATGTTGGCGGGGAACACACAGGAAGTGGTTCTGCGGTCCCGGCCCTCCGACGACTTCAGGGCGGCCACGGTAAAGCAGAGGCCCACCAGCCGGAGAATCACTCAGGCCGAGATAAATGTAAGATTCATTTGTCGCCCTCTGGGGGAAATCTGACAAAATACACACCGATGTGCCAGTAACACCGTGTAATTCATTGTGTGTGTGTGTGTGTGTGTGTGTAGTCATTGTTTGAGCGTCAGGGTCTGGTTCCGCCGTCGGGCCCCGAGAAAAGCACCATGGCGCTTCCCAGAGGAATGTCCAGAACCAAAAGTTTTGGTGAGTCTTTTCGAGGTTTTATTTCAAGAGATGGTTCTAGTTCCAAGAAGGTTCTAGTAAAGAGGGAAGAAAAGGTTACAGCTAAGAGAGATGGTACTTGTCCCAAGAGAAGGTTTCAGTCCCAAGAGAGGGTACTAGTCCCAATAGAAGGTACGAGTACCAAGAGAACGGTTAAGTCTGACGTGAAGGTTCTAGTCTCCAGACAAGATTCTCATCCCAAGAGAAGGTTCCGGTCCCTCGGGAAGGTTCTCATTCGAAGAGACGATTCTAGTTCGAGAAAAGATACAAGTCGTGAATGAAGGTTCAAGTCTAAAGACAAGATTCTTGTCCTAAGAGAAGGTTCTCATCCCAATGGAAGGTAGTAGTCCCAAGAGGAGGTACTATTCCCAAGTGAATGAAGAGAAGGTTCTACTCTGGAGACAAGGTTCTGGTACCAAGACAAAATTTTTGTCGTGAGAAAAAGTTCTTGTCCCAAGAGAAGGTTCTTGTACCGAGAGAAGGTTGAAGTGGTTATTATGTAAATGAGTCCCACTGTTATGTCACAGTGGGGGTCAGAGGGCTCAGTCAAAGACTCATTTTCAGAAAATCTAAAGATTGGTTGTTTAATGTTTATATGAGACACAAAAGATAATTTATAAAGTAATAAAAGGTCAATTTTCCACAACTGGCTTAGTTTAGCACCGAGAATGCTGATGTGTCACCATGGTTACCACACAGGCACCCCTGAGGACGATCGCATCTCAGCTCTAATCCACGAAAGTCGCTTTCCTCGGAGCTCCTCTCTGACTGACAGCTTCATCCCGCCGCCTCCCCAGACGGCGCCGCCCCCTCCTCCGTCCCCGCTCTTCCTCCTGGACTCAGGGCCTCCTCCCTCCTTCCTTCCCCCTCCTCCCCCCGCCAGAGGGGAGGGACTGACCCGGTCCAGCTTCAAACCGGGGTCCGAGCCCAGGCTTCAGGAGCTGTCGGACACGCCGTCCAGGAGCCACGCTGAGCGTCAGAGAAAGGCGCGCTCCATGATCATCCTGCAGGATACGCCGCCTCAGCTGCAGCCAGAGATGCACTCCGCCGCCATGCATCTTTCCTCCTCGCACACCTCCACGCTGTCTCTCCACACTGGCGCCCTCGGACACTCGCCGCTGTCACGCCGCCGAGGACGACCCATCGAAAACCCTTACGCCAATGTGGGACAGCAGGCCCCCCCGGCCAAACCTCAGAGGAGGAAGTCGCCTCTCCTCAAACAACTTCCTGTGGAGGAGCAAGGTAGGTGTGCCCCCTTGTGGTCTCCAGCCTCATTGAATGAGCGGTTGGTTCTCCCAAGAGGTTTTAGTATTGAGAGAAGGTACTAGTCTTCAGAGAGGGCTCTAGTCGTAAGGGAAAGTACTAGTCTAAAGAAAAAGGTCTAGTACCACCTGACAGTTCTTGTCCTAAGGGAAGATTGCAGTCCGGAGGGCTTCCCATCCCAAGAGAAGGTTCTCATCTGAGGAAAAATTTGTAGTCCTGAGAAAAGGTCGTAGTCCAGAGAAAAGAATCTTGTCCCAAGAGAAGGTTCTTATCCAAGCGAAACGATGTAGTCCTGAGGAAGGTTCTATTCTGGAGAGAAATGGAATGCTCTAGTCCCAAGTGAAGTTACTGGTCTGGAAATACAGGTCTAGTAGGGAGAGAAAAGTTCTAGTCGTTAGGGATGGCTTTAACTTTGAGAAAAGGTTATAGTCCAGAGAGAAGGTTCACGTCCCAAGAGAGGTTTCTCATCCTGGTTAAGTAGAAAGTTGTAGTCCCGTGAAAAGGTACTTGTCCCAAGGGAAGGTTCTAGTATTGAGATAGGGTTCTAAGCCATATTCCCTCTGGATTCTTGTCCTGAGAGATGGTTTTTATCCAGTGATAAGGTTCTCATATGAGAGAAGGTGGTTGGGTGGTAGAGAAAAGGTACGAGTCCCAAATGAAGGTTGTAGTCTAGAGAGAAGCTTCTCGTCCCAAGAGAATGTTCTCATTCGAGTAGAAGGTTGCAGTTCCAAGAAGCTTCTGGTCCCAAGGGACTGGTCTAGTCTTAAACGAAGGTTCCAGTCCCCTCTATCTTGTGTGCAGGCCTCAGAGACCAGGATGCAAAGTCGGAGACGAGTGCCCCCGGTAGCCCCAGCAGGGCAGAGCTCTACCAGCAGCAGGTTCTGTCTGAGCGCGCTCGCGTCCACGGCCGCCGCTCCTCCCTCTTCCTGTCCGTAGAGGGCGCCATTTCCGACAACCAAGCGCCTCCTCTCCTGACTCAGAGTCACTCCATGGACGACCTGGGCGAGCTTCCTCCTCCTGCGCCAGTCCTTTCACCCTCACCCACCCCGCACACCTTCCTGCACCCGCTCACCGGCAAGCCTCTCGGTAAGAATTATGACAATAATGTAATTGGAGCACAGTCGAACATTTGTCTCCTCCTCAGATCCTTCGTCTCCGCTCGCCCTGGCTCTGGCCGCACGAGAACGAGCGCTCACCGCCCGCACGCCGAGCCCCGAGCCACGAACCAAACACGCCTCGGCTTCCACCACGCCCATCCCCACCCCGGCCGCCAGCCCGGAGGGTCGCCATAAGCGCACCCCCGTCCCCACCCCGCAGAGCAGCCCCGAGCCTCGCTCCAAGCGCACCACCCCACAGACCAGCCCTGAGCAGCGGAGCAAGCGCACCACCCCTCAGAGCAGCCCTGAGCTCAGGCACAAGCGCATAACTCCGCCTCTCTTCCCTGATGGACAGGTGGAGCGTCCCGAAGCTGAGGGCGGCGTTACGTCCCCCGCGGGGCCCTCCCCTGAACGCTGGAGGCCCGTCCCACTGGCCAACCTGGCCAATGAGAGCCACTCGGCTGTGATTGACAGGCGTAGAAGTCTGACTATTGGGAGCTCAGAGGAAGAAGGCGGTGCCTATACAGTGACCCTCCCACCCGCGTTGTTGTCATCCAGTGACGAGGAGACAAGGGAAGAGCTACGGCGGATCGGTCTGGTGACACCGCCCCCTGGTTTCGCCGCCCCTCCGTCCCCCCTCTCTCTGACCCCACGTCGTGGCGGTGAGGGCGACACAGGGGATGATGACAAGGAGCCTCGTGATGGCTCGCTCCCTCCCTCCATCACCTTGGCGTCGCCCCCCGCCCCGCCGTCGCCCTCCTCGCCACCCGCCGGCCACCCCTCCTCGGCCCTCAAACCCCGTCTCCGCTCGCCCATTGGCCGTGGCCGCTCGGCCCTCAGGGACCCTCTGCTCAAGCAGTCTTCTGACAGCGAGCTGCTCCCATCCTCGCCCGCCTCCGCGGCCGCTGCCCGCCAGCCGCGGTACCTCTTCCAACGCCGCTCCAAGCTGTGGGGAGGCGGCGGCGACGAGGAGGGCCGGCCCGCGGCGCTGGGTGGCCAAGGGTCAGCCTCGGCCCTGGAGTTGAGCGGCAAGGCCGAGTCGGGCCTGGACCTCGCCAACAGACTCCACCTCCTCAACAAAGATAGCCACTCCCTGGGGGAGGAGCCCAGCCCCCTTGACCCTGGACGCAGGTCCCCAGTAGGTGGGGCCAGGTACGTGTGTGTGCGTGGGCGTGCGCATCTGTGTGTGTGCGTGCATGTGTGTGTGTAAATATGTGTGTTTTTGTGGGTGTGTGTGCGCTGTAACCCAAAGTGTGGTTTGTGTTGCAGATGTGTGGAGAGTGGAGAGAGCAAATCGTAGGTTTTATCTCTGGTAAACATTTCTTGTTATCGCTCTTAGACGTTAACGTCTGCTAACTAACGCTACACAGTATGTCGCTGTATATTGTATGTACGGTACAGCTAATCTTAGCATCACTTCACAAAGCTAACTGACAATGACAACATTTATAATGGCCGCCAGCCTGCCAGAGCTGCTTGTCTCATGTTCCTCTTCAGTTGTAGTTACATTTGACTTTCCTGATTTTGCTCTAAAAAACTAACAAGCACTTCGAGCTAACACTGTACATTTATGCTATGTTATGTTATGTTTGACTTTGAAGGGTCTTAAATTCCAAAGAGACTGAGTTTTCTAAATTCTTCCCCTATAGCACTCCATGCTAACAGGGGCTAAGCAGTTTTAGCACCTAGCACAGTCAAGTCGGACCCTGAACCGCCTCTCACGTCTCACCTTCTAGCACTGCGCTCTCATGCTAACATGCGTCTAATGGTAACGTGCGAAGATGCTAACCGTTGCGTGATGTTACAGGTTGTTCTCCAGTCTGGGCGAGCTGCACACCATCTCCCAGCGAGGATACGGCACCACCTACACGGTCCGACCGGGAAGTCGCTACCCCGTCACCCGCCGCAGCCCCTCCCCCTCCCCGTCTCCCTCCCCCTCCGATAGGCCGTCGGGCCTGGGCTCCTCCCCCTCCCCCTGCTCCGAGCGCCCCGACCTGAGCTCGGGCCGCGCCCTGACCATCCTGAAATCGTCCAGCCTCAGCCTGCCGTCGGAGCCCAAGGAGGTCCGCTTCGTCATGCGCAGCGCCAGCGCTCGAACCCGCTCCCGCTCGCCCTCGCCCTCCCCTCACGCCTCCCCGTGCCCATCGCCGGTCCTCAGTGGCCCCCTGCTGGCGCTCAGACCCTGGAGGCAGCGCCCGCTCAGCTTGTGGAACAAGTACGACGTGGGCGACTGGCTGGAGAGCGTCGGGCTGGCCGAGCATCGCCAGCGCTTCCAGGATCACGAGATCGAAGGCTCGCACCTGCCCGCCCTCACCAAGGACGACTACGTGGAGCTGGGCGTCACCCGGCTGGGCCACCGCATCAACATCGAGCGTGCCCTCAGACAACTATTGGACGCTGCCACTTGACCACTGTCACCGCCATAGGTCTACTCGCTATTTTTGTCAGCTCAGCTCTTTGATCGCCGCCATTGAGCATTCGGGTGTTGAAACCTTTAAATCCTGAAAAGAATCGTTGACGATGGACATGATCGATTGTTTATGATCGATGGACAAGATTCAACACCTCCACTTTTACCCCAAAAATGGGTGTTGAACCATTTATCTGGGCAAAGTGGGTGTTGAAGAATTTCACCTGGGAAAATGTGGGTGTTCAATTCTTTCAATCACGACCATCGATGGACGTGACCGATTGTCATGATCAATGGTCCTGATCAAAAGGGTTCAACACCCACACTTGTGCAAGTGAAATTATTTTTTGGGCGAAATTGTGGGGATTGAATCCTTTCCATCGATCATCAATGGACGTGATCGAATATCTTGATCGATTGATGTATGAGTGTTGAAGAATTTTGCCTCGAAAAGTGTAGGTGTTGACGACAATCACGACAATCGATCACGTCCATCGTTGAACCCTTTCGATCCGTCAATGAGGATGGTCGTGATCGAAAGGATTCCACACCCACACTTTTCCCGTGAAACATAATTAGGAAAAGTGTGGGTTTTTAACCCTTGCGATCGTGATCAGTTTCATTCGTCAGGTCCATCAATCATGACCATCCATCACCATCGTCCATCACGTCCATCCATCGTGATCATCCGCCACGTCCATCGAGCAGTCTCGCATCTCACTGCGCCAGAAGACGTTCAACAAGTAAGCCACAAAGCAAAACATCCTCCCAGTCGCTTCCTTTGTTATCCCCGATGCTAACATGTTAGCTTAGCTGCGTAAGTATTAGCGATCAAAGAGCTGGTCTGATTTTTTTTGTTTTTCCTCCAACAATTATTATAATTCCTGAAGAATATTAGTCTTGATTTTGAATATTTCTGAATATAATGGACTCTATGCACGCAGCACTTCTGCAAGGTGGCGTGTTGAAGTCCCTGTAGAGTGAAAATAAAAATGCCTTATAAATTGGACATAGCACAGAGAAGTGTTGTCAACGACCTTGCCAAATTGGAATGATTAAAAAAAAACATTTTCCCCACAAAAGTTTCCCCCTCCTCGCTCACCCGCCTTTCTCCCCGTGACGTGTGCGCACTCACGGGCAGCAACGAGGCACTCTAATTCAACTACGCCGGCCTGAAGGCCCTGTCCACACGCTTGCTGTCAAGTCCGACGAGTTCTCCCCTGCCCCCTTCTCGCCCTTTCAACTTTCTATGCGTGATGTGCGTGCACTCACAGCTGACAACTAGGCGCTCTAAAGCGACTATGCCAGCACAAAGCCCCTGCCACGTCCAAAGAATGAGGGAAACTGAAATGGTGACGAGTTCAACGCCAAATCGCCACAATTGAGTACTTCACAGTTCTTAGTCTTACGTTTTCACGTTTTCAGCATTTCTCTTCAAACGTGTAGAACGTGTATGAAGAAACAAATCGCCGAGTTCACTTTACAGGGTCGTTCACGACAGAGGTTATTTTTCATTCAGATGCCCTCTGACCTTTCCACCAAAAATGCGTTATGGCTTGCCGTGCATAAGGTCCATTATCCTCATTTAGATTTTCTGAGCAATGACGTGCTAGTGTTGACTTTATTCTACTTTCACTTTTGATTTGACAATGAGTTGAATGCCCTCGTCACCGTGGCGACGTGCAGGAGTTCTTGATGACTTGTCAACCAGTGTGCGCGTGTGTATGTGTGTGTGTGTGTGTGTGTGTGATACGTGTTGATTGGACATGGTGCTACATGTTGGAAGCCATCTGTACAGGAAGTAACTTCATCATCTTTAACCCAATCGCAGCAAATCAATCAATCGCAACGACAAAAAAACTATAACAATCAAAGATTTGGGCGTCAAGGTCGTTCGAGGGGTTTCCACTCTGCCATGAGGTTTTTCTTTTTGTTTCTTTTTTTAACCTCGCCATCTGTGGAGATTTCGCGAACATTTTCTTCTAGCATCCTCGTCGCGCTAGTAATGGGAAGGATTGCTCCAGCGATCGATCCGGAAAGTATTCCACGGTGTGAACATTTTTCGAAGACACACGAGCGCAATCTGAAACATATTCACAGGAAAAAAAAGTTACCATCAATTATTCCACCACATACATACCGATACAAAACCTTTCTTTCCTGTTGAAACAACAGCAACATTTTATTCCAAAATGGAATTTATTCACTTCTTGTCCTAAAAATTGTACACAAAACACCCCTTAATAATTATGAATACATTCTGTCTGCACTGAATGTGTATTTATCACCTTTTAGTATTATTTGTACGAACTAGCGCGTGAGCTAATTTTAGGGCACGCCCTCAACATGAAAGCAGCTAGCTCAGCGCAAGAAATCACACATGGACGCAAGCTAATGCGCGGATGTGCTAACGGGCGCTCACTTCAACATATAAACATTAGGTTGTAGACTAAAGATAGAAAATGTAGCTAAATAGTTATTCCTAAGTCAAGAATAAGCAATAGACTGCTAAGTGGTGATGAAGTCATCATGTTTGTTATGTAAGCACATTCCAGTATTTAATGAATTGATTGATGGATTATTGGACGGCTTTGATGCTTCTTTGTGCTCTTTTCTTTCTTTGGACACACACCAAACATGTTGTCACGTTTCTAATAAAGGCTCATTTACTACGACAAGCCTCCACCCGCCGCCTCGGAGACCAAGACCCTGTCAATGACTGACGCACGGGCACGCACGCACGCACGCACGCACGCACGGCAATTGGAACACGTTTGA